>NW_013562493.1:3344836-3939213 GCF_000835505.1 Exophiala xenobiotica | reverse complement strand
GGGGGTTTGCTTCTACTGCTTCTTCTTGGACGGCAGCCAAGCGACGAGAGAAGCGAGCACATATGTTATGCGAGTACATGGTGCCATCCGCGTGGAACCCGAGAAGAGTGTATCTACTCTTAATAAACATGGCTTTACAGACACGAATTGTAGAGAAAGCGGCCAACATACAACAGCCAGGATCCCTTCGTGTTACCAATATTTGAACTTCGATTAAATCTCGAGTTGTGCAGAGCATGGCCTGGTCTGGTCTGGTATGGTGCCCGAGACCCACAGCCCTCGTTGCTCGAGTCTACGGACTGCTATGGCCGTTGAAGAGGCGAGTGTTTCTCTGAACACGTCTCATTACTACATTACATCTCATCCCTTCGTCATATCATTCCCAGAACTCTGCCTTGTCAAATGGCTCGAAAGACATCCATTGTAAACTCCAGCTCAATGGGTAAGGGTATCGTATGATGAATGTATCCAAGCAAAAGTGACGCGACGCCAACACTGGGGTATTTGCACACTGAAGTCGTATGCAGGAAATTACAAACCGAATAGAGAGGGAATCCAGCCACGTTCTCCACTGATGTAGGCGGTGTGGCCCACGATGGGCAAGGCCAGGATGGCTCTCGTGAGTAGTGTCATGACAAGGTGTCGACGCTGCTTGAAGGGCCAAAGCTGATCATGCTCGTACCCGGAGGCCGCCTTCCAAAACGTTCTCGCTTTCTTTGTCGTCTCTTGGAGGCCAGCTGCGGACTCCAGACACCGGCAAAGAGATCCTCGCATTCATCTTCGTCCTGCGAATCAAACTCCAAGTCGTCGCCGCGGGCGCCTGGTCCGTCGGCCATTTTCTTGATCTCACGAGGTGGAAGGGTGAGGATTTCATCGTATGCTTGACATGCGGGGCGTGGATCTTCTTCCATCTCCCAAGACACGCCGATGCGGATCCGCTTGGTTTCGAGAATAAACTTTCCTACTTTGTATTTCTGGCTTTCCTCGCTCGCCTCGACGTATTTCCAACCGAGAATGCTGCCGCATATGGCACAACTGATGTCACTCACAATATGTTGACCGGTAACCAGATTCCGTGATATAGCCTTGTTCTGGAATGTATTCGGCAGGGCTGGTGCTGTAGTACGGATATGGCTCGTAGTGCCTTGGACTAGATACGCCCGACCATGCCTGCCTGTGAATCCCTTGCTTATGACCTGTGATGTGAGGCAGAGGTCTGTGGAACATTTTGCGCATTGAATTTGTGAACTATGGCCGTTCAGGAACTTGTCATGCGGCGGATTGATAGCGGAAGACGCAGAAGATGCGGGAATGGGAGTCGGCGTAGGGCATCTCGTGAATGGGTTGGAGGAACAAGCGGACGTAGCACTCGACGGGGCGGACTCGACAGAGCAGTCGCTATCGGTGCTTGACTGGCGGGACTTGCGCCGAAAGGGAACCGAAGGGAGGAGATAAGTTGGGAACACTGCGGAGAGAGGATGTGTGTCCGAGTTCTTTCTGAGGAACGACATTATCGTCGACTCTGGAGGCAGACTTGTCCGACGACTGTTCTTGACGATGGAACAGAGGTGAGGGTCAGCAGGTCGAATTAACGTTCACTGGCATAGCGTGCCCGGACGTGAGGTCAGCACCACGGGAAGATGAGGTCAACGTTGGAAACAATCACCGGATCATATGCCGGCTCGAATGCAAGGAAGCGAGTTCGTTGGAGAACTGTTGCGGACCAGCCACAGTCTAGATATGAAGAGTACAGCAGGATCAGTCAAGGAGCAAGTCGAATTGTCACGCAAGCAAGCGGTGGGCGGAGGAAGGCGGAATGGAAATGGAAATGGTGATGCACATGTCCATCTTCCCCTCCATCCACCGGCCCGCGTGATCATCAATGATCGCCAAACGCCGGAACAGGAGCAGCCGATCATGTCTGACGAGGCTTTCCCCATATTTAGCGCGCGCTCATGGCATATTGCTGCGCGTCAGACAGCTTTGCGTATTCCGGCCTATCAGTGTGGTGGGAGCGTCTGTGTCATGTTAGTAAGGTAAGGGGGCTGTGGGCTGTCCCACACTCGAGCGAGTACACAGTAACAGCCTTGCACGACAAGAGATTAATAAATCGATGCACATTTTTGACGACGTCTTTATTATGAGCATCAAGTTTTGTATACCTTGCAGATTTTCTCCCGGACCCACGCCTTACTTCTTAGGCGCTTCCAGCGTCGTTTGACTCGCCTGTGCGATAACAGGGTGATACTCCCCTGGTGCGAACAGTAACTCGTCGTCCATGTCGATCGTCCTATCGATCTTGAAGTACCGGATTTCCCACTCTTCATCGATCTCGTCACCGTATGATTCCAACTCCGCCCATAACTCAGGGTAAGCCTGCTTGGCCCATTTCTCAACTTCATCTTTGCGATATTGCCATGGTATAGCATTGTAGAAAGTCCCAATAGTCAGGACATCAGGTGGCTCCCCAATATCTTCTTCCATCTTCTCAATCAATTCGACAACGTTTTCAAACTCTGACTGACCAGCCAGCGCGCCAATGTAGCAGTCATAAGTCTGCTTTGTGATGATGAGATTGAAGCTTTGCATCAAAGCCATAATATGTCTAGCCTCATGGGCCCCCTGGGGAATCCATTTCTCGCAAGCCTGTAGCGCGAGTGCAAAGGAGCTTAATGTCGGACCTTCGCGTGACTCCATGATCTTCCAGAAGTGGTCAATGATTGCTGTGAAAGGCTGCTGACATGCGGTGTAAGCGGCCATCAAACCGTTGTGGATGCGCGTCGTCTGCTCCACTTCCAAGTCAAGTTTGAGCATATTGTAAACCATCTGAAGACCGTCAATGTCTCTACACTTCGCAACGCCCTCGAAACATTTCGCGTAAGCTTCCGGTGTGGGGCGGGCTTCAGCGTCCTCACGCTGCCGCATATGACCGAAGACTAGACATGCCAAGTCCGAACGGCCACGGTCAAAGAACGATTGCATCAATAAGACGCGGTCCTCGACTCTTGCCTCTGGGAATGCATGTCTGAACAATTCATACGCATTGAAGGCTCGTTGATCTTTGATCGTCGGATCGACAATAAATTGACGGAACACCGCAGCGATGCGTGCTCGATCGTCCATTGGATACGAATCAATGCGGTGGCGGAGGATTCCTGTTGCTTCGTCCAGCTCGTCCTTCTGAAGAAAGACATGACAAAGTCCAGCGACAGCCTCAGCATCAAGATCTGCTCCGTTGTCGAGAACATGATCAACCACTTGCATGAGGTGGGTATATTCCGGGTTGGCGGAGAAGGACAATGCTGCAATGTATTCGTTGAGGACTGGTACATCACACCTGTCGTCGGGAAGATCTTCCCTAGAGAGCAGTTCGTATGTCTGGTAGGCGGCCGTGCGATCGCCTTGATGGAGCTGGTAGTGTAACTGTAGAGAGCGCGTCTTAGCGTCGGGCCTCAGCCCGAGATCCTCAGCTAGTTGTATGTATCTCGAGGCATTCTCGGCTTGATTTTGCAAGTAAGCATGCTCAACGAGGCGATTGATGGTCTTCATTGTCAGGGCATCTGTGACTCCCGTCCTTGCCATCTGCTCAAGCTTTTGTCGAACATTGTTCACCTCGGGATCATGCAGAGCATACCAAAGGAGCAATGTCCCGGCCATATCACCTGAATCGGTTCGTTCTTGCAAGAGTTGGAAAGGACGAGCTGCCCACTTCAACTCTCCATTCCTCATAGCACAGTCTACAGCCTTGACCAGAGAGTGCGTAGACGGCACTTGGCCCTCTTCGAGAGGTAGATCAAAGACTTTCTGGAGGGTGTGAAATTCATCATGCTCGGCGAAGTAGGTGACGAGCGCTTCCTGTGATGCCGCATCCAATGGGCCAACAGCATCACGCATCTCTTCAACGGCTCTCCAGAAATCTTGCATTCGTCCCTCATTTGCTAGGCCTGTGAGGACCACTGCCCACATCGGGAGACTTGCTCTCTCAGAGCCTTGTGGCGATTGCCGTAACAGCTCCAACGCATCAGGAGCCGAGCCTGTCTTGGACAAGACAGTGATATAAGTTACTAACAAAGAAGGTTTGATTGCTTGGTGGCCAGTTTGGGGAGGCAATTCAAGGTCATCCACAGCTCCCGATCGTGTTTGCAGGGCCTCAAACACGACCGTTGCCAGAATACGAGCATCACTGCGATATCGGTCTCTTCCAGTAGAGGTTGCCAATGCCAACAATACATTTTCAAGGTCTTCTTCTGACAGCCCCGTCTTCTTGTCTCCGGATAAGATATGTCCACGCTCTTGCAAATGTTTGAATGCCTCTGTAGCAAGGAAAGCCTCGTTCCTCGTCAATCGTCCGGGCGCTGCGACTTTGGAGGCGAAGAAGTATTTGAACGCATCGGCGACCTGATCATCTGGTGGTAGCCTAGAATGAGTCCTTCTAGCTCTAACAAGTTCCACCAGACGAACCAGTGCACGCTCTACATTGGCAGGACTAGTTCTTGCACCTTCCAACGTAGTCGGCTCTGCACCAAAGTTGAGCCCAAATAGGGTTCGCTTCTGGTGAGACCTATAGAAAGGTGCAAGTACTTGAGGTCTCGTTCTCGTCGCGAAGCGTCTCTGACATTCTCGAACAACGTAGGGTCTGTTGGCGATAATCGCCTGGAACACATTCCGGGTGAGGTGAGAGGCTTTCATCATGAGTTTGTAGGCAAGGCTTCAATGACAAGCTCTCGAAGCAGTGATCTGTGCTCTGCTAACACTCAAGACGATGCAAGGAAGCAGAAAGCAAGCATCGGGTTGCTGCAAAATCGTGGCGTGATGGACATAGCAAACGTTCAGTTGGAGACGATGAAATCGTGATGGCATTGAGAATGCGGAGCTCGTAGCGAGCTGCGGATTAACGTATCTCCGAGGCTTGCCTCCTTGCTCAGCCTTGCTCAGCCTTGCCAGTCAAGAATCCCCTCGCCCATGGCAGCCTTGAAATATCATCTGCGTGACACGGGTCGCAAGGTGACTTCTCAAATTACTGCCGCTATATTACCTTGTATGGCAATTTACCTGTCCATTTCGGCTGACCGCCTTTGTTTTTATCAGCCAGGAACGATGGATATCTGGGTATATATTTCTTTTCCTAGTCACGTGTGAATTCAATCTCTCTTTTGTATTGTATCCTCTCCCTTGGCCGCCTAGGTTCGTTGGCCTCAGCCAGGGGTCGTTTGGCAATTGCTTATGCCAACTTCCATCATCTTACTGTAGTACAGCAGAGAAGCGAGGCCAATGGAGAACGCGAAGCTCGCTCCAGGATGCATGCATATGCATTGCACCACAGGGTGAACAGAAATGTCAATAAGATGTACGATGTATATATCTGCACCGGAAAATGTTGGCAGATATTTCACGCCGGGACATGTCATTAAGTCCTGACTTCAACTCCAGAGTGTCTGCTAGAAGTCGTCCAGAACCGACCCTCCGTTTGAATCGCAGTGTCTAACCTATTTCTCACTAAACCGCTATGGAATCTGCTCAAAAGCGGTGTCCCCAGGTGTGAGATTCGCCATCGTACGAATGATCCGCGATTCTCTGCCCGGACTCAAATGCCCTCACCAGCGTACTCCAGCGCAGAGTCACTGCGCTTGCCAGGAGTGGTCTGTTCGTTACATCACTGCGTCCACTCCCACATACACCTCATACTACCCGCCCAGATATGGTGTCCTCACATCTGTCCCCAGACTTGCACCTTCATCCGAATGGGCTCGGTTAACAAGCCGGTATCGATGTCTGGTAGGCTGAGCTTGAAGTTGCCATCACCCTCACTCTTATCCGCCACCTTCTCGCAGAGATATGCCACCGCAAATGGAGTTCCAATGGCCTGCACAGTCCATCTGTAGATAAAGCGGTGTGTGCCGTGGGGACTGCTCTGGAAAGACCGTGGTTCGGGATGGAACGCACGGCGAGTTGCGGTCTGCTTGATGGCACAAGCGGAGCTCCGGGCTGCGGCACGGAGGGGTAGACGGTTCATGGTGGTGAAAGATTGAGCAAACCACTCTACTGTGCACGCTCCTGAATCCAGAGGTCAAGATGAATGGCATATCGTGGAAGCCCGCCGCAGCATACGAGCTATGAGTACCCCTCATCGCAAAGATCATCATGATGCATGGCATCTAGCCTGGTCGGGCTTATCACCTGGTGGGGACCGGAGAATTCCAGGACATTGGACATGGGATCCAATTGGAATTGAGCGGAAGAAGCGGGCCACGACCTGCATATCCTGTGATCCAACAGTACTCGAACTGAGTAGGTCAGTATTGTCATCTCTCTTTCTCACCATCCTCATGCCATTCCTCGCAACTTTGCTGCCATGCAGCCTACAGCAACGAGAGAGTCGATTGGCTTGACACTCCCCATTTACGTCAACAGCTTGTTACTTGAGGCTAGCGAGCGGCATTCCCCCGATTCATGATATCGACGTCCCATGTCAAGGCCGTCTCTACTAATTGGTCTGGACAAGAGCTAGGATGTACTCCATAAGGAAACAAGCATTTGTTGTCGATCCGCCATTCGTGCCAGCCCAACGACGATCCTAAAACGACAGTTCCCCCCAAGTAGGTGCCCAATAGTACTCGGACGGACAACTTCCAACTCAAACCACACCATGGTCATGAGGCACACCCGCTTCTGGAATCCGTTTCCCAGCATCACGAGAGACTCGTCCAGAACCATCAACAGTAGTCACCACCATCGTCGATGATCTTACTCGCATTACGATGCTGTCAAATGCCTCATCACATGACCAACTACACAGCCCAGGTGCCCAGCACGTAGGTTTACGTAGCAGACGATTCTCACTCGTTCTCGAAGCTTGGTGTGCAAGAATAAAAGTCGTTGGCTCTAGTCCCATATTGTAGATTTTGGTCTTGTGTCTCACCAAAAGACAAAGACAAAGTCCAAAGTTCAAACAAACAAACAAATTTCAACCAAGATATCAATCCAGGTTTGTCCGAAACAATGCCAGTCCTCGACAAACTCGACAAACTTATGCATCCCAAGAAGGTACGTAACCGACCGCCACTTTCCACAAAGCTATCGGTTGCAGACTTACTAAGACACCACGCTTAGCACACCGCCGGGGAGCAAGCCCCAGCCGATGCACCGCCGGCCGAGGGCCAAGCTCCGCAGCCCACTGCCGCTGAGACACCGGCCCAAGCAGTAACAGCACCAGCGGTAGAAGCAACTCCCGCGGCGCCAGGAGGCGAGACGACGCCCAAGCGCAGACAGTCCATCGTTGACAAGCTCGAAGAACAAGTCGACAAGCTACTGCATCGGCGGTCGAGCGGTGCAGAAGGCAAAGAACATCCCGCCGTCGGTGAAGGCGAGCAGCCAAAAAAGGAGGGCGAGCACAAGTTCCATTGGCCGCATCTGGGGAAGGAGGAGAAGAAGAAGGAGGAGCCCGCGGCAGAGCAGCCAGCACCAGTCGCGGCTTAGGAAGCTGTGGTCCCACCTGCGTAGTAGGTTGGTCGTCGAGGAGGTTTTGGGACGGAGTTGGTGGTGGATGGGCACCGAGGAGAATGAGGATTTGAGGTGAGGAGTGCAGCAGTGGAAGTTGAGTTCGAAGTCGCTAAAAGGGAAAGGGGAAGGGAAAGATTGATTGTGTAATGATGCGCTGTGTTTTCACGATACCCCTTTTTACGTTGTTGGATGGACACAAGCGATACCCCAGCCCTTTTTATGATACCCCAGTGTGCGAAGAAACATGAACCTGAAGGTGGAATGAATGTGTACTTCCCTAGGTAGGCTAATGGAATGAATCAGCTGCGGCCACAACATTAATGGCTAAGATCAACCCCGATTTCTAGCCCTCTACTGTGGTATATGTGCGGCAATAGTCAGGATGAATTGTAATATTTTCTGTAGCTGTTAATGGACTCGATTGTCCGAGGATAGTTTTAAAGGAATGACAATTGATATTCATTGGTACTTATTGATGATATTACTATTAAGGTACATGGGTATATCCGTCTAAACGAGTGGGTATCTCAGATCAAATTGAGCAAGGAAATCCTTCCACATCCACCGTACGCACTTTCATCTTTGTTGGCTACGTGTAAAAGCAGCCCAACTCTCCATATTAGGTCCTTCGAATTTTTCCTGGGGTATCATGTTCGACTTGGCATAGATCTTGTCGTGTCGCATCTTGTCGCAACCGTATGCACAAGTCCTTAGACGCGCTCTTGGTAAGCTCGGTCGCGACGCTTAAACAGTAGCCGGCTCGGTCACTGGAGCAGCAGCGGGAGCGCCGTTGGTAACGCCAGCCGCGGGAGCAGGGCCTGTCTGCTTCTCGTGCTGGACCAAGGTGCCTGGCAGAGGGTCCTCGTAGGTTCGCATAGTGAGACCGAGGCGGGCGGGATCGATGTTCCAGTGTGCCCAGAGGAAGTAGCCGGACAGGACAGGGATCAGCACGAAGTCGAGGACACCGTAGTAGATGAGTTCGGAGTCGGGAGGGATGACGTTGCCCCCTTCAGAAACACCCCAACAGATAGGATACAAGCCGAAGAGGGCCCAGAGGAGACCGGAGGAGACATTGTGGATGCGGAAGACGTCCAAGCCGAGAGTATTGGCGTACTTGCGGGGAAGCCAGATCAGGTGGTAGCCGACCAGGAGCCAGGCGAAGAGCCAGAACACATAGTAGGCCCACTTATAGTCTGAGCGAACCAGAGCACCAACGGTTGCGAGGACAGCCATCGAGGCAGTGAGGAAGCAAGTCCACAGAATGTATAGGGTCGGGACAACAGAGGTCAAAAGAATGGCCACGGTGAGTATTGGCCAAATCAGGAACCTGTCAAGGTACTTAGGATGCATGGTAGAAGTTCTTAGATATGCGTATACTTACCAGCCGATGTAGCGCACATACCAGATTTGACGGTTGATGCCGGCAACTTCGTCATCGGTGCGGCGCCATTCAACGTCGATTGGAGTCCAGCCAAGATTGGAAGCAATAGAGAAGTTGACGACCATTGCGACGAAGGCGGGAATGGCCAGAGTGTAGAAGAAGAATCGGTTCTTGACGGGCTTCATGAAGCTGGCGCCGAGGATGCAGAGGAAGACAGTGCCCGTGATTGCCATGAGGGCGAAGATCCAGTCTGAGCCTCGAGTTGTGATGTGGATATCGACGGTCTTGCCGTTCACCACGAAGGGGTTGGTTTGGAGCGCGTGGTTACCCATTGTGCCTGTCTAGCAATGGAATTACGGGGAAAAGTGATTGGAATGATCTAGGTTTCGTCTGGCTCGGACAAGACGCCTGGAATTGGAGCTGGAGATTGATGCCTTCCGAGGTTTGAAGGACGGAAAGCTCGAGATTCTTATAGGGAGTACCGACCCCTAGTGTGTCGACATGAGGACGGACGGGCCGGATGCGAGAAAGACTGCGTCACAAGATGTTTACCCAGCTTGCAGACGAAATTCTGCTTCATGCAGGTCTTGCATCAGTGAAGCAAACATGACTAATCTTACCTTGATCAGACTCACCAGAGCCAATATCATGATCATGTCCTCCCCAGCTTTAGTGCGAACGTATAGTAGAGCCAGGTGGAGCCTTGTGACTTTGACAAGACTCGCCGGCAGATCCGGAAGTACGAGAACGCCTCCTAGTATGCTGCTGGCAAGCCGGTGAAGCCTCGGACAGGACCATGATTCCGCCATTGATCACCAGTCACCCTGCTGGAAAAAGTGTGCATCATCCACGATGATAGGCTTGACTTCCTTTTTGGCAAGCTCCCCAGCTCAGCATTTAGGCGTTGGTGATGTGCAGAGACCTGCAAAGAGTATTGGTCCATGAATCCTTGGGCAAATAGATCATCTGCAAGGCTCACAAGCGAGGCTCCCAGAGGTCGTGTAGGGCGTGATTTTTTTCCGTGAGAATATCGTGATTAGCTCATTAGCGTGGAGACTACCGTCGATGTGTCAGGTGAGACGAAATGCTTGATTGTCGATGGTTGCCACAATCGTGTTTCCGACCACTCCGTTCAATCAGCGTTGATGAGCTAGTGTAGATACAAGTGGAAAGGCGAAGAAGTTGAGAAAGGCGCTGGATGCTGACCAGAAACACCGGTCCAGCAGAATGACATCAGAGGGTGCTGATGGTGCTGTTTTCTGGACGGGCCTCAGACCATTTTCACGAGCTGCAGAGCATTTCTTCAAGGTAGATGATGGTTTGACAAACGTGAAAGCGCCGTTGTCAGCACATCCTCCTCGCACTTCCGAAATTCTTGCCGTTGGCCGTTGGCCGCTAACTGAAGTGACTTGTCGTTAGTTTTGAGGTGCGGTGGCAGAGCGACGATCGACCTTTTTGCCGGCATCTCGTTACACTTTGTCCTGCAGCTGCTATCCATATGATCCGCTGGTCACATGGGTCTTGGCAGGAAAAGTCCCGAGTATCAAAGTAGAGTAGCCCGAGTAACCTGCTGGTTGTCTACTGTGTAGGAGTAGTCACGCATTGTCTACGAATTACCCGGATCAATCGCTTCACATGCGTCGACCTTGCCGATCGCGGTCCTGACTGAGTCTCTAAGTCTCCAATCATTCCTCAGACATCACATCATGTCTATCCGGCTGACCTCCAACTGCGGCCTGCAGCTGAGCCGCGCAAACACCCACTCACTGCGTTCTTCCTTTGCCCGTACGTTCCTGACTGCCCACCAAATACTAAAACCGTCCTGACATCATCCAGAGACATTCCCGAGAACCGCGTCGAATACCTCAAAGCAGCCGGCCTGGAAACGAGAGGAACAGGAAGAGCAGGAAAACCATGCATTAGCAAGACAACTGCCGCGCTTCTGGAAGGTTGGTGATGTCTATGCGCCTCATGACTTGAGTGGTGCCGAAGCTCGAAAATGGAGACAACGAACCCGGCCGACGACTGATGCTTTCGATGCTTTATCTGTCAACCCTCTCACTTTGTACAAGGTTGGTGCTGTGCTTCACTCGAGGCCTCTCTAGCTAAAATTGGCCTAGAACTTCTCTATAATGTCTGAATATATGACCGAGATGGGTCGCATTCGACACTCCAACTCGACCGGCTTACGACCCGTCAACCAAAGAAAAATCGCGAAGGCCATACGAAGGGCGATATCACTCGGCTTGATGCCTGCTGTACACAGACATCCTCAGATCCTGAAGGCTCAGATGGAAAAAAGAAGAGGGGGATACTGATTTGCCCTCCACCTATATTAAAGGACGTACCGGCGGGCAGGGATTGACAAATGCTTGAGCATCCCCATGTTTGAGACGACCAGGCCTATCCAGTTTGCCGTTGACAATCTCTCCAAGTCTGGGGGGCTTTTACGGACTGCGACACGACCGTAACGTCGGCCCGCCTATGCGTTGCGTCAATCAGATGCACTCAGGTGCTGTGTGTATGTATATGACGGTATCCTGGTTATATTGCAGATTGTTGGTTGCACGTAAAGAGGCCGCTCGTACTCCGTAACGAGGCAACATGGAGGATGGTTTGGCCAATGAGCTCGTGCGCCGGTAGCTCCTGCCCATGTAGAAATAGCAATACGAGACCGAGAAGGGACCCCAAAGAGCAATTAACAGAACGCTCTGATCTTCGTATTTGCGGTGCCATAATGTATGCTGAGGCCCTGTGTGCAAGCCAGCTTTCTGCCCGCAGCCTTGTCAGCCGCGTCGTCCAACAGGCTTTCACGATTCCTCCACCGCGTATTTACTTCGCTTAGGGAGAGCCCAGGAC
The DNA here is from genome assembly GCF_000835505.1 of Exophiala xenobiotica. Classification (NCBI taxonomy): domain Eukaryota; kingdom Fungi; phylum Ascomycota; class Eurotiomycetes; order Chaetothyriales; family Herpotrichiellaceae; genus Exophiala; species Exophiala xenobiotica. Next base: position 3,927,473 of record NW_013562493.1, on the reverse strand, counting down.
ATTCTTTCGCTCTTGATTCTTATGACACCTAGATGAAACAAAATGTCCATTACAGCAGGTCAGTATTGCTCCGCTGCTCTTGCGACAGCGCTAATTCAAGCAAAGATGGCATCTATGCCGCCCTCCCTACTACCACCAGAGGCCAACCTACCCCGCTGTCTGCTGATTCCAAGGGCGAACGAATAGCCTACGCGTCGAACAAATCAATCTTCCTTCGTTCTATCGATGACCCTGCCATATCTACTCAATATACCCAACACACAGCAGCAACCACAGTTGCGAGGTTTGCACCTTCCGGATTCTACTGTGCATCTGGGGACGCCTCAGGCATCGTCAGAGTATGGGACTGCTCACCCAATGGATCCGGGGTTACAAAAGGAGAATATGCTATTATATCTGGACGGATCAATGACATCGCATGGGACGGCGACAGCCAGCGGTTAATAGCAGTGGGTGATGGGAAACAGCGCTTCGGGCATTGTGTAACGGCGGATTCGGGCAACACGGTGGGAGAAATAAGCGGCCACTCTGCGCAAGTCAACGCAGTTAGCATTAGACAGCAACGACCTCTGCGAGCAGCAACAGCAGGAGACGACAAAAATCTAGTCTTCTACCACGGCGCACCCTTCAAATTCAACGACATTCCAGGCCGCGGCAACCATACCAATTTCATCTACGGAGTCGCCTTCTCACCGGACGGAAGCCACCTGCTGAGTGTGGGTGGTGACAGGAAGATTTATCTGTATGATGGTAAGACCGGAGAGGTCAAAACAGAGATCGTGGATGGATCAGAAGGCCACAAGGGCAGCATCTTCGGCGTTTCTTGGTCAGAAGACTCGAAGAATTTCGTGACCTGCTCAGGCGACCGTACGGTCAAGACCTGGGATGTCGAAGCAGGAAAGGTGACACACGCCTGGTCTTTTGGCGATGGTGTTTCTGTTCCAGATCAACAAGTCGGCGTTGTTTGGCCAGCAGGCAGATCGGATGGTCTGATTATTTCTCTATCGCTCAGCGGAAACCTCAATTATCTGAACACCAATTCAAGCAAGCCGACAAAGGTTCTTTCCGGCCATCAGAAAAACATCACAGCACTCACATCTTCAGGGGAGGCCAACAGCGAAACTCTATGGACAGGAAGCTACGAAGGTCGCCTCTGTGCTTGGGATGCTGCCAGTGGAAGCGCAGAGACCATCGAGGGCGACGGCCATACGAATATCATTTCGGGTCTCGCAGCCACCCCGCCGGGTCCGCACCCGCAGGTTTTTTCAGTGGGCTGGGACGACTCGCTGAGAACAGTCGATGTTGGTGCAAAGACCTTTACGGGAAAAGCTACACAACTGTCCTCACAGCCCAAAGCTTTGGCTTGCACCTCGGACTCATTGGTCATCGTTGCTCAGCTAGAGAGTGTGATTGTCTACAGAGACGGAGAAGAAGACGGAGAACTCCCGCTCAAATCGACACCAACTTCTCTAGCTTCATCTGGCAGTACAGTCGCCATTGGCTCGCAGGATTCGAGTCTGCGGTTGTTCACAGTAACACCAGGAAAAGCACCAAAGCAGACTGCAGTTGTTGAAGAGGTCTCAGCAAGTCCATTAACAGCGATATGCTTCTCTCGAGACGGCTCCATGGTCGCAGTCGGCACTGCAGCTGGCAAGATTTATGTTTACAAGATCAGCAGTGGAGTCACTGGCCTGATCACAGGCTCGGTTTCTCTTGACCTTGTGACGGACCGCTGGAGTGCTCATACCGGAAAGGTCACCTCCATTGCATGGAACCCAGAAGGGACAGGGGCTGTGTCCGGAAGTCTTGATACCAACCTGTTCGTCTGGAGTCTGAAAGAACCAGGAAAGAGAGTCAAGGAGACCAACGCTCACAAGGAAGGAGTTAACGGCGTGGTCTGGCAGGGTGATACGGTCTACAGCGCGGGTGCAGATGCTACAATCAAGAAATGGAAGGTCAAGATAACTTAGAAAAGACTTCAAGACAACGTTTATGAGCGAGGCTGGATGGTTTGCGATCATGAGGCTGTCCAACATTAGACCCCTTTGTATGTAGCTGGACACTATCCTCATGATTCTTTGTATGGCGTACCTATGTCAGAAGATTGTCTTCGTAGCGATCTCTCCTGACCATCCTTCACCAGCTCGGAGCCACAATAAGCTGGACACCATAAATGCAAAGAAACTTCCCAAGTGGTGGGGACGGGCTGTCTTGAGGGTGAGGTTCGGTACACTCCACACTTCGATCCGTCCTCCCAAACCATTTCCACGGCGCGCATCCTGAAACCCATTGCTTTTTCGAACTCGTCCACCGACCATGCGCAATTAACAATACCGCTTTGTCCATCTTTTGGATGAGCACGAAATTAAATAGCGCCGCGCTCCCCAGGCGCTCGTCGTGATACTGAGGCCTCCCTAGCGCCTTCGCCGACTCCACGATGGCCACATTCGACGAGACATTCAACCCTGCAGCGCTCGCACGATCAGACACCGTTACATCGATAACGAGTAACGCGAAAGTGCCTCCTCCCAGCTCAACGACGAAGCCAACCAAGACCACCCAGAACTATCCTCGCATCGACCTCGAGCCCCTCTACGCGGAACTCAAGTCGTTAATAGGGCATAACTGGGAAACATACTATGATGCACTGACGAGGTTTATTCGGGGTATGCACATCCCTGCATTGCCTACCATGGATCCAGGTGACTGACAGGAATGTAATAGGAGAACTGAACGCCCGCGAATTTGGGGACCTCTGCGACGTCTTCATCTACACAACCCCCCAGACCGAACATGCGCACAACTCGCTTATTCTCGCCGTCCTATGTAATACGTCGCGCGATTCTCCTGAACCCGGATTGGCGGCATGGGTCAGCGCGACGACCGACAAGTCCGCACTGGCGGCATCATCCAAACCTGCGGTGACCAGCGATGCGGGCGAACAAAGACTCAAGAGCGAAGTCATGGCTTTGCCGGCTCGTGATAGGAGACGGCTAAAAACGGTGATTAATGACAAGGACGAGGATGCCACAGCGAAGAGAAATCTGTACGAGGACGCATATATGGTTGGCCGCATCAAGGCTCCCGAGAATGTGACGACGAACGCGAGCGTGGCTGGCGGTATCACCAAGACGAACTGGGACCTGGAGATTCGGAAGCGGTATTTGCAACCTTTGTTCTGTGAGACACTCGAGTTTCCCGATCCGGCGACGATACATGCGCGCATCGTACCGATATGCTACGAAGAGGCGGTTGCGAGTGGGTGCTCGATTCAGTGCGCCGAGTACGTGGGCTTGGCTGCTGAGACGTATCTCAAGGGCGTGCTAGGCGAGGTCTTTGATCGCGTGAGGAGCAACGGACCTAGGTACGCTGAGAACAGTGCGAACGGTGGCATAATGACTAGTAGGTATAAAAAGATTATTGAAAAGGAGGAAGCAGAGGTTCACAGTGGACGGTTGATGAGGACAAGGGATGATGATCTCCTGCCGTGCGAAGCGGCTGCCGCGTATAGTAGACGGCTGATCGGGATCTCGGATTTACAGCTTGCCAGCCAGGTCGGGCCAAAGCCTTGGAATCAGATGCCGTTGGTGGGATGGACGATTGAGAATGCGAGTGCTGGGTATGATCATGAAGAGTGGCATGCACGCACGCAAGCAGGGGAGTATGCGAATGGGATTGGACATATGGTGGAGAAGAATGAGGATGCAATGGATGTGGATGCTAACCCGGATAATTATGGCTGGGAGGGTGCTGGTGCACAGGATCGGTCGGGCTTGGAGAGTGTGCTGAAAGATTGTCTTGCTGTTGGTGTGTAGTATACACAACACAAGGGACAAAGTGAGTGTATTCGTGGCAAAGTGCTGATGTTGGACAAACTTGAAGATCGACTACGTCTGAAGAGTGTCAAATCGGACCGACCGGAAGATGAGGCCGCGCCGAAACGATTGAAGAGGAATGGACATAAACGGGAAGCGCATACTTTGTCGATGTCGAGGCCGAGTAAGAAACCGACTCCCCAAGTTGACGACGAAAGCAGACACGTTGTCCAAACAAGCTTCAAGGGCGTCGACGACAACGATGGAAGTCACAAAGGGTCAGAGAAGCATCCGCCATTACCAGCGCCTTCACCGACGCCCAGCCGTGGTGATGATCACCCTGATGCAGTTGCCCGAACGATCACAGAAATGAATCGACATCCGCTGCTATCAGTATTGTCAGCGCTACCAGCACATCAATTGCATCCTCGCGCTGAAGTAAGGACGATGAACTGGTGGAGGGATGCCCACATCCCACGGCCTCAGGCTCGGCCTCGAGCTCGACATCGGAGGATCGAACTGGCAGATGCGAGAAAACCATAGTCACATGAACATCAAATGAGCAGGTCGGCGTTTCTGGGCACCCGGAGACATGGTTGCATTGGGGAGGAATCGAAATGAAGCATGATACCCTGAACTTATTGTGGGAAGGCCAGGCTGTATGAGAAGTGTTTCTGCGTACTATTGTTGAAGTACTTATTAGTCTGTGGCGCATTGCAATGGTCGAAATAGATGTGCGAAATCTTTCCTTCTACCAGGGGTGACTTCGATTGTACCGCCCAGGTAAGGGCATGGCAAGGCTGCACGAGGCTGCACGAGAGACGTGAAGGGTGCATTGTGGGGAAACGGAGATCTCAGCAGGCTCTTAGCTGCAGATTCACAACCAATATCCACTGGGGAAAGGACTTGTCCGTCAATATTTTCACGGTCCGTGGTGTCCATTTGTCCAAGCTGCCAGAGACTGTGGTCCCTCGAACCAAATGAATCGTGGGAGGGGAAGTGGGTGCGAAGTATAAAGCATGTACGTGGCCCGCTGGGGGAACCGTAAGTTTGTGCTCGTTGTTCCAGTCTTCGTTCTTTTGGCCCTCCAGATCACACCTCATTGAAGCAGGGTCACGGCCTGCGAGCTATTACGCAGCATGGCTCGCTCTCAAGCAGTTGTCCTTGCCCTCACGGCCATCCTCTCCATTCTTGCAGCTGCCCAATCGCACTCGCATTCTCACGCCGACGAGCCGGCACTCTCGTCCATTCCCGTTGGTCCGAACTATGACTTTACACTCGAGGATCTAGATAAGGACCTGCCCTTCAGTCAGCCTGTTACATTCGCCCACCTCCCCTGGCAGCGCTGTTTTTCCGCGGCGCATAGCTCTCCTCTCGACATTGCGATCGTGGGATTTCCATACGACACATCGACATCTTACAGACCTGGAGCACGCTTTGGACCTCGAGGCATCCGTGCGGCCAGTTCCCGTGAGAAAAAGGGTCGCAGCTACAACACGGTCTGGGGCATCGACCCGCTCACGGCGGGCAATCTCAACATTGTCGATTGCGGCGACATCCCGATCACGCCGTTCGACGCTCAGCACGCGTTTCGCCAGATGGAGCAGGGCTATCGGCAGATCTTGTGGCACAATACTACAGCCGCAGCAGGAGAGAGCTGGAAGAGGCCACGCGTGCTCAGCCTCGGTGGGGATCATAGTATCGTCCTGCCGATCTTGCGGAGTCTAAAGGAAGTCTACGGCCCGATCAGTGTGATCCATCTCGACAGTCACTTGGACACGTGGGATCCGTATGCCGGGTACACGGGTATTGTAAGTGAGCAGAGCGCCATCACGCACGGGACGTTCTTCTGGCACGCCAGTCGGGAAGGGTGTATCAGTAAGGGGACGAGCGTGCATGGCGGATTGAGGACAAAGTTGTTTAGCCCGAATGATTATGTGATTGACCGGGATGTTGTGGGGTTCACGATAATTGAGGCGCACGAGATCGACGACGAGCCTGGTGGGATGGATGGAATCGTAAAGCGTGTGAGAAAGGTGGTGGGCGATACTCCGGTTTACTTGAGTATTGATATCGATGTGCTTGATCCGAGTATTGCGCCGGCCACGGGGACGCCTGAATCGGGCGGATGGACGACGCGAGAGGTTAAAAGGTTCATCAAAGGTTTGGAAGGTGTGAGGCTGGTTGGCGCCGATGTCGTGGAGGTTAGTCCGCCATATGATACGAGTGCCGAGGTCACGAGTGTGGCGGCGAGTGATTTGCTGGTGGATACTCTGGCGTTGATGGTGAAGGATTCGGTGCTGGCAACGGGGGACGGTACGAAGACAGACACAGAGGGAAAGGATGAGTTGTGAAGGGAAGAGGTGCCTCGGACAGCAAAGACCGCAATAACCTCGAAACTGGGGGCGACTTTTGTCAGCCCCAAGACGAGAGCATACTGAACGGGGAAAAGGCAGTAAGTCGTGGGCCGAGAGTCGTATCGACATCTTTGTGTATATATACTTGCGCGATGTGCGCAAGGCCCGAGTATATGAACAACGGACCCATGTTATATGCCTCAACTTTTGTCTTCCGCCATGTCCAAACAGCTTGATCGAGTGTTGGCCACCCAAAAATGCACAGGAACACCTGCAAAATCAGTTGAACACGACAGTCTTGTGTCCGTTCAAGAAGACTCTCTGCTCAGAAACCCACTTGACCGCTGCTGCTAGGACCTGGCTTTCAACATTGCTACCTTCGTCGACAAGCTCTTTGGGCGTCATGCTGTGGTCCACTCGGGCCACTCGTTGTTCGATAATAGGGCCTTCGTCAAGGTCGGCCGTGACGAAATGCGCGGTGGCGCCGATGATCTTGACGCCACGATCATAAGCTTGGTGGTAGGGCTTTGCGCCCTTGAAAGACGGCAAGAAACTGTGGTGGATATTGATGATCTTGCCGGACATGACCTCGCACAACTTCGGTGACAGGATCTGCATGTACCGAGCCAAGACGATCAAGTCGATGTTGTTCTCCTGGACCAAATCGAGGATCCGCTTCTCCTGCTCGGCCTTGGAGTTTGTGTCCTTTGTCAGGGGCAGATGGTGGAAGTCGATGTTGTAGCTTTTCGCCAGGGGCTCAAAGTCTGCGTGGTTCGAGACAATCAGCGGCACGTCGATGCTGAGTTGGCCTGTCTTTTGGCGGAAGAGCAGGTCGTTCAGGCAGTGGCCGATCTTGGACACCATGATCATGACTTTGGGCTTTTGCGCCACCGGTCGTAGATCGTAGTCCATTTTCAAGTCGTCGGCCAGCTCCTTGAAGGTGGGTTTCAGGAACGCGGTGTCCTCGGCTGGGCCGAAGTGGACTCGCATAAAGAATTTCTCCGAGTCGCGGTCACTGAATTGTTGCAGGTCCAGAATGTTCAGTTTGTTTTGGGCGAAGATGCCCGTAACGGCGTGGATGATTCCGGGCTTGTCCGGGCACGACAAGGTCAATATGTGGTCGTTGGCCATTTTGGTCGAGGTGGGAGATGATGCGTCAGTAGAGTGAACAGAGAATGGGGATTTGAACATTCGGGGGATTAGTCTCGGTTGTCTTATTGGTATCGAGGCTCTCTGCGCTTGACAAGCAAATCTTGCTGACCTGAGAAGTAGGACCATGTCAGTGGCCCTCTGTTCTAGGTGTTCTTTTTTGCTACTGGCGCGTGTAGATGTTGTCGTCGCAAGGCTGAAAATTTCAGCCAATGCCTCGCCCGGGCCGGATCGGGGAAAAATGCGCATGGGGTTTCTTGGTGCGCCGTGTTGCATGTAGGGCCGGGTATGTAAACCCAGCAGCTCAGATTCCTTCCGTCGGCGACCGCGTTTCTTCTATTCATTTCGGAATCAACTTGCGCTGGGTCAAACGATAACTGGGTCTGCGGTGCTTCATCGATGCCATCGCTGATCGTCTCGGCCTCACTACGTGAAATCTCCAGTCTTTTCTAGGTCGTACAGTAGGCCTTCATTGGCGATGAGAGTCCAATCAGCCTGGCTTGTTAGGCAGGATCAGGCAACCGTATCCACCTGGAGCACCTCATTCCCCCAATCTCCATGACTTCTGAGACGTTGATTTGTATAAGATTTCAAGCCTGGCATCGACGCCAACAAGCAGCAAAGCGGCACGCTCTGTCGCCTGAAAATGAAACAAGTATTTTAGGCTACTGCCGGCTGCCTACATCTGATTCACCACGTGCCTGCGTGTCATATTCGTGCAATCTGGCGGTGAGTCCAGATATAACGACGCGGTTCCCAAGCATCATCTTTTGTTGTCCACGCTATCTCCCAATGACCCTGCTATCCCTTGTCCGCGATCTTGCCTGATTGTCAGCGCAGTGAAATCCGTCGAAACTGTCCTGTGCTGCGTTCAGCTGCTCATATCATCCTTCAATCCACCTTCAATCTTTGCCCTTTCTTCTGCATCCCCAGCACCATCCTCTTGCGGTGATGGAGCTTCCTACCCTTCCTGTGCCGGTCTCAGAGTTTGTGACCTATCTCAACAAGCAACCCAAGTCACAAGCTGGAGTGACTGAGGCGGTGAAACCTTTCAAGGCCTTTGAAAGCAAGTTGAGAGAAGTCTTTGCCCAACATCCTGATCATCCTGCTGCAACCGATCACCATCTGGTCCCTGTCTTCGGTAGCGACCCTCTTCAAGTCCGAGCAAGAAATCTCACACAAGAGCCAGCCGCCGAGAAGGAGAGATACTTGCTTTCGCTTCCAGATGAGCTTCGTAGAAAGCATGACTCTCCCGCCACTGTGCAATCACTCAAGGAATTCAAGACAAACTTCAATGTATTCTCGGAATCATCGCTGATTGATCTTGATTGGAGCAACGTGGTCGTCGCCGGAAGTGCTGTTGTTACATCTCTCCTGCCTGTGGATGAGCCTCATAACGCATCCAAGGTAAGCACTGCGCTCTTGCCCGAAGCAGCTCACTGACACACACATTCAGAGAGCCCTTCGGACGTACTATCACGAAGATCTCGCCCCAGCTTCCGATGTCGATATCTTTCTGTACGGACTGAACGAGGAGGAAGCCATTGAGAAGATCAAACAAATTGAGGCCAGAGTTCGAGACAGTATCCTCGCCGAGACCACCACTGTCCGCACCAAGAATGCCATAACCATCGTCTCGGAATACCCAACTCGTCATGTTCAAATTGTGCTTCGTCTTTACAAGAGCATCTCTGAAATCCTTACCGGTTTTGACGTCGACTGCTCTTGCGTTGCCTATGACGGCCAACAAGTCTGGGCATCTCCCCGAGCTCTCGCAGCCTTCATGACGCAAGTGAACACCATAGATCTGACCAGGAGGTCACCTTCTTATGAAAATCGACTGTCGAAGTACTCCCACCGTGGATTTGAAGTGTACTGGCCCGCCATCGATCGCGCTCGCATCGACCCGACTATCTTTGAAAGATCGTTCACAAGAGTGCAAGGCCTAGCACGACTCCTTGTCTTGGAAAAGCTTCCACATCCTAATGACCGAGACACATACCTTGCTCAACGCAGAGAGGAAAGAGGTCGCCCACCCGTGCCATGGCATGCAAGATATCGCCATGAATTACCAGGAAATGTCAAGGATGCTCAACCCGACGATATCGCCGAGTGGGTTGAAGAGGATGAAGTCTCCAACTACCACACTGTCTGCATTCCGTACGGACCTCGCTACAACGCCAAAAAGGTCGAGAAACTGCTGTTCACGAAGGACCTGTTGTTCAACGCCGAGTGGAACAGACCCAGAGACCGAGAGACGAAAATCCACCGCCATCCCGCCTTTTTCGGATTTGTCAATGATGTTATCCACGACTGTTGCGGTTTCTGCCCCCCACCAACAACCGATGAAGACCTTGCAGCCTATGAAGAAGAGAGCAAGATCTACATCTCCGGCGATATCTCCTTCCTCAAAGACGACCCAGGCAGACAGGCCATCGGCAGTTTCAACCCAATAACCGATGAAGATTGGACAGAGATGGCCTACATTGGCAATACCACGAGACTATGTCAGGCTATTGTCGATCATGACCTGGAAGCCGTGACAGACTGGTTCTCATCGCCAGAGGTGGTTGACGTCAATCGGCGCGACCACACAGGTCGAACTCCGTTGCATTTGGCCACAATGTGTTCAACGCCAGAAATTGTCCGGTGCCTCATTGAGCATGGTGCTCGTCTTGTGTCAAGGCTGTACCATGGTATGACGGCTTTGCATATTGCTGCTCACCGAGGAGAAGTGCATATGGTCAAAGATCTTCTTGACAAGAGCGAAGCTAACGAGGAAGAAGAATCTCTTAAGGAGGCAGCAAGAAAAGAGGCCCGCAGAGCCGCAGCGTCCAAGCCGTTGGCGGAAAATCAGGAGGGGGACAGCAGCAACAGTGACTCATTCGACTCTGACGAAGACATGGACGAGGATGAAGACGGAGAGATGACCGAAGGCTCTTTCGTGAAAGTACGCGGAAAAGAGGAAGACCCAGATGCGATGGCGGAAGACAAGGATGAGCCGGATGTCTTTGACATCGATGTCCTTGCGTGGGACAGTCCTCTCTCTCCTCTTCACCTCGCTATCCTTGCAGGCCACATCGATGTTATCGATGTCCTGATTGACCAATATGGTGCTGATGTCCTTTTGCCGGTCAAGATACGGGATCCGAGTGATCGGGAATCGGCACGCGGTGCCATTCTCACCATCGTCTTGGCCCTCCAGCTCCCGCTGCAGCAAGCTAACCAGACCGTTGCTAGTCTTCTTTCACACGGTGCAACAGCTGTGCAGGCCGATACGAAACACATCACAGCTCTTCACTATGCAGTTAACCATGGGAAGACGTTGATCTTGGACACAATCCAGAATGCAGATCCATCTGCATTTTCAAGAGCTTGCAACTTTGTGTCTGTCTCGGGATACTACACAAATCCGTTCGTAAAGACACCGTTACTTACCGCGATCCGTGGTCGCAAGATGGAAATCGTACAGAGCCTGATCAAAGCGGGTACTCAAACGAGCGTTGATTTTGAGTCGTTTGCTCAAGCCTACAAGCGCGATGTGTTCCACCATGTTCCAAACGATCCGGAAGATGTCAAGAAGACTTACCAGCATTGTGTGGAACAGCCAATCATTGTCGCCCTCCACATGGAGATGGTAGATCTGGTTCACCAGCTGGTTGATCTTGGCGAGGACGTCAACACCCTGCCAACTTCTGCGCATTCATATCTCACTAGCTCCCGTTGGAGAGGCAATGCCACAGCTGCTAAGTCTCTCCTGGACCTCGTTCGGGAGCGCATCAAATCTCTACAAGACTTCCTCCATCCACCCACGGACGAGAAGCTCGAGAAGCCTAAGTCTTTGGATGAAGACGACAAGTACCTCAATTTTGACAGAGGATCGTACCAATATTGGACGGCGCACAATGATCTGCGCGAAGCGAGACTTACTCTAGGATATCAAAGAAAGAGATACGAAGAAGAACTTGCGAGTCGGGCAAAGCGTCCGGAGAAACATAGTCAGCATAAGGATACTGCTGTGATGGACACCATTTCCAACTTGATGGAACTGGAGAAAAGGCTCATTGACAAAGGCGCCAAACCGTTCGCAGAGTTGCACCCGCTCGAGGAGTCGCAAAACGAAACACACCATCCTTTTGGCTTGTACAATCCTCGACAGAGGTTCAAGAATGTGCCCTACGAGACAACGTTTTCATTCCAGATTGCTGATCTGACATCCGAAAAGAAAGCCAAATATGTCCAGCTCTTCGAGGCGGCTTGGGCCGGTGACACAGAAGCCGTGCGCTCACTGTGTTTGACAGGCTCCAAACCTCTCCAAGTCGCAGTCACAGACCTCCGCGGGTTCAGCCCGTTCGCTATCGCAGCATTCCGGGGGCACTTCAATCTGGCCACACTCATTGTCGAGATAGCCACGGCCCAGTACCAACCCGACCAAAATTCGGAACAATACCATTACATTCTGGCAACTGAAGACGATCAGGACGACGATAGTGAATACGGTGATCACCACGAAGGCGCGGATGTACTTGACGACGTGAAAGTCCACGCTCAGTTAGTGGATGAAACTTTCACCGTCGACGATGTTGTGGCTCTGGCCGATAACGTCAAATCAAAAGTCTCACCAGAAACAATGGTGAACTGGAGCTGCAAGATTGATCGTGTTCTTCAAGGACATGTGGATGAGAGAGATGCCAACGAAGCACTTGGGGCATATTGTGAGCCGCGTATCTTCTCATACGGCCATCTTTCAGCCCAGTCCTGGTCATGGTTCCACGAAGCCCTCGGAGAGATTGGCAACACGCGTCGACACTCTCTCATACGACTTGCGATATTTACCAACGACTTGCGCCTTCTGAAGTTTTTGATCAAAACGGGTATCAACCTTGCAGCCCAGAAAGACGACGAAGACAACCTGAAAGTGCCGACCATCAATCGACAAGATTTTGAACTTGCCATCAGACTTGGCAGAGTCGAGCTGATGAGTGAGATCATTAGGACAACGGGATTCGGCCTACCATTGCAAAAGATGTTCCAGACCTCGGGTGTGAAACTTGATGAGAAACCAAGATACTACCAAGGTCTCACTGTACATGGAAAGAAGCGTCAAGATTGGGCGGATGCAAGCCGAAAGGGTGCCCATCAGAAAAATGCCGAATCCGACTTTGGCATTCCGCTTCTTGCCTCAGCTCTTGAAGGAAACCTTGAATCTACCGAGTACTTCCTGTCAGACGCCCCCTTCCATCGTTACCTGGATTTTGCGGACTCATTCAAGAACGACAAGCACATTCGGGGCCTGGCTCAAGCCAAGAGTGGTCTTCAAGGCACCTTGTCGAATTGGCTGTCCACTCACAACGGCCTTGCCCTCCATCTTGCGGTACTGTCACCACCCAAGATGGACGGTACTCAACCAACATTCGATTACCTCCTTGAGAAGATGCCGCAGACTTTGGAGATGCGTTCGGCCAATGGAAGCACTCCTCTTCATCTTGCCTTCCAGACCGGTCGGTATTATGCGGCGAAGAAATTGATTGCTGCAGGCGCGAATCAGGCTACCAGAGACGACAATGGAAGAAACATCCTGCATAGCCTCCTGGATTCTTTTGACTTCAAGAAGCATGCTTTGCTCCAATCTGTCCTGGGCATGCTCGACCAAAATCTTGTTGGCTCGTTGTTTCTTGAACGCTGTGCTGGGTTCGAGCCCGGAGGACTGACACCCATCGCCTTGTTCCTTCGTCATATCAATGCTCCGACAGGTTGGGAAGAGAGTCTCGAAATCATCCTCTCTTATTCCCAGGGGAAAGATCTCGAGAAGATGGACGGTGCCGGAGACTATCCACTGCACAATGTCGTGCGACGCGGGTACAGAATGGTCGTGGAGTTCCTTGTCGAGTACAGACCAGGCCTGCTTCATTGGGAGAACTCGACAGGTATGACTCCACTTGATGTCGCTCTCGCCAAATATCATCGTCAGCTATTTGACCACCCTCCCAAGCTTGCGAGCACCAACACCTGGACTGCCGCGGAGGCTCCTGTAAAGGAATTTGTGAGAAAGACTGCTTCTGAGGGCATCTCAGAGGCGGATGATGTATCGGATCGCAGCACTGAGTGGCAGGTGTATCGTCTGATTGAGTCTCTGATGGCCAAATACCCAGCGAAACGAAAGCTGGTGGGTCTGCACGATGCGAATGAAGTCGCCAAGCGTCTGGCAGCGCAGCAGCACAATAAGAATGCAGAAATGCGGCGCCGTGAGAGACTTGGTTTGAAGGCTGGCAATAGCCACGGATCTCGGTACCAATTTCAGTACCAGGAGAGTCACCAAGGTCCCCAGGATGAGGTCACTCGTGGTCTTACACGCGCTCGGAATTTCGCGAAATGGGATGAAATGGTCTGGAGAAAGCAAGAGGCCGGGGAAGATGATGTTGAGAAAGAATACAAATAGAATGTAGAGACTTGATGGGCGTAAGACGTGGAAGTCCCCTTTTGCAGGTAGATTGTTATTCATTCCTTGATACAGCCGATGATGGTAGAAGGCAATGGCTCGGGCTATCTGTCTGATCGTGACGATGACTTCGATGGTCAATGAGTTACGATCCTTTGATAATGGGCGAATGAATATGCTTCTTGCAAGACATTCTTCCTTCCCGGACCGGGATTCGCCTTTCCTGGTGAAACCAACCCGTTTGCAAGAAAACCTTCGCTTCTTAGCATGGGTTGCTAGAGTTCGTATTACTGGATTGCAAAGGCTCGCCCTGAGTCCACTATCGCGGAAGCCCAACATAGCACTTTCCCCACCACACGCGCAAGCAAGCAGGGAAGGACGATAAGCATCACGACCATTGGCCTCAAGTTGGCAGCTTTTCTCGACATGTGACAACCCCCAAATGTCCCACAACCGCTCATCTGGTAAACGCGTCGTCAGGTGCATCGTGACGGCAGTCCGCAAGTACTTCAACGCTTGATTCTGCTGTGGGGATGAGAGGTGCCATTGTAGCGATATCCGAGAAGACGATCACGAAGGGTGGAACGCTTGTGTGGAGGAGAAGGTGATGCGTCGGGAAGGAATTCGTTCCAGAGGTCATCTCGTTGCTCGGCGTCGTCTTCGTCGACGGGTGGTGCGAAATCCCGGTTGCATTTGAGGGACCAGTACTTTGTTGTGGCGAAATAGACGAAACTGTCAGCGTTGTTGGTTGTTATCGGATATTGGGGTCCCCACTTTCCCTTCGGCACGTTCTTGAGTTGCGGTGCGTAATACGGACCATAACCATCGGGAGGATTGCCCGTTGGATCTTTGTAATCTGGAATCTGACGAATGGTAGGGTACTGTGGCAATGTAGGAACCTTGGTGGACCAGTCAGGGACGTCGTTCTGGAAAAGGTATGGCCAATGCAGCATTTCGTGGAGGATGACTCCGCCCAGGGGCAACTCCAGGTTGGACTCACGAGGGCCGAGCCCGTCACACTCAAAGCCGGGCGTTCCTTTCCAACTGGGTGGTGGCTCTAAGATGTCGTCTAGAGACGGATATCTCCATGCACCGATACAGATGGACAGGAGCCCTGCAGTAGGATCGTTGGGGTTGAAGGAGTAGAAGCCATCGATGTGGTCATCTTCACACCGTTCGGATTGATCATCTCTGTCAGGATGATCCCCAATCGCGATTTCCAATTTCGGGAACTTCGAATTTAGGCTGCCGGTAACGATGGTGGAAAGATCTGGATTGAGATTGCCGCTGAGGTCTTCCATAGAAAGATCAAGGGGTATGTTCGCGATCGTTCGGAACACGTCGCTTACGAACTTGCTATCTTCAGCGTTGAAGTATCGATTGAAGTACTATGCCATGTGTCCATATTAGAATCATCTTCTTGTTCTGCGCAGTCTGGTAGGCCATTCGTGACAGACGGATCGAGGTACGTACGACATCACAAGGATCGAAGGTTATCGCCGCCACCCTCGCCAGTACTATCGCGTCTTCGAAGCCTTGTTCTAAAAGTAAGACTTGATCTCCTTCAGGGTCGATACCTGGAGGGACGTGAAATACTGGACCCTCGCCGAGGATGTCGCTTGCACAGAGGAGGAGGAAGAGCAGTACACCTCGAAGACAGACCATGTTCACTGATGTGATTGCGCTTCTTTCTTGTCCGTTGAGTGGATGGTAAGCGATCAATGACGAGCGCTGCACATGAGGTTTAAGTAGGGCCAGCAAGAAAGGACGTCGATCTGTCTTAAAGTTTCTCAACATGAAGAGTCGCAATAATGGAAAGAGGTGGTCCCTCTTGTTGTGTTGTGATTCATCCTTCACTTACCAAAGATCCAGCACTCCGGTCAATTCAATGTAGACGGAATTTGCCGAATGAAGCAATGATGCCGAAGCAGTGACAGCAACATGCCATGCAAGATGCACTTGTTAGTCCTAATAGCTTACCACCACTTTCACTTGATGTGACTCTGATCTATGTCGAACAAAGGAACAGGTCGAGAAGAGAGATTTGAAACCTGTAGCTACCCGTGACAACGCTACTGAAAGCCATGGACACAGAGCACTAGTAGACCCTGAGAGGTCGACTACACTTTGTCGTGGCTCCTGATGCGGGCCATCTCTTGACAATATAAAACTTGAAGGGAGTATGTCAAGACATACGGTTGGATGGGTACGATATGGGAAACGGATGTCGGAGGCTTGGTTGGGTGGGTGTGCGTTACCAATGTTTTCTCCACGAAAGAGTGACCGGAAAGATGCAGGAAGTGACTGGACTAGGTGTCGGACCATTTGAGGAGGCAACTGGGATCATGGAGCAGCTTGAGGAAGTTCGTAATTCAGATTCTGGCCATGATCCAGTGTTTGCTTTCGTCTTTTGGGGGTATGATAAGGGGAGGTCGTGTGTCGAGGTCATCTTCCGGGTATGCTAACTAGTAGGGAAGTAGAATGTTCTAGAGAGTGAAACGCAGCTTGTGGGCGGGTTGCCATGTGCCAGACTGTTGAAAGAATAGTACGGCTTATTTGTCTTGAGTCCCGCTGGTTGTTGCAATGGCAGAAATGCTGAGGGAAACATGACAATGAGTCGGACAATGGCCATTATGTGTTGGCCTATTTCTGATCACGTGATATGCTAAATCACGTGGGTCTTGGCTCCATGCCACCACCTTCCTCACTTCCTCGCTTCCACATACTGTGCTCGAAAGCTTGCTCAGGCAGAATCCTAGACAATCAGCATGCCATAATACTCCCAAAAATTATGCTGCTGATTGTGTGTACCGGACTGGCCGGGCTCGACACGTCCCAGAGTCACAATGTCAGGTAGAAAGAGCGCAGGGCAGCATGTTGCCGGCCGCTGGTCGACCTGCGTCCCAGTCTTCTTCAACAAGCACATTTGAGCTCAGAACCCTGCTAGCCAGATGCCCATCGCACAGGACTGATTGCAAATTGCTCTGGCCTTCTGGCGCTTGGTGGACGATGGCTGCACAAGGCCAATGCCAGGAACAGTACTAGACAGCTGTTTGACAACGCCCTTGTCCCTCATCACCATGCAGTGTTGGAAAGAAGCGACCAGAGTCACTAAATATATATATATGCTCAGATCGAAGTACCTTGTGTAAGTGGATCATCCACGCCGCTGCGAAGGCGATGGTGTCTTCTCCGCCAGCACTTGGACAGATTGACGTATGACAGTCTCCAGGCCTGAAGACATGGTTGGATCCAGCGATATGCTACCAGTACACCACCGCTTACCTCTCCGAGAGCATGATTCAACTTGGAAGGTTCACCGTGAACAATGGACTGTTGTTGAGGAGGAAAGAGCTTGTAATGTTTGTGACCAGGCCTGCTTGCCAAGGTCTTCGGTTCTTCTTCGGCTTGTGAACGTGAATGGCCTCAGGCAGCGACTGGTAACTCCGCTGTAACTCAGGTCGGTGGTGAACGCGTTCATCGGTTGTCTTCATTTCCTATGGAATCTATCTAACGAGCAAGGCGATACTCCTTCTCGAGTTTGACGACATGACCATATGAACGCTTCCTACCATCGAGACTATGACGACCAAACCCCTTCCCAATCTCGAGCAGTACCATGGCTCGCTCTACAACCGCGAATCCGAACCCGATTGAGGCAGCACCAGGTGCACCCGGTGAAAAGCAACACTCATCACCCTAGCAGCGGCCAGGCTTCGGGCTCGCGCATACTTGACACAGATATTCGAGACATGAACGGCATTGAATCAAATCCTCCTGAAAGGAGAACCAGTCATCCGAAAACGATGGGGAAAGAAAACCGGACATCAACGCCAGAGAGTCTTGCTGGCTGCGTGGCCTAACATGCCAGCCCGGCACCGTCCCGATGTACGGGCTGTTCTGGACCAGGATAACATCGATGGTCATCAAGACAATTCAATCTTCAAATGGCCATACATCAACCTCGAGGACTTGCTTCCCAAAGAGTCCCTCCTGCTACTCCTCAACTCTCGGGGCCGCCACCAGCCAGCCGTCTTTGCTCATTTTGACCTAGCATCAATGACTCTAAGAGCGACTTTTCACAAGCTTCCAGAGATCATCCTCCATGGGTGCACCACTTTCTATGTCATGTCGATGTCCGAGCATTCAAGGCCGAACACTTATGGACAGCTTGTGGAGTCTAAGTTGGGCACCGCTGAAGAGATGCATTGCTTTAAGGAAAATCCTGACCGATGCTTCAATCAGATCCAATGCAAGATGCTGGCTTTTCTCCTGAATGGCTGCTATGAAATCTTGCACGATAGCCCCAGAGGAGCGCTTGTTGACCCAACACTCCCTACTTTACCAGAACCGGAGCCGATTATGGTGAACGAAGCATATTACCAAGTTTCCACGATCGCTGCCGAGACACCATATCAAGTACCAACAAGACTCGACACTAGGCGCCTGCTACGTCTCGTTGAAGCAGCAAGACTTGCAGCAGAGGACCACCTCTGGGACATGCGAGAGGATCCGAGCTATTTTGGCAGGTTCATAACAGATTGGGCACAGCACGACTCGCGGAATCAACCACAATTCCATGGTCAGAAACCAAACCAGAGTGCGAAGGTCTTCTGGAGCCACACCATCATGGTCGAACTGGCGATTGCACATCAGAACCTCGTCAGTTGGGATATGCTCTACCGCGAAACAAAGGTCCTTAACGACCTGGCCAGTGGCGAACTTGGCTTATTCAACCGATCCAAACCACTACCGAAAGGAATCGAAGGCGCCTGTCTCAAGATTTTAGCCGCAATCAAAATGTTCGCTATGATCCTCGTTTGTCGCTTTGTCGGTGCTGCTCGACAACGTCTTCGGAACGTGCCAGGGAAAGTGCAGCGTCTATCGCCGTCGTTGACGAGGATGGGAAGCAATTCTCAGGACCATCTGGTCACGCTTCTCCGAGTATTGGGAGCCGGCGAGGATTATTGGGTACGGAAGATGGGACTGCAAAATCTCATTGATGAGTTAAAGCGCCTCCTTGATCAAGATACCGAACAGAAAGAGAGACTGTCACCCTACGCCAAGAGCATCTTTGCGGAGCTCGCGGTGGCATCGAGAATGCGTTGCGAGAGCATGTCTCTTCATTCTTGGGCCATGGTCTTTCCAGTCAAACTCGAAGAGGGGGAGTTTTCCGATGAGAGTTTTCCGATGACGGTCCCTCCCGAAACATGAAGATCATCACAGATGTCTTTATTGAGGAAGATATGAAGGGACCGTTGAAGTTGCATTCCACCTTGCCGGTGTCTGAGAAGTTCTATTACCCTGTCGAAAAGGCACACAACGAATCGAATGTCGACGCAATGCGGCTCGCAGAGGCGAACCTGGATGCTTTCTGCCAAAACATCGACAGTCATTTCCTGAAATACGGCAAACAAACATTGTTTCAAGTATTCGACAGAATCGCAATCCACCCGCGGCAACTCCATCGTACGCCTCAATGGACGCCGATCGTTCGAAGGGCGCCTCCACCCAGGGAACCTACAGCGTGCACAGGAACCTGGGCGCCTGAGCTGGTATCTGAGAAGGCCGGCCGATTCCACCCTGAGCCCCTCCGTATGAAAATCAAGACTCGGGGATCTAGAGGACCGTCAGAACTCGAAACATGCGATACAGTCAAGAGTGTGCAAACTACCGATGCCGAGGCTGATCGACAGCAACCAATCTTCTCCGTCAAGAAACGGGAATGGAAAGTCTTCTTGACCATGTTCCACGACAAAAGTGGTAATACTCAGGCTGGTGAGATCGCATGGAGTGACTTCCTCCATGCCATGACCAAAATAAGTTTCCAGGCCGAGAAATTATATGGCTCGGTGTGGCAGTTTACGCCTGCACGTGTAGTGGCGCGGTGTGTCGACAAGAGCATCCACTTCCGCGAGCCTCACCAGTCCGGCAAGATTCCATTTCGTACTGCTCGAAGATGGGGAAGAAGGTTGTCGAGGAGCTATGGATTCAGCGCCGAGTCCTTTGAATTGGCATGAGAGGTACACCAACTCATAGACTTGACCAACACTGGCATGAGGAAGAAGGGCAATGTTCTTATACTTCATTCCTACTCTTCAGGAGTTGGCGAGATAGGAATGGACGATTGGATTAATGGGCATTATTTCAAGCCGTTCCCTTTCATACTGTCTTCGCTGGCGGACAGTCCTTTTACAGAGGCGTTCTGTAGATCGCGCTACCACCATCGGCATCTAGAGGAGGTGATCTCTCTGCGCGCCATGAAGTAGCCCTGCAAAAAGGTACAATCTTCGTCACCTTTGAACTGGTACCGTTCTCGAGAGGACACGTTTAGGATCAGCAGCGATAATGATGGTCTCCTCCAAAAAGAGCGCAAATGGTCGCGAAGCCCAAAAGAAAGAATGCGACCGTGTCGAGAGGAAGTAGGTGAAAGGAGAATGCAATAGTGGATGAAGCTTTTGAAATCTGCGTTTTGTGGTATCTAAACCTCTCCAGTATTGGACGTAAAAGACAATGGAAAAACGCCTCGCATACTCGACCATCCCCAGTCGAGCACGTCTAAATGCTGCTACAGGTATCATAAAGGAATCATGCCAGACCCAGCTGAGGACGATCCGACCCAGCTCACAATTCATCATGGCCCATATCGTCATCATCGTCTCCGTAGTCCGGCATGCCTCCTGCACCGCCGCCGCTGCCGTACAGTTTGCTGGAGATGGGATATGCGACCTGTGACAATTTCTCGTATTGTTCATCAAAGTCATCCTTCTCTGCTGAATCGGCATTCTCACTGAGCCAATCCTGGGTCTCCTTGACGGCTTCCAACAGAGTCTCCTTGTCGTCGTCGTCGATCTTGCCACCAAGACCTTCTTCGTCGTTGGCCTGGTTCTTCAAGGAGACGGCGTAGTTTTCGAGTTTGTTTCTGGCTTCAATCTTTTCTCGGACCACTTTATCCTCTTCGGCGAATTGCTCGGCCTCGGCCACCATTCGTTCGATTTCTTCGGGTGACAGGCGTCCCTTGTCGTTGGTAATGGTGATGGATTCCGACTTGCCGGTGCCCTTGTCGCCAGCCGAGACCTTGAGAATGCCGTTGGCGTCGAGCTCGAATGAGACTTCAATTTGTGGCACACCACGAGGCGCCGGAGGAATACCAGTCAGCTCGAACTTGCCGAGGAGGTTGTTGTCCTTGGTAAGGGATCGTTCACCTTCGTAAACTTGAATCAGAACGACTGGTTGGTTATCGGCCGCCGTAGAGAAGATCTGTGATTTCTTGGTAGGAACAACAGTGTTTCTCGGGATCAACTTGGTCATGACGCCTCCAGTGGTTTCAATGCCGAGGGTAAGCGGGTTAACATCCATCAGGACAATGTCGTCCGTACCGGCCTCGCCTGAGAGAATGCCACCCTGAACAGCTGCACCATAAGCCACAGCTTCGTCGGGATTGATACCCTTGCTGGCTTTCTTGCCACCAAAGTACTCCTCGATCATGGACTGAACTTTGGGGATACGAGTAGAACCACCAATGAGGACAATGTCGTCGATGTCAACCTTCTTGACCTTGGCATCCTTCAAGACCTGCTCGACCGGCTTGAGTGTCTTCTTGAACAAGTCCATGTTGAGCTCTTCGAATTTAGCTCGGGTCAAGGTCTCGGAGAAGTCCTTTCCGTCGTGGAAGGCTTCAATTTCGATGCGGGTGGACATTTGGGAAGACAGGGTCCGCTTGGCTCTCTCGACTTCTCGCTTCAGCTTACCCATCGTCTTGAGATCCTTCCGGATGTCGACATCGTTCTTTTTGTTGTAGAGCTTGACGAAGTAATCAATAACTCGTTGATCGAAATCTTCACCACCGAGATGAGTATCACCGGCAGTGGCCAAGACCTCGAAAACGCCATCTTCAATTGAAAGGAGGGAGACATCGAAAGTACCGCCACCAAGATCGTAGACGATGATTTGGCTCTCTTTGCCCTTCTTGTCGAGTCCGTAGGCGATGGCAGCAGCCGTTGGTTCATTGACCACACGGAGAACCGTCAGACCAGCGATCGTCCCAGCGTCTTTTGTTGCTTGTCTCTGGGCATCGTTGAAGTAGGCCGGCACCGTGACAACGGCATGGGTAACTTTCTTGCCCAAGTATGCTTCTGCGACTTCCTTCATCTTGCCCAATACCATGGCGGAAATTTCTTCGGGAGTGAATGTCTTGGGTTTACCAGCAACCTCGACTGTGACCATAGGTTTGCCATCTTTGGGAACGACCTTGAAGGGGAAGTGCTTCGCGTCTCGTTGGACATCTTTGTCGTCGAACTTGCGACCGATTAAACGTCTAGGAAGAGAAGTTAGCAGATGTTGCAAGGCGTAGGATATTCTTATGGACTCACTTTATATCAAAGATTGTTCTCGTAGGATTCGCAGCGTATTGATTCTTTGCTGCGTCGCCTACTAACCGCTCTTCGTCGGTAAAGGCCACGTATGAGGGGGTGATTCGGTTTCCTTGGTCGTTGACAATAATTTCGACTTTTCCGTGCTGCATCACACCGACGCAGGAGTAAGTGGTGCCCAGATCGATACCGATGACGGTGCCATAGTTGGAGTCTGAGTCGTTTAAGGGAGCTTGATCTTGGGCATGTACTGAGCCGATCAGAGCCAAAGGACAAATAAAAATCAGGAGGAGATAGAAGACGGTAGTCCACTGGAAAGCAGAAGACGCTCTTGAACCGTGTCGCGCCATGGCTGAAGACGCCCAAGGAAAGGAGAAGTGGTAGAAAGGAAGTGGTGGTGGTGTTGAGGAGGGAGGATGATGATGGAGGAACAGAAATATTTATGAAGCGCAGCGAGTTATCGATACGCTGTCCTTTTGGATTTGCCGCCACTGGCTCGCTGGAGAAGAGACTCGACTCGCCCACTGTGCCGCCGTAGTCTTCAGGGGCCGCCAAGAATCTCTTTCTAACCCCTTTCTGAACAGCCTGGCCTTTGTGTCTCCGGGTTCTTTTCCTTGCCAGATCTTTCCAGCATCACCATCGAGTCACAGACAAAGACAGAAGTCGATCTCGACACTTGGCATTTTCTTAGCCGGTGAGAGGTGGCCATAACTGCCTTTTTACCAGAGTACATTCCCTTTACATGCTCGCAAAATTGCACATCATAAAATCTGTCCTCAGCCTTGCGTGGAGTGCCCAGAGCCTTCAGCCTTGCCTATGAACCTTCCAGCATTCGGCAAGTCACTTACTGAGAAGTGGATACAAGAAATGGCAGCCATCCAGCAGCTGTAAACCAACGTTGCCCAGTGTGGCTTTCTCTGCTTCCTTCGTTTTCCCTCGTACAATAACCACGTGACCAACCTGGCTTCAAAGGCGCCTGGGGGGAAGGCTCCGTTAGGTAAGCAGACTCTCGACGTCACTCTTTCGCAGTTCATCTCCGCACCAAGTTGAATGATTCGATTCCGCTACGAGTATCAGACCTGATTCTCCTCCCTCTGCGTACTGTGTTGTTGTATTGTCCCCGCCTCTCTGCTATGCTCAAGACTCTCTCAAGTTCCTCGGTATTGCTTTCCAAGAGACATATTGCATTCAATCCTTTCAAAACCCGCAGCACCCATCCCCGCCACCTCCAGTCCTTCTTCCATACTACCCCCAAAATGGGCAGTGTCGACACCTCCCTCCACCCACACACCTCCGGCCGCGCCGCTGTCTTTGCACAGGCTCATTCGTCCCCCAACCCTCTCATCCTCTACGGCGGCTGGTTCTGCCCTTTCGTCCAACGCTCCTGGATCACCCTCCACGAAAAGCGCATTCCGCATCAGTACTTTGAAATCAATCCGTACAAAAAGGACCCCGAGTTTCTGGCTCTGAACCCGCGCGGCCTCGTGCCCACACTCGCCGTGCCCATTGACAAGGCCGGCAAGCAACAAAAACCCCTCTACGAGTCCGTCGTCATATGCGAGTATCTGGACGAAGTATACAACGATCCGGAGCGAAACGGCCCGTCACTCCTGCCACCCGACGCATACGAGCGGGCACGATGCCGCATCTGGATCGATCATATCAGCTCAAAAATCCTGCCGGCGTTTTATAAATTCATGCAGCACACGGAGCAGAAAGCTTACACACTTGACGAAGCGCGGCAAGAGCTGCTCGATGGGATCAAGACATTTATCAAGGAGGCCGATCCCGAGGGACCATTTTTCCTGGGCAAACAGTTCAGCATGGTCGATATCATGCTCGCGCCGTGGCTGTGCAGGCTGTTCTTGTTCGATGTGTACAAGGGTGGCGTCGGGATTCCAGACGAAGGAAAGGGAGGTGAAGATGAGAATATTTGGGCAAGGTGGAGGAAGTGGGCGAAGGCAGTGCAGGAGAGAGACAGCGTGCAGGATACGCTGAGTGAGAGAGAGCAGTACGTCGAGGCCTATAGGAGGTATGCCGAGGACACGACGCAAAGTCAGGTTGCGCAGGCGACGAGACAGGGAAAGAGACTGCCATAAACAGGAGGAAAAGTGGAGGTGTCATGATATATGAGACACGATATCCGTAACCGTTTGCATGGCTTTCCCTTCTCGATCCATGTCGGCTTTCTGAAAAGCCCTGCAGCCAACGCTCAAGCGTCCGTAGCGGCGTCAATGAAGCATGTTGGTCTCTTCCCGCGGACTGCCACCGAAGTGTACCTTGGGAGATTGACAGGTTCTCTTTTTTTCCCGGGACACCTCGAATAGTGTGGTGATCAGGGCGCACGCACAGCGAGCTCGGGTACTGATAAGCGATCATCGCTTTGCCTCCCCCCTCAAATCACTCCCCAGCGCATACCCTCTTATCCTTTCCCACTCGACCTTCTGCCTCGTGACAGGCAACTGCCTCCTCAGCCCTTTGAAACTGTTTTCATTCATCCCCACAATCGTCCGGTTAACCTCCTCTTGGTACTGTTTCTCAATCGCCGCGATCTTCCGGACCACACTTGCGCCGTCACTGCCACCTATGTCGACATTCTCGACCTCCTTTTTCGTTGTCAGGGCGACGTTTCCATCCTCGTAGTAATGAACGTTGACTTTCAAGCTCCCTGACACTGTCGACGAGACCGGGTCAAAGAGGAACACGCTGCGCCATTGGCCACTGAGGAAGTTCTTGGGCGAGGATTTCGTGCTGGACATGAGAATTGCGATCTGACTGTCGTCCGGCGTCGCGCAAGCCGTGTACGCCGAGGAGGAACTCGGCGGGTAGTGTTCCGCAAAGTGGCTCGTGAGGGATTTGAGGATCGACTGGACGAGCGAAGAGTGTTGTGTGTTGTGTGTGTATGACTGCGGAGAGCTGGCTTTCGAAGTGGTATGGTCGAACTCGAAGGACGTAGAGGATGCGGTGTCGTAGTATTGGGAGCCTGAGGAGGAGGAAGGGAGTCTATTGTACGAAGATATCAAGACCTAACAAGGCCAGCGAAGCGCTGTCAGCATTGGAGGTACTTTCTCGAGCGGCTCACGGCGTTCCGCAGAACAAGGAGGGCAACAGCCGCGAAGGAGAAGAAGGAGGAGGAGGAGGACATACATAATCATTCGCGCCGGGCAGCTTGACAGCCACCAGTTGTTCTTCGTTGTATTTCTGAAAGGCCGGTTTTAATTTGGCGATCAGGCTTGGGTCATCGTCGGAGGTGAGAGCCTTGATGTCTTTGACCACATCGGCGAGTTCGGAGGGAGGGGCGCCCTGAATAAAAGACGACGTGATGTCGACTGTCGAGCTCATTGTGTCGGCACCGCCCTTGGCCTGTAGGCAAGAGCAAAGTTGCAGGAATGCTTCAATGGTGACTTGTTCAGATATGGGTGCAGGACGTCCCAATACGTGGAGTCGCAGGCGCCAGGCGGGATTAGAGTATCTCGGCACGCTGCAGGGATCTTATTCTAATTGGGCATTTGGTTTACGGTGCTTTACGTCTTTAGGACTGGCGTGGGCTGACCCTGTCCTCCATAGTACTCTATTAGCATTTTAGTGACTTGCGTCCTGGATGGCATCCCTCCGAGCAATTACAGAGCATGTCCAGTCTCTATCTGACAAACTATCTTCCGCACCATGGAAGCGCATGCTGAAGGAGAACTTCCCGCCTCCCGCTGGTGCAGGCAACCAATTCGAAATCCAGTCCTTGGGTGGCGGCACATCAGCAGGCTACAGCAAAATCTCGAACGGGCTGTTTCTTTTGCCGGAGCCTTCGTCGTCGTAGGTCAGCGCGCTCCTGTCTCCAAGCACATGATTGAAAAGTGAGATTCAGGTGATTGTAGCCCCAAATGCTGCCTGCATGAACCGCTTAAGACACAGAAGCCTGCCGCGGCACCCGGCCAAGTTACGTGGTTACTTCGTAGGTCCAGTACTTGTGCCGAGATCCGGCACCAGCATACTGTGCCCCGCTGGTCGCCGTGGCGGGGATGGTGCCTCATCCGATGCTTAGCAGGTTCCCATTACGGGAAGACTTCATCCATGACTCGTGGTGACTTGAGGACACCGTCATGACACCATCCCCAGCTCCTAGTGAGGTGCGGTAGGGGAGTAAATAGGGGCCAGTTCGACGTCGTGCCCAAACCGGAGTCGTACTAATTGGAGATCACGCACAACACTATTCTAAGAACAAGACTTTACAAGAATGTCGTTGGACATCAGCAGCGACCCTCCCTCCCGGTCACTCGCAGGGAAAGTCGCAATCGTGACCGGCGCTGGCTGTGAAGGTGATCGCATAGGCAACGGTCGGGCCATCTCGATTCTGCTGGCCCGCGACGGCTGTTCCGTGATCTGCGTCGACCAGAACTGGGCATGGGTGAGCAAGACCGTGGACATGGTCAATTCCAAGCCCGGTCGGGGGAAGGCCATTGTTGCCCGGGCCAATGTCACTTCAGCCCCGGATTGCGAACGGGTGGTCGAGCTGGCGCTGCAGGAGTTCGGTCGTCTGGATATTCTGATCAACAATGTCGGTATAGGCGGTGCGCCGGGCACGGCGGTCGAGGTCGACATGGAAGCCTGGGCCAAGGGTTTGGAGGTCAACGTCTCGAGCATGGTGCTCATGGCAAAGTATGCGGTGCCGGCGATGAGGAGAAGTCGGATTCTGGGGTGAACATGGGTAGTGTCGCTGGTTTGAAGGGTGGCACACCTCATTTGCTCTATCGGACGAGTAAAGGGGCGGTCTCGAATATGACGAGAGCCATGGCGGCCCATCACGCCGAGGATGGAATTAGAGTAAATTGCGTGTGTCCAGGGGTGAGTTCTGTCTACAGTAGCTCTGAGCCAGTGGTGTGTATTCAGTGACTGACACGCCGTGGGTATTGGTCTGCCAAAGGGTGCGAGTGTGAGGTCGAAATAGAAAGAACAATTCATGGGTTGGACGAACACTAGTACTAGGGGGTACCTAGCAAGGCCATGTGGGCTTTGGCTTTGCCATCACAAAGATCCGTGAATACCTTTGAAAAATCTCCTAGACGGCCTGTTTCCACCTGTGGGCAGATGGCACCTTTGCCGATCAGATCCAAATCAGCCTTCAAATCCCTCAGCTGTCCGCCGTACGGAAAAATGATGCTCAGTCTCCTCCTGACACCCGCTTTCATGTTGATTGTGTTTTCGACATTAAGCATGCCAATGCATACGTGCTTGCCACCTATTCGAACTGCACAGGTGAAGTTAGCTGGGGCTATGCATAGTGAGAACCTGAGTTCAGCCTCCTAGATTTACCAATGTTTTGAGCTCCTCGAAAGTCTGATTGGTCCCGACAAAGTCCATCACTGTGTCTATCTTGCCCTCAAGGTGCTTTCCTTTCCCGAATCCTTGTACTGAAGCCCCTGTGGGCACTAGATCTTCCTTGGGAATTCCCAGCTGCGGTGCTTCATATAGTCTTTCCTGACGAATGTCTGACCAAGTACGTTATGCCCAAGAAAGGCCGCCGTCGACGCCTTCGTCCGGTACAGCGACGAGATCCACAAGACGCCGGTCTGGACGGGTTCGTGTAGTAGCTGGTACAAACGCGGCAGGGTCAATGGCTGCGTGACGGCCCTGTTTGCTGGGGGCTCCGTGCTGTTCAAGCGGCTCATCAGCAAGATCCGCGGCGAGGACTATGACATTGACTACAACAGTGCAAGCCCCTTCACCCTCAGGGGCAATGGCTTCAGGGAGGGGGAGATGCAAGAAGATAGCGATTTGGCCTGGTACGTGGAGCAGACAGAAGAGGAGCCCGAGAGAAAGAGTACCAGGAGGATGGTGGAAGATGAGGCCCTTGGCTTATCTTAGAATGAGGCATGAGGGTTGCTTTTGCATAGTTGTACGGAGGTATATCCTTGTGGAATCCTGGCATAGGCGTAGCATGTACGTTATTCGCACAAGAGGAGTTGCATAGATTACACGCGTCTGGTCATTTATTTCCTCTTACCTGAGGAGATTCTGGAGCAGAGGCATTTCACGTACAGCGTAGAAATGAGCACAACACCAAGTCATCGTAACTTTCCGATTGTAATCATCACCTGACACAAGCTACCATATCGTGGAGGAAGTGACTCCCGAAAAGCAGGCAGAATATAGAAAGTGTCCATAGACCTTCCCCCGAACGCCTCGCTACTGTTGTTGTTCAGACCATCAT
The DNA here is from genome assembly GCF_000835505.1 of Exophiala xenobiotica. Taxonomy (NCBI): domain Eukaryota; kingdom Fungi; phylum Ascomycota; class Eurotiomycetes; order Chaetothyriales; family Herpotrichiellaceae; genus Exophiala; species Exophiala xenobiotica. Next base: position 3,899,136 of record NW_013562493.1, on the reverse strand, counting down.
CTCCAGAAGATCAATCAATACTCATACTCATCATGCCTTCGTTGGTCTCGGTCATGCCTTGCAACCCGACCTTCTTCGAGCCATTCATGCCATTCATACTGCCTGCACTGTTGCTGCGATCACCCGGACCCTGACCATTCGCTTTTGGTGGCAGTTTCGACCATGCCTTGTCGTTGGTGAAGATGGGACTCTGTGGAAGCACAGGGCTGCTCTGGACGCTCATACCAGGAGACACCGCGCGGCGCTTACTGTACGAGGGATCGAAGTCTTCTTCCCGACGTCGCTTGTTGTTAACGCGGCGCGCGACCTCTCCAGCAGTTGGTGGATAATTTGCAAGCGGGGTAACCGACCTGGATCTCGAACGGTTGAAGTGCTTGAGAGCCGGGTTGTCGATGAGTAAAGAGCCTGGAGTGTCCATAGCCTCGTCGCTAACGGCCGATGAGCTCTCGCGAGGTAGCAAGCCTGGTGGGGGAGTCCTGAACCGCCCATGACCATCAAACCCGTTCCAGAATTGCACTCCCCCCGAATTCCTCTCTGCTTGACGACTGAAGCTATCAGGCGGAAGCGAAACTGTTGCATCCATTGCTATGTCTTCAATAGAGTCCTGCACCGGCTCGGCTGTGAAGTTATTGTTCGACGGGATAATCGGGGAGGTATTTTGCGACACTGTCGGATCATTCTCTTGGACTTGTCGAATGACTTCCGCCTCGCGTCGAAGTTCGGTTTTGGTAGGTTCTGCCTCCTCCAAAAGCTGGGCACGGATTCGTGCAAAACCCTTTGGCTTTGGAAGCAGATTACTTCTCCGAGTAACGGCACGTCTGATGACCCCTCGTGGGCCTTCAAAACCGTCCATGTCTGATAGCGACGCGCGATTGCCAGTTTTGCTGGTGTTGTTGTCTTCACTGTCCGACAAGTGGAGATCGTTTGTACCCAAACTCAGGCTTTCCCGCCGAGACTGGACTTGTTGTTTGGTTAACCCCATACCAAAATAACTGCCACCCGCGCTCTCAACGCTCTTCAATACGCCTGGTGACAATGGCCCTGGGGATGGCTTGGAGCTGTTCATGCTGACACTGCTTGAACTATGTTGACTCTTGCCTTTTCGTATCCGAGCCCTCCTAAAGCTCATCAAATGTGGCTGGAAACTCATTAGACTTGCTTGTGCGGGCGAAGGTTGGGTGTTGTTCATCCACTCCAGCCCCGGACTGTTCATCAGTCCGATCGTCGCCCCTGCATTGAGTCTTGATGCGGCGGGTGTGTTGAGGATAGCATCGTCGAGTTCCCGATCAATGGCCATGTCATCCGAATCTGTATCGGCGTCCGTCTCTGAATCAGATCCAAGCATATTAATACTGCTGACAGAGCTTGACAAGTTTGTCCGTTCGTGTGACAAAGACCACGGACCGTTTTGGTTGCTTGGTGAGTCAAGCACATTGTTTGCTAAGCTTCGTCTTGCAGGTATCTGTATGCCTCTGCCAATATTGGGTGAAGCATCTGGTGATGCCTCTGCCAAAGTGGTCTGATGCAGACTGGTGCACGCTCGGGTGTAATCCAGGCCACGGGATCTTCTTGGGAGCATGGAAGATGGAGAACCATATATCTGTGACGAATCCAGCTTCGGCGACAGAGGTATGCGTGGGATACCCGCACCAGAGTTGCTATCCGACCCATCTTTCGCAGGCATATGCAGACTCAGACCGCGAATATGATGGGGAGGTCTGGTCGGAGTGGAAGGGTCGGTAATGACCGAGTCATCTTTTGACACTCGCCGTGAAGGCTCTCGGAAGGCTGGTGAGGGAGACAGGACAGGTTTCGGAGCGTCGGAGAGCGAGCGAGGTTTGGGTGAGCATGTGAATGGCGTCTTCGAGGATCTGGGAGTTCGTTCGCCGTCGTCCCGGCGTTCGATCTGCTGGGTCAAGGTTGACTTGCCGGGGGGAGAGCCGCGCTGAGCCACTGGCTCGCTTGTCCGCTCAAATTGCTGAGTCAAGGTCGACTTGCCCGAGGGGGAGGCACCCTGACCAAAGGGCGGGGCGTGCATGAGGGAGGTCGACATGGCGTTGTCGCACTACGGCAATGTTGTGGAAGTGGTGAGGGTAGACATGTTGTAACAGACTTCCAGCATCACATGTCGCGTGAATGTGGTGGAAGTCCTGATGGAAGGCATAAGTCTGTCTACATTAATAGCAGTTGAGGTCCATGAAGGTCCTCAGCGGGCGGCTTCAAGGTTCCCGGCCTGATTTCATCTGGGTGCCTTTTGATTCGACCTAGTTAGCTGACTAACTAGTGATCCTTTGATTCGACCTAGTTGATGATCCTTGCTCCAAGGGCAACTTTGCCGAACTTTGACTGGGACCTGTAATAAGGATGAAGACCTTCAGACCACCAAGCATGGTACTTACACAGTATATCTCTTGTTCAAGGACCTTCAGGATTTTATGTCAGTCATTCAGTCTGGTAGGTGTATCCTGAAATTGATTGTCAAGGCGACCACCGCGACTTCACCATCACATCAGCTCATGTCACTTCGACTCGATTTACCCGGGCGGTGACATTTCGGACCACTCACACAACCGATTTAGACTGGAACACGAATCTGAGACCACAGTCTTCTCCTCGGATTTCCTCCACGTATCTACAGTCTTAAGACACCATGAGTAACCGCCGCGTCAAGAGCCTTGCTCTGGACGACGAGTTTGATGACTATGACGACTATGACGACAACTACGACAACGGCGGTGACAGTGAAATGTCCCCAGAGGACAAAGAGCAAATGCGTCTGGGCGCCATCAAGGTCCGCGAGGCTCTTGGTCCAACCTTCCAGGTGGCAGACAGTGAGATCCAAGAAACTCTTTGGCATTACTACTATGATGTCGAAAAGTCCGTGGTGTACCTGAAAAGTATGAGGTTCTTCCCTCGTCCGTTTGGGAAATGATATCCACTGACTTGACCCCCTTCAAGACAAACAGAAACCTGCAGCAACACCGTCGAAGAAGCAAACAAATGACTCAAAGAGTAAGCTTGGTCTTCCTTATTATCCAACTTCACAGCCCACAAGACTCGGATCGGATCGTGTTGGTCATGATTGCTTCGATGCAGCGATATTCGGACAAGGTGCTGATGGGCCACAAGAATCCGCCCGCCCTCCGTTCTGTTCAATTCCCATCTCCGCCACAGAATTCTTCAAGGACTGCCCATGGCTGCGCGTCCCTGAGCATCGCAAGGCTGAGATCCTCATTGAGCCACTTTATCCCCGTGGTGGGCTCCTAGGAGGTTCATCAAAGCCCTCCAAATTGGCTGCGTTGGCGGCCAAGCGCAGACAAAAGGAGAACGAGCGCTCCGAGTCCAGCACAACAACAACAGCAAGCTCACAGGAAGATTACGCGGCGCGCCTCAGTAAGCTTCACATCAGTCATGGACCTAAACGAAAACTTGCCTTCAGTCGTCCTGCAGACTCTTCTGATCAGAGTTCCAGAGAGGTTGAAACTGATTCGCAGCCCGCCAACCCGCTTGATGCTGCAACACAGCCACAAGAGAGTGGCTCTCTGGAAACGAAAACGGAGCCTGATCCTTTTGCTGTGGTGGCATCTAATATCCGTGGTCGTCCATCAGCATTTGCCAGCATCATGACCACCCACGATCTTGACCAACATCTACAAATATCGCCTGACATTCTCCCTGTTGATGTCTTTGCTAAATCTTCCGCCTTTGCAGAACCCAGTCCAGACGACATTGTGTCGAGGGCGCAGAATGCAAAAGGTCGGAATTGACGTTAGAACCCACTGGAAGAAGAGCTGACATGGTCGCCTCATTAGCGACACCCGCAGTCAAACCTAAAGCCAAGGAGACACCGAAACCCAAGACAACATCTGTCGCCAGAGGTGTCCAAGCACTGTCCATCCAGGACACTCCCAAAGTCAAGAGCAAGAACATCGATGTGGTCTCGGAGTATAAGAAGATCAAACGGAAAAATGCCGCCAACTTTGTCGTTATTGGTCAGTGTTAACGTCCCATTCTGTTGACTGGCTCTTACCAACATTCTACAGGTCATGTTGATGCCGGCAAAAGCACCCTCATGGGCAGACTCCTTTTCGACTTGAAGGCTGTCGACCAAAGAACGATGGACAAATATCGAAAAGAGGCCGAACGAATCGGCAAGGGCTCCTTTGCTTTCGCCTGGGTTCTGGATCAAGGCACCGAAGAACGTGCTCGTGGTGTCACCATCGACATCGCCAGTAACAAGTTCGAAACCGACAAGACCAGCTTTACCATACTCGATGCCCCAGGCCATCGAGATTTCGTACCTAACATGATTGCTGGTGCCAGTCAAGCAGACTTCGCTGTGCTTGTGATTGATGCATCGACGGGCAATTTCGAGTCCGGGCTGAAAGGTCAAACAAAAGAGCACGCCTTGCTTGTCAGATCGATTGGAGTTCAGCGCATTATCGTCGCAGTCAACAAGATGGATGTTGCCGACTGGTCCGAGGCGAGATTTGAGGAGATCCGTCAGCAGATGTCGGGGTTTCTGACCAGCGCTGGATTCCAACCGAAAAACATCTCCTTCGTCCCATGCTCGGGTCTCGAAGGCGGAAATATCCTTACAAGAGCTTCGGACGCGAGGTCGTCCTGGTATGCCGGACCGACGTTGGTGGAAGAACTCGACATGTCGGAACCATCGACACATGCTTTAGACAAGCCTCTGAGGATGACGATAAGCGACGTCTTCCGAGGAGGCGTGCAGAACCCGTTGTCAATTTCAGGACGCTTGGAGGCAGGCAACATCCAGGTTGGCGAGCAGGTGATCATCATGCCCAGCGGCGAAAAGGCACAGATCCGGAGCCTCGAGGTGGATGATGAACCACAGGACTGGGCCATCGCAGGCCAGAACGTGGTTCTGAACCTGACGGATGTCGATCTCATTCACTTGAAGACAGGAGACGTCCTCTGCAGTCCCCTAACGCCAATCAAGAACCTCAACGAGTTCAAGGCCAAGATGCTGGCCTTTGATCATCTAACGCCGATGAACATCGACGTCCACAAAGGCCGCCTACACGTGCCTGGTCGGATAGCGCAACTTGTCGCTGTCCTGGATAAGTCTTCAGGAGCAGTGCTGAAGAAGAAGCCGAAGATCGTTCAACCTGGAACTGTTGTCCGCGTTGTGGTTCAGCTGGACCAAGCTGTGCCACTGGAGGCACCTGCCAGGGTTGTGTTGAGGGCCAATGGAGAGACCGTCGCAGCTGGCTTGATTGAATAGATGCTCCAAAATGCCAGATTCTCAACAGGGCAATTGACTTACACTCGGACCGTACTTTGAGCGGAGCGAATATCACAAGAAGCGACGCCTATCATCGCCCTTCATCAACATGAACCTTCGTCAACCCTTTGGGGCGGATAGTCAAAGGAAAGGCCCCAAGTATTTCGATTAGCGACGTGGATTTACAATCTTTTCAAGGCATTGCTTTTACTATTCGCTTCATAACCTTCATAACCCAACAACCCGTCCATTGAAAAGACCCCTTGTCCCTCGCCAATCCTCATGACCATGCATTGCTTTGTTTCAGTCTGCCAGCCTGGCAATTTCGGAACCAACACCAGAAAAGAGGCCGTCAATTCAAGCCCGCCTCTGCTTCACACAAGTCTTTTGCAGACCATCAAGACTAGAATGCCAATGCTAGACCAACTTAGACGGACAGCCAACACACCAAAAAACGTTCGCTTCGCTTCAATTCAATTCTACCTCGCCTGCGCCCGCTGATAAAATACGATGTATGCCTCCGCATTCTGCAGCCTATCCCTGGCCGGCAATTTGTTTGGATCCAAATCCATATGCCGCTCATCGTCAAACTTTCGCCAACACCCTCTCCCCTGGTCCTTGACGATACTGATATAATGGCCCCCGTCGCCACTATTCCCCAGGTGCCTCAATACACCGTACGCATCGTAATGGTACGGCGGCGTGGTCGCCATATCGACGTGCCCATCTCCATCCGGCATGCTCGGTGGTCGGGGAATGACAAAGTCGTCCATACTGAGTCCGTAAAGCGGGAACTCAATCGGGGTGTGTATCTTCTTCGCCTTCTCGTGCTTACTCGCTGCGAAGCGCTTGAAGTGGATGACCAAGAACTGCGGCAGACGCGTCAAGATGATCTGCTTCGTCGCTTCGCGCTCGCATTTACAATACGGGCAGCGCCAGAGCTCCGACAGTTTCTCCTCGCGGCAGTAGCTGTTCAGACAGTCGTAGATATGCCCGGAGCCGGAGCGAGGGATTTCGATGCTGATGCTGTAGAATGCTTCGTACGTAGTCGATGTACGCTTACATGTCAGGCAGCGGAGGCGGGAAGCATGTTGGCCCGCAAACAGGGACGACAGGAAACTGTGATCTCGGTGCTCATAGCGCTTCCATTCGATTGGGCTGGCTTGGGAAATGTCCATGCGTTCTCGCTGCATCTCTTCGGCTGTGGTGAGTGGGCGGAGGGGCGTGCGTTCCCAGTTGACGTTCAGATCTTCGTGAAGACAGTCGACTAGGAAGTCAAAGAATTCTTTGGCGTCTTGTTGTCGGTCGATCACCCACTCGCGATTCATGCGGCCGCAGAAGTTCCTGAATGTGGAGGGCTTAATGACTTCGTTGTCGCCCTGCCAGACTGCTTGGATTAGGTTGGCGTATAGCTTGGGCATGATGCCATTGCTGCCTTTCCAGTTTCGTTGGACATATCCTTCGTACATTCTATCATTGAAGAAGGAAGACAATGGAGTTGTCGCAGACAGGCATTGGAGAGTTGAATTCATGTAACATGTGACACCGAAATTGGTTAGACCAGTCTTCGGGAGCCGCTTATTACGGACAGAGGTCGCTGATGAGTATAGCGGTGGCCGGCTTGCGGAAGTCACTCTTGCAAGGGCTGGTTGTGGTGCATTAATATCAGCTTGGCCGGAATAACTCGGTCGCGGGATTGCGGGAGGGGGTCTTGCCGGGACCTGATGTACAGCAGCTGGAGGCAGTTGTGCTGCGGGATGCAAAGGCATAGGTCGTCGTGCAGGCATGATCATGGACTGCTGCTGCTTTATTGACGGGAAGCGACGGAGGAAGGTCTCATAGTCAGGAACAAATGGTGACGGCGGTGGTGGCTCTTCTTCCACTGCAGGATACTCTTCATCGCTTGACGTTTCGGGTTTCTCAGTTGGTGCGACTTCTTCCTGTAGAGCCTGTTGCCGCCAAGCTTCTTGCTCGCTTTCGTCGAGAAATTTGTGGTCGCGAAGACGTCTGTTGCGGACTTCATAACGTGAATTGGCAGAGACCAGGCGCTGTCGTGCAATGGGTCGACCAGGACTACCGACCGCACGTCTTCTTTGTGTGGTGCCAAGTGTAGCAGCAGTCTTTGACCGCGCAAGAGAATGGGTACCCATGTAATCGATCCACGCGTCGATACCACCGGCTAACAAAGCTGGTGGTCGCCCGTCTTTCAGCGGCTTTGTGTCGTTGAATTCGTAAAGTGTGTCGTAGAGTGCTCTTAGTGCAGGAGCCCTTGTCATGGACGGTGGTCCCCTCAAGTAAGAAATGTCGCTCGTGTCCTGATCATAATACACAACAATGTCGAAGTCGTTTCTCCGGGAGAAATGTGATTGTTCAATGTCAGGAGCCAGTACAAGTCGTTCCTCTAGTTCTTCCGCCGACACACCCTCTTTGAGCGAGATGGGTTCGATGCATATGATTGAACTCGACATGATATGACCATCATCAAAGAGCACTCTCTCCCGAATATCGAACAAAAGCACATTATATTTCTTCATGTACTCGACCAAGGTTGAAGCGTCTATTGAAGGTTTGTGAGGGATCTCGCTGGAGCTACTCTTGGCGATAATGGCTGTATTTATTCCATTAGGAGTGGTTGGTCTATAGGGAGACAAAATGTCATCGCGTGTTCTTTGCAGGTGTAGCGAAGTTGCTGATGAGTTTTGCGACTGATTATAGTAAGTTTGCTTTCTCTCCGAAGGCGGGCGGCCACCTTCGGCTGACAAGCGGTTGCCACCAGCATGGGAGGCAATAGGAGTAGTCGTGATTGGGCTGTACGTCGGGCTCGGTGGTTTTGGCATGACCATGTCGGTAGTAAGAGGCACCTTCGGCGGAAGCGATGGGGCATTCCCAAAGCCTGGCATGTCCCGAGGCCCGTTTAATCGGTGATTGGACACCCCATTGATGTTTGGATTAGTGTATGGTGTATACGATTGTGGCCTGGGGGGATTCGAAAGGCCTAGCTGGAAATCGGTTGCTTTAGGCATGGCGAGGACTGTCGCATCTTCATGGGTATTTCCTGGACCTCTCAACCGAGCAAAGCGCTGACTCAGATCATTGGACTGGTGTTCACTGAGAGATCGTCCTTGGAGACTCTCTGGTTTGTGCGGCTTACTCGATGGACGTGCTCGCGGTATGCGCAACGCATCAGGAAGATCGGCTGATGGGTGAGGAGACGACTGCTCGATGTTGGACCTATTCTCGTTCTCAGAGGACGGAGGTCGACCTCGGCCAGGGGCTAGTGCCGGAGGCACACCAAACCCAGTAGAATATACTGGTTTTCTCGAGACCGTGCGTGGCTGTGTTCCATGTCGTCTGTTGTTCTCTTCAATGACTTCCCTCACTTGTGCCATCTGACTTTGCAATTCGTTAATCCTTCGCAGTGCAGTCTTGTACTTCGTACTCCAAGTTTGATTGTTATCCCAAAACCCGTACTCTCTGTGCTTTGGTATGCGCTGGACAGCGATCTCGTAAGCCCGTAGATAGTTCTTGTATGCCACATCAGGCCGCCGAAAGTCGACCGAGGCCTTCGCAGTTGCAATACAAGTTTCAACCTCATTGAGAGAATGAGTAAGCGAATCATCTGGTTGAAACGAGGTCGTTGCGTCTTGTATGATGTCCTTGATATGTGGAAACACTCTTTCGGAACCAGGTCCAGGCTTCGAGATATTTGGTTCGGTCCAACTCGATCTCGATGAGGGTATTGTGTTGGCAGAGGTCGAAGTGGAGTGACTCCCGAATGGTGAGGAAGAAGCATACGCCGCCATGGCGCTGTTTGAAGTATATTACCGGAGGATCATTGCGCAAGTGGCCATGAGAAAAGTCCCGCAAGGCGTGATCTCTTCGGTACCGGCCTCGGTGGTGCAGGTGGGCGGGCTCCGCGTTGAAGATTGAGCGCTGGCAAGGTGATGGGAGAGGAAGTCCACAGCTGAGATCGAGCTGACTGGAAGCGAGTGAGTAGGAGATCTGGGCTGGTATGGAGTAAACGAGGAGGATTTGCAGACAGGTGGTGTGTAGTAATCGACTACGAGTAGATTCCATGCGCTGATCAAACCAGCCGCAGAGAGTAGCAAGAGCGCCACCCCAGAAATGCCCAGATCCCATGTCGGTGACCTGGAGTTTCATCCCGCCGCTTGACGCAGGCACCCTCTTACGTGAAGCACCGAGCAGCCTTGTGGGGAGCCTTGCCGGCTTTTGTTATTCAACCTGCTCCTGCATAATGTTTGTACACCACTGCAAACCAGTAATTCACATTCACTGTCTACAACAGGTCGTTGCTCTCTCCGCTGAGTCCCCGTAGTCACAGTATCCTGATTGCGTCCGTCATACCGAAGAAAACTGCGGCTCTGACCCCTCCTCTCCAGTCTTACCCATCTCTACGCCCGTCTGCGGCACAACCAAAGCCATGGCTGGATGGTTTACTTCAGGCACTTCTGCCTTGGATGAGCAGATTGAGAAGGCCACCTCCTCCAGCTTGGAAGACATCGCCACGAGCCTCGAAATCTCCGACCTCATCCGATCCAAAACAGTGCAGCCTAAAGATGCCATGCGGTCATTGAAGAGGCGGATAGGCAACAAGAATCCCAATGTGCAAATCTCGGCCTTGAAGCTCACCGATACCTGCGTCAAGAATGGAGGGTCACATTTCCTGACAGAGATTGCCTCCCGAGAGTTTATGGACAATCTCGTCTCGTTGTTGAAAGCGTACGGGGTCGCAGCGGTCAACGACGACGTCAAGACAAAGATCCTCGAGGTGATCCAGACCTGGGCTAGTGCTACACAAGGTCGATACGAGCTGTCATACATCAACGAGGTCTACAAGAGTCTGCAGAGAGAAGGATTCCTGTTTCCTCCTAAGACGGAGATCGCAAGCAGTATGGTGGATAGCAGCGCACCTCCAGAGTGGTCCGACAGTGATGTATGCATGCGCTGTCGAACGGCCTTTACCTTCACAAATCGCAAGCACCATTGCCGAAATTGCGGCAATGTCTTCGACCAGCAATGCTCCTCCAAGTCGATTCCTCTCCCACACCTAGGCATCATGCAGCCCGTCCGAGTTGACGATGGTTGTTACGACAAACTGACCAAGAAGTCAGGTGGTTCCGAACGTCGAGTATCCTTCGCACCGAAACCTAGTACGATGCAACCACGAAGTGCAAGAGTAGAGACGAGCAGTTTCGACCAAGACTTGAAAAGAGCTTTGGAGATGAGTTTGGAGGAGGCCAAGGGAATTTCAAGCTCTGGTTATGTTCCGCAGCCACAATCGAAGCCAGAGCCGGCGAAGACAAATGGCGTTTCCAACGAGGAAGAGGACGATCCAGACTTGAAAGCCGCGATTGCATTGTCTCTCAAAGAAGCCGAAGAACAGGCCAAGAAGCACGCAGCGTCAATCAAAAAATCTGCAGCTGACGGAGCAAGCTCAACGCAACCATTTGTCATGCCTAAGAACGACTATGAGCTGTCAGTGATGGAAGCGGAAAACATCAACTTGTTCTCGACCCTCGTAGACCGGCTACAACATCAGCCACCAGGCACAATCCTACGTGAACCACAGATCCAAGAGCTATATGAAAGCATCGGCAAACTCCGACCAAAGTTGGCCCGGACGTTGGGAGAGACAATGTCCAAAAATGATGCCCTGCTTGACCTGCATTCCAAGCTATCCACCGTTGTCCGCTATTATGATCGCATGCTTGAAGAGCGATTGAACAACACCTACAACCAGAGGAACCCGGGCTACCCGGGCTATGGCATGCCATCACCTGCTGCACCTCAAGCTTCTGGAATGTATCCATCAATATCAACAGGTCCGCCTCCTCCCATGAGTGCTGGGCCTGGAGGAGCAGAGAACTATTACTTCAGCAATGCGCCAGCCGAGTCATATGCTCCGCCTCCACAACAAACACCAATGCCACAACCTCAACGATCATACTCTTACTCGAGTCAGAAGCAAGAGACCCAAGCTTCATCGTACCCATATCAAAACCAGCCACAGCAGCAGCCAGCTCCACAATACAATCAACCGTCGTCTCCTCAGATGTACCATCAACAATACCCACCTCAATCCTCACAGCCACCATCTGCATACCCTCAATTACCGCCGCCTGATCCTCAGCAAACTCCCACGCCGCATTCGCAAATGCAAGAAGCTCCACCTCCTCAATCACAATATCCACCTCAGTCACAACAACCACCTTATCCGCAACAGCAACCACAACCGCAGCCTCAAAGCTATCATCAAAATCAGGCTCAGCAATACCCACCTCAACAGCAACCACAACAGGCACCTCCGCAGCAATCCCTGCCATCTTCATACCCTGCATATCCTAGCTACAGCCAAGATCAATTCCCTTCTGCGCCGCAACATACGCCAGGATACCCACAACAGCAGTCCGTATCACAAGAGCATCAGCCGCAGCGTGTCGCTGTAGAAGAAAGCTTGATTGAGCTCTAGTTTGATTACAACAGCTGTGCAGATTCGTACCTCTTCAGTCGAGTCGGAACTTTAGCAGAGCGAGGCCACCTTCACAGGACGTGGTGCATATTTGGTCTAGCATTATTCTAGCTTGCATTGACGAATAGCTGGTACGGCGTCTTCATTCTACATAGCTCAAGAGATACCCCACGCTGAAACAGAGCTTTTCTTTGTCTAAGTGATTGGCCTCGTGTGAGACTCGATGTCGTTCGACATTGACCGGCGAAACCGTCCAAGTAGAGCCAAAAGCGCATTTGGTCGATCAAGCTGTCTCCACTTCACATAGGTTGGCTCTTTTTAACACGACCACACCATTCTCTCGAACTCAACCCTCTGGACGACCTCCCGTGTGCAAGGCCGAATCCATTGTCCCATGCCCCGTACGTTTCTTCGTCCCATCATTCTCCGCATATCGCAGATCAAAGCAGGTCCACCCACTCACCTCGTTAGAACTTACGGATCCCTGAAGGGTCATTTTACGTCGCCAGCCTACAAGAGCGGCAAGACGAACGCCTCTTACGCCGCTTGCGCCCGAACGCGTCGCAAAACATGTCAGCACCATCACCGCAGGACGACGACAAGACGCTGTATAAAATGACGTTCTACGTCCCGACGCCTTCGACAAAGTCCGTGCTGGAGGCGGTCTGGTCCACGGGCGCGGGCACATGGCCGAACGGGCCAGGACACGTTGCTGAGGCTCCGCCCAAGTATACGGAGACTTGCTTTATCAGTTCCGGCACGGGCCAGTTTAAACCGAGCGTGCATGCCGATCCGCATATCGGCAAATCCGGGGTGGTGGAGTATGTGCAGGAGGATCGGGTGGAGATGGTCGTTGTAGGGACGGCGAGAGTGCGCAACGCCGTGGACAAGTTAAGGGAGGCGCATCCTTATGGTACGTAACACACTCCTGTGCACAGCAAAGGGCCTTTTAGGACCCTTCTAAGAGAGGCTCGAGAAGAATGGCAGAGATGCGGCTAACATGATGGAATGCATACAGAAGTCGTAGCTTTTTTCGTGACGAAGTGCGAGGATTTTTGAGGTCTATGCACTAGATAACCGAGTGAAAAAGGAGGAGGGTACAGAGTAGTAGTGAGTGGTAAGACAAAAAGGCAAAAACTCTGCCAGCCAGCTCCTAGGAACCGATGTTCCTAGAAGGTGGCTGGTGAGGGAAACTCCCTAGTGGGTTAGGTGGTTTTTCTCGATCCGAATCCGGATCCAGTGGTGTTGATGGTCGTAGTTGTTGAAATTGATAAATCCCGTTGAATCCCAATTGTATACTCCTACCAGCGCTAGTCCACCTTTTTCTTGTCCGCGCTGCGCTCTCATACCCCCCAGAATCACCCTCCCCACATCTGACGCAAAGCAGCCTTCTAGTTGAGAGAGAGAGAGAGAGTATCATGTGACATACTATAGCCAACAGTGAGAGTCGAACCCGGATGAATTTTGCGTTGTTGGTGGTTAATGTCGACAACAATTCGTCACTAGTACGCCCCTAACCGAATGCTAGTTTGACCAGACACCGATGAGGAATTGTTGAAGACAATTGGGTGTCTTTGATATATGAAGGTTACCGACGGCCAGGCATTCACTGGTCCTGCCGGTACAAACGGAGTATATAGGGCGGTGTTTGCGCGGATCAATAGCGAACACTACAAGTGCACGCTCCTGAGAACACCGCATCATGTCATACCACGTCAGTAGTCAAAATTCTCAAAGACAAAGGACTTCCCAGGCATCCATTGCTGAATGATCTTCCTCATCGCCGGCGCCGTGCAGAGATACCAATGATCCACACCCTTCTCTGCGTCACTCAGATCCGACTGCTGGATCCTCCGTCTCTTGACCATCGCCCCCGAATTGACGAGCTGTTGGAGCTTGCCCTTCTCTTCTTCGCTGCCCAGCAAGGCCTCATCACGGGTCAGATACAGCGTCAAGCAAGACTTGAGCTCAGGATACTGGCTGAGGATATCCAGCGGCAATCCCACATCACGAATCCCTACACTCCACCAGATCTTCAGCCTCGACAGGTCCAGACCGCCCATTTGGCCCAACAACGGCGTGATGCCGATTCCCGCGGCCACGAAGCCAACACGCTTCCCATCGGCCTGGTCGAATGAGAACTCGCCGCCGAACCCTCTGATGCCGATCTCACACATTCCGGCGCGCTGATGCTCGAGCCACGCCGTGGCATTCCCGACACGTCGGACTGTGATCTCAAACTCCTCGCCATGGACCCCTAACGTGTTGGGCACCGAGGAGACAGTGAAGGTTCGTATAAAATCGTCATTCAGGCTCGTTGGGTCATCGTCACGCATGTGGCTGTATCCCATGTTCAACTCAGCGTTCAGGTCCACTGCGACATATTGTCCTGGCTTCCACAGCCCGAACGTCGCAGGGTCAGACAGCGCGAAGCGGTAGCGCGTGATACTAGGTGCCAATTTGGTTTTACCCACGAGCTGCGCCGTCGTCGGAGGCTCGTCGTTGGCCGACTTTGATAATGCATCGGCCTTTTCGGTCGTGAGGTAACGTACGCGCGGATTGTACGGCGAGCGGCCCTGGGTGGCATCGTCTGTTGGTATACCCCGGAAGGGCAAGCCATTTTCGACAAGTCGTGCATCAGTGATAGTCAGGCGCACGGCGAGATTTGACTTTGCAATGATGGAGGCGGCTTCGGGGCCGACTAAGGTCTCGGTGTCGCCAGTCACATAGAGCACGGAGCCGGTTTCGAAGTCTGGGAACACTAATCCTGCCCGCGGTGTTGTCTCCAGGTTGCCGAGCGTTTGGTACAGGTTGTTACCGCTGTACTCGGGCCACACTATCGTACTTGGTGCGGAGGACTCGTTGGGTTGTTGGACGCGCACGAAGCCGGGCGGACCACCGCGGTGATTGCAGTCCATGTCTTCGTGGGCATGGGCGGAGGTGACGAAGAATAGGTCGGCTTTGTGGATTATGTCCACGGCTGCCTCAGAGAGATGGTGTGATTTCGAGAGGAGGCGCGGTTCTGGGGTGGATGAGACGATCCGCTTCTTATTGAGGTATTTGGGACAGTTCGGTAGGGTTTGGGTGATTTGGGCCACGAGTTGAATTTGACCGGATTTGCCTGTGTCGTCGGAGTCTCTGGAGCCTTCTTCAGATGGAGTTGTGGCATTCAGAGAGCCGGCGATGATGTTTCCGGCTAGTTTGACGCGGCCTCGTTCTTCGAGACTGATGCTCAGGCCGCTCATGAGTCTGCTCTGGCCTTCTTCATGTAGGACTTCGCCGTCATCCTTGCCCTTGTAGATGGTCTGGACGACCGGATCGAAACTTGCATCGACGGTTGCGCGGATACCGAGGACACTTTGGCCTATGGCTTGGGCGATGGGAGGTTCGCCTGAGCCCCAGACAGTGCACCATGGTCTATCGTTCTCGTCGAGCACGCCGAAGGCCATGAGCGGGTAGCGGGCGACCTGGTTGGCTGCCCGTGGGTAGAGGAATGGGCTGGTCGGGTTGTCATTGTACTCGACGTGGGTACGTTTGTGAATGGCCTTCTCACCCTCATGCCAGTCTGAAGTCTGAAAGAAGGCCATCTTTGGGGGTGATTGCAGACGATTTGGTTTGTATCTAGGTCGTGAAGAGAGTCGTACTGGCCGATGGCTGCGGCGATACTTTGTCTCAGCAATGAATTCTACCATAGAGAAAGCGACCGAAAGCTCCTTCAAGATTGTGTTTCAGGGTAATCGGCCTACCTGAGAATGTTCAGTGTCAAGTCCAGAAACCCTGGAAGGACATTTTATACGGCTTCACGAGAGGTGGTCACGGCAGTCCGACGTCGATTTCGAGCAGGCCAAAAGGGCGGAGATTCCAAATGCCGGACACTGTCACCTGCCATTTCGACAGTGATATAAATTGGCAAGTATTCTTGAAGCAAAGTCCGGGGCTGTAAGGGGGTTATTGGATGTCAGCATGCCTCGAAGTAGCAGGTGTTAGTCTTGGATTCTCGCCATTTTATGCTTACAAAGCTTCCGTTTAAAGCGGCACGCTCCTTTCTCGGTTTAGCAGGTCTTGATTACTCAAAGCGATACAGTATACGATACGATAATGGGTGCCTTTTGGCGGTTACGTTTCTGCTATGGCACACGGACTCCGCGCACTGATGTAATCGTTATTTACAGCATTGAAGTCATTCGCACTCGCTTCCGGTCGAGCTACTATGTCCACGGGATGAGATCCCTCTGGTACGCCAGATGGATTCCAATTCACTGAGAAACTCCAATTCCTCTACAGAGTAGAGCTTCCGAAATCTTTGCTCAAGGTCCCAGCGAATCAAGGCGACGTTCTCAGGCGTGCCAACAGCATAGCCAAAGATCAATGCTGGCCATGACCCGAGATAGCACCTCGACCAATCCTCACTGGCTTGTGGACATCGCATAATCTGCAAAGCTCTGCTGACTTGCCAGGAATTATTGGGAGGAGGTAAATTCGTTCTGGATTTGTGAGGAACTTCCTGAGACCTGGAGACCCAGTCAAGAAGGAGAGACGCTGCAAGAATATGCAAGCTCGTTGAGTGCTGCTGAAACAGTCGGGCTCGTTCCGATGGCGTCCACGTTGAGCTGCCGTGGCCTTCCTGCTTGATGCAGTGGCCTTGCTGGAGTATGGACCCCTCCCAATATTCCATTTCTTCATGGAGCTTGTGGAGCCCATGTCGATCGGGCTCGAAAGGGCGTTTGCAAAGCTGAACAATTGCAATGATGAACTTCTGGAGGCTCAGCGGAAAACCGATAACCGGGCTGTTGTCTGCCTGCGAACCATCCGGAAACGTCAGCGCTTGCAGGATGCCCTCCGCTCTTGCTACAAAATCAAAGTCCGGCTGGAAGTCCACTGCAAAGGGGTGCCGGACAGTCTGACGGAACACCTGGTATAGTATTGATTCCCAGATGATTCGATGGATTGGCCGTGCTAGAGGGGACGACTGCGATTTGGCACAACGAAGCTTCATCAATTGAATGGCACCATTCACATGTTTCGGAATATCCTGGTTAGTGCCGATGGCGAAAACCTGATATACAACATAGTCAGTGACGCTGATGTCGATCAACAACTCCCGACCGCTCGAACAAGGCAGGCTCACCCCGTGGATATACAGAAAAGTGATGCAAATCAGGATCGCATCATTGTACCGATCGCGGCTCCAATCGATGTTGCCGAGTACTTGATTGACCTTGGAAACCGCGCGAGAGTAATACATGATCCCGGCTTCGTGCATTTGAAGGTTGGCTGTAGACACGTGCAAATGCGAAGCACCACAAGCCAATGCCACATCCCTCAAACCGTCGAATTCAAGCAACATATGAACCACTTCTGGAATATATGCCGATTGAAATCCAGGATGTGCGGAAGAAAGGAGCAACAACGGCAAAAATTCCTCGAGAAAATGTCGAAAACAATCGACCTCAAGATCCGATGTGAACTTGTCTGAATTAAACAGGTCCGTGTTGATGGAGACTTCTCGGCAGACGAAGAATGGCGATGCTTTGCCTACAGAAGACAACTCCGACACCAGCAGAGGCCTGCGCTGCACTGGAACAGCCGCTGGACGTTTCAACGGTGGGTTTGGTGACTTGAAAGCCCGCTGGTGTCTACGATCCAACAGGTCATCCTTCCCAGGCCACGAGCAGACTCTTTTCGATTTGACACACTTCCCGCAGCTCGGGCTTTGTTCGTCGCATTTTTTCCGTCTGGCTCTGCCTACAATTTCCATTGTCAGCTCTGTCATCGCTCTGAAGCCAAGTGGGAACTCACAAGTCCAGCATCCAGTCTTTGTGCGGAGAGTCCCAACCATAACTACACCGATTCAGTTGTGGAGTGTACAGACATGTCATTCGCTAGACATTCGATGATGCCAGCCGACATAAAGGTCTCCTAAGGGAGAGTCTATGTGGCGGTAGGAACTGAATAAAGCCTTCTGGCAGTTTGAGGTCGAGGCGAGGGGAACGTTATCACGATGATAAGGTCGAGTTCAGCCGGACTTGACCATAAAGATTCGCTTTCTCAGTGCACCAATCAATCCCCACCCCGCCCGCGGAACCGAGAACGCCTGCATCTGAAGGAGGAGGGTTTCACCGGGGTCTTGCCCTCAGAATTTGACTTTATATTGCGCGGAAATAATTCCCATTGCATCAAGCTGTGGGTGACTCCAGCACCGGGAAATATAAGGCATTTCAGGGCACCTATTCACGCTTTACGCCCACCTATAAATCTACATCAAACCTCGAGAACCTTGGCAACAATTTCTACAGCAGCCATTAGCTCTTCGTCTTGCTCCGACCTGGCAATTATCTGAACGTTGCACGGAGCACCATCCACAACTTCAGGATCGTCTGGAATAAGTCAGCGTGAATGATGCGCCATGCCTTATCAACTTGCGAAATACTTACAATCTGGAGTCCTTGCATCAGGCATGTCAATGCTCTTGTCGGCCTTCAAGTATGGAATGATGCAAGCAGGATACTTCAAACGAGGTCAGCAATCTGATTCCTTTCACACCTCGGCCAACCCGCACTTACCGCAAGAAGATTCCACATGACGGTATATGGTGGAAGCCGGAAAGTGTCATGAGGAACTGCAGTCGTGTGGGCGCCCGGTGCAAGAATGACGTCCAAACTGTTGCCCATGAATATGTTTAACCAACCGCGGCGGAAATCGAGCTGCTTTGCATTCATGTCGAAGAGATCCCGCAGCGTCTTGATCTTTCTACCTTCTGGCGGCGGAGTATACATGTCGGCCACAGACTTCACCCATGGCTCTCCAGATGCATCAATATGCTTGAATCCCGTGCACTCATTGTCGATATCGAAAAACTGCCACGACAACTCCGTTGCCTCCTTGAAGGAAGGGAAGTTCCCAAGCATGACAATGTTATGTCCTGCCTGCTTGAGCTTCTCTGTGGCTGTTCTCATGGCTCGCATGATAGGAGGTGTCACTGGCCAGGTAGGACATTCAAGGATGACGCCAATGGTAAGCGTCTTCTTCTCTGGAACCGAATGCCATGGCATTGCGAGGGCTGCATAGTCAAAGTCCCATGGTTTTGACTTAATGACCGCCTCCAGGAAAAGCCGCAAATCCCGAGGACTCTGCGCCAGTGGTCCCGCAACTGGCATGATACCTGTCCAGCCATCCAAGGACGGATTTGCTTGACCTCCATAAGGCATCCGACCAACAGACGGCTTGAAGCCGTAGGTGCCACAGCACACTGCAGGTATTCGGATCGAGCCTCCGATATCAGTCCCTACACCCAGGATCGACCCACGCATACCCACAAGAGCCCCTTCTCCGCCGCTGCTACCTCCAGCGTTGAGTTTGAGCTTGTGGGGATTCTGAAGAAGGTCAGATATCCATTCTCAGCTTCTGGCGAAGTTGCACCTACAAGTACCCGGCCAAAGACATTGTTCTCCGAGTCTGCCGTCTGCGGAATGGAAATGTCAGTCTACTGCACGAACGTCCTTGATGGAATCGGCTTAATCTCCTGCAGATGACGACTTTGACTTCGCAGGTCACCTAGCCCCTTTCATACTCGGCAATGTCACTCACCATCAATGTCTGTGGAATGTTGGTCTTGACGTATAGTACCGCACCATTTTGGAGCAGAATATTGACTAGGGGAGAGTTGACCTCAGCCGGAGGCCTTTCAATGAAAGAAACATATCCAATAGTCGAGTGGATTCCTTTCACCATGAACGAGTCCTGCAAAAAGTATGCCTTGTCAGTCAATGTATTGGTGTTTCGGGGTCGGGAACTACCTTCAGGCTTATGGGCATGCCGTGCAGTGGACCCATGGGTTTGCCCTCCTTCTCCAGATACTCATCCAGATGTTTGGCTCTCTCGAGAGCCTGATCGAAGAACATCTCCGTCAAGCAGTTGATCTGGTCACATCAGCAGAGATACGCTTGAGCCAGCAGTGGAGACCCTGACCACTTGGTGAGCAACAGCAGCTCTCTTGCAAAATGCGAGAGTGACTTCCGAGGACGACAGCTCTTTGGCGGCCATCTTAGCAACAAGGTCGACCGCATCATACTTCTCTGTGATTTCCACCTCCTTAGAAGTCAACACGCCAGATTTGGCAGGGATGTCGAGGACACCAATATCGGCATTGGCGTTGATCTCGCCCAAGATAGTCTGAGGGAGTCGCCATTCTTGCGGTAGTTGCTTCGCAACCTCGGCGCGCTTCTTTGCGACAATTTCTCTCCAATCTTGGACCATTGTGTCGGCACGAGACGATCGAACGCTCAATTGAATCTGTGCTCTGAGCTGCCTTTCTCGGACAGACACTTACACTTATACCTTGGTCTAAATTTCGTACCCCGCAACTAGCGGTAGGTGGCCCTTGGCAAGACATCAGTCATTTGTTTTCCGAGTCTTTAGGCGGTTTTTCGATGAAACTGTCCAGTAATGTTATGGATGTCGGCCTAAGCAGCTACTGGGCATGCCGCTTCTCCGCGACATCTTCACAACCAGAGATCGTTTATCTTGCAAACATCCCAGCTTCGCGGACCAGACGTGCGGACGGAACCGTTCCTTGCTACCCATTTGGCCTCGGTTAGCCATAGATCAAAGAAGATGCCAATCGAGCGGAATTGCGCGACGTGAAGACAAGCTTGTGGACACCTCCGACGCATCGACCCTGGCCCACCAGCAGGTCATCTGCGAGCCAATTATATACGATAACGCCGTCAAAGGGGCGGACACTGTCCAGATAAGTGGCAACTCTCTTACCATATTGAGATATCTTGATGTGCATCCTTTTATCTTGCATGGCAGCACGAGTGCATTGGTGCTTTAGCCTATGCATCACAGCGATTGTCTGGCTCGTTTGAAGATGTTGCCCGTTGTTTCCACTCCTTACCATGCTGCGAGTCTGCACGCTGGTAGCTTATCTTCATTCAAGCTTCTTACTGGGTTCTCTGCTTAGCGTGTGTTTACATGCTATCTTGCGGCTATCAAAGACCAACGAGAGTATGGTATCTTCCCTTGAAGCCGGAATGCGGACGCCGAGTCGAGCCTGTTCTGCGGTGATGTGCGCCGACATAAATATCTGAATGTGAGTTCCTGCATTTTGTGGTCTTTGAAACCAGAGTCCATCTCCTGTTTCTCCATCTGTTGAATCTCCTCTCTGGTAGGAGCCCACCTTCTCGACATGGCTGCCTACAATCTTCCGGTCGACAGCGTCCCTGGGACCGTCCATCTGGTCGATCTGGAGCATAGTATGCACACCCGCCATGCTGGCGGCACAGGCGATGTCGTCCTTGTGCCCACTCCATCGGATGATCCAGATGATCCCCTGAACTGGTCGCCGAAACGCAAACTTCTGTCCACCATCTCGGTCAACGTGTATGTTGTCTTTCCGGCTGCTATTGCGCTGCTAATACGTCTCAGATATACCCTGTTCGTCGGTATCTCCGGATCTGTCGTCTACTCCGTCATTGTCCCGCTTTCTGAGGCTTCGGGTGTATCGATCAGCACTCTGAACCAGGGCACAGGTCAGTCATGACTACAAAGCGCAGGGGACCCAAGACGGCGAGCATGCTAATGGACGTGATCAGGGTATTTGTTTTTACTATGTGGTATGCATTATCACATCTAATGTTTTGGGTCATTTGATTGAGTAGAACAGGTTGGGGACTCCTCTTCTGGCAGCCATTTGCTCTTCGTTACGGCAAGCGGTTGACATATCTTCTCTCCATTGTCGGTTGCATTGGATGTACACTATGGGGGTAAGTTCTCGCCCCATTTATTCCAATCTGATACTGATGGCAGGCAGTCCCTACGCTCGCAGCGACGGCATGTGGATCGCGAAGAACATCGTCAATGGTTTCTTCGCTGCTCCGATTGAAGCACTACCTGAAATATCGGTGACCGATGTGGTATGGTCCAATCCGCATCACGGACGTTTATCCCGTATGCTAATTTAGCCTCATAGTACTTCACGCACGAAAGAGGAACCTACATGGGTATCTATGCACTCTTCTTGGCCGGAAGCAACTACTTCGCCCCGGTCATCTGCGGCTTCATTGCAGACGGCATGGACTGGAAATGGGTGTTTTACTTTCCCGCCATGTTCCTCGGCTGTGCGCTGGTCTTCTGCTTCTTCTTCATGGAGGAGACGAATTACCGACGGTCGACTGTTGGTATCGTGGAGATTGAGAGCGGGGCACAGAGCCCGGTTCTCACTGAGCCGAACGATGAGAAGGTTGTTGCCGAGAAGAAGGCCACTGTTACAGGAGAGCCCGATCTAGCCAGTATCGAGAAGGGAAGGATTCAGACCGGCAGTAACAAGTCGTTCTTGCAGAAATTGTCCCTCTGGCAGCCCTCGCCAGGCCAAGACGTCGTCGGGAGAGCCAGCCTGTCGCTCAAGTATATGCGGTGGCCCGTGATATTCTACGCTGGGTTTAGCTATGGGAGCTACCTTGTAAGTCACACCAGTCATTGTACGTTGGATGGGTGCTGATGTCGACACTACGGTAGATCTGGTTCAACGTCCTTAACGCAACAGCCAGCCTTATCCTCTCCGCACCGCCATACAACTTCAAAGCCTCGATGGTCGGCCTGAGCTACGTTTCCACTTGTCTCGGCGTGATCGTGGGGTCGTACTTGACCGGCCGCCTGAGCGACTGGTTGACGCTAAAATTGGCCCGACGGAATGGCGGGATCATGGAGCCTGAGCAGCGGTTGTGGCCGTTCGCACTGTGCGTCGTGCTTGTCCCGGCGACGCTGATCCTTTGGGGGGTCGGCGCGGCGCACCATGTGCACTGGTCAGGTCTTGTGATAGCCATGGGCGCGCTAGCGGCGTGCAACGTGTTTGGTATCACGTTGAGCGTGAATTATCTGATCGATACATATCATGAAATCAGCGGCGATGCGATGACGACGGTCATCATTGTGCGGAACACGATGAGTTTCGCGATCGGGTATGGAATTACCCCCTGGGTAGAGAATCTGGGCCTGCAGAATTGTTTTGTCAGTGCCGCGTTCATTGGCATGGCCGCGAGTAGTGCCTTTCTCATCATGATTGTCTGGGGAAAGAAGTTTCGGGAACGCAGTCGGGTGGAGTATTGGAATCTCGTGGCGGAGTTGATGAAGAAGGGGGCGGCGACTGTTTAGGTGGTCGAGGAGAAAGAGAAGGAGTGCTGGCGGTAGAAGGTGGTGTCTGCTTAGTGTTGAGGGCAGGGTAACAGGATGGGTACATAGGTTGAAAGAACAAGAGAAGGAGAGTCCTATCGACAATAGCACCGACTGGCGTTGTCGCTATCGATTGTACTGGATGGATGCTGGAGCCACCTAGGGAGCTGTTACTAACGTATTTACGAATATTGCCCGTGTTCGCCACAGCCTCCCATGTCCCCCGGAACGCTTCAATCTTGACGGCTCACGTGACTCGTTCCTTCATAGTCCCTTATTGTGCTCGCTGGTTACTAGGTGCCAGGTAAGTTAAGTTAACTTCATTACCTACTTGTAGTTCTTACTGCCGCATACTGCCATATCAGGTAATTTTACCTGCCCAATTCGGCTGACCGCCTTCATTTTGATCAGCCAGCAACGGTGGATATCTAGGTGTATATTTTCGTTTACCAGTCACGTGTCGGTTCAATTTCTCTTTTGTATTGTATCCTCTCCTTGGCCGGCAGGGTACTCACTGAGCTTAGCCTCAGCTTCAGCCTCGGCCTCTCCATGTCATGACTGCGCGTTGTTCGATGTTGTGTAAGTGGTCGGCAAGTCCGAGCAATGTCGCACTCGCGTCATGGCGTTTTTATCGTACATCCTTTGGTACACTGTCTGCAGAGGGAAGTGGCTTCCGGAAGCAAACTCCATTCTGATTTCATCATGACCTTGAGCCGGATCAGTGATCCTACGCCACTTTCAAACACCATACTTGGGGATTCCCATAATCTGGCTATATTGACTCGTGTGAGGGAAAAAAGACTTTGATCCAGAAAGCGCGGAACCCCAAGACTACCAAGCCCGTCATGTCAGATGTAAGTGGCTCTCCGTGACAATCCCTACTCCGGCAACAAGGATACTGTACCTGACCATCTGAGCAGTCAACGGAGCCTCCGGTCTACACTCTCGCAGAGGGAAGGCCGGTCAATGATCCAACCTCTTCAGTGGTCCTGCGCGGACCGAAGGTTCGCGGTGGCGGCCTCGCCTTGCTCGAGGATACGCAACTGATCGAGACCTTGGCTCATTTCCCTCGGGAGAGGATTCCAGAAAGGTACTGACCTGCCCTGTCCCGACCAGCCCGCACAGGTCCAGTGCTAGTAGTCACCGTCGAACAATCTACTGACGTTCGCGTGTGTTTGGCAGAGTCGTCCATGCGAAAGCCGCTGGGGCTTGGGGAGAATTCGAATGCACCCATGACGTGACGGATTGGTGTTCGGCAGCGTTCCTCAGCACAGTTGGCAAGAAGACGGAGGTCCTAGCTCGGCTGTCGACCGTTGCTGGAGAGAAGGGGTCTTCCGACACGGCGAGAGACATTCGAGGATTCGCGCTAAAATTCAAGACCGAGGAAGGTAACTGGGACTTCGTAGGCAACGACCTGCCCGTTTTCTTCATCAGGGATCCGATAAAATTCCCCAGCCTGAACCGGTCACATAAACGACACCCGCAGACTGGGGTCGCGGATGCAAGTATGTTCTGGGACTTCCATAATCACAACCAGGAAGGAGTGCATTGTCTGATGCAGCTCTTCGGCGGACGCGGTGTGCCCGCTTCCCTCCGTAACGTCAACGGCTTCGGCAACCACACGTTCAAGTTTGGCAAGCCCAAGGACGGCAGCTTCAAATACGTCAAGATCCATTTCAAACCGGACGCCGGCATCCAAACCCTATCACAGGAGGATGCGGTGCGCCTAGCCGGCGAGGAACCGGACTACCACGTCAAGGATATGTTCAATGCGATCGAGCGAGGCAATTTCCCTACATGGACAATGTCGTTGCAGGTTATGGACCCCAAGGACGCAGAGACGTACCGCTGGAACATCTTCGACATCACAAAGGTCTGGCCGCACGAGGACTATCCGCTGATCCCCGTCGGCAAGTTGACCTTGAATCGCAACCCCGAGAACCACTTCCAGGAGATCGAGCAGGCCGCCTTTTCGCCGTCCAACCTGGTCCCAGGCATCGGTCCTTCCGCCGACACCATGTTGCACGCACGAATGTTCAGCTACCCGGACGCCGCGCGGTACCGTGTGGGACCGAATTATCAGCAGTTGCCCCCGAATCGGGCGTTGAGAGTGTACTCGCCCTACCAACGCGACGGTCCCATGAGGTTGGACGGGAACTACGGGTCCGATCCGGATTATGGTGAGTACCGGCCGCCTTATTATTTACCTCATTTTGCAAAAGACCGGTAGCATGGCTGACACACGCACGCGCGACGTAAAACAGTTCGCTCCTCGTTCCGCAAGATCAGAAGTGGTCCCGCGGATGTCGCGCATGACGAATGGGTCGGCCGGGTCCAAGCATATTCTTCCGACGTGACCGAGGAAGACTTCGAGCAGCCACGTATGCTGTGGAAGATTTTCAAGGACACGGGCGAGGACAAGGAATTCCTACATAACCTGTCCGGACATGTTGGTAAAGCTTTGCCGGAGGTGCAGAAGGATACGATCGGTAAGTCACGAGTCTCAAGATTACCTGGCATGGTTGAGTTGTATGATTGACAATGACCTGCAACAGAAATGTGGAGGAGAGTCGATGAGGAGATCGCACAGCGTCTGGCAGATGCACTCCAGAAGGGCAACCAACGTGCCGACCACGATAAGGCGCCACCGACGCAGGTCGCTTTGGCTGCGCATCGAAGATAGAATATGCACCAGCGCGAATAACCACAGGCAATATATTGTAGTAGTCCGAAAGATAGAATGGGCATTGTGCACAGCACGATGATCGCAAGCCACAGCGGTAATGCAAGAGTTTTAGAGACAGTCCGAGAATAACCGCATCTTGGCTTGTGCTCATAATCTGATAGAATATGATAATAGCAGGTCCCTGCTCGCAGAAGAAGAAGAAAGTGCCATCGTGTGCTTTTGACAGGGGGCAAGGAGACTTTAGGCATCCCATGGGGCGTGCTGGGGAAGGAGTTGCATGTCGAGGCCAAACGACCCTCAAGTCACGCTATAAATGGAAATTCCTTGTCCAGCTCCGGCCATGACGACGTTCCCCTTGCTGTTGATGGTAATGTACCTGCCTTTGCTGTTGCGCAGATTGTAACCCTTTCCACCACCGAGATAGGTGATGTTATGCACGAGCGCCTCATCCTTGCCCACCAGCTTCATCTGCGCGCCAATATATCGCCCGTCTACGGCACTGCTGATCGTGTAAAGCCGGCTATCCGTAGCAGTCTCGTGTATGACCCAACGTTGAGCAATATCTGAATGGGAGGGTGTGGCTTTCGAGGCGGCGAACCTCGTGGCTTTGTTGCCCGGATTGGACAAGGCGAAGCCGGAAGCTTCGAACGTCAAGAAGCGGCCTTCAGTGAGATAGCCGCGGACGGCTTTGAACCCCTTTTCCGAGATGAGGGATTTCTCTTCCGTCTGGTTCGCATACGGCACAGGTGGGCGCTGGACGGCATATTGGGCCTCGCAATATGAAGAGCCGTCCCAAACACCGGTCTTGTCCTTGTGAGGTGTGGATGCCACTGGGATGGGAGGCACGGACGTGTTTGGTGAAGAAAAGTCGAACGCAGCCGTCAGGTCGGACATGTGTGCGCGGCGCCAGGCTGGAATCTGGTCGGTCACGACATTGTGTCCTTTTGCGGCCAACCATTTCTCGACAAACATGATTTGAGAATTGTGGTCAGCCTTTTCGGTGAACACGTGCCCACCACGGGTCCATGGAGAGATGATGTAGAAAGGAAGACGGAAGCCTGGGCCGGAGAAAGTGTAGCCAAACAGGTCGTAAGGATCTTGAAGCCATTCACCAGCTGTGCCGTTGGGAGAATGGTACGGAGAAACATGGTCGCCCCAACCACCTGTTTCGTCGTAGCTGATGATCAAGGCGGTACTGTTCCAGTTTTTACCCTTGGTGACAGCATTGACCACTTGTTGTTGTAGCCAAGCTCCATCGTGGGGGGAGTAAGGAGGATGCTCGGAAAGTTCGGTGGGACCAATGATGTAGGATATCATGGGAAGGGTCCCTTTTGCGGCGCGGTCATAAAAGTCTTGCAGACCAAGATAGGACATGCCACGCTCCTGCAGAACGGTGCCATTTTTGGCTTCTTGGAACTGTTGGAACCAAGCAAGTGGGTTGTCGTCAAAGTTGTCGGAGTCTTGAAAGACTTGCCAGGTCACTCCCGCTTTCTGATAGATCTCGGGACAGGTGGTCCATGACAATGGGTAGCAATTGAGGCCTGGGGACTCACAGCCCGGAACTTCGTGGTTGTCGATGTAGACACCACCTTGATCAGCTTTCTGCGGAGAGCCAGGGACGTTGATAGACCCGCTGACCCATGTGACACGATTCGGGTTGGTTGAAGCAATGACACTCTCCTGGTACATGTCGCCGATTGTCCAGCCTTCTGCAAGAGCATATTGAACTGGAAGGTCGCTGCGTTTGTAGTAGCCCCAACTCCACGGTGTGTTGTTCAGAGCCCAGTGATCGTTCAGCCCAAAGTTGTAGGCGAGGTGGTTCTCTTCGTAACCGTTTGAACCAGCATCCATGCATTGAGTGGCGTTCAGCCAATGATCTCCAAGATAGTTGAGGTACCAGGGAAGGAGATAGTCAGTATCGTTAGTCAAGCTGCTGTTGACTTGTCTATGGCTGTGTCAATGACAGTGCTGGAGTTTTGGCATTCGTGCTGACATACTGATACCAAACAGACTTTCCATTTGGGTTGACTTGAACGTTGGGATCCGAAAATCCGCGGACGCCAGCCATGCTGCCAAAATACTTCGCATGTTAGCAAGAATGGACGTCAATTCGCCCAACCGAAACTCACGTGGTCGAAAGCTCGATTTTCCTGCATGAACAGTACGACATGGTCAATGCTTGCCAGAGAGTCACCTCGCACCAGGCTGGCGAAGCCAAAGCACATCAGGGCAAAGCTCTTGAGCATCACCATCTTTGACCTGATCAACGTTGGCTGGACCCTGAGAGTCTTTGGCTCGCTGTCGCACAGGCATGAGGTTCACGCTATATAAACATGCAGTCTTCCTCCGTCGAGGTAGAGCTAAGTGCTTGGAACGTTACTCCGCCATTGGCGTAGTAGGAACCCTCTACCTATCAGAAGGCCGTGAATGATAATGCGCATCAAGATCTCGACGCACGTGGGGATGGCGTTCGAAAAGGGAGCTTGGGCCCGTGTTGTAAAGCTTGACAGTCCTTGGTTGATGCTCAGGTCCCGTGTGACGGGGCAAGCTACGGTATTCATGCCGGGATCAGTCCAAGTGACATTGCAGCCAAATAGCGGGAATATCGTGCACGCCGTGCAGTTCTTAGGATTTGGCATTGCTGGGATTTGCCTTGAATTGATCGGTTTGGTCCCAGTCTCGGCGCACGTTGCGAGAGTGCCAAGTGTCATTCGCTTGTGTACGTCTTTGACGGAGATCAACGCAAAATGCCGACCTTCCTTGCGGTTGCCGCTCCTGTATGATTCGTGGTGGTGCTTTGCATACATATAACTTTACTTGCTGTGAAACGGGGTCCTGGCCCGCTCACCGCAACACCTTGGATTGCAAACGTGTTGGTACCGTGAAGTTCGAATCGGCAAATTTTGCTGGCTCTGTGGGGCGATAGTCTAAGGGGAAAGAAATACCAAGGTCTACTGCACATCCCAGCTCATGGCCATACCGCTTCCCAGATGCCAGCCCACGTGACAGTGCAGCATCCAGATACCCATGTTGTCGGCTTGGAATCTTATCACTGCATAGCCTCTCTGCGGGACGAAGACAGTGTCCCTCATGACCGGATTGACCAGGTTGTACTCGCCTGCAGGAGAATCTTGGGGCTGTGTGGTAAAGGGGTTGTAGTTATACATGCTTGATCCCCCTGGAGTGAAGGGAGGCTTCGTGCCGGTCCATGCTACTGGGCGCGGGAAGACGGACACGACGTAGAAGGAATAACCGTGTAAGTGGAATGGATGGCCCCCGTCATCAAGATTGTTAATGACAACCTCGACCCAACCTTTCGAAAGCCCAGTGTCTGCTGTTCCTTTCCTGAACAGCGGAATGCGAGGCGAGAGCTGGTTCCGATCGTACTGGGATCGAGAGATCGATATCAATGGTTCCGGCGGTTCAGCCTGTGGCGACCAACTGGTGTGATTTATGAATCCCATGGGAATGTTGTGATGCTTTGCCAATTTCAGTGTCGTGGTATAAATAACGAACTTTAGCGGTTGTTCTGGCCAAGCAACCCGTAAGCTAGAATTTGAGGAGGCCGCCTGCAGATTGTAGTGCTCGACCTCCGGAACTGGCAGTGCCATACCGACATTGTCTGCGATTGTCTGGACGGGAAAGTTCTGGATAGGATTGAGAGCTGGATTTGGATACTTGAAGTTCTCATCGTCCATTTTGATTTCGACAAAAGGTTGGTTGGTCGAGGGACCAATCTGCAAGACCACATCTACCCGCTCGCCCGGGTAAACAATCCCAATACCTCGCGCTTCTGCCATAGCTATCTCGCTGCCGCCGTCAACTTGAAAGGGTGTTATGCTGGCACCATGGATTCGTACTGAGAACCCTGTCAACGATCCTGTATTGACTAGACGTAAACGGGTGCGCTGGCCACCCTTGAGTGGCAGCACAGGAAGGTCGATCCGGGTTTCCGGCGACAAGCAGTCGACAGGCCGTGCTGGTACCGCCAGTTCGCAATCGAAATTACCCAAGCCATTGATGACCAGAGAGTCTGGAACAGGTTCATTGCCAAACGATCTCGAGTTCATATACCAACTGAGGACGTCGTTGCTCGGCCGGTGATACCAGTCGCCGACCAGGAGCAGGATTTCGTCGTCATAATCGTACTTGCGTCGCTCGTTGCATTGCTCCGATGGACGGTGAACGACAAAGCCACCGTAGAGGCCATCATCCCGCTGGGTTTTCTCGTGGCCATGATACCAAAAGGTGCCAGATTCTTCTTGGCCGATGGTGAAGTCGTATAGGAAGCTCCCGCTCGGCGGGATCGGGTTCTGCGTCAAGCCGACGGCACCGTCCATCTCGTTGGCTCCCATCATCCTCAGTCCATGCCAATGCATGGCGAGCCCTTCATTGCTAAGCTGATTGGTGACATTCACTATTATTCTGTCTCCGGAACGAGCTTCGATGGTTTCTCCGGGAAAGTTGTCATTGAGCAGGTACACTTCTTTGGCCACACCGTCTGGGCGACGATAGCCCTTTGTGATCGTCCAGTTGTACACCAGTGTTGTAGGTGGGCGGCTAGCGTGATTCTCAGGGTGAAGTATGATCCTTAGATCTCCGGGCACTTGTGTACCGGCCGGCGTTTCTTGAGCGGCATCTGCTTCCCCAACGTTGACTGCATTTCGAGAAGCACTTTTGAGCTGACCGAAGAGGATCGCACCAAGAAAGCCGAATATCAGTAGACTGACAATCAGGTAGATGAAATAGCGCAACCACGTCTGCAGGGGTGAGAGTGGTATGGGCACGACCGGGCTACTAAGGTTCGCTTGTGATGATAATGACTTTCGTATCGAAGCACTCTCCTGGACTTTCTCATCCATTGTACCTGAAAGGCCAGCCTTGCGCCTCCTGGAGTTTGTACGCTCCATGGGCTGTCCAAGGTTCAGCAAAATGAATGTAGTTGTGGAATGACCAGTGATGGTCCCTGGTATTGACGATTAGCTGTAAATATGGAGACGGTTGGCTACTTCGGGCATTGCGGACCCGTGCCACACTGAGTGGCTAGGAGACCCTCAGGCTTCGGCACGAAAAGCGGTTGAGAGATCACATCTGTCCAGCCAAGTTGAGTCCGCTTCCTTCTACGTTTCGATCCAGACGCCGCCACGATCATTGAGGTCGAGGGTGGATTTGAGACCAGGGCTAGCCACAGCGTTGCGGCCTGCATAGGATTGTTCACCATTCACATAAGGCATGGTGGGCTTTTCACTCTTTCTTGTAACGACCTGGGTCAGGGCGAAGCATGTGGACGACGATACGGACGAGACATATTGTCACTTCTTGGCCTCCGCCGACATTAAAGCCATGTACCTAGGGCACGTAGGGGAATATCGAGTTTTTGTTTGAACTCGGACACACTGGTAACGACTCTGTGGATGTTCTGTCTTTACCACGTGATATGCCAAGAAATGAGTCAGCACGATCCGCCAAAGCCAATGCCGAGGTAAAATCAGATGCTCCCCGCATAAGTCATTGACTCTACAGTATGGGCTCGTTTGTGACATAAGAGTTTAATGCTTCCAGACGTCTGTTGACTACAATCGATTACTGATACTAACCCATTATCCAAGGCGAGCTTGATTCTTTGGTCATGTCTAAGCCAGCATCGCCTCCGACCACAATCACAGGCTCCTGCCTCTGCGGATCAACCAAATACACCGTCACCGGTTCACCCCGTGGCACGGTTCTTTGCCACTGTAGCAACTGCCAGAAGACGACGGGCTCAGCATTCGCCAACAATTTGAGGATTCTCAAATCCAAGCTCACCTTTACCTCCGGCAAGGACAAAGTCAAATGTCACAAGGACAGCAACACCAAGTCTGGCAATGAGTTATCGCGTTATTTCTGCGGAGACTGCGGGAGTCCGCTTTACTTGACGAACCCTCAATTTGAAGGATTGGTCATCTTATATACTGGCTGCGTCGACACAGATGCAAAGCACGAAAGGCCGAGAGGAGTACTGTTTGACGATAACAGGAGGAAGTGGTTCGCGGGAGTAGAGGGGGCGAGCAAATTGTGAGAGATGGATATATTCTGCTGGATTGAGCATCACAATACTGGAATGTGGGCTGATGACACCTAGCTTTCTCTCAAGGAGAGCAGACCAGAAGGAGTATTGAGCTCTGAAAATATACAGTATGAAAAGCGCATTGATCAAATCTCGGGGGGAGAGTATCATCAAGTCAGCAATAACTAAGACAGAAAAGACGCGAGAGATAAGATCACGTGCGTATATCACGTGAGAATGCTATTTTCGGCGGCAGGAACCTCACCTCATTTGCCATTTGCCATCCTGTTTTTCCTGTCTCATATCGCTTGCGCGTCCATCATCCACAGTTACATTTTGCGACGCGCAATCGCGCAGCGTTGTTCCTGCAATATTGGACCTGACTCGTCACTCCCTCTTTCCCTATCAACATACACTGTGTGCCTCATGTATGTCTCATGCGTCACTCCTGTGACAAGATTTGCACTAGGTTCGTGCTGAATCCCACCTCTCGACCTTTTCGGAGACGGGCTGTGTTCTTTTTTCTGCTGAAGATCCCTGCATGTGTTGTTGTCGCAGTCCCTATTAACAGATGCTATGGTCTGAATCGCACTTACAGCCTTTTCTTATTCCATGCACTGCTGAGTGACACAGACGGGTGACTGCTTCTTATTACTCTCCGACGATGACTTACCCTTCGCGCTCAAGCCCGTATGCTGGGAGTGCTTCAGACTCCGAGTATCTCAACGCTCAGCCTCCGCCATACACGCAGCCCGATAGCAATGCCAGATATCTCTCGAAAAGTCCAGCGGCGAACGCGTCCGGGTTCTACGAGAAGGGCGCCACGACTTCAAGAGGAAACCCTAAGAACTGGTCTCGAAAATGCTGGATCATTTTGGCCGTTTGTGTTATAATTATTGTGATCATTGTCATTGTTGTTGCTGTCGTTGTTACTCGAGAGAATCGATACCCAGACTATTCCACCTTGAATTATTCGCTGGTCGACACATTTTCTGGATCCAGTTTCTTCGACAATTTCGATTATTTCACCGGCTACGACCCAGCAGCAGGTTTTGTGCAGTGAGTATACCTCCTATCGCAATCTCTGCCTATCATGCTAATGTTCTCGTGCTCAAGCTATGTCGATGGCCCAGGATCAGTCGCCTTGAATCTGACCTACGCCACTGCCACATCGGCTGTTCTCCGAGTCGACCTCTCCGATACTGACACGACTACTGGTCGCAAATCGGCAAGAGTGACCTCGAAGAACACCTACAATGACGGCCTCTTCATCTTCGATGTTCTTCACTCGCCGTATGGCTGCTCAACATGGCCAGCCTTGTGGCTGTCGGATCCGTCCAACTGGCCCACCAACGGCGAGATCGATGTCATGGAAGCAACCAATCTTGCACCGGAAGGAAATCAGGTCACGCTCCACACCACCAAAGATTGTAAGATGGGTGTTAAACGGAAGGAAACTGGTAAAGCGCTCACAACGAATTGTCTCAATTCCACCGACGGGGATAGTGGCTGCGGTGTACAGGGCTCTACTGCCACTTTTGGAGAGGACTTCAACAACAATGGCGGTGGTGTCTACGCTATGGAACTCAGGGATGCTGGCATCCGAGTGTGGTTCTTCGATCGTGACAACCTCCCCTCTGACGTTACCACATCCACATCCAACTCAACGGACGTTATCCCCGATCCCTCGACATGGCCTGAGGCTCTGGCAGATTTCCCAAGTACAGAATGTGACATCGGAAGCCATTTTCGAAACCAAAGCATCATTGTCGACATCGACCTGTGCGGAGATTGGGCCGGACAGACGCAATACTACAACACGCAGTCGGGTTGTCCAGGCACGTGTGTGGATTATGTGAGCAACCAACCTGGTAGTGCCTATTCCAACGCCTACTGGGAGTTCGGCAGCTTCAGAGTTTACCAAGCAGCCTGAACAGTATAGGGGCTCGAAATACGTATCCATTGATTGTACTGCGATGCTCTGTCTGCAAAAAGGGGCTATTATATTCATGTTCTACATTGGTGCTTCTTGCGAGTCCTTCAACCCACTTTGTCCCATTTACTCGCTAGGTGTCACAACTGCCTCTGAGACATGGATGAACGCCAATGACAATAGGGGAGTCCTATTAACAGTATAATTCTACAGCGCCAAGAAGAGCTGCCGTCATCTCCAGATGGGTAAGACAAGAAACACAACCTCCAGCACTGCGGTTGCAATGAGAGAACCAGCAACACTCTGGATGACGATCTTCCGTTGCAATTGACGGAGTCCATAGTCTTTCACTTTGATCTTCCGTTCGAAAATCATCATCTTTTTGGCGAACTTGACCAAGCTCCAGCGAGCGCTGCCAGCCGTTTTGATACTGCCGCTGTCTGACAGCCGCTCCCACGGCAACTCCTGCCGACGAGAGAAGAGCAGAAGCAGGAAGCAGGAACCTCTCCAGCCGGCCAACAGGAACGAAAAGCCAATGATCCAGAAAGGGGCGGAAGCAAGGGCCCTCCATCTGGAGGAGTGATGGATCGAAGGCGAGGCAAATGCGATGAGAAGCATGGTCAAGAGGCCAAGCGTAGTGAACAGGATGCCGACTATGGTTACCATGCACAGTGTCTCGAACGTGCCATTCTTGACGCCCAAGCGGATGAAGTTGCGGTGCGAACAGTTGCGGAGGAGATAGTAGACGTGGTCGGCAACGGGTGCCAGGGAGGCTGGTGAATCGGAAGTCGCAAGGCCGGCCAGAGCTTGGGTGCGCATGCTAGGTGGAATGTTCAGCTCTCTGGCTGATTGTGACGTGAGAAACAGTGCGACGATGTTCTGGAGCTCTGCGCGGTTGGAGTACATTCTTGTCAGAGTCCTGTCGGAGTTGTGTCGTGGCCAGAATGCTTTGCATCGTTTGGCTTCCTGGGAAGTCACCAGGGTCTCGATGTACTGCTGAAAATCTGGAGGGAATGTCAGTCCTTGTTGTCTTTTGTGCAGGTCCAGACACTGTACCAGGATCCTGGCCGCCTTGGTCCACTTCCTCAAGTGCAACCCCCGAGTAGGAGTATGGGCCAGACTTTTCGGCCCCGGGCGTAACGAGCAACGGCGTCACTTGACTTGGCGAGTTGGGGTGCGAGTCCTCATTATAGCGAGCTTCGTAGTCCTTGAACCTGTACATGGTCTGAGCACACCGAGGTTAATTTGGCTCTGAGTGGGAACGCTTACCAGATATAGAACTCCAAGTTCTCTGGCGACATCTCTATGTGCTTGAGGTACATGTAGAAATCGTACAGGGACAGAGGACTGCCTATCAGAGTAATATATGTCAGCGTTGGACTTAACACCATTGTAGTAGCTCCTGCGTACATGTTTTGTTGGCAAGGACACAGTCCAGGGTCAAGTCGGATGGGATGGCGGCATCTGACTGAGAGCTGATGGATCCAGGTCTTGACCCGAGGCCATTCTCGATATCAGCACTGACGGACTTGGAGAAGGTCACAGGGTCTCGATATGAAGGCTTTCGATACCAGTGCAGCCAGGCAGGCAGGGGCCAGAGCATCGTGGAAGCTCTCTGCCTGCATGTGGTATGAACATGAAGTCACTTTACATTTCTCTACCACTTCTGGGCAGGGTCGAAAGGTTGACAGGGTTATATGGTCAATCGTACCTTTCCAGTTGACTCAAAATGATCAGCGATTTCTTGGGGGTTTCGCGCGGACGTCCGCCCAGTTAGGCTCGGTTGCCAGTTCATTGGAAAGGATCCTGTCCAACCTACCATAGTCGCACAAGCGAAAATTGGGCCGCCACGACGTCGCTCCTTGCCCGAGTAGGGAACACCAAGTCACGACCAGTCGACATGGCTTGCAGGTGGCTTTCAACGGTCACGACAGGTGTTGTGGGCTTGTGCCACGAGTGATTGGAGGAGCCTCACGAGCCTTTATCGGGACATGGCCGATCGTTCCTGGTTCGGACTGGTTCAGGGCCATGCAGGATGATGAACCCCGTGGTGTTCGCAATAAACATGTGGGCGGTAGGGGTGGCACCAGGAGCGTACAGAACTCTGCCCTGAGCACGTTTCTGTGGTTCTGCACATGGCATTTCCCAACTTCCTTCAGAGTTGCAGCAAAGGCCCTGCAGACGATCAACTACGTCACAGTATGTGAGCGAAGAATAATGTCAATGTTTGGGGAACTCGACCTATCCGAACACCGGCAGGCTTTACCGGAGTTCTTTACGTACATGGCTGGCCACTAACAAACGCCAGTTACGCCTTGACAGCTGTCGAGCTGCCACCACAGGATGTCTCGCTAACTGTCAGCTGGGCGAATGAGTAAAAAGGGTCTGTGGTTTCCAAGTTTCTGCAGTCCTTTTCTTAAGGACGGTTGGTCGTCGTACAAGGACGTTGCACAACACGTGATGAAGTGTTTCTGCATTTTCCAGAACCTGATGGTCACATCTCACTGGTCAGGGCTGTGCTGGAGATGATATTTGGTGGGATAACAACCTGCAGCCGTTGAATTCGTTATTGATTGGTAGTGTTCAATTGGACGGGGAAACTGCCTGCACATCAAAGAAGGAAGGGCATGTGTAATGAGCAGGTCCGGAGATGATCCACGAGTGAAAGTTCAATGAATGCGTTTTGGGAGAGGGGCTCTGCATCGTGATTGCAATTCCGGAAATGAGGTGCCTTTGCCTGTCGCATCTCGCGAACGCTCTATCGGCTCATTGATCACGTGACTGGATTTGCCTGTTCCACCAAGTTCGACGCGTCAAGTTCGACGCGTATTTGATGGACTTGACGCGTTCGTTTTAGACACTTCCCGCTTCCTCCACACGGCACTCTCGTTCACCCAATGGCTACTCTACGACGGAAAGCCTCGTCCGACTTGCCAAGGGACACAAAGCGTCATCGGCCATTGGCAAATACCACGCCGGTATCTGGGGGTGTTGATGAGCTTGTTCCTGCGCAGGAGCGACCACCCGCGACTCTGCTGGGTGTGCTCAGCCTCTACCCAGTCTCGGACCACTTCTGGTCGACCTTGCCTCCCGAGAGTCCCATAGCATTGTCCCAGACATGTCACCAGATGCGAGATGCCTTTCAAAGACGATGGAACGTAGATCAGCGTCTGAGGCGGTTCGTGAAGAACCCTACTGGTCTTCGTTCGCAACTTGGAAAACATGGCGCTCTCATCTCGGGCGGTTTTGCCCTGCAACTTTTTGCTCAGACATGCTGGCTTGAGTCGGACTGGGACATTTTCGTGGAACAAGGCACTGCCGCAGCTGACTTACACCTACCTTCAGCAAGAGGAGAAGTATCGCCTGAAGTCCAGTGGTGATATGGCTGGTTATGCAATCACGCCCATGGTTGAGGTACACATACCACAACTCGAAGTTATGCCCACCAGCTAACGGCGTGAAGTGCAGGACCTATAAGCGCCTAAAAGGACTCGATCGGACACAGGCCAAAATCCAGCTCATAGTCACCAAACACATGCCTATCCAGGCTATCCTCGCCAATTTTTACACGACCGCCGTGGTCAACATTTGTCGCATGGAACAAAGCATACTCCTTGTTTCCTAGAGAGACGCTCCTAGAGAAGAAGACGCATATGTTGAAACCAATGGACGATTACTTCGAGACTCTGCTGCGCAAGTATGTTAGGCGAGGCTGGGTCATGGAGGGAATCGTCCGGAAGGAAGACCACACCCCTAGCTCAAGCATACAACTGATACGGAGACTTGGAGACCGTTTTACTTGGTCGATCCGTCTGTCCAGGAGAATCTCAAGCAACCCGAGCAGCCTGATCTTGTGTTGGAGGAATCCATGTTCGCTATAGAGATGGTGGAAAAGTTCCACCGTCACCAACCTTTTGAGGAGCTTGCGACTACAAGTTACTTTGTTCGAGCCGACGCATTTGAACATATCGCACTGGGCCATCGCTTCGTCGTCGCGTTGAATCCTGAGCCTCTCGATTACAACCGGCTTCCCCCATATCCTAAATGGACAGACTTCTTGGCAGAGCGACTTCATCAACGTGCGTACCACGGTTTGCTGGGCCATGGAACCTGACGAACGTCCTGAGTGGTATGCACTGCCGCGAAACGCCCACCACTACGAGTTGGAATCGGTTTTCAGTCATCTTTTGCCGCACGATTGCGCTCTGATCCGAAATTTCGAGAGACCACCATTCTGGAGGACTTCCGACGAAGACGTACCTAAATGGTATCAGCAATGGGTGTCGGGGTGGAAATCCGCTGACTGCTTATTTCCGACGCCCGTGAGGCAGATTTGAGATGGCCCTCGAGACAAGCAAGCGTCGTCGGGATTCCTAGCGGGAGATTCCTTGTTCGTTCGCCTCAACAGAGTGCTGGTGACGGATCGCCCGAAGGCCCATTCAGACTCCTGTTCTCGCACTATAAGTGCAAAGGACCTCTGGGATGACGCTTGCCGTGATGAGTGGCTGCAGGTTGGATCCGTTGGGCTATTGGGCTCTCATGCGTTGCTTTCCCCGGTGGCCATCTATCGCTAGGTGAGCACATTGGGTGTTATTGGTATTTCTGGAAATTTTCGTATTCTCGGCTGCTGGTCCGGTGATCACATCTTCATCCATCTCAGGCTGAAGGGTTCATGTTTGCAAAATCAAAGGAAAAGATATCGTCCAGCATGGATGCCTCCAAATAATTTGGCCAGTCAAGATTGCCCAGATCCTCGAACAGCTCTTCGTTGATGGGTTCGAAAGGTTGTCTGTGGGCGATCGTCTCCGGTTGGGGAAGCAAATCCTCTTCGCCAACTCTGGGAGTGGTACTGGCGTTGAGGTCGACCCCAAAGTTCATGCTGGCTTCAAGGTTCTGCTTGTGCTTGTACATCAAAATATGCTGGTGAAGCTTTTCCATGCCACGTAGACAGCTTGCTGCTGTAGGGCTGAAAACTTGCAGAGCGGAAAGGGTGCCTTTGCATTTATTCCAGCTCTCTGCCAGCTTCGCCCAGCCGGCGGACTCTATGATGCTATCGCAGATCATCGCAAGCAGAACGACTATGCCTGCCGTTCGCGCATAGTACAGATTATACCACCAGGCGCCTGTCGCTGCCGTGGTCGAGCGAAGGTGGACTTGTTCGATCAAATGGATGGAGTTGTCGACGCACGCCGTGGTCAAGCCGCGAGCGACGATGAGCGAAACATCGCTCCTACGAGTACTCATTCCTTCACAGATCGGGGTCTTCGAAACCTCCCGAGCACAGACTTGCTGGCAGTAGCGAGTCAATGCAGGACGGTAAAGCAAGATGTGAAGATGCAAGAAACGTGCAAGCAACACCGATGTCTGCATTTCAAAGACTTTGACAGCCTTGATATGCATTGGTAGACGTTGTCTCCTTTCCCAATGGAGGTGATCAGGAATCCCATCCTCGAACGCGGATATTGCGGTGTCCATCTCCTGGATGAATGCAAAGCTACCAAACCCGGTGCACTTTTCGCTATTGCGAGAAGGGTTCGCTTGTCTTGAAGGAGAAATCGTATACATGTGCGACACAACCTCGGCGAGCATGTTGTACAGTTTGATGGTCTGGACAAAGAACTCCACCCACGAAACATGCCCAGCAGGCTGGCGGTCCGGACTCGATAGGTATTCGTCGTCTACGGCTTGAGGGAGAGGAATGTGGTTCGAGTTGCTGAGCATGAGCGGTCGTCCAAGCGTCATGCTCACCACTGCATCGAGCGTGACGCAGCCGTACCAGACTCGGCGGCGCATTTCGACCTCCAGGGGGCTCATTCTGTTCACTGCTTGAAGGGTTTCAACGTACAAGCCCA
This sequence comes from Exophiala xenobiotica, assembly GCF_000835505.1. NCBI lineage: Eukaryota > Fungi > Ascomycota > Eurotiomycetes > Chaetothyriales > Herpotrichiellaceae > Exophiala > Exophiala xenobiotica. The sequence goes on along the minus strand of NW_013562493.1, from coordinate 3,859,706 downwards.
GGCTTTGCGCGAGCCTGCAGGTGATGCCGATGCAATTCCAGCATCGATTGGGAAACGGCGTCGACTGGAGGTATTGTGTCATGATGAGTAGGGTCTGGATGACAGCTAGAGAACCGTCGTCGAGTAGGTCGAGGTGACACAGGTCTCGTGCCTTCTTGGCAAACAAGTCTTCGAGTTTCCGGCGATCGTTAAGGGGCGTGTCCATGAACTGCATTGACAACGCGAGCATTGCGTTTAATGCACAATGGAAGACGGTACTATGGGGGCCGTACTCGAGGGAGCCACCAAGTCCGGCTTCAGGTGTGTTGAGCTCGCTTTCTGATGGATTGGGCTGCCATAGCTGTTCATATGCGCGCATGAAAGTGGGTTTGTGGATGAAGGGATACAAGTGATAGACCCTATCCCAATAGCAATTCAACGCGCGGTCCATCAGTGGTCGTGGAAGCAAAGAAAGTTGTTCCATGTCTTGGAGGACCCAGACCCTGTCACGTTTGGCAACAGCATTTTTTCGAGGTGGGTTCCCTAGCTGGGAAGCAGAGTTGGAGGATGTGCCGCCGTTGAGGACGGTCCCGTAAACCTGTTGCATGAATGACACGGTGGATGAGCTTCCGTAGTATCTACTGTCGCGCCCTTGGTCATCGGGTTCGATGGTCGAGTTGGCGCCCATAGCGTCCACTGGGCCGACTTCTTCCTCCTGCAAATGTGCACGCGTTGGGGGCGGTGCTGCCGGCTGGGGAGCTGGATTCGTGAATACATGTTGAGCAGCGTTCTCGGAAACTGGCGTGACCGTCAATCCAGCTGCTTGGCCCGTGTCTCCAGACTGTGAAGTCTTGAGTCGGCTTTTCAAGGAGATGTTTGCGCATTCCAATTGATGGATTCGAAGATGCAGGCTTCGGACGTACTCTTCTTGCTCTGGATCTGTCTGTGCATTTTTATATCTGCAGGGATCTGAGCGGTTGGCTCGTTGCAAACACTCTCCGCAGACGGGTTTCACACCGTCACATCGAGTTTTCCGCACTCGGCATTGATCGCAAGCGAGAGCGATCTTTCGTCGTTTGCGAGGCGTGCTCTCATCGAATCCATGCGATACGTCTGATCCCTTGGAGAGTCTGGAGCTGGGCTCAATTTGTGGTTCGCGGGCTCTCTGATCCATGGACGCTGATTGAAGGTATTGTCACAGGATAACGAGGCGTCGAATGGCTTCAGGAATAGTGGAGGTAGCCGGGATGGTGAACGCTAAAAGACTTCCTTTGAGCCTTACGGACCGAGGCACCGGGCCAGTGCCTCGAGTGCTCGAGTGCTTATCCATGCGGGGAACGGAAGTCCAAAGCCCACAAGCCTTACCCAACACCTCCCAACTCACCATTCAGACCAGACTTAGACACTGTTCACAACGTCCAGTATGGCGACCGAAGCATTTACTATATCCCGAAGCCAGCTGACAGGTCCTAAAGGCAGCACCATCCTGATCACTGGAGGGAGTAGTGGCATTGGCCTGCAAACAGCAATACTGCTTCATGACCTCGGCAACAATGTCATTGTACTTGACCGGGCAAGACCACATTCCTCAGCACCACAGTCATTAACATCGTCGCCTCGATTTCTATACCATCAATGCGACATCACGTCCTGGAAGTCTCAGAGAGCTGGCTTTGAAGCTGGGGTCAAGAGGTTTGGTTCAATCGATGCCGTTTTCGTCAACGCTGGCATTGCGGAGTACAAAGACCAATTCTTCAAAGATGATCTAGACGAAGATGGGCTACTCAAGGAGCCCGACCGGCGGACGCTGGACATTGATATGCATGCCGCCAACGACACGGCGAAACTGGCAATCCACTACATAAAGAACAAAGCGCCAGGCAAGAAGAAGGGGGGCAGTATCGTAATGACGGCCAGTTTGGCGGGGTACCTCGCAAGTGCGGGTGCTCCGCTTTATAGTGCTGCGAAGCACGGTGAGATCAAAGCTTTTCCAGCTCATTGAATGCGCTACTGACGAGTGGGAAGGTATCGTCGGGTTGATGAGAGCGCTCAAGAACGACACCGCGACACTGGGTATAGCGATTTCTGTGGTGGCGCCCGGGATCACCCTCACCGATATCATTTCAGGTCGGAAGCCAGGAGAGCCGCTCCAGGATTGGGCCAAGAGGATGCGCGAGGTCGGTGTGCCGATCAACGACCCTGCAGAGATTGCGGATACCGTGGTGTATCTGATGAGTCAAGGGATGGAGGCGAATGGGAAGGGACTACTTATCCAGGCTGGACGAGCAGCGGACTTGGAGAAGGGGATCGCCATGTCGAGAAAGATGTGGATGGGAGAGGAGATGTTGAGGTTGTTTCGGGGTGGAAGGAATGCGCCTTTGTTTCCAAACAGGCTCTAGACAGGCACATTTACTCGTGAGGATTGAGCCCTGTACCAGATATCTTTGCATTGGGTGAGGCTGGACTCGATGAGCGCCCGTTGTGCAGGTACTGTAAGTAGGGATGCAAGGCTGGACGCTGACTAAGCCGATGTTGCCATTCACCCACCATTCACACAAGTCACCTACAGTATCCACCACTAAACATCTTTGGAAAGGTTTAGGCGATGATGGGCGCAATCTTGGAGATAAGGTTGACGGTAGGGGCTCCTTTAGGCGCTTTTGTCGGGACCTACTGGGCCTGAATGGAAAGCCTAGGCTGGACCTGCAGCATGACTTCATCAAATCTCGGGTGCAGTTGAACGAGTCCTTTCAAGTGGTCAAGTCTTGCCGCTGCCTTCTAGACGAGATGAAAGCCTCCCACAAACTGCATCAACGGCGGAGAGAGACATCATGTCTTCCCCTAATAGTGCCTCTTTCGAGGGCTTGACGCCTGTCTTTATTGCCTCAGAAATCAAGATGAAATCTCCCTAACCCAGTCCCCGTGGTCATATCCTGCAATCTCAGACCTCATGTCGGTCACAGTCAAGCACCTCAATGCCGACTCGACTTTCCTCCTCATCTTCTCTCCAGAAGTAACTGCTCCTTCAACAGATCTCCTCTCCACCAGTGGTGCATTCTCCGTCCTGATCGATCCATGGCTGACAGGCCCATCCATCGTCACTGCGCCCTGGTTCGCAAGGACCGAGCACAGGATCCCCAGCGCCATACACCATCTCTCCGAGGTGGAGGAACCCGACGTGGTTATCGTGTCACAAAATAAGCCCGACCATTGCCACAAAGAGACGCTCCTCCAAATCTCGCCAGAGAGCAAGACGGTCATTGCTGCTGAACCCAGTGCAGCAAAGACAATCAAGAGTTGGAATCATTTCGACCCGCACAAAGTCCACGGCCTCCTCAAGTATGATCCAAAGGTCAAATTTGGTCGGTCCCTGCGACTGCGCATACCTCCCCTGAGTCCTGAGGGATTTCCGGGAGAGGTCAATATCGCCTTCATCCCAGCCAAACACTATATGACTGGCCTGCACAATGCCTTTGGGATCACATACCAGCCAGCTACAAGGACAAAAGCCGTGGCGCCCATATCGACAATCGATCTACCCAAGACCACAAAATACTTCCATATGCCATTGAGCCCAATGACTGTGCCACCGTCGAGTCCAGCTGTGCCATTGTCACCTCTTAATGCGAGGGCAATGTCTTTCGACCAGCCACGCAGAGATCACCTTTCCATACAGAGTGCCGAGTCCTCGCAAATCAAGACTCACCGACCCCGACTGTCGCGGGCTTCAAACACTGCCTCCTCAGACTTTCTCCCACCTTTTGAGCAGCCGGCGGTTCGATTAGACCAGACAGCAGAAGCCAGCGACATTGTACAACAAACGGTGACCATACGTGATCGGTCGCCGCGTGTGGATATCCCTTTCCACTTCGAGCTAGACAAGCCACCATTCGCCTTGCTCAGTACCTTGCCCACTCCACCCGATTCTCCAGCTACTACCCTCCCAAACTCGTCTGTTCCAGCTTCCCCCATCCCATCAGCTATATCTCCCACCAGCACTATCTTTCACCACCGAAAGTCACTTGGCCCATCCCATCAAAAGTCCCTCTCCAGCACATCGTCCATGCCCGCATTGTCTCCAGTCACACCCGCCCGGCCCAAAGCGATTTCTGTGATCTATTCACCTCACGGGCTGCCACTATCAGACTTGCAGCCTTACATCCAGAATCACCTTGTCCGTCTTACTGGAGCTCTTCCGCTGACTCTGCTGTTTCATTCTTTCGACCATGCTCAGAACCCATGGTTTCTGGGTGGAAATATTATGACCGGAATGCAGGGCGGCGCCGAAATAGCTCGCGGTTTGATGGCTAGGTGCTGGATCAGCGCACATGACGAGCCGAAAGACGATCGTGGTGTCAGTGTCAAGAGGCTACGCGTCAAGCGCATCACGGCAGACGAGGTGAGGAAGCATCTCTGGGAAGGAGAGCAGGGCGAATGGCTGAAGAAGAGAGGCTGGACGTGTGATGTCCGAAACCTTGAAAGCGGCAAGGAGATGTTCATCGGTCCCATGCGAGATCTGTGCTCCGGGATGGAAGGCAAACGTGAGAGTCGGCTGATGCGGTTTGGTGCTGAAGACGTAAGTGTCAAGGCTTAACTACGGTAAAGACAAAAAATCCCGGGTCGCTTTTGAAACGAAACGGAGCGTGTGGAATGTTGATGTGGTGGAAGAGGGCATTACATGTTCTCGCGCGGAACGGAGTTGATGCCACCAGTCCTACCTCAAGTTGCTCGAGCGGCGTAAGTTTGGAACCTACTAGAGTGGATAACAGTGAAAGATGCTCTACACGACTTTCACTCTGTGTGATAACGGGGCTCTGAGTGTCGCTTTGCCCTGACTATATGTTCAATGATGCCAGCCAAAGAGACAGATTCCTCATCTCCCTGGGCTGGCAGGAGGCTGAAATGTGATCGGTCAAGGACTGGGCGGGCGAAGGTCTCCAGGACCGACGGGATGTCAGCAGATCATAGGGACTATGTCTCCCTGTATATGTACAAAAGACTTATAGTGGATAATGTATATTGTAATAACCGCCGCAGTCTGGCTCGGGACTCGATCTCATCGCGCTGTTCATATTACTGTAGTATCATTATGGAAGAAAAACCTGTGTCCGGACTGAGTTTCTGCTTTTCACAGCCAAGCTCAGCTCATTCAGCAGGATTTTATGGATACTAATCTACAATATAATACAGTGCATCCATCGAGACATACGGTCTTTCCCACACGGTCAGTCATACGAGACGCCGTGGAACGCGGCCAAGACGAAGACGTGGCCCTCATCGCTCAAGCATACGCGTTCCTCTGTGCCAGTTTTACGACCAGAATCATTTCATCTGGATGGTACCAAGTGCTAGAAGCTTCTCTTCTTCTCCAGGAACAAGTGACGGAGACCAGTAACGTTGTCGTTGGTGGAAATCGCCTGGAAGTCTGACTTTGCGTCGAGAGTTGACGTGAACAAGCCTGGGTTCGGAAGATCGTGGCAAGGACAGGTGTGAGGCCACTGGCTTGACCAATTGGTCAGGGTTATGGTCATATTCGAACGGGCTATTGGCGAAAAGCTCGATTCGCCTTCGTCGCACTTTTGCTCAGATGGATGGACTGGGGGAATGACATGGGCCCCACCGGCTTCAGGAGACGTGGATAATATGGGTCTTGAGGAAACAGAGCGGATGGTCCAGTTGATCGTCCCATCTTTAGATCCAGAGCTGTCAGATTTTCAAAGAGCATACTTTCCTACCATTGCGGAACCCATGTCCGTGTTGAGAGAGTTGAGGGCTCTTGTCGACGTCTCCAGGCAGCCGAGAGATACCATCGACCCTTGCCACTTGAGAAATTGCCACTTTCAGCCTTCTTCACTGTCGTTCGGTGGGTTCGCTTCCTGACTTTGCTCACGAGATGTCCAACCATAGAAGCTCTCCTTGTGAGGTGGCGGAGCCGGTGGCCAATCCTCCGAGTCCTCCACCTGAAAATGGCCGACAGCGTTGGCGGTGGCTTGTTGTGGTTGCTTTATAGGATGACCATCGAGGGGGCTCACTGTCGCCACTATTGAACTGGTCATCTGATTCCAGTCTCTGGGATTGAACCAATCTGGCCAGACATTCGACCATTGGCCGCGAGATTCTGCGGTCTTGGCTTCGTCGACGACCTCGGCCAGGTTCTGCATCTTGTCAGAAAAGTGTAACGTCGCACAAAGGGACAGAATATAGATCTCGTGTCTTGAATGGCACCAATCTCTTGGGAGGAAGAGGCCACTTACGCCAACAGTCGCCAATGGCATACAGGTGATGCACCATATAGTGTTCGGGTGAGTGATCTCACCGAAGGCCACGTAGAGCTCTGATAGCTTGTAGGTCATGTCGGGAGGAAACCAGAACTGTGCAAGTATCCGGATTGATTCCTGGATCAAAGTCTCAATAGCCCCGTTGTGTAGATGCCCATATTCGCCCTCACATCCGTAGCTGCAGGCCGCGACCATGACCAGAATGTGGCGGGAACGGTTGTAAAAGGCTCGAGGGAAAACACCACGACTGCCTCGGAAAGCCGTATACACAAGATGGTGGATGTCCTTGCCATCGGTTGTGGTTTTCATCTTCTCCGTCTGTTCTGCATTGGTCGCCAGGGGCCATATCTCCTCAAAATCGGGGTCAGCCTTCAGTGCTTGAACGCTGGGGTGTTGATCCATTTCCGTCATGATTTCTGCTGCTATTCCAATGTCCGCGAGCGAGCCCAGCTTGACTCTAGTCTGCCCTCTGTATACCCCCTTTAGGTATCCAACCCCAGCGTAGACGCCGACCATCGAGAATAGAGTGGCCCATAGCAGCGACCGGAGGAAACGGACAGTACGTGATGGACCAAATGCAGGAGGATATCGGGCCGGTGAGTAACGGTAAGGCTGGTGTTGGTAGACGGGTCGGTGGGATTGACAGAAGAAGGCTGCTGATGGACTGCGGTGAGACGGGACAGGCCGTGGCTGAAGAAGCACTGGTAGCTTGAGCAGGCGCTGGAATGTCCGGCGGCCCATTTCATCTCACCCCAGATCACATCCTCGCCGTCACGTAGCCGCGAAGAAAGAAGAGAGAATGTGAGGAAAGTTGAGGGTGCGGGTGTGTTGTTTTCCCCATCATCAGACCATCTCACTTTGTGGGGGGAAGCTCAGTCATGCATCTACCACATCTACTTAGGTAAGCGGGGTACCATTTTGGTGATACCGAACTCGAAACGCAGGCTCCCGAGCTGACGGAAAGTAGCCACAATTGCATGCGAATGCTGAAGAACCAACATTGGGGATGGGTTTTTCGAAGATGCGCAGAATATCTGGCAAACCAGCGAATACCTCCAGCCGCACTTGACACCCACTACTGCAGACAGGATGCGGTGGGGGACACACTGCCGCCGTGTGATTGCGTTGCAGCCCTTAGAGTGTCGCATCGGACCCGTACACTTGAGTCGCGTACGGGTCCCAGCTGGTCCATCGCGGAATAACTTATTCACATCCAGTCGGCGAACAAGATACTATGTACAGCACCGTCGGCCGATTGATCTTGGCCGCTATCTGGTCTGCTAAACCACTGGATCTTGTTCATCTGCATGCCGTTATCTCCTGGCTGGGGCTAGCCAGCCAACACCGTTCAATTTCATTAAGGCTTTGAAAGAGCTCTCCTATCCCATTCTCGATGACCATTCGTAGTTGATCTGGATTGGCCAGTTTCCTCCGATCATATTAGACGGTTCTACTCAGATCAAAAGTTTATTGAATGGATATCTGGCATGTGTTAGCCAAATCTCAAGACTCTCTAAGCATTGTGGCATTGCTTGAAAGGGATGCCGTCCGCTAGGGTCGTCCAGGATCGACGACACCGGCTGGCGACGACACCGGCATACAATGGGTCTCGGAGGATTCGCCGAGCCAATGAATCTACCCTTTGTGCCGTGCTGCCACGGTATTGAGACTGGCGTGACTGGGTATGTCCGCAGGGCGGATTGAATTACTGCGATGAACGCACACTCCAAGTTGTGGTCTGCTTTTACTCTCCCCACGATCCCCTAACCCCCTAACCTCGTGCCGCCTTTGCCGATCTCGACGACAACAACACGGGGCCTGCAACGAGAAGAAGCCACTGAGCCGAACGGTGGCCCCAGGCTCGGGACATGCCCCGGTGGCTATCACTTCGGTGATAACTCCAGATTTTGAGTGACGCTCCCCAGATGGGAACGTGGAGAGACATTTGTACTTCTATATGTATCAGTTGGAGACCCCGGCATTCTGATACAAGGGATTAGAAAATCCAGTATCTTTTTCTCAGATACAGAAGTACGAATTACACCCGCAGAACCTTTCTTGTGTCCACCTACCCTCGACCAACACATTACCGGGAACAATGGTTGGTGTAAGCTCTGGCAATGCTGTGGCTGGAGAGCAGGCCATCGAGTACGGCCCTGCTGGATATAAAGGGCTTATTAAGGAGCCTCGAATTTTCGGCCTTGCCTGCTTCGCGTCTATCGGAGGCATGCTCTTCGGCTACGACCAGGGCGTGATCTCTGACGTTCTGGTTATGCCGAATTTTGTGAGTAGAAACCACTATGTGTGATTGCCCAGAAGCTTACCGACGTAACAGGCGAAGCACTTCCCAACCCTTGCGAATGATCCCACTTTACAAGGATGGGTTGTTTCTATCATGACACTGGGAGCGATGGTTGGTGCTTTTGTCAACGGCCCAATTGCCGACCGCTTCTCGCGTCGTTGGTCAATCCTCTTTGCCAATATTGTCTTCCTAGTTGGCTCTGCTCTGGTTGCTGGGGCTGTGAATACTGCAATGATCTTCGTCGGTCGCTTCATTTTCGGAACTGGCATTGGCATGCTAGCCATGGTTGTTCCCCTCTACATTTCCGAGCTGGCGCCTCCCAACATCAGAGGCGCGCTTGTGGCTCTCCAGCAGCTGTCGATAACACTCGGAATCATGCTCAGCTTTTGGCTGAACTACGGTACCCAATACATTGGGGGCACTGGAGATGGACAAAGTCAAGCCGCATGGAGGATCCCTCTTGCTATGCAGTGTCTTCCATCTTTAATCCTCGCCGTCGGCACCTTCTTTCTCCCCTACAGTCCTAGATGGCTAGTGAACCAAGGTATGTAATCGTACTAAGCGCACAGGCGGAGTTACTGACCAGAATGTCAGGGCGAGAAGATGAAGCTCTGGAAACCCTTGTCCGGTTGAGACGACTTCCGGCCTCAGACTATCGGTTAAAGCTCGAATTTCTCGAGATCAAAGCTGCCAGAATGTTTGACGAGCAGACAAAAGTGGAAAAATATGGTGAAGCTATTTCAAGACTGTATGTGGCATTGCATGAGTACAAAGAGTTATTCACGGTCCGCCATCTGAGAAAGCGAACGATGATCGCCTGCCTACTTCAAGTGATCCAACAGTTCACTGGAATCAGTACGTCTTTCCACCCCACCGAGACTCGTTCTCAAAGCAGTACTGACGATGAAAAGATGCCATCATCTATTACGCGCCCCAGTTCTTCAAGGCCATTGGTCTAAGCGGTAACTCCGTGAATCTCCTCGCCACAGGAGTGGTTGGCATCGTCTTCTTTCTTTCCACCATCCCAGCGGTCATGTACCTGGACAGATGGGGTCGTCGAAAGACTTTGATCACGGGCGCCATTGGCATGTCCATCGCTCAACTCGTTGTGGCAACACTCTATGCTGTGTACAAGGACAGATTTTCCGAGCACAATGCAGCCGGCTGGGCCGCTTGTGTCTTTGTGTGGTTGTACATTGCCACTTTCGCATTCAGCATTGCTTGTGTCAACTGGATCATGCCGTCTGAGATGTTTCCCCCTGCCATCAGAGGGAAGGCAGTCGGACTTGCCATTTCTACAAACTACCTCTCGAACTTTATCGTCGCACTGATCACGCCCAGAATGCTTCACACCATAACGTTTGGCACGTTCTACTTCTTTCTGGTCTTCTGCATCACTTTGGGAGTCTGGACATACTTCTGTGTCCCGGAAACTAAAGGTAAGCACGCTCTTCCACTGCTACACTGTCCGATAGATCACTTATCAGGTTTCAATCATAGGCGTTCCAATGGAGGAGATGGACAAATTGTTTGGAGGAAATGCCGGCCAGGCTGATTTGCGACGCATTCAAGAAATCCGCGCTCGTCTTGGTATGAGCGGGGATTTGGAAGTCACCGAAGATGAACTCAAAGACGGGAACAAGACGGAATACATCGAAGTGAAGTAGCATGGCAACGCCGTATAAACTCGGAGCTGGAGTCTTGAGCGAGACGGGCACAAGCATGATGCTGGTCAATAAAATCAAATCGCCCTCAGTATCTCATCTCGCACCAGCCTTGAAGCTGCTAATAAATAACTCCCGCTCGTGGCTATACTTATCATGAGTTTAGCCTTCGCTGTTCAAATAGCTGATTGCGTAGCCACGAACCGTGGCATGCCCTTCAGCAAAGCGACATGTTAGTACTACTGCACTAGATGATGGTGCATTTCTTCCCACCCACCGCACCCTAGAATGTCACGAGGGACTACATCCAATTTCGACGAGTTGTGCTATCTACTGCCCGTTGAGCGCGCATCGTGGCCATTGTGTACTGGACCTGCACGAGGACAGCCTGTCTCCACAGTCTGAAAACGTTTCCTCTCAACAGTCAACGCTCGCCAGGTTGATCCGAAGGCAGCTCCAAAGGACTTTGCGAAACCAGTCATCCTCGGGCCGAGGAAAGAGGCGAAGCTTACCCTCGAGTGCACTAAAATGCAGGCGAGCGCACAGGATGTGATGTATGTGAGTATCAGCAGCACCCCTTTTGTCCTCATCACCTAAGCTCTTTTCGCGACGTAATTATGCTAACTCCATTCCGTTCGTGCAAAGTTGGCGGCATCACATAAGTCTGGACGCGGTGAAGACTCCCAGATGGCCACCTTCGACTAGATTTCCCCTGGAGGCTCGACTCACGTTGTCAATTCTGACGATAACCCAGTCTGAAGACATGGATATGCTCTCTGGGAGGCCGTTGACCTGAATGCCCTTATAGCAACCACTCCAGTCTGTGACGACGGCTGCCAAGATGTCTTATGGCACAAATCTTGACTGCTTCACCTGGGCCAACTCAAGGCGATGACCTGGGCTCAGTACATCGGCGCTTTGCAGAAAAATCTGAACCGCTCGTGATGTTACGAAACCGGTGATGTAGCAGTTGATGTTAGATCAGCCCATCAAATGTCGAAGGAGCTTCAGGTATAACAATGTCGGGCCACGACTGATTCCACAATTCTGCAAACTCCATTCTGATGGGTTCGTTCATTGCGAAAGTCGACGAATCAGGGGTGGTAGGGACAAGACCTAGAAACCCGAAAGTCAGCAGGCTGAAAATCAACCAGCATTGCCGGTTTTTAGAACCCTGTTGACACCAAGAGAGGGTTGTATTCGAAAGCTCACCAACTATGTCATTGATGATGTGTGCTGCGCGCAAAGCAGTTGGCTCGAGAGCTCCGAAGCTATCGATCACTCCTTGAGCCATCTCAATGAGTCGTCGCCAGTCTGGCGCCTCCCAGTGTTGAGGGTCGTACAATAGACAGGTGACTGGTACGAAAGTCGCCGTGACTAACCAGTAGAAAGCGTACCATACGAGAGAACCATGGCGAGCTGTGGTACTGTTCCAGAAGTTGACAATGGACATAACACATTCGCGGGCTGCACCAAGACACCTACTGTAACCCGCACATAAATTGCTCATGTCGATTGGGTCTCTCCGTTTGATTACCTCCAATAGGAATGGACGATACATAACAATGCGAAGGTGCATCGACCGCCATAGCAGTATCATCCGTGGAGCGGTGAACATCTCAAACCCTGACGCGGAGAATTCGGCCCGCATGTAAGGAGGGAGGTTCTTTTGCCACAGCAGGATCCTTTCCTCCAGGTCATTTATGGTCGACAACTCTGGCAGCCGAGACTGAAGTAGTTTCTCATTCGTAATGTTGCTGAGTTGCGCTAGTTTTGTTTGCCAGATGAGGCTAGATGTTACGGTTGGAACGTCTTTGGCAGCTGGCAGCTCGTCGAGATCTACTGACAAGTCTTGATCATTGAGATTCCGCGGTAGACGGATATTGATACCCGCCAGGTCGAGTGTTGGTCGGCCAAAGGTCAGCCTTGAACCAGAATCGAAAACGAACAGCGTCCACCAGACCCGCCGACGAATTTCCATTGTGAATGGACCGATGGAGGAGTCCGAAAATTCGCGATGAAGCCCGATTGCCTGAGCCATGTTCATCGCTACACCTAGCAGAATGAACCCGCTGTTCGGTTTGTTGCGTTTCTGCAAATAGTTCGCAAGCAGAGTCAAGGCTTGCACAAGTGGCAGACTTCCCCGTTGCAGGATGTCCGCGGACAAGTGCCGAAGAGCTTCTTGACAAAAGTAGATGTCGGCATTTTGAATGCTAATCTCGCTCGAATATGCTCCAAGTGCCAAGGCAGTATTCAAGAGTATGCGCCACGAGCCATCCTTGGGTTTCGGCAAGACTCCTACCCGAAATATCAGTACCAAAGCCCTTCATGGGGAGAAGGGAGGAGCTTCGTAACCTGAATACTGGGCTCGAAAATATGCCTCGTGCAAGATGGGGTATGCGGTGTTGTAATACTTGAAGTAGTAATCTAGGCATTGGTTGCAGAACGCCGGCGATTGGATGATGTGTTCGGAGATGTCTGGCTCTGGTGACGGTTGCGACGGTTGCGTGTTCGTCGTCCTCAGGAGAATGGAGCTGGCTTGCAGTGTCCTCAAGAGGGCGTTTCCGGACTGAGGGCCCATGTATCCGGTTCCCCTGTGGTTGAGCGAGAGTGAACCTATACCATCGGCAGTGACAGCAAGGCCGGATGATTCGTCCCACTCCAGTGACTCAGCCCTTTGCACGTCGAGTTCCACTGGGACTTCAAGGCCCGAGTTGGAGCCATCGATTCCGGAAGTCAGACTTGCCGAATTGTCACGAGGGCCCTCCATCGGAGCTTGATTCTTTGGCCGGGTCGTTGGGTCATTTGGATCGATCTGGGCCGTACCGTGGGTTTGTGTCTCGACTGAATGGAGCGCCAGCGTTAGGTCGATGTTTGGACAGAAGCGTTTCCATGCAGCTTCCATGGAACCAACGCGCTTTTGATACCATTTGAATTTCCTAGATGGATATCTGATCAGAGGAGATGGCGCACCACAACGAGCTTCGGCTTGACTTTTTGGACATGTGCAATGACCCACCTTTCCAGCTCAATCAGCCTCCCGTGCGATGATGTGTAAGCGCAAACTGAGCCGCCTTGCTGGCACTGATAACAAGGATGGTCTCCTGAGCAGCGGATTTTCCGTCTCCTGCATACATCGCAAGCTTTGTGCTTGGAGCTGGTCGCCGACTGTGTCGACATGATGGGTGTTGTCTCAACTCGTACATAGGTCGGTAGTAATGCTGTTGGTGAGGGGACAGTGGGGGACAAAGTGGCAAGCAGGAATAGGCACGAGTAGCGCATTTGAGTTAAGCTACAACGCCAAGTCTTTTAGATCGATGCTTGCCGCTTTAACCATACGGGGTAAGAGGCACACTTGCCAAACGTGGCAAGGGTTGATCTGTGATCTGGGTCATTGACGAAGTCGACGGCGACGACGTCATTGCCGACCAGGACATATATTCATCATTTACGGAGTACAGTATCGGGTATCATTTCATCCATTCACCTCGGCAATCATTTCACAACCACCACATCACTGGCAAGATGAGTGAAGAAGTGTTGTCGACGACGCGGACTGCTGCTCTGTTTGATATACTCACTCACTACAACACGTATGCCGAAATCCGAGACTTCAGAAAACCAGGCAGCCTTGCTCAATATGGCCCACCCTTTCATTACGAGGACCAGAAGCCATCCACTTCTCCCGCTCTGCAAACCCTAGTCTCCAGGTTCCTTTTGAACCTGCCAGGGCTGAACAATCTGCCCGAGAAATGGTGGAAAGTCCAATGCCACAATATCATCGAGAACCTCGAGCATGCCAATCTTAGTGAGAGTTACGACAAAGGCGTCATTGGAAGTCGGAAGACCGTTGCCACTGCCATATCCGCCTTGGTCGAGTACCCTGTCCGAGGAACCTATGGCGGCTTGCCAGAGAAGAACAGCCAACATGCAGACTACGATACTTCCAATGCCGAAGATCTCTCCCGCGCGTTTCGCGATTTCGTGAACAATGCCGTCTACGACAACGTCCTCGAAGAAATGGTCAACAAGACAGCCCAGACAGACAGATTGGAAGATCACCCTCCTCTCACCAAAGCTGTACATGAATTTGTGCTTGTTAAGTGAGCAATCTTGTCAGCCGTTTTCGCAGACATGTCCCTGGGGCCCTAATTGCCATGCTGACCTGACCACTAGTCTTGCTTCACTTATGCATTATACCCTCATATTGTCACCAAAAGGGCAGTACTTGCTGAAGTTGGTCGACAACGCCAACAAGCTGGTCCCTTATCTCGTCATCAAACAAACCGTCAGGATCGGGAACGTGGCAACCATGATCAATGCCATGGTCAAGGTCGGATTGGCCAAGATGAGTGTTGCCAGCGTCACCAATTGGATTGGCCTGACCCAAAATTCAGACGAAGGCATGAATCTCATGCAGACGTGAGGCACCCTTTTGACAATCCTTGAACAAAACGTGGCTCACCGTTACAGTATCATCTCCACCGTCCTCAACTGGGACATCAAAGACCTGGAATCTCGAGCATCAAAGCTTGAGCGAGAACGTGCCAAACTCGGCAAAGAGCAATTACGCATTCTCAAGGAATATACAACAAAACCTCAACACGAACAGGATCGGATCCGCAAAGAAAGTCTGACACAATCCATCTCAATAGTCGCAGCCATCCTGAAGGACAGCAAATGCTCATCGACCGAACTTACCGACTTCCACCACACACAAGCTCTGGACTACCTATCCATCCAGCTATCGATCCGTGACCGAAAACAGCTGATTCAGGTCCTCTGCAAATCCTCCCCGGACCATCTTACCACATCTGTAAGAGAAGTGGTCGACGCCTACGAGCCCGTCATCCGACGAATGCACAAGGCCGTCGATCTGTCCGGCACGGTAACAGATTTCGAATACTTCCTGAGAGACCTGATCAAGCTAGCCAGAATCCAGACCGACAAGTCCGGCAAATCAATCATACCTACCGTCGGCGACTTCGTCCAGCTTCTCCGGAAACACCAACGTTCATGTCACGTCTTCATGCACCAATGCTGCAAGAACGACAAGGAACTGACGGGCTGGTACCTCGAGTGGGCGAAAGAAGCAGCTTCACATTTCAAACGGGAGCCCGACACCGACTTCGACCCTAGCAGCGCCGAGTTCCAAGAGAAAGGAGCGGGCAGCCTTACTCCACACCTGCACGACATGTTCAAATCCCTCCCGGAGGACAGACAGTCCCAGATCATCCCAATTTTGGATTCGCACTCCTCGTTCCTGGACAAAATGCACGCCCAATCCTCGGCCCGTCTACAGAACGTCCTCAGATCCCCACCGTCCAAGACCCCAGCCATCGCAAAGATCTTCTCCGGCTCCGCAAGTCGACCGCCGTCACGCCCCGCCAGTCCGGGTCCCGGATCGCCTGTCGAGCGGACTCACAGCGTCCCTCCACCCGATCCCTCCGACACGAGCAAAGAAATCAAGGACTCCCCGACACCCGAAGTCTCCTCCTCGCCGGGTCCAGGCTCGTTCCTCGCGCGCTGGCAAGCACTGCTCGATGCGACCCCGATCACTCCTCTTACGCAATCCGGTCCGCCCAAGGCAGCCAGTAGTCCTGAGGTCGTCCAGTCGAGCGCCACCGATGTCGACGGCTCCAGACTCGTGAATTTCGGCCAGGAAGAGGCCAAAGGCGAGAGAATCCGCGTCGACCAGGGTCCTACCAAGAGAAAGAGTTCGACGCACGAGGCACGCGAGAGGCAGAAACAGTTGAAGATCGTCATTGATGCCATGGGCGAGGATTTCAGGAACCTGTTGGCCGAGAAAACTTGCTATTGGTAGTATCCTCGATGCGATTGTTCGGTTTTCGAAGACACCTCAGTTGAACCCCAAAATAAGAAACGCTGCATGGAGTAGGATAGGACCATCCCTTCCTCAGGGCATGCAAGTGCCGAGATTCGTGTCCGTTGGTCCATTTGCCGCGTCGAGGTGATCCAGCCGCCAACTCACGAACGCAGACGACTGGCAACCCTTGGGGGGAATCTCATTGAAAAGGCTTGGCCACAGTCTCTGGAGAATATACTATCGGACCTGGTGCAACGCTCGCGAGATGTATCATTTCCAGAACAGAAAATTCGACGCGGAGACAACCAGAAGACGTCATCATAGACTCTGGCGCAAGAGCAATAGGCGCATTTCCAGCCAACGAGCACGTCAACCACTGCACTTCCTCCCTTTGACTCCAGCAGGCCTTCGTCTTGGCCTCGAATACGCTTGGGCATGTATGAGCCGAGCACGCGGAAACCAATGCGTTCCCCAGGCGGGAAGAGCCACGTTCAACGAGTCCGGTTGGCATCGTACGCAGACCGGTGCAGTAATCCACTTACGCTATAAGGTCGGTTCAAGATCATAGCATAGCACCATATAGCGTCGGAGTCATCGCCATCTGGATATGGATATGGATGTCTCTCACCCTGGGAGGAACATGATATAGCATCGAACTCAAGCTTGGAGAGTTTAACCTTTTTGTCTCATTTCAACCTCCATCTCTGTTAGAAACAGAGCGGAAATCTCATAGATTATATCTTCAGTGTCATCATTGTCACCAGTTCTGTACCTGGGGTTCTGAAGTGCCAAATAAATACCAGCCACCCTCTCCCGTGTCTGGTTCCGGGAACCTCGATGATAAACCCTTGCAGTGCCTTGCCCCAACATGGGTCCTCAAAAATGCGTCCATTCGAACATGAAAAGAAGTGGTTCCGCGTTTTCACATGTCTCATATCGTTCTTAAAACACCAAATGCTCATGGTTTCCAATCAACCTGATCCAGTCCATATATGACCTAAAACGCCGTACAGTGGTGATTTCCTCGAGGATGTTCCGATTGTCCCATCATGAGCGATGCAATCTTTCGTGCTATACTTGCAGCCAGGTATCGTATTACAGTGCTAATCCCAGAAAATGCATTCAGAGCGTGTCGTTGCTGTCAACCGAAACCAAAAATTCATGCTTATCATCGACCTCTCAATTGTAGAAGCCTGAGTCTCCGTTCTTCGTCCTGAATCGAGCTCACGTTTCTATGTGGAACGTGTGGTCGAGAGCCGTTTACGGCCAGATCTGGCGGACTTGAAGCCAGGCTGCCAGGCACTCGGGGAGAAGTGCGAATATATGCCGTCGGAGGCTCGGTCAATGCCGGAGGACTGGGCTCGCGTACTACAGCACCATAGGTCGGAAGGCATGTCGAGTCTTCATATGGAGTTCTTGGTGCCGGAGCCTTGACAGCTGTAGCGTAGGAAGGCACTCTCGCCAAATCTTCCATGTGATCATACTGAGGAAATGGTGTCCGAGAGCCAGACGCGAGTCCGTCATCTTCCTCAGACGTCCTCCGTGAAATCATGTTGCTCTCTGGCTGACTGGATATCCCGGGATAAGCACTAGACTGGGACCCTGGTTCGTGAGGACTTAGTCGTGGATGCGTATTCGGAGTCGTCGATTGTCCCAGGAAATAATCGTCGGAGGGTTGTGGAGCGCTTGAATTTCCCCTCGAACGCCCACTACCTCCACCAAGATCATTCTCTTCGTCATTTGGATGACCCGCCCGCAGATCTTGTAGCCTATTCTCGAGTGCGATAGGCGATACATAGGTACCGTTGGCAACACCAGCGAGACTGGCAAGATTTTCTGATGATGCATGCCGGCTGTGCAAATAGGGTGTACCTGGACCAGACAAGGCCATTCCTGGGGTTCGGTAGCCGTCGACATCCGAGTACAACGCGTCAAGGGTGTGTCGCCCGTATACCGGAGGTGCCGAGTTGGCCAGATCGTTTGCAATAGCCGCTCGAGAGGCCTGAGGCGATTGATCGACAAGGTCGTTGTTTTCGTTGATAGGGAGACTGGGTGAGATGTAGAAGGAGACGGGAAGATTCGCTCGGAGCTCGGAGATGTGGCCATCAGGATTGTGCAACTGAACATTGAATTTGACCTTGTGCCGGACTTTGATGCCCTTGACGTTGCAATCCTGCAAGCAGTGATTGAGTGACTTTGGGAGTTCCAAGTATCGAGAAAATTGGTATCCTTCAGCAACTTCGTCGATGACCTGTTCGTCCTCAGGATCGACTTTGTAAACGTCTGAGACGATTGTCCTGTCCACTTTTGTGATACCATTGTTTAGGGCAGAGATTCCCCATTCTGGGTCGACAACCAGTTCGTGCTCTTCTCTAACTTGTGTGGAGATGTTTCCAATAACCAAGCCTTTGAGGAGGGAGATCAATTTGAAGTCAACTTGAACGAATGAGCCGAAGGCGACAGCTTTATTGGGTATATTGATGGAATATTCGATTTTATTCGGCCAGATGTTTTCAACGCTCTGTTCGTGGATCAGTAAAGAAACGGAAGAAAAGTCGGGTGACGGGAGTTCGGTACCATAGCATGAGCCAATTCAAGCGCGTTGGCATCGAGTGTCCTGACAATCCGTAAGGGTTTCCGTACGACAATATCTCTGCCTCTCTTGCGACTGATTTCTGCCTTGAGGCGGTATATGATCCATGCGTCTTTCATGCCTTCCACGCTTTCCGGCAGTGCGCCTTCGAGGATGCAAGAGAATGGCCATTCGTAGTTGTTAGGAGGTAGGATTTCGGTTTTGCCTTTGCCGGGGTCTCGGAACGACCAGGTCTTCTCGAAGAATGTTTTTTCCTTGTAGGCCGTACGTCGGCCAGACATGGAGGAGGTGCTAGTGGTTTGCCATCTGATCAGCAATTAGTTCGCCTTGCTCGCGTGAGTAGAGTGGAAGCCACTCCGGGAAAGCCGCGAGGCGTGAGGGTGACCTACGACATATGAAGGATGCCACTCAAAGTCAAATTGACATGGGAGACGGTCATGGGTTCTGTGAGACACAGAACGACATTGCCGGACAGCTGCGCACTTGCAGCCTCGTCCTCGCTGCCTCGGAAGACGATATAATCATTGTCGAGCCGAACGTCGAAGTATTTGACGCTGCTGCTGGTGCCCGAGTGCGAAGTGTGAGAACTCAGGAACTTGAGGGCCATGGCGGATGACTTGGAAGGAGGACCACCGACCAAATGACGATCGGCCGGTGTACTCGAGGAAGAATTGGTGGGATTGTTGTTCAATGCCGGACGCACGATAGGCTCATGGTGGGCGGAGGAGCATTCAGGTGAATGCCTGCGATGTCGGCCACGGAAAGACCTAGATTGTTGCTGCTGCTGATGTGGAACAAGATAGCATTAGAAGAGAGTGACGAAGGGGCAAAAGGAACGTGTGTAAAGTCAGAAGCATATGACAAAATGGCAAATGATACAGTGAGGAATTTTCTGTCGGCGTGTGGATTGATTGATACAGTGATTGCGACAAGGGAAAAAAAGGACCATGACATGGATGGATGGATTTGCTAGAGATTAGGAAGGATAAGCTCAGTGCAGGAAGGTGGTGAATGGTGCCTGAGATTTCGGGGCGGATACAGGGCAGACGAGCAGTTGCGAATGAAATGGGGCCATGATGGGCCTGAGGACATACCGTTATCAGCCCAGGATCCACCGCTGTCAATCGTCCTGCTAGGGAGGAAGATGAAGATGATGGCGCAGCTAAAGAGACCTGGCTGCTGGACCTTGCACGAACGGAACGTGTTGCAGTGCCCGTTGGGGTTGCGCTCGGATGCCTCTCTTCTTCGGGGGCGGCACCCAGAGCGTGGCCTGTTGCTTGCGTCTCTGCTTGTTCTTCTTCGGCTTCTTCACCCTCTTCGCTCGGTAATCGATGGGCCGGGGACTGTCCTCGCTCTCGCTGTGTACCTGCGATTGCCGTGCCCACGCTGCTGCTTCTTCTGTCCCTCGCCTGACGCAACACCTGATGATGCGGATGATTCTGCCACGAGTTCGACTGATCTGAATGACCCTCTTCCACTTGCACCAACGCTCTTGTCCTGCTGCTCGACTTGACTCGGTTTCTGATCTTTGCCGTTGCTTTCGATGGTGCCTGTGCCAATGGTCCGAGGACGGGTGCGGGCAGTTCTCTCAATATCGCTCTGGTGCCCGCCGATCTTCGTGACCCGAGCGTCATAGTTATTGAACGCCTTTATTGCCTTTTCCCTTCCCCTTTGGTCTCTGCGGCTAGAACACCTAGGCTCCTACAGTACTCCTAGGTACTTCGCCCTGGGTACCCCTTCTCTCGCCGCGAGATTTTCCGATCGAATTGCCTCCCTTCCCCGAGGATCGAGCGCATGGGCTGTACTGTGTAGGACTACTGACTGCTGCTGTCACTGTACAAGTCGACCATAGAGAGGCCTCGCCGTGTGAAGTCTGCAAGTCAATGGAGTCGCATGTGCTCACTTGAGGTACCCAGGCCCCAGGTACCTGGTCGAGACTGCTGCAGGTGGAATTGTGGACGGCGTGACGGCGTGACGGCGAAGAGACGGGCAAACAAGCATCTGACAAAGATAAGGAGGTGATTCTCATACTCTTATGCAATCTTTGATACCTAGGTAATAAGGTATCCTCCTGGAGATGATGACGAGGGTGCACCTCGTTGTCGATGCAGTAGCAACTCTCGTCTCACATCGAGATGGCACTCGTCGACTAATTATGTACTTGTTTGCTGCCCTTGACGCACATCCATTTTCCCCCCTTCGGATGTGCATTTGTTTCGGGGCCTGAATATCCCCTTTCCCCTGCCCCCATCATCCCCCAAGCTGACCTCCCGATACGGCGTCCGTGGGCATCGTGTCCTTCCTTACATGCGCCTTACAAAGCCTCTCCTCATCTTGACTGGACGCACAGTCAGAATCAGAGCAACTCATCACCACCCACGTCGCTCCCCAGCTGCTGAGATGACACCATCCCACCTCCCCTTGTAACTTTACCTCTGTATCCGCCCCGTACTTCTTACTGCTGCAGTTTCTTATTTCTTTCCAGTGACGTTCCATTGGCTTCGTCTAAACCCAGATCCAGAATTCCCGTGCGGTGTTTGGCAGCTTGCACAGATGTGGTCCCCCTATCCTACCCTTCCTCGCACTAAACGCTCAGCTCTCGTGACCCTGGGGGCGACCATTAGGTACAGTACGAAGTAGTACTCGGATTGATGGCACCGTTGAGCCGAGACATCCGCTGCGGCGTTGGAGAGTCCCTCATTTTCCATTGAAAAGGATAATCCGACTTATTTTGCCGACCGCACCGTGTGTCCAGCCAGTGGCCTGTGTCTTTCAATTGCCGGGGAGAGCCCGACGGCGTTCAAGATCTCAACAGATCCCCTGGTGTGCCTGGTGTAACGGAAGCGTCCGCACAACAAGCCCTTTTGTCTGGCTCGCGTTTGCTGCCGCCTAGCTTCTATGATGACATCGAATGCGGGTACTAACGTAGGCTTGAAGTTGACCATATGTTCTTAAAGGGCCATCTGAGCTTCGCGCAGGCCATTTTGTTGCCTGTATTCCTCCTAGGCCACTGTGTATGTAGCCAGGTGTGAGCCCAGATCTCAGAGGCCTTTCGCGAAAGGACTCCTGCTATGCTACTACACCTTCTTCGGGGCTATATCGTTCTCGCTCTTGTAAGCACTGCCGTCCTTTTTTTTTTTCTGTCGTCGTCATAGTCTTTGGCCAGGACGTTTTGTTTTAGTCTACGTAGACCCGCACTTGTTTCCCTGGATATCTTAGTCGTGGCTACACTGTCCAGCCGCAAGCCTGCCATTCGCTGCAAGCTATCATCCGCCGGGATTCGAACCGATGGCGTTGAATGCGCAATCAAAAATTGCAGCTGTGGCAGCCGCACCCTCGTCGGCTAGCAAAGCGTGGCTGGAAACGCTTCACAAGTCTATCTTCTTAGGCCTGAGCCTATCTCGCAATTCGGATAAGCTACGGCCAAATCCTCGCAGACAGAAATGACAGAGCCAGGTGAGGCTGCGGTGTCCACCCGAGATAAGAGTCGGCTGGCACTACACTGGGAGCACATGCCTCTCATATTCTGCCCTTCCCGGATAGGTCAATTTGACTGCCGTTGACGTTTTCTCGAGGTCGGTCCCATGTTCGCACGTGCCCTACATATATGGTCAGCTTCGATTCCACATGTTGGCGGTTCGACGGCGCTGAGGTACTATCACATGGCAGTGGGTACACACCTTCTAGACAAGAAGTAATGATACAATCCTGTTCGAATGCTAGTCCACTCAATGGATGTTCATCGATCTTCTTGGACTGTGGACCATGTCAGCATGTGGACTCCACCACTCGCACCTCGACCAACATACCATGACAGGAGGTAGTTGCGCAGTTCGTGCTCTCGGTTCGACAGCATGGTTGAGGAATTCTGATTCATCGACGATGTCTTCTTTGAAACTCCCGGTCCGGTTGGAATCAGATCTAACCCGATTGACCATGCTTGTGCTCTCCGTTCGTTGTCGAAGCAATGATACCGACTGCGCCGAGATGCTTCCTCTCGGTCTTGCAGTGGCCTAAGGTCCAGTGTCAGCACCACCATGCTCTTCCGAGTACCTGCAAGTTATGGCACTTCGACTTACCCCTTTCGGTCGATGAAGCATCCCGACGCTGAAATCCCATAGCAGGAGCTTGCAATCGTCCCCTACACTACCAAAACGATAGGTTCTTTCATCACACCGCCACGGATCAAAGGCCACGGCAGTCACCCAAGAGTCATGACCGGGGCATCGTGCGATAATTTGTCGCTCAGCTAGCGACCAGATCGTCACAAGGTCATCTTGACCGCCAGTGAGCACATATTTGCCGTCAGGCGACCAGCAGACACATGTGAAGCCGCCGTAATAGGATGAATATAGATCAGTGAGCCTGATAGAAGTCAGTCAGAGGATATATCTTCGGCTGGATCTATTGCGCACCTTTCCTGTAGATAGTCAATTATGCGGAGGTAGCCATCGTCTCCCACTACAGCGAGGTGCTTGCTGTCCGGCGAAAAGGCAAAGTCGGTGATGGCCTGATTCGAGATCCTCCAGCAGGCAACTGGGTTCGTTCTCTGGTTGGAAGAGTTCACGCTCTTGGTGATGGCGAGCGTAGACTGGTCCTCATCTTCAATGCTGATGCCCTCGTCCACCAACTCTTCCGACACGAAAGGTGCATCTTCCTTTTCTTTATCATAAACGACGAGCATACCGTCCATATGCGCTGCAAGAAAATGGTTTTCGGATCCAGGTATCCATTTGATTTTGGCAACAGCGGAATTATTGATGATCCCGTTCTTATTGATGCGTGCGTATTTTTGAGACATTGGCTCATACCAAATAATATCACTCGCTGAAGATCCCATAATGACGTCCATATGGGTCGAGTGCTTTGTCATTGCGTTAACATCGTGGCATAACATGTGTGCCTTGGTGAAGAGAATCTTGGTCATCGGGTCCTGCTTCGTGCTCGAGGACAGATCCAGCCATTGAAATGCTCGATTGATGTTTGCAAAGCAAAAAGTTCCGCCTTGGTCTCGTTCCACTAACTTCTTCGCAAGCGACTCGTGTGGGATGACCCGAGAGACGAAGGACGAATTGCTCTTGACGATGTTGTTCTTTGGTTTTCGTCGCTTCAGGTTGTCGCCCCTACTGATTACCGGAGACAGAGCAGCATTTCCCTCTCCAAAGACCTTCACACTCGATTTGTTGCTGCCATTGGCAGACGCTGCGGGATTACTCGTATCGCTTGTGGTCTCGATAGATAACCTTGGTTCTTTCTCCGCCTCTTTGACCTCTCTAGCCTCCTTCTGTTCCTTGGATTCCTTTGGCTCCTTTGAGTTGTTCAGCCCAAGAGATCTCCACCGTAGCAAACTGCTCGTAGCGGTGGTGGTCTTATACAGGTCTGTGTTGATCTGCTTCGGGTTTAGGGAAACGAGGGAGAGTTTGACGCCGCTTGTTGGTGGATTGAGGCTTGTGCTTAGGGGATTTGGATTCACGACAGGAGCCTCTGAAGGATGTGGAGGAGGAGTGGCCAGTTGCAGATCATCTCGCAAGATATATCGACCTGGACCGGAATTAGCACGAAGATGGAGTTTATAGGCTGAAGACAATAGCAACCTTCGCCGGCTTGAAATGTATATTCCGATCCTTCGCGGAACGTGAGAGTATTTGCAGTCTCAAGAGTAGTCGCTATTAAATTGCTATTCGTAGGATATCTAGGTGGAGGGGGAATGGCACTGTAACCAAGACATCAGTGGAAGGGGATCGACGAGGGGAGGTGTTTCCGACGTACAACATTGTCGCCGATTTACGGTGATCCTGCCGCAAATGCTGCGGCCAGTCGCAGGAGAAACAAAGCACTCGAGATGGGAGAACGAGGCTGGCAGGCTGCAGCTGGGCGTTGCGGTAATGTGCGACGATGATGGAGTTTCCGAGTCGACTGCTTGTGGGTGATGCTTGGAAATGAACGGGTGCGCCTCCGACTTCTAGCGGCGCATTCATTCCTGGTTCCTGGGGGGCTGCGGTGGGTCGCAACGGTGACATACGACTGCGGGGATGGCCGCTTCATCCGCAATTGAACCGGAAATGTTGGCCAACGAGCCAGCTCCCAGTGCTTTTGTAGTTGTCCCCTGGTCGACACGGATATTTCTTTGCCGTCCTTTGCCGTCCTCTGCGCACGTCGGGCAGCTGCTATCAGGCCCTGATAGTTGGAAGTATCAAGCATCAGGTAGCGTTCTCGACAGACCTAAGGCACAAGAAGAGTCAAAAAGCATGCCAAACTTTCGGCTTCTGTAGTTTGTACCTCCAACGTATCAAGCCGATTTGCGAAGAGATGCTTGCGTCCGGGGTCTTGGATTTATATGTCTTCAGGCCACTTGAGTCTTGCCAGCTCTCCCTTAAGCACACCAGCAAGTTCCTGGCTGACAATTTCGAGGTCTGTTCGTATCTGCTGATGCTGTTCCTCGTCATGGCCGTGCTCCTCCTCTTGTTCTTGTCCAGCATTTCCATTGCCGGCAATTTCCACCGGCTCTTCAGAATTCCCATTTTGCAGCGCCTTCCTTATCTTGGGTTCTGGTCCGGTCACAGCCAGAAGAACATGATCCGCAATGCGTGTGATGACGGAGATCGCACCCATGTTTTGTGCTGCAAAGACAAGTATGTCCTCAGATGCTACCGTGTAGGCAGCCGTCATGGTTGTCGATTGAGTACGCATATCTTTGATTGAAGGGGTGGTATCTCGGTAAGCGTAGGCAAGAATCGACCCGTTCACAGCGGACACCATGAGCGAAGAGACGTGGTCACTCCAGGACAGCGCATCTTGAAGGAGCGTGGACAGACGGTCAGAGTCCAAGAGACAGACTTGACCCATGGTTGTTTGCGTGTAGGAAAAGGTAAGAAATATCCAACGCGACAGAAAAGCATTTGATCCATCACTTCGGTTTCAAAGGGTACGAACTGCGGCGCCGAAGAGCGTATTTGAAATGACCATGAATGACATACAAGCACGTGACTGTCCGTCAGGGAGTCGCAGGGACAGCGAAGAGAACAAACAGTGCGGTAGAAGGCTTTACGACGCAGCAGAATTCATCTCTCATTTCATCGTCGTAACAATACCCACTTCGCTTTTATACCTCCCATGAGGGATGCTTCTGTCGATGCATAAAATATACAAAGGCTAGCTGGCTGTTAGTGCAAAGCTGAGGCCTAAAATTCCCATCCCCAAAAATGCAAAGGAAATGCAAGTGCCCTTGTTGTGAGACAGTGAGAGGCTCTCGGAAAACAAGGACAAAGCCACACTGGTCATAACCCCTGCGGTGAGCGCAAACATTGCACCATAAACTCCTTCAGTAGGTGCTCCCATACTGGTTCTGTTGGCCAATTTAAACCATAGTGCTGCGATCCCAGCTCCTAAAGGCTGAGACGCCCCTCCAAGGAAAGACGACCATATGATCGCTTTGACTCTAGAACCGAGAGCAAGGTAAAGCGGTAAAGACAGTGCATAACCTTCGGTGATATTGTGGATGAAGAGGGCCATAAACACAGCGAAGCCTAACTGAGGGTTTGCATGATTCGTCGCATACGTGATAAAGCCTTCAGGAGCCTTGTGCAAGGCGATGGCCAGGGAGGTCTGCAGGCCTATGGACAAGAAAGCATTGGTTGGAACATGGTGGTGGTGCTCTTGGCTGACGGAGTGGGAATGGTGGGAATGATGAGAAGGTCGACGAGGGACATCTTCGGAGTGCTCGTTTTCAGGATGGTGAAAGTGATGAGTCGACGACTTCGAACGGATAAGATGTGGCTTCCGATCCTGTGAGGTGTGATGAGGCACGGCCGATCCATTGGGGGAAGGGCTCTCGTTCACTTCTTCTAATGGTGCGACTCGAAGTTCGTTGGCCATGCCGCGCCACGTCGGTGCTCGAGCAAAGGGTCCGTGGCCTGGCAAGATCGAGCCCCGCCTGTTGACGACCTTGAAGCAGTCCTGGCCGCAGGGGTCGGAATAGCCCATACAGGGGCCTGTCTCGTCGCAGTTGTCCTTCCGACCGGACACGTATCTTGATAAGGTCCTGGTCAGCGTCTTAGGCATGATTGAAGGCCTTCGACTGCTCGGTGCAGTGGCGAACGACTGTTTACGACTCGCATCGTCCGACTCCTCCCGTCTTTCATGCTGATCTTTCCTCGGGCTGAAGCTAGCTGACCGCGAGAGAAGCGGAGTATCCTCATCGTCCTCGACCTCCACACGACCTTTCGAGACGAAGGGTCCGTTTACATGTTCATCGGGGTGTGTATGTTCTGCCATCTCTTCGCGGTCTTTCCCAAAGCTCTCTTCCTCATCATGGGTGTGATCGCAGTCGACCACATGAGACGGTATAAGGCGATGTATGATTCGAGATAGCGCTCGGATGCCGATGACGCCGGCCAGGAACAGCCCGATCAACAAGTACGAGGCGGCTCTCGGTGAGTAACCGGCGTCCTTCAGGTAGATCTTTGACTGCGGGAGCATAGAATAAAGGGAGGAAAACAACTACACCAAGTCAGCTGCGTTCGGGCGTCTGCGCGTATACGTAGCGTACCATGACGCCAAAACTTAGACTTAGCGATGCCGACAAGAACTTGTCACTTTGTGCAATAGAGAAGTCATGCCAGCCTGGTAATCGTCGTAGGATGATGTCGACGCATATTACTGATGCTCCGAGTATGCAGGCTATAAAAGGTTAGAAATCTTCCACCTCCGGGAAAGCCGCAAACTATACCAACGCCGCTGATACATGTCATGATCCATCCTCGAGTATCATTGTCGAGGACCATGGTGAGCGCTTCTCGGATCCTTTGATTAGTGGCAGGACAACCCCACAAGATTTAAAGAGTACAGTTTAAACTTTGTGTAGGAAGTATTCGTCGCGTATGTATACCCAAGGAGACGATGCTTAAGTCTAGTTCAGGTTCTTAGGAGGAGTGTAAGGTTACGGGAAAGTTGTAGAGTGGCGGATGTAGACGGTGCATGTCATCAGGTGCAAACGCGGCAGGCACTTGGAAGGGAAGCCTGGGAAGCCAACTGCATGCAGTTCAAGAGAGGACCTTAAAATCATCATATTATCTAAGCAAGGCTCCCCAGCAGCCTCGTTAATATAGCCACTGTGCACCCACCGTGGGCACTTAATAGGGCAGCGCTGCACTCCCCAAATTGAATCCATCCGATTGGTAGTTAAAAAAGTTCGCGATCAAGACCGAATTCCTATGCTAGACGCGTTTCTGATTTCAGATCATTCGTGCCTAGCATGTCCAAAACGACTCTCGCCATTGTCGCTGCGTCGTCTGCAGCTGCAGGCGCGTCGCTCAGTGCTTTGATATTCGCACGCTCGTCGAAGAACCAACCTACGCCAACGTCAACTTCGACACCGGGAGCCGCACCTTCAGTGCCCAGTCCGTCGATCCCTCCGCCGGCACCAGCACCAGTCGCTGTGCCCAACCCTGTGCCAGTCATCACACCAACGCAGCCTGCTGTAGCTGCTCTTGTCTCACCCGTCGATCCAGCTGGGATACTTCGATATGGCTTTCCAGGACCTATTGCAGACACACTCTCGACACCATCCCATATCTCCGCATTCAACCGCTTCACTCGAAACCCTCACTGGGTAGCAGAACACTTCACAGCACAGTCTCTCCTCCTCAACAATGGCTCTCGCCGACATAGTGTCTTTTACGAGGACCTTTCCGTCCCTCCCATGTTCCGCGCCAAATTGGCCGACTATGCACGAAGCGGCTACGATCGAGGCCATCAGGTGCCGGCGGCTGATGCAAAATGGTCACAACAAGCGATGGATGCTACGTTCGTGCTGAGCAATATGTGCCCTCAGGTTGGCGAGGGTTTCAATCGCGACTATTGGGCGCATTTTGAAGAATTTTGTCGGGACTTGACAAAGAGATATCCTAGTGTGAGAGTCGTAACCGGACCGTTATACTTGCCCAAGAGAGACGAAAAGGATGGGAGATGGCGCGTGTCTTACGAAGTGATTGGCAATCCTCCAAACGTGGCGGTGCCGACTCACTTCTACAAAATCATCTTCGGTGAAGAAGCCGCCAACAGTCCTAATGGGAATGTTGCCTTGGGGGCATTCGTACTACCAAACGCAGAAATTCCTAATTCGAAGAGCCTACGAGATTTTGAAGTGCCCCTTGAAGCGGTTGAGAGAGCCAGCGGGTTGATGTTTGCAGAGAAATTGCCGGCAAGTAGAAAAAGGCAACTGTGCAAAGAAGTGAGGTGCGACATCATCGTTAGAGAGTTTGACAAGGCTAGGCAGGTACAAGCAACCAGACCTCAACTACCGCAACCTGGAAGCGGCAGATGGTGAACTTCGATGAACGAATTTTCTCTCCTTTCGGCATAGCGGTGGTATTTGCATGTGCATTGTTCGGATATGGTTGGGCAAGGTGCTCAAGAAGCGACATGACCTGGTTTCAGCGCTTCAGCATTCGTATGTACCATAATGGGAACTTGTTAACTCGTTTGTCGTTGCCCATGTGGAGGTTCCCCCGTGAAGCCATTAGCTGTTGCGCTCCTCGTCGCTCGTACCAGCCTGCTGAGAAGAAAGGTGCAGGACTATGGTATGAGATCCACACATTCTTGCACCATCTCCATAGGCTAAATCGGATGAAGGCTCATCCCCAGTTGTCAGGATCGGCAAAAGCTCGACGTCTGGCATGTTTGTTTTACCGTCAAATAGTATATCACCAGACCAAGAGAACACTGACTTTATGGACGTCTCATAACGAGCATTGTGACAGAAGCAATTTTACGACGATGCTCGCCGCTTTACGTCCATTCAGGTGACCCTCTGCTTCCTAAGCATGTCCCCGGAGCCCGGAACCTCCATGAGGTCCGCCGTTCCTCTTCATTCACAGTACTGTGTTGATACCTTTGGTCAACTTCAGCCAGCGGGATCTGGTGAAGATGGCCTCCTAATCTGCCTGGTGTGCGTGAGAGGTTCTCCCATATGGCGCTGAACCCTGAGGCCGTGACGATCCTGATCAGCTTATCCGCGTAGACGGAACAGCCCCTTCCCATTCTCGCGACATATATATTCTCCGCAGACCGTTTGACAAGTCTGGTACTAAACTCAGTAAGCTAGTTCGGCCTCTGTCCTCCTCTTTTACGCTGTGCAAAGGGCAGACATTGGCCCGAAGTCATTGGGTTCAGCTGGGTCTAAGTTGCCACGTTGAGCCGGGGTGACAATAAACCGCAAGGCCGGAACCTCTCCACAAACCCAGAATTTCCCCGCGGTCCGGGTCAAGAATGTTCCGCAAAAAGCTCCACATATGCACAAGCATACTTTTGCGGGCCGGCCGCAATCGTAATCTTCCATGGATTTGACAAGGTCGACTGGGAGGGAGCGATTCGCTCGAGAACACTATTAGAGCTGCCTCTCCCGCTTCGTCCTCGACCTCCAGCCATCCTTGTTGGTTTTCGAGACGGTTTGGACAACGAGGGGCTGTCAGCATGAATGCCGACAAATACCCCTCGTGTAGCCCTTTTCGCCAGTTTGGGCACGTTTTTATATGTTAGTCAAACTTCCGCGAAGGTTGCTTCACTGGGTTGTGCTGACCACACCGTCGTCGACAGGGCTATGACACCGGCATTGTGACTACCAGTCAGGAGAAATGAGTTCCCTGATGATTCGCAGAAGGACTGACGGTGCGAACAGCCATTGCGCACCCGAGTTGGGTGGCTTACATGCACCATCCCAATCCTGCTCTTGTTGGAGCAGTATGTGCCTCGCACCGTGCTATGGCAGGATATGGTTGACAAGAGCCAGGCTGGTGCCATTTATATCGGTGGCGAAGCCGTCGGCGCGCTCTTACAGATCGCCATCGCGGATAAGCTGGGCCGTCTTCGGTACATGGAGTTACTTTGCCTGATTGTGACCGTTGGATGCATAATTCAGACCGCCGCAGTCAATATTGGTATGCTGCTTGCTGGGCGGATTCTCACGGGCATCGTGGTTGGGTGAGCATACTACGCCCGGATTGCTGAGTTGTGACTCTTGACCAAGAGACTTACCATGATCTTACCCAATTAGTTCCCTGGCGGCCACAGTGCCAGTTTATCTGTCCGAAATTAGTGATCCTACGCACCGTGGCTTTATTGGCGGTCTTTCTGGATTCAATCTGTCGTGCGGCATCATGGTGTCCAACTGGGTGGGGTTTGCCTGCAATTATGCTCCCTATGGCCAGCTCCAGTGGCGCCTTCCTCTTGCCCTGCAAATCCCTTGGGGTGTCATCATGTTCATCGGACTGATCACCTTCATGCCGAACTCACCACGGCATCTTCTCCAGAGAGGTAAGGTTGAGGAGGCCCGCAAAGCTTTCGTCCGAGTCCGCCGCGACCTCCAGTCCGACGAGGTACATGAGTTTGCCTTGATGACATCCCAAATCGCCTTTGAGCATGAGCAACGCAGCCCGTCTTGGGCGAGCAACTTCAAGCGGTACCGTCATCGTGTCTTGGTGCAGGTAATTCTTCAGGCGGCTGGAGTGTTTACGAGAGAGTTAACCAAACAACCAGGTCCATCTCAGTTCAGATCTGACCGCCATTACCGGTGTCAATGTGATTCAGGTGAGCTTTGTTCTACTACTCAGAGAAAGAGGCCCGCTAAACCTAAACCTAATGTAGTACTACCAAAGTTGGTTGTTTCAATCTGCAGGTTAGGCAACTCTATTGGCCAAATTTATAGCAACCCTCTACAAATCCCTCAGCATTGATAGCAAGACCATCCTTGCACTGACCGCGGTCTGGGGGACGTGTGCTTTCCTCTCCAGCGCCCTTTCCATCCCATTCCTTCCCGACCGCTTGGGCAGACGGAACATGCTGCTTGCAGGGACTGCCTGGGTGGTCGTGACCGAGATCTAAGTAGAGTATCCACGCTATGCTCTTCATCGCTTGGCCAGGGTTGCACCATTAGTGACCATTGCAGGACAAGCAACCTACACAGTTCTCTGCTTGTCACAGAACCACGCAGTTTATTCAATAAACTGAACCGAGAGCCGGTAGACCAGGCTCTGACACTGCAGCACGGTCGCCGTTGCTCTCGTCACCCACCATTCCAAATGTCTTGCCGGCATCAAGCGCAACTCGGCCGGTGAGTGCGGAATCCCTCGGCATCATTTTCAACATCAACCCACCTCCTTTTCCATTTCTTTCGGGCCGGTCACACGCGAGCTTCTTCTCATTGCTCTGCGATTTATCGTCCAGTGGACGACCTCGAGATGTCCCCAATGTCCACTGTGAACCAAGACGGGACTGACGATGGCATGGGCTTGCCGTCCAACAAACGCCCTCGGATTATGTCAAAAGCGTATGTAACGACCCTCAAGAGCCTGTCGATGCCGGATTTGTAACCTGGCGTCGTCGTGTGCGTGGACAGGTGTGAAACCTGCAAGCAGAAGAAGACGAGATGTGACAGCGCCCGCCCATACTGTGGCAACTGTCATCGCATGGGTAGGACAGTATTTCCACGCTTGGAACATGCCAACTAACCTTTGGGCCGGCAGGAAGCACATGCGTATACCGAGAGAAAGGCCAACCCGGCCTACGTCCTGGGTATGGCAAGGCCATCGAACAACGTTTGAGTCAACTAGAGACCACGATGGAAAAGATGAACCAGTCGATCCAAGATATTCTCAGCCGCGTCCCACCAGACTTCACCACTCCCAGCAACAACGCAGCCTTGCAGAACTCGAATCCTGAAGCCGAAGCGAATCCTTCGTCGGCATGGGCGGGTCCAGATAGTGGCCCTGGAATGTGGCAGCAGCCTCAGCAGCTGGCAGACATGCCTTCTTTCGCTCTTAGTCCGATCATGGATCGCATGCCCTCCTCAGTTGGCATGCCGCAACTGAACGACACAGAGACTGGTCTACCGCCGACAAATGTGATGCAGGAGCTTGTAGAGCTGTTCTTCGAACTGGTCCATCCATGGATGCCCATGTTCTGCAAATCCAATTTTACGGACAACATCTTGGCTCCGGAGCGTCAGGTCTTGCTCCATGGCATCTTAGCAGTGACCTTTCACTTTTGGAGGAAATCTGCCCCGTCGGCCAAAGAGCGAGACCATTTCATCAAAACCTCACTAGTGCAGGTACTCCTGAAGACCATCGACGTGTGCACCCTGGTCTCGACTCAAGCACTTGCGCTCCTGGCTCTGGACTCCCTTGGCCAAGGCCCGGGTCCACGAACATGGAATGTCATGTCCATGCTTGTGCGACATCTGGGACTCGCAAAGAGTCCTTCGCCGACCACACCGGAGACCAACACGCCACTAGTGAGAAATGAGGACGACGACAACGGGGCGGGCGTTTCCAACATTGCCGTGGAGGCGAAGCGACGTCTGTTCTGGATTATCTACGGTCTTGATCGCTTTTCCAGTGCCTCGCACGGCCAGCCCGGTGGCATCGATGCAAAGAATATTCGAAACTCACACACCACCGTTGTCCTGCCGCCCTGTGGCACCACAACATTGACTTGCTGGCTTTGATGGACCGTTCCAATCAGCTTCTCATCAAGCCACTCGATCTGACGCTGCCTGCTCATTGTCAAGAGTGGCAGAGCATCTTCCGGCGCCTCGACATCACCATGTCTACGTGATTTGAAAACCTGCCCCCGCGAGATCCGGCAGCGAACAGCCACCTTCGACCCCATGTGGGTCATGCTCCATGCCACAGCACAACTGTATGACCGTCCTTTCTTCCTTACGTCTTGTCGCTAACAATGTGATTTTCACAGCATCAACATCAGAATGTACACGGTAGCGGCATTTCCATCAACGACGTCGAATTATCTGCGTCCATCGTCGTCAGCGCGCGGTCGCTGTCGCCAGTCTATCTGAGGAGTGGTTTCACTGGCAAGCTCTATACAACCTCAGGAGCTCGATCAGCTCAATCAGATGTTTGCGTTTGTGGTGTGGGTCGCTGCGAGGAGCCTCATCATTCTCTGGACTACCGGCTACGAGACTACTTACGGGTCCATGCCCGCGGACCTGGAGCCTCTCCTCAACGTCTTGAGACAGATGGCCACTCGATGGCCCTGTGCACAGCGATATACCGACATTATCCAGCTCATTCTAGACACCAAGAACAACCCCGACGGCCCCACCGGTATGGACATTTTCAACGACACGAGACGGACGTCGTACGGGCTCCAGAGCCTCCTGGGCACGCTGATTGTTCCTCGAACCCAAGAGTCCTTTCCCAATTCCTTCAACTTCCTCGACATGGCCCTGCCGGATTTCGGTGATTTCAGCACGTCGAGGATGGATTTCTTTGGGCCGGAAAATGATGGTGACTGGCTTTGTTGACGTGTCGGGGTGGACTGGGCAGGACAGCCTGCGTGTATCTGCCTCAGATTTTCGGACTGCTCGCCAGCAGATGCACCTGCTCGGGCACCGAGCTCTTCAACCTGCCAGTCTCCAGCGCCGACCGAACGTTGCCGATTGTCCACTCCTCCATCCTTGTCTTGGTCTTCTACCTGTCAGCCGTGTCGTCCGCACGGTCTCCCGACATCAGCAAGAACTTACCTCGACCGTCGATGTGCCCATATGGGGAAGCAAGCAAATATGCGGATTAGCGACCAAGCCCGGATGGATATTCGGCTCCTGCTGATACACGTCGAGTCCGACCGAAAGAACCCGTCCCGAATCCAAGGCGTCAACCAGGGCGTCTTCATCCATGATGCCTCCTCTGGCGGTGTTGACAATAATGATGCCTTCCTTCATCTTGGCAAACTCTTTGGTGGAGATAATGTTTCGCGTCTTAGACTACGAGGCTCAAAACTAGTCATCCACTTGATGAGGGTGCGATGATCCCTACTTACGGTGAGAGGAAGGTTCAAGCTGAGGACGTCACTTTTGGCGAGCAGATCGTCGAAGCTGACATACTCGGCTCCTTTGGCCTGGTCGTCAGCCAGCTTGTTTCGGTTGTGGTAGATGACCTTCATGCCGAACACCTCGGCCTTTTTCTTGATGTCCAGGCCGATTCTCCCCAAGCCGAGGATGCCCAGGACCTTGCCCTGCGGATCGTGGCCGAGCGGCGGGGGCGGGACGGTCCCTTTCCAGGTACCGTTGCGGATGGCCATGATGCCGTTGTTGAAGCCACGGAGGGTCCCCAGGATCAGAAACATGGCACAATCGGCAGTGGCTTGGTCGAAGACCTTGGGACAGTTGGACACGAAGATGCCCCGTGCCGTACAGGCCTGGATGTCGAGGCTGTCATAGCCGGCGCCCATGTGGGCGTTGAATCTCACGCTCTCGGGCAAGGCGTCGAGCAGCTCCTCGTCCCATTTTCCTGTCTGGGCGATGCTGGGTGGCGCTCGGTCACAGATGGCCACCACGCCATCGTGCTTGCCGCTCGCCAACTCCTCAAGGAATTCAGCTCGGTTGGTGGCCTGGGTGGTGGTGAGCTCGGCGACTTCCGATACCGCGAACCATGCGTCGTGCGCGCTGTGAAGGGAAGGAAACGTCAGAGCCGGATTCGGAGAGGGAAATACCACAATATTCTTGAAGCAGACGCCCAAGCTCTGAAGAGATTCGAACAATCAACGGAGAATCTTCTGGGCCACACACTCACTGGTCCAGTTTGCCCAAGAGCAGGGCTTTAGGCTTTCCCATGGCTCAAAACGGTCAAGTAGACGAAGTCTGTTCTCTGACTGGTCCCCTTTTTGGGTCGCTTTTGATTTTGAGGCGCCTCCGGAAAACACAACTCCTTACAAAGTTTTCCAGTTGTACACCGCTGGCTGGCCTTACACGGGGATCAGGGTCAGAATGAACTCCTCGCAAGCAGCTTTCCGGGTAGCATACCACTGGTTTTGCACGGGGCTGGGTTTTACGCGGGCGCCGTCAAAGGTTCCGGGGTGCGTAGTGTCTTGTGTCTAGCGTCGCGACGTTGCAAAATGCGCAGGATCACTGACCCGCTGCTCCCGGGTTGCGAACTTGACGAGGGCAGAAGAGTTGCAGTACGAGTAGTACGGGACATTATTGTACTCTCGAATAGTCGGCTCGTCGGAAACACCTAAGAGGTTCAGAGGTCCCGGGTTACTTATCCAGCCTCCACTCACTCTGCAGAGGATCGAACCGTACTTACAGGATCTGTCGACCAGACGGAGGCCAGGTTTGCTAGGTGTTTCCTGCGTGAGTTCCTCAGATAGATAACTTGATATTTCCCAAAAACACTCAATGCTTCAGAGACCCGAGTTGCAACGTTCATGCCAAGGTTGTATTGGGATAAACATGTTCTCCCATATCGAATGTTGATACACATAATAAACAATTCTCCGTACACGGCTTCTGTCATTCCCCACCCAGATGCCCCCGTTATCCCATGTATATATAGCAGATGCAAAAACTCGTGCCATACTTTTTTCAATCGTAATTTCTTGCGTATACTCTCCATGTGCCGCTGGCAGATACTAAGCCTGTACTCCGCGCTTCGGGAGTTCTATATACTACTGTACCAAACCTTGTGTATCTATCTATACTTAAATAAATCCATGGCATCTTCCTCTTCTTCGTCGCCGTTATCCTCGTCCTGTACCTCTGCGCATCTGTCGAGAAATGACCACAGGGCTACAACACCCTCTTTTCGCATTCAACTCATCTTAGAGACAGTGTCAAGGTTCACGTGACGAATTTCTAGCTCACGCCTTCTGGTAACTACCTGGTAGTGGCTCAAAGTTGCCTCATATTGTGGTTGCGTGTACTGCAACGTCAGTACCTCTGTTAATCAGAGCACTAACGAGACAACAATGCGCACACTGAATGGCATAACTTCTATGTAGGTTTCCGTCGACCCCAGCCTATTGAGGACCGCAGTGAAATGAGGTTATGGCAAGGGTATATATAGCATAGCGTATGCTGGAGCCACTCTAAGGTGGTTAATTCCGAGTACCTGATCCGACCCCTTTACATAACCATGCGAAACTTAAGCGCGTCTTTTTCAACAATCTCCTTCTCCCTCGCCATCAACTCAGGCATATCCCAGCATACAGCGACGAATCGACCGGCGAGCCAATCTCTCTTCTTACTGCCCAAGAAGGCAAAGGTATCGCCAACCAAGTCGGGCGTATCATTGAGGAGATCTGTGGAACCGCGTATCAGCCTGAGCACAAGTCTTGGGATCCATGCTCGACTCACGGTGCATGTTCGAAGGTATATTCTTGGCAAGCTCGGTGAGCATCGACGCTGGATGCATCGAGTAGGCTAGTAGCCCCTGAAAAAATGTGTTAACGTCTCCGGTTTCCCATACGAAGTCTCATTCTGGCCTCCCTCTCCCTAGCAAGATACGACCGGCACACGCAGAAGCACACTCACCTGGTCACCGTAGTCCTGCATCAGGAACTCGGCGAAGCGGACGATGGCAAACTTGGTCGTCTGGTAGGAACTGGCACCCGGGGTGAGGATGTGGGCGCCCATGCTGCTGATGGCGACGAAGGTCTTGTCGCCGCCGCAGCGCAGCAGTAGGGGCAGGAAGGCCTTTGCAGTCCAGTACGTCCCGCGGATATTGATCTCCCAGGCATACCAGTAGTCAGCCTCGTTGCCCTCAAGTAGCGGCACGAAGGGCGGCAGGTAGCCGGCGTTGCTGATTAGGATGTCGAGCCTCCCCCACTCGCGCTCGAGCTGCTCCGCCGCCGCCGTGAGGCTTGCTCGATCCTCCAAGTCTATAAGCAGCACCGTCACCGTCGGCTCTGGGTGACCCCCCTGGGCCGCTGCCGCCTTGACGGCGACGACCAGGTCGCTAACGTCGCGCCGCACGCCCAGCCCGATGTGCGACGCCCCTGCGCGTGCGTATGCCTGCACCACCGCCCGCCCCACGCCACCGTTGGCACCTGTGATGAGCATCGCCTTTCCCTTGCAGTCCCAGCCGGGCGTACCCTTGGTGTCAATCGCTGGGTATGTGTCATGGTGCGTCGTCTTGGTAAAATTTCGTACTTATCCCGTCCGTTAGTGACGGCGACAGCGAGAGCAACGCGGAGGCGGAATATGTTCGAGGGACTTTACCGGCTTGGGACATTTTATACGCTGGTGAGAGCGAGAAATCTTTGCCGGTTTGGGCCATTTTGTTCGCTTCAGGACTTTGTATCTTTCTGCAGGATTCGCCAGGTTCGTGGATATGGGCGAATTAGCTGTTGGCTATCGGCAATTCAATCTTCACTGTCTTCCGTTGCATAGGTTTTTGGGGCTGCTTCCATCTATATTCCATTGCCTGGACATGTTGTGATGCCGTGTCTCTTCTAACGGAGATAAACTATTCTATTCTGTAACTCCTGATGAGTTTACCCCGGTAAGCCCGCTTTCACAGATAACCTCTACTTAAGTCCACTATAATGAATCGCGCTTTCAGCCCCTTAGAGTTGCCTTATCTCGGAGTTAAGGAGCTTCTATCTAAGTATGTGCAGCTATCTCCGTGCATGTCTTCCAGTTCTACCTAGTGTCAGACGATCTGTCTATGAGAGAGCCTCGAACTGAACAGAATTCCACGACGTATATAGGTACACTCATATATTTCGTATTTCAGGAATTTCGGGTGTCGGACAGCGAGCGCTCCCATATAATGTCTAACTTCGTAAGAGCTCGCGAGAACTGTCCGTTTTCAATATACTGAAGCAGGGCCGAGCGAATGCCATTTCCTCTTCCGCGCTACGCTATAACTATCAATAATGACTCTGACGACGTAGGAAGGATGGCCAATTGTGCATAAGGCTGGCTAACGCTTCTTATAGTCACCACTTCTGTTGTCAGTTGCATAAGGTTGATAAGTTTTCGGTACCCAAAGAGATCTATGCTCCCATCGGCAGACTGAGAAGTGGTCTAAGTATCGATTTTTAATACTTGTAAGGTCTCTTTACAATAGTCCGGTCCTGCGATGATCGCTGGGCCACTCGCTCGGCATGATACCATGGAAATCCCTAACTCATCCCTAAAACGGGTTGCAGTTCGAACCGGCGTATGTTGTGACAGGACAACTGAAGCTAGATGACTGGTGGCACGAGCACTCCGCGACACTTAGGAAACTCGCGGCCAAACAACCTTCAAGATTGCTCACCGGGTCAGTCGCAGCCAATGAAACACGAAAACAAGCGGGTCGAGCCTTACTGCAGCAAGAGAAAAGAGAGCAGGTATCTAAGGGTTGAGTCCGCGTCTTCAGAAGGGTATTGGGGCTTGCTTATAGGTCACGATAGGTATCATACGTGGGTGAGGCAAGTGCAGACAATCTCGTTTGTCTCGCCGTACAAGCAGGAACAGTTCGCCTTCTGAGCTTTTGTGAAGTGTTTCGAAAATCAATTTGTTGAATATTAATCCAACGACTACACTGCCCGGCTTACGCAGCTGGCTCGAATAGATTATATAGAGGGATAATGTTTGGCCGAAGCGCGGCCATAGTCGTGTCTTCAACCTTGAGAAAGACGTCTGCACATTGAACTTAATCCAGATGATTTCGTTCCCCCTTCACACGTATACTTTTCCATTTTCTTTTTCGTATTGATAACTCCCTGCTCATGCTGAGAAATTATGCAGCAGATAATTTCATGTCATGGCCTCGTTTCATGCGTCGTTACATTGAATGGCCTCGTTTCAAACATTATATCAGAATTGTAAAGAGTTCAGTCCTCGCAGCCTTGGGAGAC
This sequence comes from Exophiala xenobiotica, assembly GCF_000835505.1. Classification (NCBI taxonomy): domain Eukaryota; kingdom Fungi; phylum Ascomycota; class Eurotiomycetes; order Chaetothyriales; family Herpotrichiellaceae; genus Exophiala; species Exophiala xenobiotica. The sequence goes on along the minus strand of NW_013562493.1, from coordinate 3,820,423 downwards.
TGCTTTAGAACTTCTTGGATTTCCACTGTGAATCGTCAGAAAGCTGTACCAAATTCGGAAGGGAGAGTACTCACATCACCCCAGCCGCTGCTCTGCTGGCAGGGAGCGGTGGCCGTCACGGTGACCACTTGTGTCTCCGCGGCGGGAGTAATAGTAGTATAAACTGTTGTAGGAATTGTTGTGGGTACGGCCACTGTTGTCGGTACCGTCACTGTTGTGGGTACTGTAATCGTGGTCGGGACAGGCTTGACAACGGTTGAAACGGCTGTGCTAACCGACACCGAGACAGAAGTCACTGTCGCATAAATTGTCGTGGGAATAGTGGTCGGCTTCACAACCGTGGAGACTGAAGTGACGGTTGCAAAGTTGGTGATGGTGTTATAGAGAGTGGTCGGCACGGTCACCGTGGTCGGTACCGTCACCGGCACAGTCACCGGCACTGTCAAGGTGGTCGGGACGGTCACAGTGCTAACGACAGTCGTTGGAATTGTGGTCGGCACTGTCTTGACGAGGGTAGACACTGAGGTCACAGTGGCAAAGTTTGTAATGGTGTTGTAGAGAGTGGTGGGCACGGTCGCGGTGCTATAAATGGTCGTTGGAACGGTGGTTGGCTTGACCACGGTTGAGACCACAGTAGAAACCGCAGTTGAGACGGAAACACTGGTCACAGTTGAGTAAGCGGTTGAGTAAGCGGTTGACCATGCAGTTGACCAGGCCGTCGACCAAGCTGTAGACCAGGCGGTGGTCGTGGCGGGAACACAGGCCGAGCTACTACCCCAGTCATTCCAGCCTTGGCCTTGAGTCTGGGGTACGGCAGCAGCGCTGGCGCCAGCAATGAGAAGAGTGGTTGTGAAGAATTTCATTTTGATGTGCTGTAGTGCAACGAGGGTGGGTAAGGGGATCAACGAGGGGCAATGACGTAGCGAGAGGCTGAGGAGGTGGGTGTATGTGGGAACGAAAGGCTGGCTGCTCCTTCTCAAAGACTGGCTTCTGCTTGCTTGTTCTTGAGGCCGATGAAGAGGAAGAGAAAGAGAGGTCGACCTACCACAGCAGACTTTATAGACAGACACGGCTGTGATGCCCGGATGAGCGCGCACACGAGGTTGGGTCTGCGCCTGCCTTCCACCGTCTGAGACATTGTTACTCTGAGCGACCTATCCGGGCCGGAAAGGTTTTGGTCACGGTGAGGTTGGGTAAGCGACTATGCAAAATTCTTGCTTGGGAGGCTCAGCTGATTCTCGCTTCGACTCGCTCGGAGGCAAAAATGTAGAGGGTCTCGCGTAAGAACAGCCATTGAATACCTTGATCAGGCTGGTGGTCGGCAGCAAGTGCTGGAGTGAGCAGTAGTGCCGTTCAAACGAGCGAAAGAGGATTCGGGGATTTGCGACATGCATGGAGGGGATGCAGGTATGTAGACCTTTGGCATGGTCTAAGAGGTTGAGAGGCGGTCATGGGCGGTGGAGGGCGTGATAGGCAGTCCGGACAAGCTTCCCAGCCATGGCCACCCGTTGGAAATAGCATCGGCTACTCCCTGTTGGGCTTAAGCTTAGGCCCTAAGCTTGCGCCTCCCCCGCATCTCGTGAGTCTCACTTCTGCCCTTTTGCCATGTCCCCCTGCTAGCTTTGTTTTGTTCCCCGTGGCCCCCAGACTGGTTTTTGTTGGTCAGGTTTCGAACCCAGCCAACCATTTACACCAAAGATGCATGGAATTGTCTCTTCCAATATGCAAAAACCTGGAAATCCAGCCTTTTTCCGGCCTTCTTCCGGCCAACTGGTGGCGAATACAGCAGCATTTGCTGCTTCCTAGAGGTCCACGACATGACCACATCCATTGTTCTGCATTGGCCACACCTTAAACAGGCCACGTCCATGTGGGAACGTCCAGCGCACAGGCCTTCTATGCAGCATCAGTCTTTCCGTGCCACTTTTTCCTTGCTTTGCAAGCCCCTTGCTTTGCAAGGCAAATGCCTGGACGACGCCGACGCCATCCGGCTTGGGGTCCAACCTCATGCGACGATTCGGGCTTGACCGCTAGAAAATTTCGGTGACGGCGTCAGCCTGACAGTCATTTGTCATATGATAGATGCATGTTGTTTGTGAGATCTTTGCACTGTGTCTAGAAAAGAGTTGTTGCATTATTGAATGTTGAAGGGCATTGTGCACCATTGGCGGCCATCGTTCTTCACTGCAACCCGAAAAGTATGACACGCAGCATGACAACAAGTGACCTCAGTTGAGCTTGCCATGACTCCTGTAGCACCCTTGGTCAGCAGTTGACGAGGAGACACGATCTACAATCCGCAACTGCTGAATTGCATGCATTCCCATCCAGGTCCCGTCCAATCACTCCCATGATGCACCTCTCTCGATGGCAAGCACTGTCTCGATGTGTTGCATCTCCACATTACCACGTTGTCCATCTTTTCCTTGTTCCTGACTACGTGCTAACATTTGTGCCGTCTTCAGCATATTCTTGATTTGTCGTCCGTTGAGGTCCACCTGAGCTAGCCGATCAATGTCTTTCTCATTGACAGCACTGTCCTTTCCAAGAAAGGTCTTCCAGACGTGGCGCCGGGAGTCAATGGAAAGGTTGGGATAATTGATTGTGACATGGATCCGGGAGTGAAATGCTGCATCAATGTTGCTGATTCGATTGGTGGTCAAGAATAGTACTCCTTCGTAGTATTCCTGTTACCTGCATCAGTACATTTACGTCCCTGCACGTCGATCACGGAAAAAGCGGCTCACCAGCACACGTAGGAAGATGGAGACCATCTTGTTCCGTTCGAGGTCATTGCTGCTTCTCGCCTCGAGAAAGACGTCCGCCTCGTCAAGAAGAAGCACCGCGTTCCACTTGCTGACCATGTCTAGGACGAGGTTCAAGGATTCTGCGCATTAGGTTAGTATGCCGGAGATGGAACAATAGAGAAGTCGCCACCTTCAATTCCACTCGGGTCGAGCCCAAGGTCACCCGCAGACATGCAGTAGAGAGGTACGCGCATATCTTCTGCAACGCTCTCACTTGTCAAGGTCTTACCAACTCCAGGCGGCCCTGCAAGAAGCATGATCATGCCTGCAAGCCGTTAGAATGCTGTACTACTTGACGCTTCCAACCAAGCATAAAGGGACAATACATACCACGGCCTTTGCCTGCAATAATGTCGTCAAAGTCAGTCTTGTACTTCACTTGTGATTCCACAAACGCCCGAATCAACGACTTTTGTGCCGTTGGGAGCACAAGAGATGAAAATGCGTCCTCGGCGAACTTGATTGGCGTAATTTGGTCCACGTAGAACCAAAGCCACTTTTTGCTCTTTATAGCGTAGCCGCGAACGTATGGCACAGCTAGCAATAGCTCCTCTGCTGTAAGAGGTCTGTGTTTCGGCTTTTTGGCATCGACCTCATCAGAGTCTGGAGTGTCAAGAAAGTCCGAGGCATCATCATGAAATCCGTCGAAATCATCCGAATCCTCTTCCTGTCCAGACTCACTTCTTGCCACACTGGACAGCGATTTGGACCTTGAGAAAGGTAGACTGCTGACAGAGACGGCGTAGTTCGGTAGAAAATGGTTGTGAGCATCGCAGTCAATGATGATCCGAGACTCGATGTTGTGACGGATCATCCCACAGCGACCATAACCTAGAGCAACACCTCGATATGCCTGATAATGGTAACCTGCGAAGCGCTCGAAGAGCTTGCCTCTGGCTACCAGACGCTGGATGAGTTGTTCCTTCTCTGGATGAAAATCGAGAGGATACGCTTGCAAAGAGGTGATTGGAGTTGTACCACCGAACGCGTAGTCCTTGAGCGTGGTGCCCTTCTGACCGAACTTTGTGCCATCCCAATCGCATGCCCAGACGTTCAACGATAGAAATTCCAGGCCAGCTTGTTGATCCACCGCAGTGTGAGATGAATTGAGTTTGAAGACACATTCTTTGCCGTCGCAGAGGGTGTAAATGAGAGTTTGTGGCTCGAAGATGGTCCAGAGATACTCGAAGGTAATGACGCCGTTCTTGACCAGGTCGATCTTAGCTGCAATGGCATTCTTGAGCTCTTCATAGAGCACATCGTGGAAGAGCTGAAGATGCTCTTTGTCAACAGGTTCTTCGAAGTCATCTTTCTGTAGCATGGCGAGCATCTTGTTCCAACGATGGACAAATGGATGGAATGGGGCGCGGAACACAAGTCGCTCGAGGTTGGTGGTAATACCAGGGTAATCTTCAAGGATCACTCCCAGCGACTTCTTCAACCATGGAGATTGTACGATGATGGAGTCGATGTCGTATTTCTTTCTGCTGTCATAACTTTTCTTGTTTCGAACAAGAAAAGCGTAACGAGCCGTCTCACTGTTCTCAGCAGCGTCGACGACATCTTCTGGCTCTTCGGCCACCCACTGGTACTTCCCATCATTGTCCTTCTTGGAGTAGAGGTTTCTGGCCTGGGTGATGCTACCATTAGGGACCTCGGGCTCTTTGGAGTCTTCACTCTCTTTCTTTTTCGTTTCGCGCTTCTCTGATATCGCCTCAGGAACCTTGCCAATCATTTTGCCAACGGGGGATCTTGGTCGGTCTATCATTCGCGTTGGTGTCATAGCCGAGTCTCTGAAGAGAAGGTCGAACTGCGACGAAAGATCAAGACTTGATGGTGAGGGGAATGTACCGCAACGACGAGGCATCATGGAAAGAACCAAGGTCTTATATGGCCCGTGAAGATGACAGTTCACACTGATAGAGATCGATAAGTCACTAAGCGAGGCGGCTGCCTGGGTCACTGATAGCACTTTGACTCACGAATGGCAGCGAAGGGAATAATCTGGTGAGTGTATCTGGTGAAGCAGTCATGGAAACCTCACCACGCGGCATCAAGGCACTTCTTAGTACTGTGGTGCCTGTAGGAATCGCAGGCTACAAGGCCGCAGTCATCATCGATTGGCCCAGAACTGAGTCAATCATACAAAGGCAACCATTGAGAGTGGATGTATGATGCCCTGTGATCCTTCAGAACTTGTGCAACGCCTCCTGGCCTGAACCTCAATAGGGATCGAGGCGACAATGATTTGCAAACCAGCTGCAAGGCAACCACACAGGAAGGCTGCAGTCTCCCGCTCTTTCTCAGACTTTGTCCTCGGCGAATCTTGGGAAGATGAAAACTTGGACTGCCGTGGAATGGTACTTAATTGGCCACACAACCTCATATGGAAACTGCCGAGCATAATTAGGTAGCTATTACTTAACCTGCACTTCATGATCAGGTTGGCTCGGAGACGACCACACCCAAGACAGGCAGAAGGCCTCCCAATCTCAATTTTCCTCCAGCCTCGTTGTGTGATTCGACGAGGCTGAGCCACGTGACTAGATGACCCTTGATCACGTGACCGATAAAATTTGTCCTTTGTCTCTCAAATCCTCCTCCTCCATCCTCATGATGGCATTCAAGACGAGGATGTTGGACTACATTCGAGGGATACTAGAGGCGTACTAAATCTCCAGAACATCAAATAATCCTTCCCTATCATGCCAAAAAGGTGAAGCGGGCTTTTAGCTACAGGTTTCCAATATGGTCGACCACTCAATCACTTCGTCTCTGATACGCCCTCGCCTCACTCATCATCGAAGAACAAGCATCGCCTCACGCTCCCGGCCAGGCTGAACTTTTCTCATGTTCTCACGCTTCTGTGTTTCTGCTTTCGACTCTAGACTATTCTCATTCTCTGGACCTGTTCACCGAACAACATTCCAAGCTCGGCCACTATCATCATCCGCCATGGACACGATCATGGCCAACCGTCAGCACCTGTCCACCCTACCCTATACCCATTGCCACACACGGATCGTATCACTGGCCGAGCTCCAAATCCCCGAGCACGCCTCCGACGATGAGTACCGGCGCATCTACCGCACGTACACGCAGCAGCGCTCAACCTCGAACGCCCGCCTTCTCCGGGATGCCATCGAATCCATCAAATACGGGATCTCTCCCCCCGTGGCCTTCCCCACGGAGACCGTCTACGGACTCGGCTCCGACGCGACCAACGAGCCCGCCATTTCCGGCATCTTTGCTGCAAAGGGCCGCCCCAGCGACAACCCTTTGATCGTCCACGTCTCGTCCGTGGCCCATCTCGAGCGTCTCACAGGCGAACCACTCCCCGAGATCTACCGACCAGTCGCGCAGAAATTCTGGCCGGGGCCACTGACAATCTTACTCCCGGTACCGCCAAATTCGGTCTTCGCAAAGAACGTGCACCCAGCCCAGTCGACGATCGGCTTCCGCATCCCATCGTCCAAGTATGCGCGGTTCTTCATCGCCGCAATCGACAGACCGATTGCCGGCCCATCTGCGAATTCGTCAGGCAAGCCCTCGCCCACGACGGCGCAGCACGTTCTCGACGATCTGCGTGGGAAGATCAATTTCATTCTCGACGGGGGACCGTGCGATGTCGGCGTCGAAAGCACCGTCGTCGACGGACTGCATGACCCGCCCTTGATACTACGACCAGGCGGCGTGTCGCAGTCCGAACTCATTGCGCACGGTCGGGAACATGGAAACGCCTTCGCTGATACCGCGATCGGGTATAAGCGGCACGAAGTGAGTTCGGGTGCAGCTTCGCCCGCCTCGGGCTCTGGTCTGAACGTGAGTTTCATAGAGGACGTGAATGGTGCTCCGCGAGCGCCGGGGATGAAATATCGCCACTACGCGCCGAACGGGCGGTTGATCCTATTCTCCCAGGAGGCTGTTTCAGCAGGCAAGGTCCAGTCGAAACTGGCGGAGATCATCGAATCAGCTTCACCGGATCTGGGAGAAGGAGTCAAAGTGGGAACCATTTCCTGCCACTGGCCTGCGTTCGCAGGGCTACCTGTTTCGCCTGTCGAGGACAAAAGCGTGCCATCAGCACTTGCAGAGTCCGCTTATGAGCCTATTGTGTCAATTGGGTCTTATTCCGAAGGGTCGATAACGCTGTATAACGTCCAGGTTGGCCCCAAGATTGCCGACCTGGGGCATTCGCTATTTGGCGTGCTCAGGCTCTTCGACGAGCTTGGATGCTCCTTCATATTCGCTGAGACAGTGAGGAGAAGTGATGCTTTGGCGTCTTCGACGGCCACACCTGGGAGCCAACAGAGCCAGGTCCGAGATCTCGAAGACGCGGTGATTGATAGAATCGAGAAGGCTGCCGCCGAGAGAGTGGATTGAAAGTTACTGCCGGGGACTGATAGCTTCGCCACGTGCGTCGTCGACGAACGGCAGGCTCAGGCGGAAAGATAACTGCTCGTTGGATAGACAGACTTCAAAGATGATCTACACAAGGGCTCCATCTACCAGCGATCAAGGCTTCTTCTCCTTTATCTCCCCCTCTTTCCACCACCACCCTTTCCCTTCGATCCAGCACCGCCTTTGCCTTTCGCGCCTGCATTGCCACCTCCCAATCCACCCCCAATCCCACCGCCCTGAACGATCCTGCATCCCTTCACAGGCACATAGCCAACAACTTCCTCTACTCTCCAATCTTTCAGTAGATCCAGTTCTCGCCTCCAAACGCGCTCCTTATCCCTGCTCGACTCGTCGACCACCTTCGGTCCCTTCTTGTCCAAAGTCGACCAGAACCCGAGGATCTCCCTGACTGCTTTGCCTTTCTTAACATTGCCCGGCTGCAACTTGATCTTATATTTGTACCTCGCCATCGCCGTCCAAGGTGCCACGACCGGGATTGCGGCTAGGAGTTCATCGCCTGGCTCAGGATGCGGCACGAGTCTGTCAATATCCAGAAGCTCGCGGCGTTCCTGCTCGAGTTGCTCTTTACTCAGCTCTTCGTCCGCATTGAGCTCTGCAGCTTCTTCTGCGCCGGCCTTTTCAAGCCTCTCCTGCCGCAGTCGTTCTCTTTCAGCTGCTTTGGCATGTTGCGCTTTGCGCCGCTCTCTGTCAGCTTGAGCCTTGGCTTCGCGTGTTGCCTTATCCTCTTCAACGCCCTTTTTGTGTTCTTGCCCACGAGCAGAGCCGAGAAGGTGCATGGCAAGGGCGCGATCTTCTTCATCTTGCTCCGCGTACTTCTTCTGCGCTCTCTTAGCTTTGGAACGTTTTCCACGAGCAAGTTGTTGCTGTTTCGGCTTTGTTTGGGGCTTCGGTTGCGTTGATACTGGCGTAGATGGGCTTGTGGAAGACTCTTCGTCCGGCGTCTCGTTGCCATCTTCATCACTCGATTTGTCCTCAGCGTCAACCTCGACTTCGAGCTCTGGCTCTCCTTTCCCTCCATCCGCCACGGCCATGGAACGGCCATTGTCTCCAAGCATTTGCAGCGGATTGCTGCGTTGCTCTTCCGGCTCAGAAGCTGCCGCAGATGCATTGTCATGGCCATCTACTTCCGTGGCATTCCCTTCTAGGCCCCCGTCCGCATCCACCACACGATTATCATCTTTCTCCTCCTCCTCCGCATCATTAGCGGCATCTTCCAAGTCAGGTACCGCCTCGTTGTGCTGAGGAGAAGCATCTTCATCTTCAACAGCGTCCTCTTCGTCCAGGGACAAACCTTGGGCATCGGCCTCCAAAGCCTCTGCCTCCCCTGACAACATACTTTCGGTTCTTTCTAGCCGATGCTTGCCATGATTAGCCCTACTCTCCTCGCTGATCAACCACATAACCCCGAAGCCTAACAAAAGCTGGCTAGGAGGCAACAGATTTTTGCGACCTCGAATGATAAAGCCACCAGTCGTCAGATACTCACCCGTCGGGGCAGTCTTGCTCACTTGATCAGCATTGACCCACCACGCACCCATCACGGCTTTCGAGTCCCAAGCGCTACTCGTAGATACAGTCAAAGCACCGGCTTGCGAAAGCGTCGAAGGAGGGATCGGAGCATCTGGTGTTCTGGGGTTGTTTTTGACGATGACGCTAGAAGCACCTTGGAGGTCGGCATGAACATAAATGTCGCCCTTCTTCAGGTATCTTCGGTACAGCAGTTCATTCTGTTGAGCATCCTTTCCCCCAATGACCAGATACCCATCACTGGAAACAAAATACCAGAACTTCTCGAACCAGAACTGCTTCCGGGCAGGTCTCAAAGCCGCTTTCTCCTGCTTGAGCCCCTTTTTGAGGTCCGCGCCGATTTTCTTTTCGGCAGACTGGAGAGCCTTCGCCGAGGCTTCGAGTGTTTTCTTCTCTTTGACTGCTGCAGACTTCTTTTGTTCATAATATTGCCTCGAGTTTGCCCAAGGAGAAAGCGCGAGGTCAATATCAATAGCTAGACGTTTATCTGAGGCAGCCTTGCTTGTGACCTGAGCTACCTCATCATCGGACTCCTGCTCATCATCAGTCCTATCTTCTTCATCGCTCTCTTCATCTTCGTCAAAGCCGGGCTCATCAAGGAGAAGAGTCACTGTGTTCTCCTCGAGCTTCAATGGCAACTTGACCATTTGTGCCACGATGTTGCCTCGCTTCTGCTCATTCTCGATTAGCTTTCCGATATCGACCCAGTCCATGCCCTGTCCAATCAGGCCATTGACTGCTGCGCATGCCTCTTCGACTCTGTGGGTGTTGGCTTCGATGGCCTGAGCTTTTCGAACATGCAACTCCTGCTGTTGTTGAAGTGCACCTATTCGCTTCTCATGCTCACTCTTCGCATGGTGCAGCTTCTTTTTGGCGGTCTCTTCCCGTTCCGTCAGTCGAGATTCCAACTTCTGAGACTCGATCGAAGAGTAAAACTCATCCACTGTGCGATTAAAGCCGTCAAACTCGAATATGCAGATGCCAGGCTTCCCCTCGAGCTGAGAAGGTCTGAACGGGTGGAAATCATCGTATAAGACGTTATCCCGGCTGGGAGTTTCCGTGGCCGGGCTTCCATCTTCAAGCGTAGAAGCAGATTTTGTCTTTGCAATGATGTATCCCTTAGCATGACCTGTATCAAGAGCATCAAAAAGATCTTTCGCCCGACCCAGGGCTCGGAGAATTGTTTGCAAGGACTCTGCATTCTCTAGAACGTCCTGTCCCTTCAGACCAGGGTCTACACCAGCCTCGTTGAACACATGGTCCAACAGATGAGGTGGATATTCGGGGAAACCGGCACTCAGAGCCTTTCTTAGCTCATCTCCCCCTTTTGCTCTCTTTGCCTTCTTTCCACCAGCGTCATTCGCGGTCTTCATCCTCTGCACGGCTTTTGCAAGGGTCTCGGTCACTCTTTCGGGCGTGAGTGGAGGTATTCCATGGAAGTTCTGCTTTGCTTCCAAGGTATATTTTCCACCAAGCTTGACATCCACCTCCTCATTCCCTTCGCTGACTTGTCTCTGCAAGGCTAGTACATTCAATTCCGCGTCTGTGACTATAATGTTGCCGGCCGCAAAGAACTCAAGAAACATGCGATATTGGCCATCGCTGAATGTGATCTCAATGACTCGATCGGTGCCTATTTGCGCAACGCCAGTCACGCGCCTACTTTTTAGGTATTTGCGCAATCGGCTGACAAACGCAGAAGGAGCGGTCGCCGCAGTTCGCGAGAAGGACGTCAGGTGGCATCGGAACCCACAATCTACCAGTAGTTGTTCTCGCTTGCCGGGCTTAGCGAACTTGAAGAGGAAGATTCGGCTGGAAAGATCGTAGATGTTCGAGACTCGAAGGGTAGTCAAGGATGAGGCGAGTTCGCTGGCTATAACCTAGAAGAGCGTATGTTAGTCAGTCGCTTGAGCGGTCGCTTGAGTCAGGGTACTCGGAATGGGATTTCGTGAGAGCCTACCTTGACATCGAGAGACGAGAAGCGCTGCTTCATATTGAGGCTCTCTGGAGGGTCGAACAACTAATTCTAAGGCGAGACGAAAGGACTATGTGCATAGGACGACAGTAGAATTAAATGGTAGACAGAATGGGAACTGGAATGTGCTTGGAGAAAAGAGCGGATGACGTCGGTTACTGATTCACCGAGCCTCTCTGCATTTCAAGGGCCTATTGTCCACCGAATAACAGCGGAGATATATCACAGTAGGCCAGCCTGGAGCCGTTCAGATGGTTAAATCATGATCCAAGGCCTCTTTTGCTGATATTCTTTTGTCCTCCTGAGTCTCCTGTCTCCCGTATCGTAACTCCATGCAATGACTCCCTAGCCAATCTGACCAAACTCCGAAACACCTCCCTCACCATAAATGCTCTGTGGGAGTAGCACCGTCGAATATACAAGGGCTATAAGTTTCTCCGGACGAATTCCATGCCCTGCTTCTTGCCGAACTCCCATAGATTCTGAATGCCTTGTTCGCTCAGGTCAATGTTCTTCATGTTCGGAGCGTCTTGCGCAGGTGCTTTCGACACTCTCGAAGCGACCATGACCGGATCAGTCTCCAAGACAATGCCGTCATCCACAATATCGTCAATGGCTAGGGTGACTAGGTCGTAGTTCTCCATAATCGTTCTCTTGTCTGTCGAGTTTCTGCAGAGCTTGTTAGTTGCGTACTGCACCACCAATCCAACCATAGTACGTACTTGAGCAAAATGCTGAGAGTGTCCCTCAGCGCAAGAACAACGTTGTATAGCAGGATCTCATTCTCTTCCGGACCTCCGACGACGTAAAGCATGACATCGCTCTCCATTTTGAACACCACCACTTTGTTGTCATACAGTATCACATCCGAAGTCTGTTTCGCTGTCTTCTCGAGGAGTCCTTTCTCGAAGGCTTTCTGCTCTTTTAGAGACGCATAGGGCTGTGGAGGAGTAGGCTGCGTGGCAGATGTGTGAGGAGCATGGTAGTATTTGGCGAAGAGGCGTGAGGACTCTGGTGAGGTGTCTGTGGAAAGTATCAAAATAGCAACGACGCTATGAAGCGACATGGAAGGGGCCATGGCTGCGATATTGGCCTTCTTGAAGGCTTTGATTCGAAGCAGCTCTGTTGCAATTTGTTCCGCGAAGTTCAATGCCCAAGTCCAGAGTGGCCTCGACGGGACTGCGACGCGCCGATATAAATGTGGTTGATGGGCTCAATAGTTTGCCGTACCTTCTTGGCGTTCGCGTGCAAGCTGAATAATCCGCCGTATACCCTGCAAAACGGTGAAGCACGCGGCACCTTCGAGTCAGTATTAGTTTTGTCGCAACTTTTTGTGGACGGTTCTGTCAATGACTGGAAAGGCGCCGACTCTGTCATAATGGGCAAATCATCCAAAGACAAAAGAGACGCCTACTATCGTCTTGCCAAAGAGCAGAACTGGCGAGCTAGGTCCGCGTTCAAACTAATACAAATCGACGAGCAATTCGACCTGTTCTCGTATGCAGACCCATCGAAATGTACCAGAGTGGTCGACCTGTGCGCTGCTCCAGGCAGTTGGAGTCAAGTACTATCACGAATCCTTATCAAGGGTGAGAGTTTTGGTCGGAGGTCCTGGGTTGAGAAGATGGAGAGCTTCCAAAAGCACACGCTGACGGCCTCCCAACCGTCATCAGAGGACAGCCTACAAGAAGACATGGTTTCCGTAAATCTACAGCGTGCAGCATCCGAATTCAAACCGCGTCAGAATGTCAAAATAGTCGCAATCGACCTGCAGCCGATGGCTCCGCTGGAAGGTATTATTCAGCTCAAAGCAGACATCACGCATCCCTCTACTGTCCCTCTTCTTTTGAAAGCCATTGATCCCGAATTTGATCAGCACAACGAAACTCACCGAGTCGACCTGGTCATCAGTGACGGCGCGCCTGACGTGACCGGGCTTCACGACCTGGATATCTATGTTCAATCACAGCTATTGTACTCAGCATTGACTTTGGCAATGAAAGTTCTTCGGCCAGGGGGCAAATTCGTTGCGAAGATCTTCCGAGGCAGAAATGTCGACATCATTTTCGCCCAGCTCAAGCTCGTCTTTGAGCGGGTCCACATTGCCAAACCAAGGTCCAGCAGAGCGAGCAGCATCGAAGCATTCGTTGTCTGCGAGGGCTATCGACCTGTCAAAGACTGGACACCTGAGCTTGGTGATGCTTTGAAGGTACCGCAAGCCAGCAGACCACAAGACTCCAGTTTGGAAAAGCAGACGAGACATCTCCGCGACGACGGTATTGTGGAGCTTCACTTCGAAGACGAAGAGAATGACCCTCAGAGATGGATCGCTCCGTTTCTCGCCTGCGGAGATCTGTCAGCCTGGGATGCAGATGCCACATACAAGCTTCCTGAAGGCCACACCAGCCTTCCACCTGTGCAGCCTCCAACAGCACCTCCATACAAAGAAGCCATTGAAAGGAGGAGGGCCGAGGGGGGTGCTTATGGAAAGACCAAAAATCGACCGGAGCCCACGGAACAATCCGGAACGTGAGCAAATCGTCTGTCACATAGCTGCTTGCACATACGACGGACGATGTCCCTCAGCCTCCCATTACTTGGGAAACTGCCGTCCCGTTTGATTGAAATTGAGATCACGGCTTTCCCCGCAAAGCAAGCACCCCAGTGCGCTATTTAGCTCCGGCGCAATGAGAGACCGGTCTTTTGAAAAATGCGATGGGCGGCCTGGGAGCGAAAATCGGCTTTTGCACGTTGCCTCTTTCTTCAAAACCGGAATTCTGATGCATTTAGCTACACTGTTGGTCGAGAGGAGATGGAATCTCAATTCTTTGCCGTTGAGATTTGAAGATTGTACCAAAGGTTATCGTCGAACGCACAGATATGTCTCCGTCAGCCACATCGAAGGACGAGCTTAGGATCTTCACCCCCATCGGCCAGCTCGGCCAGGGTTTCAACGAAGACATATTCTGGGACACTGTCGAGTCTGGCTGCGACGCAATCATCTGTGACGGAGGTTCGACTGACAGCGGACCTGGGCGTCTGGCACTGGGTATACCAAACGTCCCATACTCCCGCCTTGCGAAAGACTTGGAACTTTTCGCCAAAGCGGCTCATTTGCACAATGTCCCTTCACTTATCGGATCAATTGGTGGTGACGGTGAGAATGCGCATGTCGACAAGGCTGCCGACATCATCACTGAAGCGGTGAAGAGGAATGGGTACCGAACATTGAAAGTCCTCAAGATTTACTCTGAAATTCCGAAGGATCTCTTACGACAGAAGCTCACTGACGGTCTTATCAGTCCCTGCGGAGGTGGTGTGCCCGAGCTTAAAGAAGACGACATCGACAGCAGTACGAAAATCGTGGCTCAAATGGGTCTAGAACCGTATTTGAAGGCAATGCGAGAGAATCCAGACTTCGACATTATCGTTGGCGGTCGAGCTTATGATCCGGCACCGTATGCGGCTTTCTGTCTCTTCCGTGGCTTCGAAGACCTTGGAACTGCCTATTCCATGGGTAAGATCATGGAATGCGGAGCTCAGTGCTCCATTCCAAAGTCTCGGGAGGCCCTTGCTATCATTCGTCAAGATTCATTCGACGTAATTCCCCTCGAACCAAAATCTAAGTTCACGACGCTCTCGGTGGCTTCTCACTTTCTGTACGAGAAAACAAGGCCTGACGTACTTCGCGGACCAGGGGGAGCTCTGCATCTCGATCAAACAACGTATGAACAGCTCGACGAACGGTCGGTTCGAGTTTCCAATGCCAAATTCGTGCCTGAACCAGACGGCGAGTATACTGTGAAGTTGGAAGGCGCAAGAGCAAATGGCTACCACACGATCTTCCTGGGAGCGATCCGCGATCCCATCCTGATTCAGCAATTCGATTCCTGGATTGGCTCTATCGAAACTCATGTCAAAGAAAGAATCAATGCCTTCGGATACGAATATGATCTGAAGATCCATAAGTATGGCGTCAACGGTGTCATGGGACCTTTAGAGCCCGAGACCAGCGTTGGCAAGGAGATATTCATTGCTGGACAGGCACGAGCCGCCACACAAGACCAGGCCGACCAGGTGGCTACCATGGCAAAGTTCGGACTCACTCACACCCCATACGCCGGTCAACTTGCCACCGCCGGGAATTTCGCGTGGCCTTTCACACCCTGCGAAATCCCGATGGGTCCATGCCCGGAATTCTGCGTGTACCACATCTTGCACAAGGTCGACCCTATTGGCCTCTTTCCGGTGGCTCTCGTGACCGCTGAGGGTGATAACACCTACGTCCACCAGCCGCGTAAGTCTGTGTCTTGCCCCTTTTTCGAGCCACTGCTAAGATCCGGGTAGGACCTCGGAAGGAGGCCGTTCAGACCAAGACTGACAGCTATATCAAGAAGCGAGAGTCGTCGAAGAAGTACTGGCTAACCCCAGAGCCAACCGAGGGCACATGCTACCTCGGCGATGTTGCATCGGTGCTTCGCAGCAAGAATTCCGGGCCTTACGAGTTGACCTTCGATGTCATGTTCGCAAACAAGGAGATCTATGACAAGGTGAAGAAGTCCGGAAGATTGACGCGAGACACGGTGGCCGCACTGTACTCTGTTCCTGATGGTCAGGTTGCCGCGTCGCTCTTCTTTGACCCAGCAATGGCGTATAAGGCAACTATCGCGAGACCAGCTGTGTCCGGAGGATTCGGAGAGACCGACACTCATGGCTCGCAGCAGCACATTCCTTTGCTGTATCTGACCATGCCTTGGGGCAGAGACTGATGTAGTACTGAGCAAGAAGGATTGTATTTTCTGGTTGATACTCTGTCTAGGTCTATGTGCCTGCTGAATTGTTCCTATACAGTTTATTTAAACTATATGCGAAACATGCGAACCCCTCGACTCGTGACTCTTGAGCGCCACATCATCCGGCATATCATCACATAATGTCAAGAAAACGTCAACGATAATGTAACCGATATTGCGTGTTTTGTTGTGCAATAGTACTAACCATTTACGAGCTGCGGCTGAACGTGGTCGAGATTACAGTGACCTCGACCTCGACGGGCCAGACGCATTATGGAAACTCATGTCAACAGCTTTAAGTGCAGTGCCGTGTCAACCTCTAGTACATTGCGGGCTCTTGGAAGCTCAATACTTCAGAACGACCCTCTGACGAGTTTCCCGGACCTCATTTCTCGCCATATAAAGCCTCCTCCGACTCCGCAGGGTTGTCGATGTGATTGTTGAGATCCTTGACCGGGTTGACAAGGAACAAGGAGCCTGGTTTCCCGACATTATCAGCCAGCAACGTGAGTGAACACGGGAATGTGAACCTACCTATGAGGCCGCAAGCCGCCAGGCAGGAGGCAGCGATCCACACCGACTGGAACGACTTCAAATATGCTTCTTTGAGAGCATGAGCAGCTGCGCTGATGATCTTTGGCGTGATGCCGGGGATCTGGGCCAGCTGGTCTGGATCACCACCCGACAAGCCCAGAATTAGCGCTGGCACAGAGGATCTGGGCAACCCACTCTGCAGAGCCGCTTTGGAGACCATATTCGGCAAAAGGCTGCTGGTTCTGGAGTGGAAGATGGCGGTGTCTGAATCTCCCGGGTCAGCACGCATCGTCTTGAGAAAGCAATATCGAAAAGCGTGTTCGGACTTACAAACAGCCACACCAAGTGTCACGCCAAGCGATCTGATCCCAGCGACGAGACCACTGGTGATAGAACTGCGAGGATTTTGGCCTGGTCAGTCCCGCATAATCTAGGGTTATTGGGGCGTCTCAACTGACATCAATTCCGGAGGAGCACTCAATTGTGCGCTAGCAACAACTGCGTTGAGAATGAAAGCAAGCGCCGCACCAAGGATAGCCTGGCAGCCCCAGACGGCACTGGTACTACACAGTGAGGTGGTGGCCATACATATGGCCCAGGCAAGTAGGAAAACAAACCCACCCACGACGAGGCTACGGAGACTCTTGAATTTGTAGCAGATCGCAGCGGTGATCGGACTGCCGACCACATAGCCCGACCTTCCACTCCACGTCCGGTTCTCCCCCGCCTGTACAGTGCATCCAGGCATTTCAATGGAGGATCTGGGCTATGTTTACCGAGCCTGGAGATTCTAAACCGAAACTGTTCCGGGAAGGCATACACCGACCTCTCTAAAGTCGCCCATTTCATGATCTCCTGCATTTCACTTGGATGATGCTCATTTAACGAGAAGAACTTCCCACCGATGTCAACCATAATCACAACGGCGAACCGGCAACGAACGGCGAGAGTGACCAGCGTACCTCGAGGGAACCCCACAGGCGGCCTGGTGGCGCACGAGATTGTACAGAACCCGCCTGCTGAGAACTATGACGGACCTCGACAGCCGACCAACAATCCTGCATGGTGGCCTACAGATCACCGGCGAGTGCCAGACTACCGTCCAGCTCGCTATCACCCTGAATGGAACGAGCTCACGGACGACAGTACTATAATGCCCATCATCATTCTGGTGTTGTTTGGCGGATGTCATTTGATTTCAGTAGGCAGCCCCAAGAAGTCCGTATGATTTTCCGCTGATTGGCTTCCAAGACAGTTCGGTTTCGAACGCCCTTACTTCACCCGCGCAATAGCTGGAGAGTGGCAGGCTAAAAAGGGCTTAGTTGAATCTTCCTCGGGACGGAGATGGACAAGATGCGGAAATTCCGAGATGATGGCAATACTAGCCTTTAGTATTGCCCATATTTGACAATGGAGGCTGATCTTGACTCTTTTTGTTCTTTCGCCGGACCAAGCTGCTTCGTTAATGTCGTAGCCCATACAAGACCACCCATGTACCGAGCGGAGCGGTCAATTTGAACCCCGAACACGGGAGCCATGTTCCCTTCGACATGCTTCCCGAACACGATTAGAATCAGCTTTACGTGGCGGGGTCTGAGGGCGAACCGATGAATACCGACTACCGGCACTGAAGTCGGTCATGAGCCATTCTGGGGTCTCCAGATCATAAACCTACCCCGGACTACTAGTACTTCTGAAATAACCTCGGCGACAGCAGGCTCATTCCTTGCTTCCAACAGTCGGTCTACGGCAAATCAGCGGCACAATCTCCAGAAAATTAGACGCATCATCGACACAACCGCCGGTATTGCTATTATCGCATGGTACTACCATGCTTACG
Organism: Exophiala xenobiotica; assembly: GCF_000835505.1. Taxonomy (NCBI): domain Eukaryota; kingdom Fungi; phylum Ascomycota; class Eurotiomycetes; order Chaetothyriales; family Herpotrichiellaceae; genus Exophiala; species Exophiala xenobiotica. The sequence goes on along the minus strand of NW_013562493.1, from coordinate 3,802,528 downwards.
GGCGAGCGGTCGCATATCCGAGACTACTGGAAGTTGCAGGGTGACAAGGCTCTGGAACACGGGATCAAAGATGTTATCATCATGGTAGGCCGAGCCAACCATTCACTCAACTTCTCCAAAACATAATCATAACCGTCGTACATTCAGGGCGCTCACTGAAACGTATCAGGGCGGAAAGTCCATGTCGCAATGAACGCCAATGTGACACCAGAACCCGTTGGACTGGTCAAAAAATCTGAGTGGGCCCACTACAAGCCTAACCCGGACCTCAAGACAGGAGCTCGGTGCGTGCAGATGCTCAAGGAGGCCGGGTTCGACGCGGTCGCCGACCCAGACTTCAACTGGTTCATCGATACCTTCCCCTTGCTGACACGTATGTTTCCCGATGGTTGCCCCCCGATCACGATCATATCTCAAAACGAGTACTTCGAGCCCTATTTCCACGTGGAGATAGGCCGGGTGCTGCGACCGCTCAGGAAGGAAGGATACCTCATCATCGGGCCTGGCGGCGGCGTTCACAACCTCTACCGCGTGCACTGGAAATACAATTGGAAGTATCGAGATACCTTCGCGCAGGAGGTACCCCCTGACAGTGGGAATATGGAATTCCGACAGGCACTGGAGGACGTGCTCTGCAAGAATGGCGGTGGTCCCGAGTTGAAGAGCGCCGTGGTTCGCCTGATGAAACATCCTAATTATCGCGACGCCCACGGTACGGACGAGCACTACATGCCGGCCTGCTTCATTGCGGGTGTTGTTGGGGAGGAGGAAGATCGCAAGGATTCAGCGGTTCTTGGAGCTGAAATTTGGGAGCTGGTAAGTGGTCGTGACGAAACGAGGCTTTCTCTCTCAACACTTTGCCCATTTAAACGTCGAGACTCCAGTTGCGCCACAAAGCTCGGAGGCAGCAGCTCGAGAGCGAACCGTACCGATAGGAGTATAGCCCTTCTCTTTCAGCAAACCAGCGATCAGCTTAGCTGTGATTGATGCCGCTGCAGACAGGATCACAACGCCCGGCTGGTTGCTGGCTGGCTTTTGTCCTGTCAAGATCGCACCGTTCGCGGAAATCCGCATGACCCCAGTTCGACGACCTGCCGCGTTTACCACTTCCCGCACGATCAGCAGGGCAGCCATTGGATTGACAAACAATTGCGATGCCAGATCGTCATCGACGTCTCAGGCACCACGAAAACGGAGTCAGCCTGCAAGACCAGTTTCTCCTGCCAGGCCCCAACGACGAAAAAGGAGACACGGGCGCCAGGGACCAAGCCCCGAGTCGCACCAACTCCAGGACCCAAAGCTTCCACGATACCGACCCCTTCTGCCCTTGGTGTGAGACCGGCTGGTGGAACCTCATATTCTCGAGGATTGTGCAGTCCATTGACCATCAAGAAATCGCCGGAGTGCATCGGTAGTTTGGCGACTTTGACAAGAACTTCTCCGATACCCGGCGAAGGGGGTTCTGTTCTCTCCGGCTCCAGGACTTCAATTGGGTCGCCATGTTTGTGCCGCCTTCACTTAAAGTCCACTTTCCGTCAAGCATTTCGACCGAGACTTGAGCTCGGCATTGGGAAGACTAGATTGCGATGGCTTTGGCAATATGTGGGAATGGGTTCAAATTGAAAACTTTCAAGTATGGTCGAAAATGAAATGAATTGCCCTCAGCCCGGGGTAACAATGTGTATCGGGCCTATGAGGCTTTGGTTTTAGTGCGCCAACTGAATTTGGTGCAAACACCTCTCGTGGCCTCGGTACTAAAAAGCTCTAATGACTGAGCCAATAAAGAGTTGTAGATATTAGTTTAAGAGAGACATTGTATCTCTAATTTAGCTGTAAGATTCGTCTAAACTTAGGGGCACGTGGCGATAAGGTAAGTGGTGGGGGCGATAGTGGTCCCTACAAATATGAAGTTCATCTTTAAAGTGCCTTGTACATCTACACTCCACAAGTTTGGCCCTAATAGCAATTCAAATCGTGCTACATGACAATTCGTAGCGTTGGCATACCTTTTGCAGTCTTTCAGCTGATATCAGGCTGTGTCATACTGAGAACAGTGTTCATGTTTATTAGAAGGCTTTTGAGACGAATTCAAGAAATCACTACATGCTCTACCGACTATGAACGACCAGTCATTATTTGTTTCGGAATATATCAACGAAATCTCGACGCCCAGTCTTAGACATAAGAATCGATGAGCTTGAAGACACCCCTGTTGTCGTACTCTCCTGACTTCACAATAGGATCAGGTCCATACCTTTCCAGGTAGCTGCGCTTTGGTCCCAGCTTACCCGACCTTGGGATCCTCAGCTCGAAAGTCATTCTCATTCCCTCCAAGATCAAGGCAACTTCGTATTGAACATAACGGTACCAGTCAGGTGGATCACTACCATCCGCGGCACGGAACTCAAACCCTTCGCATTCTTTTTCGGAAAGCTCGAAAAGGATCGGGTTCGGCATGGGATGAATACCACTGCGAGTACTATCGCGTACAAGATCGTTGTCTCGACATGCTTTGTCGCAGTAGTACAGTGCTTCCCGGATGGTCCATTGATGCTTGATTTGGCCTTTCTCCTGGAGGGACAGAGCACGCCAGCCTTCGCAGACCTCGACATACTTGCTCCAAGGAAGACGATCGCCCGCTCGGATTAGATATCGTGCCACCTCCCGAACACACACAACATTATCATGGGGGTCTCGAAAGACCCTATGTGCCGGATACCGCCGGCCAGGGATTTCGCTCTTGTCTTTGTCCCACGCCACGCAGAATCCTCGGCGGATAATCCGTTCATTGATGAATGCTTTGTCGGCAAGAAGCAGCAGTGACCCATATGCTACTGTGCTGGAACTTGAAGTGGCCCTCTCGTGGGGCGCGGCGACCGGGATGGGATATCCTGCAGCGGAGTCTTCAGTGGACTCATAGGTGAGGCGTATGCGGTTGCGCATATACCGGCTATTAAACCCTCCACCCACCAATAAGATCTTGTCCACTGTGGCTCCGGCTTCATGGACTTTTTCGATGGTCCGACAGATCATGGCATTGATTTTGTCAATAGAAAGAGCGAACATTTCAGCCATGTCTTCTTGAGACAACGGGATCCTCCCAATCTGATTGTATCCAAGGCTGGGGATGCTGGGAAAGCCATCTATCCTGATTTCGGCAGGATCCCTGCCTGTGAAACCACGCTTGGGCTTTTCGAACTTCTGTTCCAGAAGGATTTCGAACTCTCGCACTGTCATTGGGCCTTCAGGGGTAGCAAGAGAGTCCAGAACCTTGTGCATATCGGAGGGGTATGCCTTAAGCATGGTCATGATGCCCTTTCGGCATATTTCATTCGCAAGCCTTCCGCCACACCATTCGGTGTCTCCGTGGACCATCTCGCGGACAAGAAACCCGTGATTGGACTGTTGTCTGCACAGTACCTGAACGTCTGCAGAACCGCCACCTTGATCAACAACCATGACGGTACTCCCATCAGGTGGCGGGTTTTCCATCTCAAACTCGGATTGAAAGTAGTATGTCAGAGCCGCTGTAGGCTCGGCCACAGGGAATGGGTTTGCAATACCGGCTTTCCTTGCTGCCGCGATGACAAGCTGAACTTGTTCCGTAGTGCTTGCACCTGGAAGGGGTATACCAACTTCCAATTGTATGCCATCAGGCACAAACCCGTGGTACAGGTTGAGGTCATCGTGGAGCGGCAAAAGCAGCTCCCTTTCGCTCTCCGCAATCTTCCGCAGGACATATGCATACGCATAGCGGAGGCTATCGGCATATAAATCTGCTGGTTCGATATGTCGGCGTCTTCCTTGTCCAGTGAGATCTTTCAGCATTGCAGTCTCCCTTACTGCCTGCGGGAGTCTTCTGATTTGGTTACGAAGAATGTCCCGATCCCGCTGGTCTGCGCCCCAAAGGACCGGCTTGAAATACCGCAACACGTCTTCACCCTGTATTTTCCCATCTTCGAGGTATTGTGTCACTTCGCAGCCCCAGATTTGTCGGTACGTCAAGGTATCCGAGATCGTATCTGCCACATATGCTAGCTGCGTTGGGATGCTTGCTTGGCCATTTTCCCATACCACGGGTATGGCCTTTCGGAGGACAGACTCAGTGTGTCCCAACCTCAGACCATCGCTTCTGAGGAGCATATATACAGCCTTGGTCTCGGAGGAGCCGACATCTAAGCTGATCAGGATCCTAGTGACTTCACCGCCGGGGTATGGTGTTTGTGGCATGGTAGCTGACGTTGGTGTCGGCTGGATACATTTCGGAGCTTCCGGGGCTGTAGAGACCTTTGACCGAGGACCTCGCTTTGCTCTGCGTTTGCATGGAACGCCTCTTTCCTCGCAATATTTGCAGGTCGTCTCGGCGTTATCCCGCACCAGCGAACAATGGCCCTGTCAAGGTACGTGCAGGTCAGTAAGAAATTCGGTGGGGCGGATGGATCTACTAACATGTCTTTTCCTACAAGCCTCGCACGAATACATTTCGGGAAAAGAAAGCCTTCAAAAACTGACAGAAGGTAAAGGTAGGCTTGATGTCATGGAGAAGACCATAGTAGTTGTCTCCCAAGAGCAATGCTCGATTTAATAAAGCGATCGATGCTGGAATGCTCGGAGCTTCGGAGAGCCCAGTTTCTGCTTGAGACTACATGAGAGTGCCCACCGTAGCTGCACAAAAACGTAGATGTCTGGCTTCTGCTGCTCATGGTAAGGCAACCAGGCGGCGGCGGTTGCCTTTTCGACCAGGATGCAGCGGCTAGTGCGAACCCACCCCCTAGTGGAAGGGTTAGTGTCCTGCTCTCTACTATCCAGGAGGCATTGTAATGACCACCTCTACCATGTATTATGACGTACTGACCTATTCCGGGCAGGTATATCAAGCCTGCGCCCCATGATCATACCATGTCCTGCGTCAATCTACATAGTCTACTTCTCCGACTTCATCGTACAGATTCATTTCTGCAAATTGATCTCTTTCACGTTTTTCAACCAGCAAGGAAGATTGAACTTCAAAATGAGCAAATGCTATTGGTCTCCTGATGAGGTTGAGGGTTTGTTGTTCGTCCTCACCACTCAGGACTGCAGCGATCCCAAGAACATTGCCCGCACAGTTGCCCTTATTCACGACCATTTGAAGGCCACCGCCAGAGACTCTGAAGAAATAAAGACCCATACCCAAATCCACAACAAACTTAACAGGTTGGCGAGGGGAATAAAAATGTCCCGGGACGACTTCCTTCGGACCTTCGATCAGGTGCAGCCCAAGGGTACTCTACCTTCATCAGGGAATCCGGAGGTTATTGTCAGTAGTAAGCATGCGGGTGGATTATCAGGAAGTATCCTATCTCCGGATGAATCACTATCTCGAAAAGGCCGCAACGGAAACCCAGACGACAGAGAATTGGCTGTCAGAAACCTCAAACGACAGAGGACAATGGCAGCAGGACTTCCAAACTCGACTTATTCAGACAGAGGAGCGACCCCAGTGAAGGAGGCGGGTTCCGAACCTGATTCGGCCATTGTCGCTCGCAGAGATACTTGCCCGATTTCCAGGACCTGGGACACAAAACTTGCAGGATATTTCCGGCAACTGGCGAGCGATCGAGGGTATGATGCACCACCTAGCCACGATTATATCAGGGAAAAGATGGACGATATCTTCGAATCTCTGGAGCGAGGAATCCAACGTCTTACCGAGGCTCAGTCAGCCGCGATTCCCTTGGTCCCCTCGGTCCTAGGAGGCGTCGACTTCAGGCAGTTGACGCACCACGTCGTCCCGATGGCAGAGGGGGAAGTTCTATCTGCATACCTGAGAGCCCTATGTGGACATTCACCTGTCGCTCGGGACCTTCTGCCTCAAGCTTACGCTGCTGCGGCGATATACCAGTGGGTATTCTGCGAAGTATTCAAGGAAGACCATGATGCCGTCAAAGGTAATTTTTTCGAGGAAGCTTTGTTCTCATTGGCACATGGTAAGCACGCTTCGTACCATGTATCAGAGCTTGTCCCGACTAATGTTCCTTGGGCAGATGCCCCCGATGTGGTCAGGAAGCTCAGAAGAATCAGATACATGGAACATCTGGAGAAGCACATCAAGCCAAAGCTGCCCGAAATGGCCGACTCCTGTTTTGCCAAACTTCTCAATGTGTTTTCAAGCATTATGATGCAAATTGTTCCCGGGTTGGAGTCTCACGCTTACGATAGTCTGACTTGTGAGCCATCAAACATCCCGCAAGTATTCCAGACTCAGTTGGAAAGCGACCAGTGCTTTCGCTTCGCGTTTGTCGAGGCTTTCAATCTGAAATTAGCCATGGCAAAAGGCTCGCATGAATACGACTTCAGGTTTCCAGAATTCCGAACACCTTTTGACAATGAGTGGATGGAGCCATTCCGATCAGAAACTATGGCGTTGCCTAAGAATGGCCAGGTATGGATGTGTCTCCGTCCAGCGATACTCAGCGTCGGTCCAGGATCGATGACAGCCTTGCCAATGACCATTGTCAAAGCGATTGTGTTGTTGGTCTGAAGAATGTCCGACACAGTGATTCTTTCGAGGGGGTGCTGGACAGTATATGGACGCTCATTTCCCTTTTCCGGAAAAGTGGGCGGAATTTTCTTTTGGGTGTGGCAACACTTTTCCTCGAAGTGCCTCTGGGGGAGAAGATAGTGTGGCTCGCCTGAGAGCTCGAGCCTGGTGCCACCTGTGGAAGGCAACAACTTCGTCCTCACCAGGACAGACTCTAGAGGCGAGACCACTGAGCAGCGTATGATTGATACACTCAGTAATAATGAAATCAAAAGACGATAAATCGGGATTCAGTCCTTGCGCTGTTTCTGGGCCAGAAAAGCTCTCGCCCAGGATGCAAGTCTCCCAGACAGGGAGAGTCTCCAATGGTGCTAAGCATAATCCTGTCTTGATCAACCGTGGAAGTTTCCGGTGGCGTTTCTCTGTACCTTGATTCTTCATGCACACTCATGCCTGCTGAGTTGCCTTCTTCTTCGTCAAGTGTGATGTGTCTCTTTGTGGAGTAGTAGCTTCTCGGGGCCCGCCGAGCCGCGTCGTGACAAGAGCTAGTGTCGCTCGCGCCTACGGATCCCTGGAAAGTGGGCCTAGCGACATGGTCAGGGTCTCATTGGTCAACGACTAGATGGCATTCCTCACACTCACGGCGATACGCAGTTCTATGAACCTGTCATCACTTCTTTGACGCCAGAAATCACTCCATGTGACCAGGTCACAAGCCTCTTCACGCATTGGCATGCGGCTAAGCAGGCCATGAAACCCGGCACTAGTCCGAGAGGGCCAAAAGGTTGAGGGGGGTTTATTTTGGTGATCAGGCTGAGCATGACCGCGGGTCACAACTCAACAAAAGCAACCCTGTTGCAGACCTCTGAAGCAAAGCGACGAAATAGGATGATCTTCGGAAAGGCGGTGTAACAAATCCTGTTTCATAAGAAGGCATACGGCTTGGCAGGTGCGGTAAATACTGGATGTGGTATCGATCAGGCTGACACCCTCTGGACTGGCCGCAGTGGCTTGGGAAATTTGTGACCAGGATTTTTACGTAGTAAGGGCAGTCCTTGTTCTCTGGAATGGCTTAGCTAGAATTTGAGGAAGTCCTCAATGTCTACGACCATGGCTTCGTGTCTCAACTGGCGAACTCTATTGGGAGTTTGGGGCTCTTTCTGCGGCCTCCTATGCGGCCAAATGGATCCTGAGTGGCTTGCTGAAATTCTTTGAAGCACTGAGGATGGCCTGGATACGACCTGCATCACTTCCTGCCTCATACATTCGCAACCTTTGCGGAGTATGTTTGCGGACGTCCCCTTCCAGCCCCGTGCATGCATTGTCACTAATGCAGTTCAATAACCAGCGGAGTCCCCGGGTTGTGAATAGAAGTCCTCAACATAAAGTAGTGGCTGGCACTTTCCGCTTCGTGTCGAAGCTGCATTGTCCTTTGCGCTTCGCTTAATCCATCGCAGCGAAAGTATTGAGAGAGTCCGTGCCTCTTAGGACAAAGTGGAACGCTCCGGAAAGTCCTTCGCTCGTAGATCGCTCGTAGTAATCCGAAGGATTCGACTCAACGGACATCAAATCGCCTACTATTTTCCCCTACTCTACTAGTCACAGTGCATACAAGACTGCATTAACGCGTCCGGACAAGTGACCAACAGAGTTGGAAAGCCAATTGAGGACTCTTCTGATCATCTGAACGTGCCTAACAGTGGATCAGGTGTCCTCCTTAGAGCAGGGGAGTCCACCCCTTGCGTCCGGGACTTTGATTATTTAGCACGAAGCTTGCTCTTCCTCCCATTTTCTGACCGGCGTGAGCTGGCGGTTTCCTGCATACTACTGGTATCCGCAATCTTTCCTTGAACGAAAGCCTGTGACGTGTCCGGTCTGTCTGCTGATGGAGCCGGAGTATTCTTCCAATGCACATTTCACAGTGAGTCGTATTTCCGTGTACATCTCATTTGTCTTAGAACCTTTACTGAACTTGCATCTGATCTGTTCACGCCTCTTCCAACGCAATATCTCTTTGACTCGTATCTGAATCCCATCTCCGCTTCGTGCGCGGTGGTATATAGGTCGGAACGGAGGTAAATTTGGTGACGATCTCTCTCCAAAGTCGGTTCTCCAATAAAATGCCATCGATCTGATCTCACTTGCTTTCAAAGCTTTTTGACTTACCATTTCCTTGCAAGATTAGCCTGTGATAGCTAATCTCTGAATAAAGTTATATATAGTAGCGAAGGTACTTATATCGAAATGTAGGCAATAGCAAACTCCTATTTCCTGACATCTATCTCTTCTTTCTTCGAAAATAGATATTATAAACATTTCTATGATCACAAAGAGCAGTGTTGATTTGCACATTCCACCAACCTGAATCCGGACACATTCAAAGCAGCCTCCATTCACTTTCTGTTGCACCTGCTAGCTTTTCTTACGAGATGCCGCAGGAGCGTGAGACGGGACCCATTTGCCAGTGGTTAAAGGTATCATACGAACTTTGGTCGTGTCGAAGAGGAAAGGCGAACCCGCAGTTGCGATCCACCTCTCCATTTTGCTGCCAAAGGAAAATGGATCGAACGGGGGAGTTTGAATGCAGAGGCTGTAGCAAAGACCTGACTTGAATCAAAGTACTTTCAAGCATGTCAGAAGATGCGAGCAGGAGCAGCTTCACAGGACTCTTAAGCTCTGTCGCTAACCAGCCAGAACGGGTACCGATCTTTCCATCTTCGAAGCGAAGTACGACTGGCAAATGCTCACCCAGTCCGACACCTGAATTCCTCACCCTTCTCCCTAATGCTAGTCCTCCGATACGGATATGCCAACCCGGGAAAGCGGTCACGCAGCCTAGCTATGTGTCTGAGATTCGACGAAATTTGATGGCAAATGTCGGACAACAAGTGATACCAAGAGCTTGGGAGCTACATACATTTCCTGTGTAAAGAGAAACATCAGGCTGACGGTCAAAGCTCGCATGAAAGCATTCGATTCTGACGGATTCGAAAGCCTACTTGGTCCGATTATGGAAAGTTCCCCACTTGACGCTCTCGGTTGTTATTGGGATCTCACTCGACGACCAGAGGGCCAGCCACCCCATCACTCGAGGATTTCGTACGGAGGAACATCTTCCATGTGGTGGATCACGACGACTCGCACGACGACGTCTTTCCGTTTAGGCAGAATTTATCAAACTTAGGCATTCCAGCCACCTAGGAGCTACGTAGTTAGGAGTTCCCCTTGGACCCTTGGGCACTCAATAGAGATCTCTTCAGCCTTCTTTGAGAAGACTTACCCTTCCGGGCTCAGATCCCTCTAGATGCTGAATTACACTCTCACCATAGAGTCGCTTGAGATGAAGCCAATGATGTAGCGTGCCTTCAACCCGCTAAAGGAGGTCTCGATCACTTCCGTCCTTGGCAGACCAATCAGTGGTATTCGCTTAAGCCGCCTTGTCCGATATCTGCCTAGAACTAGGCCTAGGCCCTGATTACGTAACCTATACGAAGTATGATGGGTGGCCTGGTGCGAGTATCAGGCGTCCAGTCCAAAGTCCTCCTGGGCATTATGTATTCATCCGAACCCATCTGACGCCCGCGGTCATCTTCAATCGGTGCACGCAACTCCTCCCAGCCTTACCCTGAAATTTCCTCTTCAACCACTTCCGCTCGTGACGACTCCCCACTTCATCAACTTCTGTCCCGAAGCGGATAGTAAACGATCATGTCTTGGGCGGGTGAGGTAAGTCGACGCCATCCACGGTGGCTGATATGTGCAACAACTAACACACGGAATCATAACAGCTTCTCTTGAACATCCACAGCTGGCGGAATGGAACAGCAAAGATCAAAGCCAGCTTGACGAAAGACGAGAATCCTCTTCGCATTGGAGTCATCTCTGCCGCAGCCATAAACTACGCTGCCATCATCGACCCAGTACAAACCCATACCGGCGCCATCATCGTAGCCATCGCCGCTCGGTCCAAGGCCAAGGCCGAAGCCCAAATCACAAAATATGGCCTCGCGCCGACATGCAAGGCGTATGGCTCGTACGGCGAGTTGTTGGCCGACCCGGGAATCGACGCCGTCTACATCCCCCTCCCCAATGGCCTACACGCTGAATGGGCCGTCAAAGCCATGGAGGCCGGCAAGCATGTCTTGATCGAGAAGCCTGTGGCGTCTAACGCCGACCAGGCCCGGCGCATCCACGAAACCGCAACCGCCACAGGGAAAGTCGCCCTCGAGGCTTTCCATTGGCGTTTCCATCCGGCAGCCCATCGTATGCGGGAAATCGTCGAGAGTGGCAAGTACGGCAGCGTGACTGAGATATCGGCCGAGTTCGGACTCCCGACGGGGATCTTGGGTAAAGATGACATCCGCTTCAATTACGATCTAGCCGGCGGAGCCTCCATGGACTTAGCCTATGTCTCATGCTTCTGCATGTACTTTGCTGCGCCAGATAGCACTGCCTGTGATTTCCGCGTCCTCGAGGCCAAGCCGCGGCCGAATCGCCTAGACAACAAGATCGACGACAGCATGGAAGCCCACTTCGTCATCGAGTCACCGGGCCGCAGGCCTGTCAACTGCCATACATTCGCCGACTCCGCGGTCCCGCTGTTGTGGGGATTCATCCCCCAGATATGGAAGGCTACTCCTCGTAGCGTGATTGAGTTGGAGAAGGCCAGGATCGAATTCGATGGTTTCGTCCTGGCCACCTACGGCCATTCGATCGTGGTCAAGGAAAAGGACATGAACGGCCGCTTGACAGGCAAGAAGCATGCAGAATCTTGCTATGTCGACGGACCCCAATGGGGAACACGGGGCAAATCCTGGTGGACGACGTACCGCTATCAGCTGGAAGGCTTTGTGGATATGGTCCGGGCGAACGAAGCAGGTCGAGAGAAGGAATATCATGGGCCGTGGATGAGCTTAGACGAGAGCACGAAGCTAATGGAGTTGATCGATGCAGTCTACGAAAAGGCCGGATTGCCCAAGCGCGGTCTGTAGTTTGGAGCATCTTGGTGAAATGACCCTTACCTACCAAGGCTTCTGACTTCGAAACGTGTGACGTGAATGAGGTCTTTGCTTCTTGAATTCGACGGAATATGGTCATTCGATGCGGTCTCCATATTTCAATGTACGTTGATATCCTTCGGTCCTGGAAATGATTGGTTCGGTCTTGGTCCATCGTTAAGAACTCGCCCTTCGCGTCATTCTCACTAATATAAGAGTCTGCTCATGCCACTCTTCACGCTATGTACTTTTGAAGGCAGTGGATCACGTGAAGTATTCTGCTGGAAGCTAGAGCTTAATCTGTCAAGGCCAAATTCGGACGCCGTATCTAGCCTCCGTCCCTGAGCGTTCGTAAATATTAACACCACCATCATACAAACGTCAATCGTATATACGGCTACTCTCTACCCATTATTCTCGAGCTGTTGGTACTTTCGCGGACTTGCTTTCAGCATCGCAATCGTCGCCGAGCCTTGGCAGGAGCTCACACCGATAATGGCGCTCGCAATCCGGAAGAGAGAGTTTTCTCACAAATCTAGAATGTAAGCTCTGTTTATGAAACTATAGCGCTAGATTCTCACCTCTATGACAGGGGTTGCTACTCATGCAAGAAACGCCATGTTAAATGCGATGAAGTGGGGCCCATCTGTGGACGCTGTCACAGGTCTCGCATCCGCTGCCACTACAACGAGCCGAAGCCACGGATCTTCGAAAGCAAGAAGGAGCCGTGTATATCTTCGCCCCTGCAGTCGTACGTGCACGCGCCAGTGCAAGGAAGTGGTGGCTTCATGCTACCGGCATCCATGTCAAACGGCTGGGGCACGTGGCAGGAGAAGCGGGCTCTTGCTTATTGGCTAAGAGAAACCGGTCCCTGGTTTGCCAACTACGTTCCAACTCGACATGCAATATTTTTTCTAAACGTCATTCCAAGATGCTGCACAACGCTCCTGGCTTCGCGGTACTTGATGGTGGCAGTTGCGTTGCTAGACGAGCGTTCTCATCAATGTGAACCTCCAGAGATGTTGGCCAAGGCCAGGACCATCCTGTATTATTACAACAAAGCGCTCAGGATCCTTACGGCGCCTAATCTAGACCGCCTGGATCTCTACCTCGCACCAGTCCTCTGCTGGATTCTGGAGACCATGATCAACGACACTGCCGCTGCCAGGATGCATGTCGATGCCTCCCGAAGACCGTTACAGGAAGTTCACAATCGGCGCAAATGGAACTGAAAGCCAAGTTATCATCGATGATTATCTAAGAGACATGCACACTTATCGCCAAGGCTTCAGCTCGACGTCCGCTGCCTGCGCCGGCAGTCTCACCAACCGTCGATCGTCCCTCTTTGATATTGTCAATGTCCGCCATTCGTGGAACTCCGAGGTCTCATCCGATGAAGTACGACAGGCAATGTACAAATATGCGGCTAACCTTGACTCGGAGGGCCGCACGTCCCTTACCCCAGATGAAGCACTGACCCACCTCCGCTACTGGGAGCACACAATACATCGCCGCCGCTTCAGTTCGGCCGAGGCGATGGAGACGCTTGTCAATACGCACTTCCTCGTCGCTGTCGCCATGACGCTACTTTCTGGACAGGATAGCCAGGAGGCTGACCCCTTTTGTAGCCAGAAGAAAGCATTCTGCTATCTGCTCACACAATTTGAAAGCTTGCTCAGGGTGAAAGATCTTGGGCACCATAATCGGAAGGGTTTAGAGAGCGCCGCGGCATTTGGCTGCCATTTGATGGCCAAATATGCCAAAGACGCGGAAATTGTGATCAACGCTACTGAGATTTTGCGCGGCATTATGCATGTCTTGTCAGAAATTGGTAGCGGCGCAAATCTCTTGTTGAGAGATGGAGCATTGGGAAGAAGTGCCACGGGGTGTTGAACAATCTGTCCGAGTATGCATGTGAGAGATGGGTGTTCTCTGTATTGAAGCGTTTGAGTGCCTTGAGCCTGAACCGATGACCGTGAATCTCCAGATCCGGGTTGATGGAGAAGGCGCGAAGTGTGCCAGTACCGATACTATTGGCGTCGTCATAGGCGGGCCTCAGGGTCACATGGAGTCCGAATGTTGTTCTGATTGAGATTTTGTATAGGTGTTTAGATGGATTGTTTTCCTCTGTCACCAATATCTGAAACTTTTTCCACGAGAAATTGACCAGTAAGCTCGAGGGTGTCTATACGTCCTGATGCCGAGTCGGAATTTCTAGTCCACCGCTCATATCCAGGGTTAGCGTTGTGGGAATCTCTTTGAGTGTGCTCGCGCTACCAGATGAAGTGGATACTCGAAGTTTGGTATTGGAAAATGCAAGTACATTTCAAAGAGGAAGGCACTCAGCACAAGACTATCATAAAGTAGACTTCTCTACGGAGTACAGGTGGATATCAGAGCAGTGGATCGAGGCATGCTCACTCCAAGGTTGGAGAGGGCCTCCCAGTCGCGATTATGTCAACTATACGTTAATGCCCCCTAACCGGGCGGCCTCCACGGCACGGCCCTAGCTGATCGAGAACTCAGGAGCGTTTCATCTTAAAAGTTCAGGGCTCAGCTTTCCTCGTCTAGCGGCAGATCGTGTGAACTGCTTGTGTTGCGTGCCGCTCGCCAAAACAGCCCCGCCCAGAGTTTACCGGTACGGAGTCAATCTGGTAGGTCGGGTGATCTACACTTGGCAAGAATGGATACATTTTGGCTCCAGTCACCCAGCAGTCCACTGCAATGGACGCTGAATGTTGTCAATACAGCTTTAGGGCCACTAGCCCGGAATATAACATTAGAGCTTCCAGAGTTGCCATATGAACCAGGCTTGCAACACGTTATGGTGTTGCAACCGGCTTAGGAGAACCTATTGTGACGGCTTGTAGGTTGTGATGGAGATTCATGTTGTCATGAAAAGCCAAGATATATCGCGTGACTTGAACCCTTATCGCATGATATTTTTCGACGCGAGATGCCTTTTCTCCCTCGTTAACTGATCTACAAGTGTTCGGGAGACACAAAGAGCTGCGTTCGGTTGCTTGATCTCCTCTTCGATGTGCTGTCGCGAAGTAAGCTTCTTGCCGCCTGGTGACTTCTCCGCCTAGTTTTGCGGTTTCTTCTTAGAGACGACGGAGCTCTCTGAGAAGAAGGTGTGAGATGATGATGCTACTACCTCCAGCACCTAGAAGAGGTGTCAACTTCGGTCACGCGAGTCAAGAGTAAACCATTTAGAACCCAATCTTTAAAACGCTCGCCAATTACTCGAGAGTTATATTTTGCCGTCCTTCCGCTGTACTTACACGAAGAGTATACCTATATCTACCGAGTTAGATAGGAGACCTAATCCTCGAAAGTTTATTAAGTCTAACTATTGTATCGTATAAGACTTATACGCTTTACCAGCAGGTTTGTGTTCCGGGGCGAATTGCCGTAGAAATGTGCAAATCCGAATGTAGCAACCGACCAATTTCTGCAGCTATATATATTGATGCGTTGACAGTGGAGGACCAAGCGGAGGCTCTATAGCCTCTGTCATATCTATACACGAAGCATTCTCTACCAGGTTTATCAACAAAGCACTGCAACCACATGCACTCGGAGCAGAAAAGCCCCCATAGCCGCCCATCTTGACAGGTCTCGTCGATTGGCGTAATATCCCTCATCTAGGCATCGTGACCAACTTTCCGCAATCTACCTGTGATGTTGGGATCGTACACCGATCTTGGGGACTCCATTCTGAGGGAAATTATTACGGGCCAAGATTCCATTACGAAGAATTTCAACAGGCTCGTAGCCCGTCTCACGGGCTTTTTACTCCATTGTACTAATATTGGCCGCCTTTTCGCACTCCGGAGCCGCTTTGTGCGCTGGGCACTTCGGAAGATTTGTACCGCAGCCAGGAGAGGGAAGTCCGAAGGAGGACTTTGTCAACCGATCCTTTAAATTCAAACTATCGCGGTTGCAGACAGCGAACCAAAAAGGTACGCTTCGTCTACGTCCGAATACGCTGGATCCCCATACTACCTAACAGGGGTCATTGTCGTGGAGGCGGCTTTAGCCATGTCAGAAAATCGGGATAATTTGGCGTGGGAATTGAAGGGAATGGTGACTCCAGCAACGTTGGGAGAAGGGTTCATTGAACGACTACGGCGAGCAGGAGTCAAGATAGAAGCCCACCTTATACCACAGGAGTCTGAGGCGATGTGAAGTTCCTAAAACTACTTAGAGGGAGGTCTTATAGGTAACAGCTGTAGAATACTGTCTATGTCACCAGATAGCTTAACTCATTTCTCTTTGTAGATTGGATACATGCCTCCCTCGACGTCCGTGCGAACTCTGGATACTCCTGTTAGGTCAAATCGTACAAAGGAGGGAATGAGAGAAAACATACCTAGCAATGAACTACTAATTCTCCAGTACTGAGCGAGTTGAGTGACGATCGAGAATGTCAACTCTTCTTCAATACTCGGCTGGTACCTATCATCTGTGACCCTCGATCTTCTTCCTAGACTGTCTGCGATGCGCAGGATCATCCATCCTGGTCCAAGCACCACACCGATCATCTTGGGAGGAGCATATGTGATGAATCTTAGGCTCCACGACCAGGCCCGAAAGAGGCGAAAGATCCTTGTTGCGATATTCTTGTAGGCACGAAGCTGATGACTCTGAATGTTGATCTCTGACTATAACGGCCGACCGTTGCGGTCGAAAAATCGATTAGAGACGGTGAGGGTCGGTCCTGCAATGACTCTATCGAGATATATGAGAATGTGGGAACTGAGCATTGGATCGTCAGTAACTGGAGCGCAATGCGAAATTCTGCAGAGAGGCAAGTCGAAATATACTTGTGAACCATCAGTTGAGTTAGCACCAGCCAGTTACTTTGGGGGTATATTTCTTCGGCAAAGTGGGGCTGATCGAGCTCAGCACCGAACTGTCTCGAGAATAGCACGTAGAAGCATGCTATTACGTCCTCGAAGTCATCGACTTGACGTCTAGTGACATTGGATCTCTGAGCAAGCTCGTGGAGTTGAACCATAATATAGTTGCTGGTCAAAAACCAGGGGCGAGGATCCTGGTTGGGTGAATTCCGGAGACACTTCCAGCAGAAGAAGATGTCTGCATTGAAAATGGGAGACTCAACGGGCTCGGATGAAAGCCAGGCTTCATCCGAGACCGGGAAGCGGACGTGAGTCTGATGCTTGTCGATGATAAACCGCTGTCGGCAGGACACGGCGCGGAATGCGTCGAGCTCCCATACCGACCACTAAGCTCTCCGTCGCTCTTCTTGTGCCGTCCAGGTCTGTGCCGGTGAATCGTTCAGCGGTCGCTCGAGCGCCTCCACGGCGGCATCCTCAACTCTGTGCAGCCCAAGTTCATACGCATAACGAACGCAAGTCTCGACCATATTGTCATTTCCCTACTCGGGATGGTAACTTTGGTTGTAGTACGCGCTTAGAATGCATCCTTGCAGCCACGTCAATGACGGAGTGACAACCGTGTCGGCTGTCGCATTGCGATAGGTCGTGCCCTGCTTACGAAGCCCTTGCCTCGGTCTTTCTGTGGCGTGTCCTCGAAGGTTTTAGAAGTAAAGTAACGAGCAGCAAGAGCACAAATAGCATTTAACAGCAGATAAGACTCCTTTGTTAGAGACTGGTAGCATTCGCTGCCGAGCTTGGCAACGTAAAATTAAAGAAATTGCGGCCTATGGAACAAAGGCAAGAAAGGCTGCACTCGTCGGAAATAAAGATCAATCCTATAATTCATCAGCAGGCTTCGGCCGAAATGATGAGTGGCACTCGTTAGGCTTCCTCACAGTTCTTTGACGAGATCGGGAGAGATCTCTATGGCATAACGTCTAGACGATAATGCCTCGTCCGAGGATTGATCCGGAACAGCCGAGTAAGCGGTGAGTCCAGGTGAAAGCATAAGCTCACTCTCGATGGCTCCTCCAACAAGTGGAACACATTGAATACCGGCAGACGCAGGCGGATTGACGCCGATATCGTCAAATACTGATAGACCCGCATCTGCTTCTTAGTTCAAGAAGTCCGGGAAATCCATAGTCAGATAAGTGAACAGATCAGCATTTCCAAGACCATGGTCCGGAATTGTCCCGGTAGGCTCATGATTTGCGATACTGACAGAGTCTTTGGTCGAGCCGCTTATTTGAAAGTCCTGAGGCGCTCCGTTAGAGATATAGGTCTCCACTGGTTAAAACTATTGCCCTGGTTGGTCCGAGTTATCATCGACCAATGGCATGAATAAGTCTCGGTCTGTGGTAAGAAGTGTGGGCACATAGGCTGTCTTACTTGCGCGACCAGGTTTTCGGGGTTTCCGACGGGGGTAGAAACAGCCTGCGCCAGTCCTGCTGCAAACCGAACATGTCGGTCGTCGACCATCACACCTGGTCTTTCTCTTCTTGCACGCCTCACAGGCTTTGTTCGTGCTCTGTTCCCGGAAATTTGTCGAAAGAAAAGGGCCAGAGGAAATCAACCTGCCCGGCTTTTGAGAAATCCCAACTTACCTTGTTCTGGGGAATCCCCGCGCACCCCCTTGACCCCCCTCGATTGACGCCTAGGTCATTTCACTAGCCCAAAGTCTCAGCCAAGAGGCCTATCATGGCAATGCCCGGCCTAAGTTGCTCAGGTCTAGGAAGCTTAGGTGGCGAACTGCAGGCATAGTAGATTCACCTTAGCAGGGTCTTGGCCTTGACAAGTTGTAGCTAAACAGCCAGCAAGCTAGACTGCCAGGGATCGTTGACAATTTAGGGTTCCTATCGTTTCACTCTTTGTTGGCGGTCTTGTGTGGCTTCTAGAGATTATTGGCGAGAATTTAATACTTTACTGCCCAATATTAAGGCGCGGTGTTTCGTGCCTGTAATGTGAAAAGGAAGGCGGACGTGTGGGTTCGCTCCTCTATCCCGGGTTTCTTCATAGCTACAGATTCTGCGATACGTGGACATCACCCCCAGATACAACGTCTCCCATGCATAGGACAGTCAGCCTCAATTATGGTGTTGTACTTGAAGGCGAGATTGAATTTGTATTAGATTCAAGCGAACGACGAACGATGCGTAAGAGGAGATCTGTCAATTCAGCGTGCGATGGCCCGGGAGCGGCGGAACCTTAGCAAGACGACTTAGGCTCGTATGCTCTTTGTCCTTCAGGAGAGTCACAAAGTCATGAGCAATGGCGAGCCTCTTGGCGAGAACTACGGAAAAAAGTATGCCAGGCATAAAGTCATCGAACGGTTGACAGGTAGTCTCGAGAAACAAAATCATAGCGTGTTTCGTAAGGATTACTACGATTCTCATATCAGCTTGGTGAGATATGCGGAGGCTGCAGACTGTCTGAATAGTAGGTGGCGTCAACGATCTGAGGTCCCGCAACTCGTCGGGTTTTGGTACTAAAGGTTAGCGGAGTTTTGCGGAGCTACGAATGTCCTTAGTTCTAGTTAGGCAATTTGCAAAACCCCGACTGCCATTCGTCTAAATCCACGGGATTAGAATCACGTTCATCAGGTGAAGACGGTCCTAGAAAGTGCCCGTTGTGACTGCCAGTGTTAGCATAACTGCCGTGATGGCATTACCGTTCTCCATTCTTGTGATTGCAAGACCGAGAGACGCGGAAAGGAGGTTACTAGGTTGTGCATCGGGTCTTGCGCCGAGACAACAGAGGGCATGTATGGGGGACCTAGGCCGTGGAGACCCCTTGGGGACTGGTCGGTAGGAACTTTCGCTAGTTTGGCCGTTCCCGTTCTTGTTGAAGGAGAAGATAAAAAGGCTACAAGCGAGCCCACTCCAGGTTTTTCATTGAGAACCTCAAACCGAAACTCGGTACAATCAAACAGTCCTCTTTGGCCTTCCCCACCCACCATGCCTTTCGGAATACTGGAAGCTCACAGCGACCTTCAGCATGTGCCTGGTACAGCATTGCTAGAGGGAACAGAACTCGGCAACAATAGCAATCTCAAGAGGAGTGCTGGAGACGGCAAATGTCGTTCTCGTGCCCCAGCCTCACAATGATCCTAATGACCCGCTCAACTGGCCCCTTTGGCAACGTGACTTGGTCCTGGTTTTGTACTGCTACTGCACAATGCTCTGCATTGGGGGGTAAGTATCTAGTAATGCCTAAGATCCGGTTATGACTAACACCCTCCAGTATCGGCCCGATCATTTCAGTGCTTTTCCTTGAACTCGTCGACGAATTCCACATCAGTTTCACTCAAGCCTCCCTCCTTTTGGGCTATCAACTCCTGACGGTTGGTGCGACGGGCATTGTTGTCGCCGCTTCCTCCCAACGGTTTGGAAAACGTCCTAACTTCATAATCTCCATATCGATCGCATGGGCTGGATCATTGTGGGGAGGCGCAGCACAGTCCTATGCATCTCTGGTCGGTGCCCGGGTCATTCAAGGCCTGGGTATTGCAATGTTTGAAAGTGTCACATTCGCGGTCATTGGCCAATTCGGGAATGGCACATCTGCCGTCTATCGTTGCTAGCCCAACGGCTCAGAACCTGGGTTGGCGTTGGGTGTTCTGGATTCTCAGCATATTCATGGGCATCGCCTGGCTCCTGATTCTTGTCTTTGGCTGGGAGACGGTCTACCATCGTAACCCTATTTACGACACCGATACAGCTTCACAGGATGTGAGTGATACAAGTGTCAATAAGCAAATATGTACTGACAAGTGGCAGAACGTTGGGATCATCAAATCTTTGCAACCATCTGAAGTCAAAGCCTTGGATTTGGGGGCAGACACGGATGGAGGGTGATGCCTTCAAATTTAGTGGTGCCGTTGGACCACTCCACGCTTTCGTTGGGCGGAAGGACTGACGTATTGAGCAGCTCCATCTTCTCAACCGTTTTGGAGGACGTGATGATACGAACGTCCGAGACACCGGCTTTGTTTGCTGCTTCCACAAGGTCTTTGGCACCCAGTATGTGGTCCGCATGGTTGTGAGAGTACACAATGGCGGTGACAGGAAGGGTGGTGATCTCAGCAATTGCCTTGAGCAGGTTTTCCCCCTGCCTCTCTGGTGGATCAAGGACCAGAACGCCTTCGTTGCCTACGTAGAAAGTGTTGGTGTAAAAGCCGGCCGAGAAGAAATACGTACGCTCCGTCAATCGCTGGACGAAATATGGCTTTGTCGCGTTACGCCTGGATATATCGCCAACCTTCTCTCCCCACGTGGAGTATCCTAGCAGTGGAGGGCTCAACATACTTTGCGTTGACAGTGGACAACGGTTCTTCCAACTGGGTCGAATCTTTTTGGGCCATTCTTCGTTCTTGGTCTGTCACAAAGCCTGGAGTATATAAGTCTGAACCCCAGTCACTGGAGCCACAGGCTTACTGGAGCAGTCGTTGTCGATATTTAGTGCTTTATAATGGCCTTGCGACACTCATAATTCGCCTTAGTGCGGCCAAGCTGCGTCCGCGGGTTTCATCCTTTAGTATGTGGAAACCTCGACACTGAGTTCGCCCACGTCGGCCAGCAACTATGGTGCATACTTCATCGTACATGCTGTGGAGAGAATCAGTATTGCGAGCACTTTTCCCGCTTTCTTCCAACCCCAACCGAGGCAAGCTGGGATGGATGCCTTTTGGCCCCTTGCATTGTGGCTCAGTGGGTCCTCGGGAAGGGGGAAATAGCTCGCAAGTAATGCCGCCTAGTGGCTTGAACCGTGCCATGAGGGATTACCTGTGCTCCGGACCTATCCCCGAGAGTCAGGGTCGGGATTTTCAACTTTCAGAAGTCTTTTCACCGAGAAGCTGCGTCCCCTTCACAGCGCCATTAACTACCTTTGCTAGTCCAAACCACGGCACTGAACAGATTGGTCATCAAGCGGGGCGGCATTGCTTTAGCCAAGGGGTTCAGTTGGTGTACGTTGGTGTATGCTTCCACATTTAATATCGCGAGGTCTGTTCTCGAAAGCATATTACTTCACATCGGGACTCACCCCTGACTTGCAGTCTCTGTGAGTTTATTTTCACACAGAGCAGTTGTTTTGACTGAAACGCAGACACGCCACACAGCCATGTCCAAACCTGTGGCGATTGTGACTGGAGCCTGCTCCGGCATGGGACTGGCTCTTACAAAGGACCTCATCAGCAAAAGCTGGAAGGTCGCGATGGCCGACGTGAGTGCCGAGGAGGGAGGGAGGATATCCGCTGAGTTGGGAGAGGATACACTCTTCGTACGTACCGATATCTCCATATACACCGAACAGGCGGCTCTTTTCAGACGTGCATTCAGCTGGGGTGGGAATCGTGTCGACTTCTTCGCCGCCAATGCCGGTATCGCAGACCTCGGCAATCTCTACGCTCCTGAGATCGATGTGGATGAGAATGGAGATCCAAAACCGCTGAACATGAAGGCCATGAACGTCGACCTTGATGCGGTTTTCCAGGGCATCTGGCTTTTCAGGTACTACCATCGGAAGAATGTCAAGTCTGTTGGGAAAGTCGTCATCACGTCCTCAATGGGTGGACTGTATACGGCAAGAGTAAACCCACAATACCTTGCCGCAAAAGCTGGTACTATCGCCCTTGGACGCAGTGCTGGCTTGACCATGAAGGAAACCGACAACATCAGTGTCAACGTCATATGCCCTGGCTTCGTGGTGACTGGCTTGTGTCCACCTCATATTCTCAAAAAGTTTCCAGAGGAACATATCACACCCATGAGCACTGTCCTCAAGGCCTTCGATACTTTCCTCTCGGACGATAAGTTGTCTGGAAAGACCGTCGAAGTGAGTCGAGACCAGCTGTACTATCGAGAGCAGGTTCCGTATGCGGACGAAAGTATGAGATGGCTCTGCGAAGAGACCTCCAAGATCTGGGCGGAGGGCTACGAGTAGCGATATTGTATAAAGGAATCTTAAGATCTCAACATGGGGATATTACAGCCCGCTCCACCTACGGCTCAATCACTCAGGAAAACGCAGATTGGTTTTACGTTTCGCGGTTTCCTACACAAACCTGATCACCGTCCTTTGACCCATAAGCAACCCTTGTTTATTGCGCGCCACTTTGCTTATATATATGTAAGTGCCCAAAGACACTCGTTGAGGAGGCCCATGACATCAGAGTTAAAAGCGAAATAACTCAGCTGATTAGAATCTGCTTGTCCGGCCAGATCAATTCTGTGTCCTCCACGCCTTATTGCATCTGTACAAATCGCATATCAGATACTTCTTATAGCCACAGCATTCTCAACTATCCCCATCGTTTCTTTTGGCGGTCTGAGGGATGCAGAGAGAAAACCTGCTACTCTTGAGAGACTGACGGAGGCGTTATTCAGTGATGGGTTTCTGTATCTTGCAGAGACTGGTCTAGAGGTAAGAGCGCGTTCGCTACGTCAAACCGAGGAGCAATACTAACCATGATCCTGCCATCAGTCTCTGATAGAAGAGGCTCATGCAACAATACCGGCAATATTTGCTCTACCTGACGATGTTTGAAAAGGGTGCAGCATGCTCAACTCACCTTCCTTCTCGGTGTATCCTGGCTTAGGGTCAGAGACAGCTGCAGCTCAAATAGACATGAGAGAGGTAAGGAGAACGATAGAGAATCTTGTGTCGGCGGCGCTGACACATTGCGAGCAATTTGACTTCGGGACGACAGTGACACAACAGTGGAAGCATGACGATCCTTTTTGGAAGAGACTTGAAGGTGCCAGCGAGGTGCGATCATGTAGGGACTTAAGAGTCCGAAGGCTTACTAACAGTCCAAAGGTGCCCCAGCGAGGAAATCGAGACTTTTGTGAAACGGTATAACTCAGAGATAACTAAGTTTCCCTGTCCTTCTTACGGTCGGTCGCTGAGCCTCTGTCGTTGCCACCTTGTGCTTTTGAGAGCCCCGTGGGAATTATGTCGCGCTTGAAGTTCATCAACTATCCTCCTATTGCTCCCGGCTCGCAGAGAGTTGGCCCGCACAAAGGTTCCATTGGCCTCTTCACCTTCCTCTCGCAGGATCCTGTCGGAGGCTTGCAGGTCCTTAACAAATAGGGAGATTGGATTGATGCACATATATTCCAGGAACCTTGGTCGTCAATATTGCACAAGGCTTCGAAGCTATCACAGGAGGTATCTGCTCCGGCACTACACACCGCGTACAGGTGAGGCAAGCTGTTGGTTTTCCTTTTTTAAGCAAAAATTCTCACCATTCTAACAGGGACCTACCTCCGCGAGCCGTTACAGTATCCCTTTCTTCTTTGCGGTCCCCCTCAGCCTTACGCTCAAAGAACTCAAGCAGTCCACTGCGGAGATCGTCGCCCAGATTCCAGCATCCGATGATAGAAAGAAGAGAGCGCTAGACGTTCCGAGCGAGTTTATATCCCCCGCCTACTCCTGTGTGAGTACGTTGCGTATACTTCCGTGATCCTTATCTGACTGCTTCCTTAGTATGGAGAGGCTCAACTACGCAACCGAATCATTAGCCACCCAGACGTCGGGCAGAAGTGGTACCCTGAGCTTTACGAAAAGTACCTGGGGCAAGGGAGAATGCCCAATAATGTCAGGGCTGATGTCGTTGAAGCTAATACCAATGCGGTCTGTGTCTAATGAGAGGAACCAAAAACTGTCCAGGATGAAGGCTTGAGCAATACAAGAAGTGAACGAGCGTCAACCTTCACGACGTACTTGGGTAAAGAGAGTGACAGCGTCTTTGCCAACATAAATAGGCGTGGATTCAGTCCACAGTCGAGAGTTTAGTCCGTCCTTTTGCTATCTGTAGTCTTATTCAAACGTTCAATGTGATTTCTTGAAGAACACTACTCCTAACGAGCTCACCGCATCCATCCAGGCTCTCTCTCATTCCTGCGGCGAACTATTCAACTCATTCCTCACTACCCGGATCGTGCTGGTTGTGCAATCTTCGACTTCTCCTTCCCGAAACAATTGCTCATGAGCCACTCGCCGCGGCAAACTTTTTCTCAAGGTCGTGAACCCAAGGTTTCCCGTCGTCGGTTCAGGTATCCGTACTGGGAGAGAAGGGTCCAGATCACCGCCCTTTTCGAAGGCGAAATATTGAGAGGAACTTTCATCGAAAACAGCAGTTTTCTTTTATCTCACTCTTGTCATCGTTGATGGTCCAGGGGAGGGGCAGATTCGCGCACTGCTCGTGGCAGTGCTTATTTCCAGGCATCTCATAAGGGCCGAAGACGTCTCTCTGCAGATGATTCCAGATTTTGGCAACCCGTTCTGCATTTGGGTTTTTTTTGGATCGCAAAAGAACGTCCATATCGTTCACAGGGCGACTGAGCCGTCTGGCTTTAGCACTGTCGCAGTAGCAGCATGAAACTTGGACAGTTCGAACCAACGTGCCGCCGTACCAGCCGGATCAGGTCTATTGAATCATGGTCCGGTGTTCCCTCGACTTCAAAAGTGAAGCGGGAAATCGGCGTGGAATGTACCCTCGTTTCAAGGCGATACAACATTCGCTGATCATCGACCCGAGCATTTTCGGAGCGCTCCCTATACCCTTTTGCTATCGAGTGAGGAGGTACATATTCGCTCTGACCTATGCTCTGATCAGTCCATAAGTCTTGTGGGCGAGAAATTGCACATATACCGAGCTTTGATCGGCTTGTGCAGAGTGTAAGAGGTATGTTAATGTCCCGAACGCAGTACGAGGGGCTTCATGCTGCTTGATGCTGAACACAACGCAAGAGGAAGAGAAAACGTGAGTCAATCGCAGCTTCCATCAACGATTACTCGAGATGCCCTTCCAGAAGTTGGCCAACATGTCTTCTCAGGTGAGGGAGGACGCCTAAATTGCTCATTTTGCGACCGTAGCCACGCTGCATGCGTGTATCCTCGGCGCAAACAACGTCAAATGACTCGTCATAGGAGCAACCAGGGCAATGTGAGCGATGCTAGTTGCGGTCAAGCCTCTGGCAAACAACACGACTCATCTCTCGTGCTGGCCACTCAGGCTGATATCTCCGTCCAAAAAGCCAAGTCAACATCTATAATGAGTGAGCGAGGTTCGGATTCCACAAAGAACTCTGGAACAAGACCGGCGAAGTAGAGCTCCGCATGCCAGCATGGGTTCGGCAGGTACAACGTTAGGACGCGATGTGTCCGTGGACCCAGATGTTACAAGTGACACTTTCAATATCCAAGAGTTCCAGGCCCATGATTAGATGCAAATACCATCGATGGACGCCGATGTGATGGATTTCTTGTCAGAAATGATGCCAGACCTCTAACATCCATCCTTTGACCTACGTGCACAAACCTTTGTAAACCCTCTTGTCGCAGGCGCAGCGTGCATGAGCGCAGGGCCACAGGTCTCGGTGGATCCTGCCTTTGACGACCTTGGCCTTCAACCCCGGCATCATCCTTACCCCATCCTAGCAAGCAAAATTCTACACATGTCGAAGCTCTTAGTGAGGAGAACAAGTCTTATACGCTGGAGGTCCCCTCTACGTTGGTCGATGACCTGTGAGTCTCCCCCAAAATCTGTTCCAGCAGACGAATTCATTGAGGACAGGATCGATTTGTATTTCCGACGCGTCTATACCTTCCTCCCAATATTTCATCGACCGACCTTCTACAGCACTTTCGTGGATGCTGCAGGTCATGCAAAGTACTGCGACCTCTCCACGGAATCCTACTGTCCTCTGGTACGGTATCATGTCACTATCTGCCCGATTTTCTACCTCACCCTATTTCAAAGTCATCTACGCCCACAATGAGGTACAGCGTTTGCTCAAAAGGCTCAATCGTTCTATAATTCAGCGGACTGGTCGTTTCGAAGGCCAACTGCCACACTGAGATGGTTCCAAGGTTGTATCTTGGTTGCCTACTACCGGCTGACCGGCGTTAAACCGAAGTGTGAAGGTTCGACAACATAGTCAGAGTGCATCATTAGAATCCAGGAAAATCTCGACCATGTGAGGAAGACATTGAGAGATACAAACAGGCAGTATTTTTGATTAACAAGGACTATTTTCTGTTACTTTGATGGTGCTCTCACGGATAGAATCACCGTAAAACGACCTGTTTCCCTTCTCCAAATGTATTAATACATAGTCCCACAGGGCAGCATCACTCATTTCACGCATCGTCCTCCCGACCTGAGATGCGGACTTGTATTTGAGATCCAATATCTCTCTCTATTGGGCCCATTATACGTACACATCCAAAGGAGTCCCACATCAGCGGCGGGGAGCTGTCAATGTCCACTTCCAGGGCCGATGGGTCCACTTCGATTCTGCCTTCAAGCATGCTTGAACCTCCAGGAAGCTGTACTCTTCGGGCCGTCATCTGTCATAGTTGTAGACCATTGAAAGTCTGCCATTGTACTGCCGTAACCAGGAAGTCTACTTCGTAGGCTACCATAAATGGCGGGTCCTTGGTTGCCGGCACCTTCGCTCTGGGAAACACGGCGGGCTTCGTCGAGAGCCTCCGGTCCTTGTTGCTTAGATTCAACAAAATCATGGCTGTCGTCCTCTTTAAACACCCCAAGTTGCTTCAATATATGGTGAACCAATATCTCCCCTTTGTCGCCCACTACATGCACAAGGCCTGGCTGATCCGAACAAATCTGCGTGCGTCTGTAAAGTTTTATGAGACCGGCAACGAGCCACTCTTGCTGCTGTATGAGTATCTCCACATATCTAGACATGTTTTAGAAGGATGGTTCAATATGATCACAGGAGAAGACCAACCCTGTTGGGTAGACGCCCTGGCGAAACTTCATACGACAACCGAACGAGCAGGCTGCATTTTCTGCTTCACATCGATTGCATGATTTCTTTCCATCACACTATAATGATCAGAAGCGTCGATTCTAACGGAGCCAGCATATACCCTGAGTTTCCTTCGCCTACATCTATCGCATGCTTTTGAGACGCGATCTCGGTTCATCTCGTCCTTTCTAACAGACTGCTGTAGCAACGTAAGTCCAAAACGATCGGCATCAGGGGGTCGAGGCGATGACTGGTTGCGTGAAAAGATCTATAGCAATAGAAAGTGATTGCCGAAGCAGCCTACCTGTATCACTGGAAGCTAGTCACCCGAAGAAGTTGGCGCAGACCTGTTGTTCGGTACCAGGGCCAAGCCAGCGAAAAGGACCTTGCCTCCTTGCGCGCGCAACCATTCCCATTTCGGTCTTGACTTCTTCTCCTTCTCGGCTCCCTCTGACGACCGATCTGCTCTCTCGTGTCAGCTCTTTGGCCAGACCACCGTAATTTTCACTCACGAATACGGAGCCTGGCAGGGATGGATATCCATTTGTCGCAATTCCTCGCTTCGGACTTGCCGAAACATCCGAGGCTGGCATACTCCGCAAAAAGGGTCCGAGTCGCCCTTCGCGCTCAATCCAGGCCCTGTCCCCTCAGTGCCCGTGTTTGTGTATCGTACCGATACAGGGTCATTCCTACAGACTGAATGCGAATGAACCAACACGCCAAGCTCACGTCGAATTAGTCTGTGATCATTCTTGCAGATGTATATATGTATGTTGCAGATGTATGTATGTATGCAAAGCAACCTTGTCGGTGCCGTTTGTATAGAAGGAACATGGTGTTGATGGATATGAGCGTATTTGGTGGAAATATAGGGTATGGAACAGGTCTGCCATTGTTCTCTGGTTGTCTGGCAAGATTCTCGTCCCGGGCATGCATTCTGTATACATTTTGGTGTAACTTTACCGCAGAGAAGTCTACGCACAGGGCTGCGATAACTTGCTCAAAACATGGAATTCTCGCCTCCAAGGCTGCTGGTAGAGTCGATGAGGCCGAGCAACGAGGCTGTGGTTTCAGTATAGCTATGCTGGCCAGGTCTCATACTACAATACCGATTTGGCAGAATCATCTGTCAGCACAACCGCAGTTCAACAGTATTTATGGTCTGCCACCTGTATGATCTGCTTCTGTTTCTCTTGTTTGATAGTTGAGTCAATGGCACTGGATGCCTGACTTAGGGAAAAGAACATCCATACTAGCAAGAGATGGATACTACAAAATCGAATTTCAGGCTCCAATTTGCGAGCTTTGCAAATAAAAGTCGCCCTGCTACCATTCGCCGGGCTTGCACATTGTCACCTTTGTCATCGATCCTATTTATCTTTCTATCTAATCGGCAGGTCGTCAGCACCTAAACGGGAGCCTTCAGCATACATCGACAACTATTCCTGAGGGACAGTGGGTGTGCTGCCCGAAAAATATCTCCATAAGCTTCAATATGAGACCTTCCGCGCATCGTCAAATGGGTGCGACACAGTGGTTCTAGTTCCCAGCAGAGAAGACGGAACTGTTTTTTAACTAGACGCCAGAAATGATTACGGAAGGGAAGCATCAGCATGGACAGCAGAATGATCGAAGCCGTGCCTACCGTAAACGGCGGGGACTGATAATAACCAAGACATTAGATGCAAGGAAATCGTGGAGCAGGCTATCAAGAAAGCGACCACGCAACTCAAGCATAACCGGAACTTACGACCAGCATGATACTTTTACAGTAGCAGCAATGACCTGTATCGGGCCTTAGAGCTTTATAAGCGTATACAGCTCAGCTATAATCCGTTTGGACGAATCGACAACTGAGGTCAACAAGGTAGTCCCTTCACAATATCACATCCTTAAGCAATTAGATGTTTTGGAGAAGGTAGTCGTGTCGAACCTGATCCTAAACAATAGGCTTCAAACCAATAGGCTTCGCACGACAATATATCCCTGACCGATTCGATAATGGGTACGAGGGGACACTTCATCTCTCGAACATTAGCAACAGAGCCGATAAAATCGAGTTATAACGAACTAAATGTATAGGCTCCAAAGATGTTTGACCAGCATCATTCAAGATCTTCAGTAGAATACACTCGGCCATTATTCAGGTACACTACTTCAACTGATCGAACCTTTGGAAATGTTTCTTTGCCAGACCTTATAGGTAAGGGAGTTGGTATAGCTAAATTAGCATGTATCTAGAGAAAGATGAAGGTGAAGAGCAAAGCTATTTAGAGATATCACGATTAATAGTACGGGATTTAAGCAGTAAAGTAGCCCAAGTCTTCGGAAAAGCTCAAAACACTGAGCTAGCTATTAGTGATCTCGAGGAACCTTAGATATTTCGTCTCACAGAAAGAAATACATATTTCGAAGTATGCCCTCCACATTACAATTATATGTTGTCACGCTGTTTGGCTCTCCGCAGAAATACAAGGGTAAATTCAGTATACTCGCGAGATGGAAGCCCGTTGCGTGATCAGTCGGGAGGGATGCGCCTTAACTCGCTCCAGACAAAGTCCGTGAACACCGCGGACCCCAGAAATAGTGTGTGAAAACTCCAAAGTGTCCCTAAGAGGCTACATCTGAGTTATGTAGATATTCTTCCGGCATTGCTCAATAACGGCATCGGAGCAGCGGCGCCTTTAGGGAATGCCTTGTAAGAACATCGTAGGTCCAGTCGGGACTCTCTACATCTGTATTTGCCTATTTGTGAATTAATGCCAATCGTTCATCTCCTGGTGGCGCTGTACGCTACTCAAAGCCTTACGGGGTACATAGCTGAAACTTGCACATTTTCAGGAATTCAAGTGAAAGTTCCGTGAGAATGGCACGCCACTGCGCAGCTTCACGACTCGATCCCAAGCTGGTGGCTCCTAGTGCAAGCCCGAAGATGGCTGGCGTTACCTTGTTGAATACTATCACAATGAAGAAAGATTGGCCGGTGTCATTTGCATTCATATTCCTCGGGCACATGCCATAATTTCCACAACATAATTAAGGTACGGGGGCTGAAACCGAGAGGGTGAATCAACTTCCGATGGTCACAAGTTCTGAAATGTAGTAGGTTTAGGAAGAATGAGCATATACAGGAGTACGGTCGAGGAAGCCGGGTCTCCTCCCTCTATCGAATCACCGCGTTCGAGACCGGGAATTTCGGCCTCTCCATTCCGGGCCGGCCAACTTAAATCAGTTCCACCTAAGGTTGGATGCGGTACCCATGCTCTCTGGTTAATTGGGGGCCCTCACCACATGTATTGTGTCCCAAGTCCTGTGCTAGAATGGTACTCAGGGACTGAGACTTGTTTCCGAATACGAGTCCAAAACTCAGCAACATTTGGATACCGCTTGGTCGACCGAGTATCCACTCTGTTCCGGTCAAAGGAGGGGTCCGGGGGGAGGCAGATTCAGGGATTCATCGTTCCGAACTCCGGTAAGCTCCTTAAAAAGAAAGGCAGGACGAGAATGACACCTGAAGATGGAAAGTTTAAGCTGACGAGATATCGGGTTACGAAGCGAATCATGAGCGGATTAAGGAGTCAGAGCAACAATGAAGCTTTCATTGAAATCCTGGGAGCATCTCATATCACGAGGCTTACAGTAAAATTATCTGAGATAATAGCTTTTCCTGCTCGCTGACGGTCCGTCACTTACGCCTTAGCTTTGATACTTGCACAATCAATATAGATCTATGTTACAGTCACAGTATCAAAGGACTGCGTACTGCCTCCAAGAAATTCTTCAATGGCGTCAATTGGAGCCCTGAATCATGGAGTTCATTCTGAACAAGAAATACCACACAGGGATTCCAGTGACGATTCTGACACGAGCTCTACCAAAAGTGCTTCGATAAGCCTCGGACAACCAGCCACTCTAACACCAGTATGTATTGTTATAATTATGCTTATGGTGCTCTTAACAATTAGGTATAGACAAGAATAACTACACACCGTTCCCTGTATTCAATATCCCAAGCTGATATAAGATTGAAGGTTGATGTTGCTTCATGATTAATTAGTTCGGTTTAGATTAAAGTGCGAGTCAGGCGTAGGCAAACAGACGATCCGTTCCTCACGTCATTCCCTCCCATCGTGGACCTCGATAGACGGATAGAGCAAATGACAGACCTATTCTATACACTGCACATCCAACATTCACTAAACCTCAAGATAAGTAACCATAGGTATGCTTTAATGATTGCACCTTTATTTCGACTAAGTGAACGAGAACCCCTCGATATTGTACAGTTCACGCCAATAGGGCGGCCGTTCAGATACCTGTTGCTGTAGGGCCTGCGTTGGTCTTGT
Source organism: Exophiala xenobiotica (assembly GCF_000835505.1). Taxonomy (NCBI): domain Eukaryota; kingdom Fungi; phylum Ascomycota; class Eurotiomycetes; order Chaetothyriales; family Herpotrichiellaceae; genus Exophiala; species Exophiala xenobiotica. The sequence continues at coordinate 3,770,977 of NW_013562493.1, read as the reverse complement.
TGCTTTGTAGAGAGAAACGGTCTTACAATCGTCTCTATCTGGGCTTCTCTGGTCTTGTATAGGCTTGGAAGCCTTGCTGAGACTTTATACCCCTTTAGAGGACCAAAACCCTTCTGCTAAAGCGCTCAATATCGTAGCCGAGAGGGGCCCGAGGCATATTCCAAAAAGATTCGACCCTAACAGATAGGAGAGGCGCAAGGCTGCGTAAGGTTGACCTGGTATATGAGGCGGCAGCATTATAGCAGCGAGACAGGCGTAGTCAGGACGCCAGGAGGTAACGCGCAACAGCCAAGGACTCATCAATCACGTATATATATAGCTTCTGGCTTTGCTGGTACGTCTGTCAAAGCTGAAGCTAAGCTAGTACGGCAAATTGGACAAAATAGCTTGGTATTCGCGAAGGAAAATTCCACCATTTCGCCGCTGGTGTGAGGCCCCAAGTCTCTTTGAGCTCGAAGTTCTTTTCGGATCCACTCTTCGCAACAACTCCGATGGAAGATATGTCTACATTGAGGTAATTTTCTGATCATGTCTTCCAACTGAATAGTATCAAGACAAAATACACTGTATAAAGTAGGAACCTCGTCAGCTGTTACTATAAAATTTCTACTATATCATACTGTACTTACCAGGTCTCTTGTTCTTTAAATGATAGTTGATCTAATCCTGAAGGTAGATGATTCCTTAATGCCATGACTGGAGGTAACGTCGTGAGGAATTGATCTTCTGTTTGCTTCCTCTTCTGAGAGAGCATAAGTTGTGAACGATTCGCTTGTTTTCTTCTGGCGAGCTCCCTCACACTTGAAATAAACATCAGCTCTCCAACCATATACCTCCTTGGGAGATTAAATATAATGAAAGTTATGCTCGACCTTACCAAACTGTTAAGAGCACCATGATGAAGACTGCAGCAACATATGCCGGTGTCAGATTGAGTGCTTGTTCGAAGCTTGTCGGAGCACTTTTCGTAGAGCTTATGTCAGCGTTATCAGCAGGCTGCGATGAACTCGTGTTTGGTGTTTCTCGCTTTGGATGAAATCCATGTTCTAAAAGGTGAATTGGTGCCATTGAAGCTATCTTTCGGAGGTGATAGAAGGTCTTGTGGCACCTGCCACTGTAAATAGATATATTACTTGAAGAACCACGAGCATAATTATGCTGCTCAGAGGAGCCAGAGGAGCTTTGACTAAAGTATTTAACAATCAAGCGCAGGCGATGAACCGCCAGTAGCGGGGAAACCCCATCTATTTCAGATGAATGAACAGTGTGCCTCGCTGGCATGGATATTCCCGTAAATTCAATCAAACCTTTATCAATGCTTTGCTTCTAAATTCCCAGGTGTTACTCTACACAGAAATCTTTGTCCACTTAATTCTTCCCGGTTCAAGGCATCCCTACGGAGCTCACGGGGAGTTCGTAACAATATAGGCCTAGATCCGCCTCATCTCGGATCATTTCCTTGGATTGGAGACCCTTATGACTTGGGCTTAAGATTTGGCGGGGCCGGAATGGCGGTGTCCGGAATTTACTTTATGTGCATAACCGGACTGTAAAAGTTTGTCTCACATGTAGAGGCTCCGCATTTTGAACGAGGTGCGAGCCGTGAGGACTAGATGAAACGTTTCCGTGTTAGGCCTGGAGCATCTGGATATGCTTCCTAGCCCTGGCGTCCCGTAGCCGCACGTGATTCTGAACGCCCCGTCGCCAAAATTTGGGCAACAGCATCTAGTTCGCAGCTTCCTCTGCCACAAGCTGAGAGAAGAGAACTTCGTCGCCACGAGAACCAAAGAAACATCCTATATTAGAGACCTTGAAAAATCAAACATAAGATGACATTAGGAATGTCACTATTGTATCAGTACGCAAGCACACAGAATGATATTTATCCAACGCAAAACTAGATCTCTTCACCGGACCACTCATAAATACTAACTTGTAGATGTTAGTCGAAAGAAATCCATTTATAACAGCCTTCCCTTCACTGGCAGGAAGCTTGTATAATCATTGAAAATGGGATCATGCATGGCGGGTGCGGCCATCTTTGCTAGAGTTGAGAATCGGAGTTACTTAGACGCATTGTTTTGGGCAGATAGCACCATTTTAACAGTTGGATTAGGTGACTATGCGCCGAAGACACACATTGGCAGAACAACTGATTAGCAACCGAGGACACATTGGCGGGATGCTATGCCGCACCATGAGAAGTAAATCGTTGCATTTGCCAAATCTAGAAGGAAAGCTCAGAAGTACACGTGATATCCAGCGTCATTGAGAATGCAAATCACGGGGCAAACTTGGATTGTCGCGTCGAGTTACAAGAGGGTTGGGACACGATTTCAAGACTTTCTTATTGCTTTGATGGGCTTAGCAATCGAAGAGTCAGTGTCCGTGGTGGGGCGCAGACAAATCACGAAATGGGCTATGTCGCCGGGAATTCATATCCAGATACTCCGTAGGACGTGCCATAATTGCGCCGACGTAGGCATGGCACGTGACCGGCCAATTGACACTTATTAGACCTTTCATGTAGGCTTATGTGACGAGGCTCATGGTCAACGGAAAATTGATGCTCTTTCCTGGGCTAACGAGTCCGCAAAGCTCGGGGCATCAGGTCGACGTAGCAACAAGGGCGAATCGCGGAATAACTCCCGACCCCGCTTTTTGCTCCGTGCCACTTCCGGCCGCCCTCCGGCTGGATGGCGGCGGAATATGCAAGTTAGTCCTTATTAAACGAAAGAAATATCGAGCCTAAAACATTCGTGTAGTCGTCTAGACTCAACTCGTGTCCTCGTATCGCTCTCGAATGTGATCAGCAAAAGAACGCTCAGCGCCCAAAATGTACCCACCGATTGAGCGAACCAATGGGAATTGGACGGCATGTTCCGGCCGGTTCCAGCTCTCAGTCCTCCTCGATTGAGTCCGACTGTCAGAAAGTGAAGTGGCTTGGTTGGAGCCACTTCGCAAAACGTTGCAAATGAAATGTGACTGGGGCCAGGAGTATCCCGGGCGTCGAAGTGTGTGGGCATCGGTAAGAGTCCATCTAGCCAGTCCTCGAAGCACCCAACCTTTGTTTACAGGGTCAATAATGGATCGCGGGTGAATCCAAAAATGGTTGCCCACTGGCAGGCATACATCCCGCTCCCACACAATGTAAGCTGCCAGCAATGCTCGAGATCGCTCCCTGACTCCCATAGTTTCGTCCTCCTAATGGATGCACAAATCATCATGACATAGCAGCAGGACTGTTGCCTTACGTGGACGCGCACGTGAGAGTTCAGATAACTCGCCGACAGTTCGAGCGGGTTGGGGCTAGAGGAGCCTGTGATTCTGGGCTTCACTTTGTACGAGGACCAGACTCTCTCCTGACGGTAGATACAACTGATAAGTCTCGCAACAACCCTCAAGTATGTCTCCTGTTGCCAGATTTACCTTCGCGAATCACCCTGAGAGGTCTGCTCTCCATTTCTCAAGGATAGGTCAGCGTTAAAGTTGCTATCTATCAGCGGAGGGAGCGGTAGAAGCCTTAGGGAATAATTACTGAGACATGGGAGGTGGTCTCGAGTCACGAAATCGGCGACGATTTCTAAGGGTGTTAATCCATCAGATAGTACCTAGACTACACATTTCTCCCCTCCAGAGTAGATGCTTACGAGACCACTATATAGGCCCCCCTCGATATTCTCGACATCTCTAATCAACGGTACCCATTCGATGTGAGAACGACTCCACAACTCTAACACCGGCTTCGCGTCGACAACGTTCAAGTCATCGACACATCCTGCCCTAATCATCACCACACCAGGGAACCCTGTCGAAGTCCGATATAGAGTGCTACCGCAGTCTGAGCAGAAATAACTCGTGACAGCATTTCCACTGTCCGCGATCTTTGAGTATGTCTTCAACGCTCCTTTTGTGGTTTCAAGGCCATCAATCATAACCATCAGATTAACAGACCCAAAAAGGGAGCCTGTAATTTTTCGGTCGTCAAGACAAGAGCATAAGGTCTGCGTCCATGTTTAGCTTGCATTTCAAGTATGCAGGGCTGAGATATCATCCCACTCTTGAAATGGTCTCTTCGGAGAAGGAGATATTGACCGAGCCGCAAAGGCAGCTTGATTTTGGCATTCTGGGAAGAGCTGTCGACAAAAGAGGATAAGAAATTCTTAACTTTCGTCTTTATTCTAACTCGAAGGATCCCAAGTGAAGCAGAGCATTTTATAATGCTACCTACCTACTAGGGTATGCTCTGCTACTTTACATCAACGAGTCGGAACAGCTCAGGAGTCTCGATCTGCAATTTGCCCGTTTTGACCATGCATCGGAATCGACAGTCCGGCGCCATTCCAAGCTGAGGTTCTGCAAATCCTGGCTTTGAGCCCACTTTCATGCATACAGCTTGGCTGCATGTTTCCACGTCGAGTATGAAGTGACTTTCGATGAGGGCTTATTAATGCCGCTTCCCTCCCTTGAAATTACTTGGCTAGCGTTGGCGAATGGTGAGTGATCGGGGACATTATCCAGAATACTACTCGCTTTGCTCCCAGGCTTGATGCGCAGGCCAGCACGGGCCCGATGGGATCGCAAAGACATAGGAAAGAATCTTTGAAAGCGCGGCGGAGGACTGTTCATTACGAAGCTTCGACAATTGAGGACCAATCCGTATTCTCGCTATGAAGACGCCTCTCCACCCTCCAAGATTCTGTTACGTTGCGATAGGAGGCTCGGCTTACTAGCCTCTCACTAACAGGCCGACGTAGGCATAAATAATAGCTTTACTAAATTATGGGGAGGTCTTGGCCGGTCTGCCTGGAATGCTTCAATCCATATCTTTGTTGTCTAGGGACCCTGAGGGGCGCCCGGGCGGATGGGGGCGCTCAAATTTGTGGGCTCACCTTCCATTTCCCGGGCTGCCCAGGGCGTGGCGATTGTCAATACTCGCTAGCCCTGACGACTCGATGCGCAATCTGTACTAATCCCCTCTCTCAGCAACTAGGCTCTTTAAAAGCCCATCTTTAGGGCGTTGATCGATCCTCTCCAGCACTTCCCGACTGACTTGAAGATCAGTTTACAATAACATATCCAAGCAGCAGCAGCACGCCAGAGCCGCACACAGTGCTGCACAGCCTCCACCACCGCCGCGTCTCTCTGTCTTGTAGACCACATTTGGCGGTGGTTGATTATTCCATCCTTGCTGCGGTCCTGGTCCTCCATAGTATCCTTGTTGTGGGCCATAATAGCCTTGATTTGCACTGCGGTCTATTCCATACTGTGGTTGCTGTTGATGATTAGGGTCGTAATACATTTGAGGCGGAGGTGGTTGGAAGCCTTGCTGATCATAAACAGCAGGAGGAGACTGAGGCGCTTCCGGTTTGTCTGCCATGGTTGCTGTGCGAGTTCTGGTTCTGAAAAGGATATCTGGAGTGCTTGAAAGGTAGTTGTAGATCGACTCTAATCATTTACAGCGTGGCTCGAAAAGGGACTCTTGAGTACTGTCCGACCGCCAACGATCAAATAAACATCCCAGTATCTGCAGCATTTGAGCGGAGGCCAGCATCATGCGGCTAGCCCCCATGGACGGACCGGACTTGCCCATACGTCTAAACTCTCGCTTACCCATTTTAGCTAAGCTTTGCTCTGGTATTGACTAGTATTCCCTGGTCTCGTCTTTCCCATTGGTCTAGCTTTAAACCTATTCTTCTTGTCAACTCCGGAGGCAGCTCGGATGGCTCCGGATACTTGGAGCCTTCCGCTCTTGTTTCAGCAAAGATTAGTCTGTGTTTAGAGAACGGCCTCAAATTTGCTTGTGGTGGCAAAGATTAGGATCCTGAACCCGTGGGTATCGATTACGAGTGCACAACATGATTATCAACGACGGTTTTGATGGCATTTCTGTCACAGTGGTCTCCTAGGCAAAATTAACAATCTAGTGTGTTCTGTATCTGGGCTATGGCTCCCTACTCACAAACCGGTGAAGGTTCTTCCATTTCTGGGCATGGTCGTGACTATCCCTTGCACCACTTCGCTCCCAGCCGATCCAGCTCTCTTGACAGGCATTGGGACCGGCCTTCTCAACCGACAATAAGCCTATCGATCAATCAGAAGCAGGACGTGAGAACTCGTCGTGGTCGCAGCGTTAGCAAAGGTTCGAGACCGTCCGATTTATATAGTCGCACTCGCATCTGGAAGAGGTGCATCAACGTAAGTAGAAGCCGAAGCCCAAGCTTGAGGCCATCACGACCACAGAGACCGAGCCAAAGTCGCGGTCGCAGCCGTAGTCGCAACCGCGATCACAGTCCCAATCGCCGTCGTGCTCGCAGCTACAGTCGTAGTTACAGCCGCAGCCGCAATCGCAGTCGAAGTTCCAGATCTGATCGCCGGCTTTTTCGATCTCATCAACCTGGACGACCGGATCACAGCCGAAATCGAAGGCGAACCCTCAGTCAACCAATCCTGCCTCCTACGGTAGTAAAAGAATCGCGCGAAACGACCGTCACTGAGTATAGTGTTACTCCTCGTCGCGAGATTTTGCCGTACCACCATCACCACCATGATCATCGCCATCACAATCATCTCCATCACCAGCACCACTATAAGCCAGAGTCTCATATAACCTATATTAGAGTAAGTGTCAGAGATGTATATCCTGAAACGCTTAATCACTTTGGGCATCCATGGGAGCGGTCTGCTGTAAGTTTAAGGCTTTAAAGGCACACTGGCCCAAGCTAATTTATTCTTTAGGATCGAAATTACATCACAATAAAGCGAAGCTGTACGCAGGCCGAAATCGATCACCAAATCTATAACTATGGTTGTAAAACGAACCACGATCACAAAACCAATTGTCACGATCGGAACGCAGGTTATGACTGTCAAGCCGAATGATAGTGGGCGAGACTTAATACTTTCGAGGAAGAGAAGAAGTTCGATTTTTTAGAAGGGGTTCTAGACCCTAATTCGACGCGGTCGGTGTGCTTGATCTTGCACCATTCTGACGATTGGATCAAGCAACTGCGCGCCAAAGACATATCGCTGAGGACCGGAACTGCGTCTTCAAGCAAGTACTGAGGGGCGTCAATTACTTGCATCAGCATGGCATTGCCCACAGAGACATCAGATTGGAGAACATTCTGATGACGGACGATGGACATATTAGGATCACTGATTTCGGAGTGTCGGAAGTCTTCTGCGGTGACCATCCTAGGATAGCATCCTCACGAGGACTTTGTGGTCAAGGCATGAGAGAACCTCGATTGTCGGCTCACGGTATCTGTGGGTCGAAACCATATATTTCCCCTGAGGTGTCGCCCAAGATCGAGACTACGATCCGACCAAGCTGGATGCGTGGGGTTGTGGCATACTCTTCATGACCGTCTTCCTCCCGAAATTGCGTCTGGCGGCATTTGGCTCATCCTGTAGTTAGTGAGCGCGACCATATTCAAAAGAACCGAAAGGAACCGGAATTGGTCATATTTTCACACAGTCTACTTCGCGTACGTCTCTCCGATAATCACAGGTCGTCCCAAAAAATCCTAAGAAGGCTTCTTTGTCTTCTGGTCACTACTAGCCGTCCCGTATTTACGATACTGATCGGCGGTTTTGGTGCGACAGTCATTAAACAGCTAGGCGCCTCTTACAACGATTCAGGTCTGTGAAAGAGGCACAGCATCAGATTTTGGCATTTTCAGCAAATTGACGATCAACCTGACGAGAGTAAGGGTATCCAAAAATGTTCTATCCGCCAACACGACTCAGGCGCTGTAGGTTGATAGAGTCATCCGCTCCAGCGACCTCAGAGATGTTGATGATCCTGTATCGTTGCATGCATGTCAACCAGACGGAACTCGAAGAGGCAATGATAGGAAGAGACCCTAGAACTTGACCTGACCAAGCAAGATAGTTGAAATCGTGTCAAGTGTCGAAATGTCTCCTCCACGAGAGTATACATATCAGGACTGGACGCGCATACTCCTTTTGCTTCTCGAGCCTAGCCTGCCACATGAAATCAAGGCCTAGGCATTCTACCTTCCCGGGTACTGTTGCTGCTGAAGATGACCCAGAGACCATTCTCGGAATTTCAGATTTAGTTGAATATAGGAGTCCTTAAACGGGCGATAGCACGAAAGCTACCTGGGCTCTTAGAAAAATGGCTGGAGCGGTTAAAAGAGGACTAGAATCATAACCTCGATCGTGCATACGAGATGCCGGCGATGGTGATCAGGTCACTCGTGAAGTAGACGAGAGAAACAATGTAACTGGCCAATTCATTAGTGGCTATAGTTTTATAAGACTATTGCCTTCGTCGCGATAGTGGGACTTAAGAGGTATACCGAGTGAGCCAATGCCTCCAAGGTGATCCATTTCTCTCTTAAACTGGTAGTTCTCATGTATAAGAGCGCCTACTTCGGTGTAAAATCTTGTCCCACGACTTAAACACATGCCAGACGGACCCCAATGACGGAAAATTAGACGGCTAAGTATTGGTTTCATTTTCTCTCAAGGTATTGCGGAGGCGCAGTTCCCCCATGTAGATTTGAAGTCACGGTTTTCATTCGCGGAATCTTGTTCAAGTAATGATAGAACAACTCGAGCACAAGACTAAGACTAACTAAAGTGGTCTGCAACTTTGTGATCTTGGCTCGCTTCCTATTCTCCCTCCACGCCACAGAAGCTCTCAAGTGGAAAAGATATCAGCTGAGATTGCGGAATGGCGAGTACCGCCGTCATGCCATGTCTCCAGGACTCGATATTGCGGGTTTCTCCTTGGAGGATCCACGATCTTTTGTTACGACATAAAGCCCCTGATCACTGGTCAGGATCCTGATTGTCAAACTCAATGAGGTGATATACTTACGCAGAGGCCAGAACCAAGCCAGAACCAAGCTCCTATAAAGGAGAATGCGTTTCCAGTCCGGAAAGTTGAGCAATTCACAGTGCCAATCAGACCCTCGCTTACATTGGTCACAGGATATCTGTAAAACCAACCGCCCCAATAATAACCCCAGCTAGTCCAGTACCAATGCGAATGACATCCTCCAAGCTACTCCCCTTAATTAGTATGCACTGAACTAGGGGGTATGTTCGATGAAACGTAGCGTAGGGGAGACTCACATCCATCATTAATCCAAACGCCACTATCCAACATATAAAGAGTGTAAAGTCAAGGGGGAAGCCGTAGAAAGAATACTTCATTGGAAGCATGAGGATAAGAGAGAAGGCGATGCTAAGGCCGGCGATTACCTCCGTATATACAATACGACCATTCGGGCTGTCGTTCGCTCGATCCACGAGGTATAGATAGTGGCCCTCTACGCCTGCAACGATTGCAGCGCAGACAAGTTCACTGACACGAAGACAGATAGAGGCGATCTTGGATGCAGTACCCATGATGTGTTGATACCGCGTAGATTGGGGTTACTATAAGAATCTGGCGCACGTAAATAGTTTCTCGCCTTCACTGGAGTTTCTGGCAGTGGGAAGAGCTCTGAAGCATGGAACTCAGTGAGGATGGGGTAGTATTTAAGCTCACAATTTAGCATGACTAGTTAGGAGCTCGCACCATAACATAGACCCACGCGAACAACATGCTCGTAAAGACCTAAGTACATACTTGTCCATGGGTAGTTCCGGCCGAGGGCCGGCAAAACTCAAATCAACAGAATGCGAGCCAAAATTGCTGCTAACTCGGCGCGCGGCCGGAACTCCGCCGGAGCTGGAAATTTCCGCTTTTAACGGATTAGCTGTACGCCACAGCGACATCTCGATTTAGGGCTTTTCTGTTGCTGTGTACATGCTTCACCACCTCGTTACCAAGATACAGCCGCCGTGCCCTTTCTCTCGCGAAATGTCGGGACCTCAAACAAAGAAGATAGTATTTCCCGATCACCCCACGGCGGATCATCCCGTCGCACCCTACCCCCTTTCTCCATCTTCACTGCAGACATTGCAGCACAACAAGCTGGGTCGTCGTCTTCGAGCTCGGATGCCGTGGTTGAGATCCGCAGGAAGACGGATTGGTACGCCAGTATCCTTTCCAGCCTCGGATTCACACGCATTTGCTCTTCAATGAGTTTTCTGTGGGATATGGCGTTGAGCTTGAAGCTCATGAAGATGATATGGTCTCTGTTGCGTGCGAATCTCCTGGGGGACTGTGAAAACATGATTGGTGAGGTGCAGAGAGGACCTGGTCCTGGTACTGAACTCATAACAGAGTGGAATTACCGACTGAGAAACTTTAGGGCGGGTTGACTGTACATTGAGGGAAGAATCCGAGGAGGAGCTTGATAGCACGGGTTTCGCTCCTGATCTAGTGGCTGCAGGTTCTGCAGTTACCTGTGGCACATTTGTTGTACTCTAGAGACACGCCACCAAGTCTGGGAGCTCTGAAAAGGAAATCAATCGACGGAGGGTTATGATTTTAAGCGGTTGATATTAGAGTCAGGAAGGCTTCATTAGCAATGATGAGTTACCGAGCATGGAAGGTACTAGCATACGTATCTTTACATCCGCTGGCAGGACGATTGGATTCAACAAGCAAGCTGTAAATTCTATCCCGACTTAGGAAATGATGGGGTACCATGACCCTGCCTCCACCTGTTTGAGAATTGTTTGCGTACCGGACGCCATGCATTGAATCCACCACCACATGCCCGCTCTACTCAACAGAAGTGGAAAGGCAATCCAGTAGTTGAGAGTTGCAATCATTCTTGAATCGTGTCTCCGGATAAGAACGCCACAAATCCATTTCGTGGCATTTAACTTGCAAGCCTCTTACTCTAAAGCTCGTCGCTAATGACTCGAAATTGAAAAGGGTTTTCATTACCCTATCTCGAACAGCCAAAAGTGGTGCGTGACTTTTCTTGTGAAGGAAAGCAACGGGAACCATTATCCAGAGGCCGCTCGACCAGCTGTGGGATATCATGAGTTGTTCAGGATGAGACTGACTGAGACCTCACCCCAGAACAAGTCGAAGTATTGTACCAACTGACATGTGGGTGGGAATGAAAGGTCCACCGTTCTATACCGGTAAGACAATGTCGTACCAGTAAATCATGTTAAATGGTAGCAGAAGGAGAACTGGATCACGCTACTAGTCATTGACACGAATTCAGAAGCAGAGGCGAACGCAGATGACATTACCTAATGGTCCCTGGCATCAGATCTAGTCCGCAGCGCGGCGAGGTCCGATGAGTATTTGCCCGTTGCGAACCGGACCTCCGGAACATGGCTGAATGGCGGCTGGAGCTCTTCTCCTTAGCATGCATACCAAGCCACTGAGTAACGAGTTGCGGCTGTTGCTGTTCGGGGAAAATTCAGGCCCGTTAGTGAATGTCTGTTGGACCAGTTTGCTATTGGCAAAAAAAAGCTTCAATCTTGCAGCTTGACAATTTCTTCGTGTCATCGACTGACTTGGTCACTTTGAAGGGCGAAGGTTTTGTAGCAGATTCATTCAAATGAACCAGTGCTTGCAACAGTTTGTTCTTTTAGGTGGACAGGTATCATTTGCACTGCCCCGACTGCCGGCAGTGCATCGATCGGCTGGCACTGCCAGCGAAGTGGTCATGTATGTTGGACTGGAGAGGTCCTCCAGCCAATCAGAGTACCTGTCAGGTTATCTGCAACACCTGTGAGAACTCGCCGTCGGGTCTATACCAATACTCAGCCTTGCCATTCGGCCTTGACGCCAGGATAGTGGAGAACTGGCGTCTCAGACCTCTTACCACCTCCATTCCCCTGTCTCGTCGGCGAAAGCAACGACGGTCTCCTCGGCCGTACGGAGTGCACCCATTGTATATATGAACCTAGCAGGAACGCAGATACGATGCGTTCAGACAGACATCAATGCAATACCTGCAGACTGCGTTCTAAATCCGCACATATCCTCGTAAGTCAAAGTTGTTACCAACACCCTTGCCAATACGCAGACCCAGCACACTGCTCGCCTCGCTTGCCTATATCTTTTCGCATTCTTTAGTCGGACGGGGTCTATTAGGCGGTTGTCACACAAGGAGGCGTCTCAGCATAAATTGATAGAAGTGGGAGGATCGGCGGAAGGAGGCCTCAGAAGCCCCCACGGGGAGACATCCCACGAAATGCCGAATGGTACCAGGGACAGGATTGATACTATAGATGCTGGAACATTCTGAATGCCAATTGCCGGGATACTTGCTATCACAGCGCTCGCCCGCCTTACTCGGTACGCTTCATAAGAGACCCTAGCGCGGTGGCGCCCAGGATGAAGTTCTGCGTCAAGACAGTCCCGCTCTTATCATCATGCCAACGACGTTATTCTTCCTCTATCAGCCCGTAGAGCAGCTAAGCTTTAATGAGAACTTCAAACGCCTTACTTGTAATAGCATGACTATCCATCGCTTATCAACAATATCACCGCCGGTCAAGTACGATCTGCAGAGATCTGTTTCAGCAAGCATTATGCAGAGGGAAGTTGAACGGCGGCCCGGCTCACGTTGCGTCACTGGCCATTCAGACGACTGTGCCTCGAAGCCCTTCCGGTTTCGCAATGTGGTGTAGCGGGATCACATCGATCTACTGCTTGTTCAACTTCTCCATCTCTTCGCCTGGAGCCGTGGCAGGTGAATGTAGCCCGGAGAGAGAGCATCGACTCTAATTCCATGCTCATCCCACTCCTTTGCGAGTGGACGGATCATGGGGCCCACGGCAGCCTTTTCCACGTTGTAAGCGCTTCGCTCTGAGGACGCTTGACGATGGACCAGACATCGAGGAAACCATGATGATGTTGCCCTTAATCTTCTGTTCGATCATGCACTTGCCTGCCGCTCTTGCAAACAAGATGGGCCGTTCGCGTTTACGTCGAGCATGTTCTTCCACTCTTCGAAGTCGCAAGCGCTAGAGGCCAAACCTGCATTAGTTACAAGTACATCTACCTTTCTGAAGTCGTCCACAATTTGATCCCACTTCCTGATAAGCATTTCTGCAGATGATGTATCACATCCCCATTCACGAATCTCGGACTAGCTGAGACCAACATCCTTCACTTCTTTCTTGATACCGTTTACCGCAGAATCTGCAGCGTTCTTGGATAAGTCGACAACAGCGCCCCTAGATCCAGATACGACGAATGCAGCGAGGATTTGAAAGACCAGGCCTTGCGAGACACTTGATATCACAATGTAATCCTTGTCCGCGGCCCGAGATAACATCAGCCGCTTACATTGTCACTGTTCATTGTCAGAAAGGTTTTATGGAGCGATGCACTAGAACTTGCCAACGCAGGTCTTGCCCTCCATCGAGACATTGGGAGCGTCCTACGTACATCGTGAGTATATCATATTTAAATATTTGGCTGCAGCAAAGTGATTGCGTAGTAGTACTGTGCATCCCACGTATGGGGGAGGCATGTTGTAGTGTCTTCAACTCACATGAAAAGCAGGACCAGTGTGAGATGGAGAGCACAAGAGGTTGACAGTTCGGTAGCATTCAATGTACACGGCACTGGAAGAACGACCGACATAGGAAATAACAAGGTCAAACAGGAATCGGGACACAAGAACCTCCGACCAGCCTCCATCATCTGCCGTTGTTTTCAACTCACTTACCCATTAAGCGGCGGCAATGTTTTCCCAACACCGCCATCACCAACCCGTCATAATGATGCTGACTTCGGCACGATGAAAGATACCGAAATTTCACCATAAAGTAATAGCATACCCGTATTTGAAATGTCCAATAAGGGGTAAGCACGATCTTCTTCGCGCATCGTAATTCTGCGGGCAGACCACGACATTTCCTGTGCTATACAGAAATAAGTGCTCCTTAAATAAGGCACTCCGGGGAACTGATGTATTATCGGATCTCGGATTGCAATGTATGCAGTTGGGCCATTCGACCCGTTCCTACACAAATATCACAAAGCTCCAGATGAAGGCCATGCAGACTAGTACAGAGATTGTAGCCCAATCAGGACAGCCACCTGCAGACCCCAGTGCGAATCTTCAGTGACAGTCAGTGGGTGTTCCAGGCGTAGGCCAAGCCACGACGACAAAAGGGGCAAATGGTCTTCTGGAAGTCCAAGGTTTCACGGACCGCTTACAGTATAAGCCATTCCTGAGCACAACTACGCTGACGGATTTATGGCGCGTGATGTTGCAGGCTTTTCTTTTTTTTACATGCAGAGAAACCGGATCAGTAGTTGGGCCATTCTAAGCACAGCTTTTCTGATCGTCGATCGTGACCTGTATTTGATACGCCTTGGAAATTTACCAGCGTAAAGTGAGGCTAATGACCAATCGCACGTCGTCGAAACTTTTCCCAGGGAACCGAACTGCCTCTAGAGCTGGGATGAAGATAGACAAGGAGATGAAGACGAACAGAAGTTAAAAGAATGTGCTTTTTTGGACCGATATTTGGCATACTAACGGATGTGTACGTTGTACTATGTCACCCTAGCCGTCGGCTACATCGCCTCCGGGGGTTGGATATCATTGCTCCTTTCCTAAGTGATTCAACGTCGCAAACACATTTGTCCATCCTAGCGCTGGGGGATTTCGGGTAAAGGTTTGTTTGGTGGAGGGCCAGGAAGTGGTGGAGGACGAGGGTGATTCCGTCCTGACATCTTTGAAATTCAAAAACCTGACACCGGTTCGTGAGGGTCGACGTGCATGTTGGATGATAAATAGGGTTGACTTACCGCTTGTTCTCGAGAGCTGCAAGGTGTAACAAAAATATCAACTTAGAAACACCAAGACGACTGAGATGCAATGAGGTAAACTTAAAGTGTTTAAGAAGAAATGTGGGTGACAATGTTCCTATTGTTTCGAGCCAATTCGCGAAGAACCAAATCACATTCAAGCGATATATCTATATCATTCTGCGGCCGCGTCCAGGAGATTCAAAGATTATGGAGAAGGTTTTCGGATCACTTTGTGCCATTGTGCATCTAGATGGAACATCCTCGACAACTCGGATGCCAGCATCCTTTCACCACTTATAGTATCGTGTCTCATTTAGACTTTAGTCTCTGCCAGTGAGATCTCAGGCACCTCGTGTTATAGAGTAACGCACAGTCATCGTGGGGATGTCGCTAACGATAAATGGAGGCAAGCTACATGGCGCGGAAAGAACAGCACGTGCGTCTTTTGTACACCTACTGAGTTCGCGTAGTGCTAGAAAAACCCTTTGCGAGCTGGTGATTGGCGACGACAAGGTGCAATGACATGCACAGCCCAACGCCGTAATTGGTGCTTATCCAATTGAGGGGTGACTGAAACCATCGTTCGGAAGGTCTTTCTTCCGCACTGCATCTTCTCTGGTGGAAGCCAACAACCCTGGCAACTCATTCCTCGTCGATGTAGATATTTCTTTAGCCTACGAAGGAAGTTCTAGCCCATGTTCTCCTGTAGCTGCTTGAAGCGCTGTACAACCACAAAATGCGGAGCCATGTACATCTTCCAAGTGGCAGCTAAACATTCGCTGCACTTGCACATGTCATCAAAAAGAGCCGGGGTACCAGGATGGTAAGACGACATTAAGTGGATTATAACGCCACTTGACTGTATCCCTGAGAACGAGTACTACTCAACAAGGTGTTACCCCGTAGAGCCTCGGGTGGTGCAGTGCGCAACCCGAATAAAGTCGTTTGACATTTTGTCAAATGGGCAGGGGTAGAAGCCAAGAGTCCGACATTAGACCTGTAGAGTTATTTCCCCAGTCTTAACAGGGGTCGATGGTAGTTACGAACTTTATCTGAAGCCAGCTGAGGCTCAATCAGGCGTCTTTCTCCACTAATCACATAACGGGCATGCCCTGGGTGAGTATGCTCCATTTTAAATTTGTGATTCTGGTCTCAGGGTTCCTCAAGACCGCTGACACAGCGAGATCAGAATGCTTCTGAAAGTTGCGACCGCTTTGAGCTACTTTGCGGCTTGAATCACACACTGTCCAGGATCACGCCATCTCTCCTGGGAGAGGCAGTGAAGTGGTCGAAATTAATGAAAGCCTTTACTCTTCCTTTTCATGCTAACCTAGCTGTAGCATCCCCACTGTCTGTATGAAGCTGGAAAGGAAACATTTCCAAAAATCGGACTAGTTGAAGAGTTGTGCCCGAACGTTGGCCGAGTGTGCATGACTGGAGATCTTGGATGACGATGATGGTCAAAAATATCGCTTGCATAGGTAGAGTTATTGTCGTCACAGCCTACAGTTGGTAGGGAATTTTCGAAAGGTATTTGCCCTTCAGTTTCCATGATTCCTCCATCGAGTCCGCCGAACCCTGGCGTAAGGCCGCCATAGGATGAGGGCCCTTGAGCAAAAGGTTCATCAACTAGAGTCGGCTCAGCTCTTTGAGCTGCGTGCTGAAACTCCGAAAGTGCCGGAAAGGGAACGTCACTTGTTGACATATAAATGTCACCTGTCGCCTCAACTGTTGAGTGTTCGTAGGATAATTGCTTTTTCAGTTCCTCATAGAGCTCAAAACCATTCTCGTCGTGGTTAATACTTAGAGGATGAGGCGCCTTCGGGTGTTTATTGTTCGGTCTGTTGTAGACGTATTTTTTTGCCTCCTCTACTATTCCAGGACCAGGAGCAATACAACTCTCTTTGTCCAAAACGCCCAGTTGCTCCAGAATGTGATGGACAGAAGGGACTCTGCTCTGGCCTTCGACTGACGATCCTTTCGAAGTGTCGGAGCTAAGCTGCGTGCGCTTGTAAAGCTCCTGGAGGCCCAGGACGAGCCATTCTTGCTGTTGTAAAAGCATCTCTACGAAGCTATCACTCGTTCAGTATCGATTCTTTATATGGTGGACAGGACTGACCCTTTCGGATACATGACGTTTCGAAACTTTTTGGATGCCGCAAAGGAACAAACCGCATCTTCAGCCTCACATCGGCTGCACGGTTTCCGGCCGTCGCACTGAGGTTAAATCAGTCGTCGCACACCTTGTAGATGGTCGATATCTAACCTTGGTCTTCTTCAACCTGCATCTGTCGCATGCTTTTGACACACGAGGCCCGTTCATCTGCTGTTGTCGAAGACATACCGCTGAGTCAAGGAACTTTAGCCTGCTATTCATCACGACTGTAGAGATTAGAAGGCGAAATTACTATCAAAAGAGTCGACTTTCGCTAGTTCTAAGCAACACTGGGTTCGGGAACTGCGATGGGCAGCTCCATTTACCGGCGGACCCAGTCTGGCCTGAACAGTCCAGGCACCCCCGTATAGGCACCCCCCGTATAAGCTCTGAGTCAGGCCACAAATAAGAGAATGAGCGGTTTCCATGACAGCTGGAGACGTATCTAGGCCTAGCTTCACGGCAGGATGGACTCTATTGTGTCTGCAACCTTCAGAACGCTTCTCACCCAAACATCGCTGTAAGTTCACTTTGATCAGATCAGACAACTTCAGTGGCGTTGTAGGCGACCTATGCCTGGAGTGTGCCCAACGAGAACCGTACGTTGGTAAGTACCTAAGGGTGCAGACCCTCGTAAATGCACGAAGTTCAAGGATATCACGTTCAGATTGAAGTTTATTTCAGAAAAGTTCATCTGATCATCGACTGCACATCGTCTGGCACTTGGCCACCAAGAACACCAATAGCTCGTGCATGCAAATTGCCAACGAATATACGAAGTAGAATGGGGTTTCTGTTGGAAGGCAAAGGCATGACTTCGTCCATGGCTTCCAAGGTGGGCTGTTAAGGAACAGTTACTGGCTTCCTATTGGCACAGGTGCACCACAAACTGGTGAAGAGAGAACAGCATTCCTTAACCCTTCATACCCCGCAACACAGTCTCGCGCTCATTACTCATCTCGGCAACCCCGGAACGCAACCAGAAGAAATGCTCAATCTGCTCGCAAGTCACATGTTGCTCCGAGAATGATTGAACAATCGAATAATCCTAATTTCGCGCACGGCGTGGTGTGACCACAGAAAGCTCGAAGAAAAGAGGAGATGGCCTTTGTCAGCATCGGGTACCGAATTATACATCAAATACGGATTATGCTTGGCAAAGTTTGATTTGGCGAAGAGCTTTGATCCCTGTTAGTCGTTGAAGGACATCACCCAAACCAAGAGAGCTGCAGTCAGTGATCAATCAATCAATCACGTCAATCATCGTAGCCGGCAAGCGAGTGGCGCGCAGACAAGCGATCGATGCGGCCCAGAATGAGTGGGGAAATACTATCTTCTTGGGAATTTCAAAACCTCGAGAGGGGTACGGCATTTTGGCGGTGTTCTGGTCTCAAATTCGCGGGGCATGCACAAAGGAAAGAACACCCTCCAGCGAGGATCTTGCGGTGGCGTACCGCTAACGCTTGAAACGCTACGATCGGAACTCTTCGCGAGTGCAATATGCGGAAAAGTGGATCACTTTCCCGGCACAGCTTTCTGTCAGTTACAAGGAAGAGCGTGGGAACGATTCTGTCTTCCAGTGCCTCGTATTGCACGTGATGCAGCTGTAAATCGTATTTCATTCTTGGGGCGCAAATTCGTTCCGGCCGAGCTCCGGTCGTGCCCTCACGATGGACGCAGATACATCATCTTCTGGAGGGGAACATATACCTCGGACTTTTGATTTTATCAGATCGCTAGTTGTGTGGTGATCAAATACTGCTCTCCCTGCACCAGATCGGGCCCGATTGTATCAGACCCGGATGGACGTTTAGGACTTGCCCGAATATATCTGATACAGCCATCTGCAGCGCGCGCAGTATATCAATCACCAACAGGTGGCAATTTGTAACGCTGAGAGAGACCCTGCATGTCGTCAAACCGAAGAGTGGTACAGCCGACCAAATGCCCTCTGTCTACACCCGGCTGCGATTACCCGCTCCCCCGCAACAAATTTGGGACATCCTGACTGACTTTGAGCATTACTCGGAATGGAACCCCATTATCCAAAATATCTCGGGTGATCAATGCTGTGAGTTTTGCTATACACAAGAGGAACAGATGCTAAGTTAAAAAAAAAAGTGAACGGCCGTATGCATATGCAGATAAAGAACCCTCGAAATTCCAGAGGTGGTTGAAAACGTCTCGCTTAGTCTTGGTTAGTGACTGATCTTCTGTTTCAGTAACAAAGCTCAATCCTGTCATTAAGAAGTGGTCACCGATAGACCACTTACATTGGCGGGGGCGTATTTTCGATATCCCCGGGCTGTTTACGGGGCATCACCACTTCGTCCTACAGCCGAGTGCGGACGGCATGAGTACTGACTTTGAACATTTTGAGATTTTGTCTGGGATCCTTGCTTATGTCTTGAAATATTTCAGAAGAAGGGTCTACTGGGACATGGAAGACGCCTTCGCAGCTATGAACGAAGCATTGAAGGAACGTGCAGGGCATCCAAGGAAGTAGGATATTTCGGACTTCGATGGTTGATTGTGAGAAAGGCCACAGCATTTTCGTGTGTCAGTTCAACGAAGTGTCATAAAGAAGCGAGAGAGACACCGAGCTTTCAGTGGCGGAAAACGGTGAACGTTACAAGGTTCAGCTTCGGGACGAATTCCATAGTAGGTTTTCCAATGATTGTGGAGTGATTAGCTTGATCATTTCCTACTGGTCTGTGCGAGTGCTTAGAAGGCTGCACATTTCAGTGTTTCCTGGCCACCGGTCTTTTTGGAAGCTTCGCATCGAGTCTCTGATAAGTCATTCAGATTCAAACACAATTATCCCTACCATACACAGTTCACGCATTTTGAAGAGTTGTTACATTAAGGCATGGAATCAAGTTGCTGGTCTCGCTTTGCTTAGCAGCTAATGCCTCCTAGGGGTGTCATTGGACAGGGATGTAACTAGCTTCTGGCTTTACCTGAGTCTCCGTCAAAGCTGAAGATATTTTAGGAAAAGGAATCCATTCTTAGTAATCAACAAACGTAAGCCGTGGGACCCAATACACCCACAACGTAAGATACAACTCATAGTTCGACTCTCGGTCGGTAAACTCTACTGCTATAAGCAGAACAGTCTAGCTCAAATTCCCCTGCCTTGAACCTGATCTTCGTGTTTACGTCTCGCTTCAATCGGAGCTCGCGGAAGCCTAAGACCACACAAGTCTAGATCCGCCTCGTGCCGGATATGTCCCTAAGACCGGAAGCCACTTAGTTGCACGCTCGACCAAAAAGTGTTAGCGTAGTGTTCTCGCACCTTCCTAGTTCGTGATAACGAAGGATAACGGTAACCTGGCGACATTACTTACGACCAACTTTTGCTCGGATTCTGTTGATCTGAGTCTTGCGGGCCCGCGACCGGAACTGCCCATCTGGATAGATATTCATCTGGGCTCTTTACAAGTATGCGGTTACGTCAGGACTCTTGGGCTACCAGCTACTACATGTTATTGGTAGGCTCCATAAATGTTATCTAGACAGTTGGAGATCGTATAAATCTCGCTGGTCTTATAATTCGGTCCGCTAGTGCTAGCTAACGTTACCAAAACTCCATTAAGTGATGATAAAGTGTGGGCTTCATTATAGCACGTCCTCTTTACATTCCCTGCTTTAGCCTTCTTGGCATTATATCAGATGGGCAGGTATAGACTATAGAGTCCTACTCCAGCTTTACTGTAACACACTGTTGTCCGTAGTCTGTGGTTACCGACGTCATCTAAAGCGAGCCGAGGTACATTTCTCCACTTCCTGCCCACCGGGGCATAACCCTGGTGAGTAGGCATCATTTACGTTTTGTATTTCTGCTAAGAGTCAAAAAAGCTACAGTATAGATTGATCGAGGGGAGGAGGTCATACCTCGAAATCAATACATTCTCAAAAAGGAGACAACGTGGTCTAAGGTTTCTCACAATCATTGGCACAGCGAGATCAGAATCCTAGCAGACCTGGGATGCGGTCGCGATAAGATTCAGACTTAGTGCTGTCCATTCTTCGTCTTCCTCCCTCCTCCTTCCTCCCTTTCTTCCTCCTCCCCCAAGCAGCAAGTTCACGGATGGATACATGATCTCCATGCCTCTTCTCAGTCCCTACCAACTTTCACCCCACTTCAATCTCATGCCAGCGCACTATTCGGCTCAAGCAGCCACAGAAGCCAGACGGCCATCCGGAGAAGATTCATCGTCCTGTCCAAGCACTCACATGGGAGACCGGGAGAGAGCTGTATTCGCAGGATATGCACTGTCAGCGTCCAAGGCAGCATCGAGTGCTATAGAATCTGAGCATTGACTTTGGGCCGAAGCACTAAAGCCAGGCTTTCAAAATGATTCCCTCTGTATTCGAACAAGGCTATATTGACATATAGCAACTAAGTAGACTGTAGATCGGGATACTGGAAGACTTGTTATCGATACGTTGCAGGAATAACAATCCATGTGCTCTACACCAGTCAACTCCCTGAATTCCAATGCCATATTTCCAATATCGGGCAATATCAAACCTTATTACCCTCAAATTCCCACTCTCTTTCTTCTCCCTCTTCCTGTTCTTCCCTTTCCTCGACAAGCATTGGCTGATGGTGCACTAGATCCTTTTCCTCAATAACAACTTTCACTTTCATTCCCCATCCCTCCTTACCTCCAATCCAGTTCTTTTTCTTGCCTATTTTTTCAATCTCCCGTGAGAGGTGTCCCATGGTGTCTTTTAATAAGTAAGGATCTCCCGGAATCCTTGCAACAGAGAATTTCAGTTCCACGCCGTCCTTACCACCATTCTTCCCTAAATCTGCCGCCCACTGGGCAGAAATTTCTACTCGCGGATTGCTTTCGTCAACAAGCCCAGCTGGATAAACTCTGGCTATAACCATTGCCACCTTTCCTATGTAGCGAGTCCACCAGACCTGCTCAGGAGTGAGGAGCCCACGAAGGGATGCTTTATAATGAGATTCGCGCGGAGGCAACTCGCCTTCGAAACGCTCTTCAAAAAGTAACGCCAGAAGTGCGCGGTCAGTGTGAGACACCCCATGTGCTGAAGCCAAGATACCTGTGCTAGTGCTGTATAAGGCTGCACTTGAGGAAGATTCCTTCGACAAGTCAGAGTGTTCAAATAATACGTTGGCCAGAGAGCGGATAACTTCTGTAGAAATAGACAATGGAAATGATCTTGGCTCATTACCTCCTGAAGGTGGAATGGCCGATAGAAGTAGATCTCCAATAGCCAGAGATGATGGTTTCGCAAACCGGGCAGTAGCGACTTCAAGTGGATGTTGCCTCCGGACAGAGTACGGTAGCTCTTGGAACAGCACCCCTTCACGTACTCCACCTTGACAAAATCGTGCCTTCTTGATACCGAACGGGATCGCCTCCGCCAGAACGTTAACCAAGAACGCAACTGCTGGAACCTGTGTCCGTCTCCGGTCCGAGATGCGAAAGATTCGACGGGCGGTACGGGCAACTTCTTCCAAGCTTTCGACATCTTCAAAGTGAGCTTTATCCGCCGCAAAGCCGTTGATAATGGATATAGGATAATGTTGTCCATGGACCTGACTTTGGTAGAGTAGCAGATACCCCCAACCGCGAAAGCCCCCGCCACAGAGGTAGAGCTGAAATCCGCCGTAGAGTCTGGCAACATCCATCAAATCTTGCGGTATGTCGAGTTTGCGATACGCGTCGAGTAGGTTTCTCTTCATCTCATCCCTGAGCTCCGCAATAGCTTTGTCAGCCTCTTCCTTTGATTTTCCGGCCTTTGCATTTTCCAATAGTCGAGTAAGGGCAGCAGCTCCGTACGGAAAGCTAAAAGCTCCTCTTGGACTCATTTGGACCTGTCCCTCACGAGATATCATCCAGGTGATCTGTGTGCTCCCTCCGCCGAGATCCATCACTAGGCCTCCAACGTACGTAAAGCTGCTAGCGATTCCGAATGCGCCAATTTTCCCTTCTTCCTCTTTTGGAAGCAATTCGACAGTGAAGCCGGTCTCTTTCTTAATAAAGGCAATGAATTCTGATGAATTAAGAGCCTCACGAGTGGCTTCCGTAGCAATAATACGGGTCTGATTCTGCATTACACCAAGGTCTTCGCACACCACCTTGAAACGTAATAGCGAAGCAATAACCGCCCGTATAACAGAGGGAGGAATAGGGATTCTTGCACCCTTTGCATCAAATTGTGCATCATACAAGGAAATATTGATTCTGTGGACGTGGACAGTTGGCAATGTTCGTGCTGTTGGCGGAGACAGATCGGAGATAGAAAATCGAATTCCGTTGCTGTGACCAGTCAATCTCATATATATACAGGACTAAGGAAGCGTCAAGGGCAATAGGTCGAAAAGCCAACGATGTAGGTATTTGCTTGTGCCTCACCTTCCCATATCAACTATGCCGCGGAGATGCTGCCGGCGATGCTCCATCGTCGTTGTAGTTTTGCCTTTCTTTGACTCCTTATTCGTGGACTATTGTCTTTCTTCAGAATATTGGAACAAAAGTAAGAGCAAAAGAGTAAGGAGACAATGGCAAAGAAAATAGCGGCCCTTATATTGAGAAGTGGTTATTCCGTAAGAGTAATTGTGGTGGCAGCGAGTCCCGAGAGGAACGATAGATGGGCTAAATCTACACCAACATCGCAACCTTGTCTGGACCTATAAAGGCCTAGAGTGAGAAAATTAAAGACTAGCTTTCTCGTCCAGAATGCCTACTGGGAAAGACGGCGGCACCATACGGGAGGTATTGCTCACACTGGCTCCTGTGTTTTCTACAACCTAGAATATCTGCTGAAGCATGCAGCGTTTGCTTAGAATGTGCTAGTCGGCGAGTCTTACTTACGATGCCCCCATCCTCGCCGCTGTAAAGGACAGCGAAGGACTTAAACTTCTCTAAAGAGCAGTAGGACCAGGAATATTGCATGCATCTCGATTGCTCAATTGGTAGATTAGCACTTGCCGGCTCTACTGTATTTGTAATTAGTCAAATAGTAGTTGGGGAGATCCTAGCTTTCGTGGTGCTCCTCTTACTTAGAGACCTAATGTCCTATCCATTTGGAAAGCGGTGGTACCGCGGTGGCCCGACAATTGGTTGTTGGCTTTACCAGTCTGCAAAGTTCGGACAATCAGTTTGATCGCGGCGACAATGGAGGATCGGGGAATGGGTGCATGACAACTCGGCTCCACTATTTGTCCCGTTCCAGTTCCGGCCGCCCTCCGGCTGGAAGGGAGCGGAGTATGCAGCATCCGCGCGAGATTTGTCTCGACACCGCTTGTGATTTCGTCAGATGGCGGCCGACACTGACCACGTTTATTTTGGCATTCTGCCGAGGCAGCTTCATTTTCCACATCTAAAAGCGTTTTTACGTTATTTCGCTCGTAAACACATTGCAGGAGCAGGAACTCGCTCCTTTTGCGACACCCGCTACAATTCCGACTTTGCTACGTTTGCCGGATCGTGACCAAAAAAGGCAGGAATTTTTTGTTGGATTCATTACGTGCTCTATTCACTCCTACAACACTCGGGATTCGAGCGTCTATCACAGTTTGAACCCAACTTTTGTCACCTGCTGAAAACAGCGATATAAGGTTTTACAACAGTCTCTTCGATGAGCACATATGCTAATGGTCACAGTATCCGATGTTCGGCCGGCGGAGACCTATAGTCGGAGCTGCTGTTGTGGTGGCCGCCTCACGATCCGCAGCCAGGCGCGAAGTGGAACGGCAAGCACAACAAAATGCACTGGCCCAGCAAGCTATTGCAATGGAGGCCGAAAGGAAGAGGCGAGAGGAGGCTGAGAGGGACGCCCGTACAAAAGCGGCAATAGATGAAGCTCTGGAACGCGAACGAGCGAGACTTCCGCAGGAGACACAGAGGCCTGCAACACCAAATGCTTGTCATGAGAAGACAAGTGAGACGGTTGGTTTCTGCGCGACATGTGGGCAACCACGGAAACGGCAAGACAGGTTTTGCAACCGTTGCGGAAGCCAGCTTCCTGAGCTTGATGCTGGGTATCAGGCTCCACGTTCTACCATGACTGAACAAGAGGCAAAGATACCCCGAGATTATCCTCCGGCGTATTGAGCTTTGGACTGATCTTGCGAAGATATTATTGTGCCTGTTCCAACCGCTGTTCACTTGGTCTCAATGTCGAAGTAAGAATCTGAATATCGTTAGCTCGATCGCATTTTAAACGCTTCTCCGTTTATGAGGGATTCTCCAGCATAACGCGCTCATTTCATGGCTCTTTCGCCTACGTTGTGCGTCTCCCACCCGTCTACCATTGTATACGCTTGCTTAGCGAGCTTAGGGCGTGGCGGAGTGATGCGTCATGCCTACGAATACACATTCATTAGGCTGTCGAGCAAGCTTCACCAACCTCCAACGGCCTAGGCTCGTCTTCTGTGGGAATCAGCCTCTTCGCCAACTCATGCTCTCAAAGCTTATCGGCCGTGATCGATCATCGTGGAGGTGTTTGGACGATCGAGATCGAAATGACGAACAGGAAGTGGAGACAATTGAGAGGACTGTTGCAATAATAGTGAATCTTTATTTGGCAAGCTGAATGCACGAGGCCTCGTCAAATCCCTGTCTCGTCAGCTGAAGATACGAAGTCCTCCGAGCACACGAAGTTATAGTACTGCGGAAGTTTATTGGTCGAACCTTCGTGATGGTGCCTTCCCACACTCGCATACGGATTTGGGGCTGCAGGTATGGTGTGACGGGGAACGTTGTCCAGCCACGCGCAAGATAAGTGCATTGGCACCGAAGTACTTCAGCCCTGCAGCCTGGCAGAGGTTGTCAGACGATCGACCTTGTAGCATGTGAAAAAGGACAACTCTGAAGAGCGGATCGTGGTCATTACTTGCTGTACAGGACTCGCCCTGGCTGCAGAAGACAAGTCTGAATGCAACAGTTTGGCGTAGGATCCTATTTACAAATTTGGTGCTAGAGAATGCCCGTCTATGCCGAGGCTCGTGGGCGACCACCAACTCGATACTATGATGACCATCATAACGATTTCGTCGATGGTGATTACGACCGATATGACAAAATGGTAGTGGTACGCCGACCGGATGACCGAATTGTCAGAGCCGTGTCGGTTGATGGGGTTGCCCGACCTGGCCGCAGGCGCAGCCCCCGTTCAAGTCGGAGTCGAAGTCGAAGTCGAAGTCGCAATAGAGGCAGCCACCACCGCCGCCACCACAGCTATGTACGGGAGATATCGAAGAAAACCATCACCACGTACTTGGTGGATTCCAGACTGAGCCGACCGCGAAGGGCTATAATCATGGAACCTACTCGAATGACGGTTGTGCGAGTCAGAGTGGCCCAGATTCGCCCTGAGACGTTGGATTATTTCCGCTATCCGTGGGAGTGGGACAAGGTAAGTTTTCATTTGGCATTTGCAAATCTGAGAAGAACTAACATGTGAGTCAGGACCGCAACTTTATCATTATCAAGAGATCCTGTACCCAAAATGAAATTGACGCTCTGTCTCAACACACAAGAGATGTCCTCCTGGTTTCTAGGAGAGTGACCATCTCAAAGCCAGTGGTCAAAAGGACGACAACCGTTGCTACGCTCAGGTCAGTTGACACGGGGACCGTGTGGTGAGGAAGCGGAGTGCCCTTTTCTGATGGATGGCACGACAGGTATGCCTGACAACATGACCAGGATTCAATGGTAGGTATTTTCACCACAACGCTCATTTCAATTCTTCGACTGATTGTATCGGTCGATATACTGGGCGCGCTCTGAATGACCTTGAGCGCGAGAGGACCTACGTCAACTATAAACGTCCGCACTCTTTCAGCGGCAAGTCAGGAAGATACGTTGGAAGATCCCGTTAAAGCTGTAGACTAGCACAATGGATGATGTGCCAGTAGCGTCTCAAAGCAGCGTTCATTGACTGACGCATGGACTTGAATTCTGACACAAGTTGCGCGTTGGCTTGTGAACGATTTTTCAGCATGCTTGACAAGAGCAAGCTTGCAACGTGACCCGAGCTCGCCTCCAGTAAAGCGGTGAGGAGCGTGTTCCAAAACCCACCAAGATTTCAGATACTAATCAGCAATTCCTCCAATGGGAAATACTCTGTCTTCTACTGCTTTTACAACTAGCCTGTTGGATCCGAGGTTAGATCTTTAAGACCCAGGCAAGATGGCAGTACTGCCAAATTCAGGAATGGAGACTGGATTGGAAAGCACAAGAAGCATGGAGAGGAAATTGTTGGCAAAGAATACGGTCATACAAGCGAGTTTGACTACCAAAGGTAATGCTTCTTGTCCATGCCCACGAAAGGAACACCATCCCCATTGAAGTACTAGGAACGACTGAACAACAGACATAACTGGAGCAGAATTCCTTCTTTTCGTAACCCTAATGGAAAGGCCTTCCCGTTTATTAGACCTTGTACGTAACGAATACCAACCACGAGATGACCGTCTCCCACTCGCCTCAGCACAAATGGCACAGGAAACCCGCGGAAAACAGCATCGACGTATTCAGTCTGGCTTGCCCCTGCTACGAGACCAAGCGAACCAGAGCCTATACGAGCGACGCGCGATCCATAAGCGACGTGACCATGGCAACCCAATACTTGACACAATTTTCGGGCATAAGATATTGCTCAACTTCGATTTGGGTGCGGTCTTCGGTACAGATAGGATGGTCTGCATAAAGAATGCTATTTACCCCGGTATAGAACGGGCGAATTTCGCTACCTCACGTGTAGCAGTCGACAAGAGCGCACCCTGTTAAGTTAACTGCCAAGAGTTGTGGCGCCAGCCCTCGGGCCCTCAAAGGTCCACCAAGGGCCCCATAGGTCCTCTGAGGGAGAGAACCCCTGCCATTGCTCCCGAAAGGTCCGACATCCAGCGGGATTTCCAAGGCGAGGCATCGAGCTCCACTAAATTTCTGGATCCCCCCTCATTCTATTAGAACATGCTCAAGACGCGCAGAAACTACTGGCTTGCCTCAGTAGCTTGCGTTTCACGAATGATTAGGCAAACTTGCTTGTCGCCCTCCAAGACAACCCTGCAGCTCTACCGGCAACCATACTCGCATACTACCAGACATGCAGAAAGCAACAGCTTCTAATGGCTCCTCAGGAATTACGGACCATTCTGAGCACCCAGAACCTCAACCTTCCCCACGGGAAATTCTGGCCGAACAAGACGACCAATTCCCGGCCTCCTTCCTTGATCCATCGACTGTGGACAACGGAGATGCCATGGAGAATGTGCAATACGGGACGGGACCAGAACAGATGGGCACGAGCTCCAGAAGAAAAGTCTCCTCCCTATTTTCAACTGAGAAAAGGATGTTATCAGATGAATCCGAATTCGGTTCGAGATTGAAGTGTTTGGGCAGCAAAATCGCAGAAGTTCCGCTACCCGATGTCACTGATCCAGCTTTCGATGTTCGCACATGGGCCACTGCGGTCCTAGACGCAGCAGGCATGGACAAAGTACAATCCAGACAGGCATCTTTTGTGTTCAAGGGTCTTGATGTGAGCGGGTCTGCACCTGGTGCAAGTGTTCAGCCAACCGTTGCTTCAATGTTTATGGCACCCCTCGCCCTAGCCAGACATTTCAGTGGAGGTAAGGCTCCGAGAAGAAAGATACTAAATTGCTTCGATGGGGTCGTCAACTCCGGCGAACTGCTCTTGGTCTTGGGGCGTCCTGGTAGTGGCTGTTCGACTTTTCTAAAAACAATCACGGGCCAACTGGGCGGCATTGAGGTCGGCTCTGGATCCACGATCAACTACTGCGGTTTGCTAGCCACCTCTGTCTGCCGACTGCGGACTAACAAGATTTAGGGATCCCGCAGTCACATATGATCAAACACTTCAAGGGCGAAATTGTATACAATGCGGATGTGGACAAGCATTTTCCCCACCTGACAGTTGGAGAGACACTCAAGTTTGCGGCTGCTATGCGCGCTCGCTCTGACAGATTGCTGGGGTCCTCGCGTAGAGAGAACATTGAATGTCTCACAGCGGTGGTGATGGCGGTCTGCGGACTCACCCACACCAAGAATACGAAAGTGGGCAACGATTTTGTACGAGGAGTCTCTGGCGGGGAAAGAAAGGTAAATGGCTCCGCTAAGTACTTCATCAGCTTTGCGAGCTAATGACTTCTCCAAGCGTGTAAGCATTGCAGAAATGATGTTAGCCTGGTCTCCCATTGGCGCCTGGGACAACAGTACCCGCGGTCTTGACTCTGCCACTGCGCTCACGTTCGTCAACAACCTGAGACTAGGAGCTGACATTCTCGGTACGACGCATGCAGTTGCTATATATCAGGCATCACAAGCAATTTTCGACGTTTTCGACAAAGTCTTAGTCCTCTACGAAGGGCGAGAAATTTTCTTTGGACCAACTAAGATCGCACATGCATACTTTACGGAGATGGGCTGGCTCTGTCCAGCACGTCAGACCACGGGCGACTTTTGCACGTCAGTGACCAATCACCAAGAGCGCAAAGCGCGTCCTGGCTTTGAAGGAAAGGTCCCTCGGACCCCAGAAGAGTTCGAGGCCTACTGGCGCACCTCTCAACCTTACAGGACGCTCCATGCCGAGATCGAGAAATATCAGAATGATTGGTCGAGCGCAGACTACGCCGAGAGGTTTAGATCGGCACACGAAGCTTCGCAGTCTTCCAATATCAGCGGAAAGTCGTCCTACATGGTCAGCCTTCCCATGCAAGTCAAGATATGCACAAAACGAGCTTACCAGCGTCTTTGGAACGACAAGGCTTCTACTCTGACCGTGGTGTTAGGTCAAATTATCATGGCCCTGGTTGTTGGCTCGGTGTTCTTTGGGCTTGCCGCAAATACAAACAGCTTCTTCGCGCGTGGCTCAACATTGTTCTTTGCGACGTTGCTTAATGCTCTGATCGCCGTGACGGAAATCAACAACCTGTATCAACAAAGACCGATCGTTCAGAAGCATGTCATGTTCGCGTGAGTGGACCCAGTACTGCAATTCACGGCAGAAATTCAGCATTATGGACTGTGCTACACCTGATTGGCTTGGCGCACATGCTCATCAGATATACAGATTTTACCATCCAGCGGCCGAAGCTTTGGCAGGCGTCATATCTGACGCTCCAGTAAAGATGGTCATCGCGACCTTCTTCAACGTGATCCTCTACTTCCTTGCAGGTCTGAGTCCTACGGCTTCGCAATTCTTCGTCTTCTTCCTGTTCACGGTATTGGTCCGCTTCACCATGTCAGCAATGTTCCGCACAGTGGCAGCAGCCACAAAGACTGTCTCGCAGGCTCTCGCCATAGCAGGTGTGTTGGTTTTGATGATCGTCATTTATACGGGATATACTATACCTAAGTCCTACATGCACCCATGGTTCAAATGGTTAATGTGGCTCAACCCCTTGGCCTATGCTTTCGAGGCCCTCATGGTCAATGAATTCCATGGACAGAACTTCGCTTGCGGAAAGTAAGGCTTCCATCCTGCAGGCTGACGTGCCAGACATTGACAAGTTTCAGCTTTGTCCCGTCATACCCGAACCTACCCGGCAAAACATTCGTCTGCGCCGTCAATGGCGCGGTCTCGGGCCAGCTCACAGTCTCAGGAGATGCTTACGTAGAGGCAAGCTTCCAGTATAGTTACTCCCATATCTGGCGGAATCTCGGTATTGTGATTGCGTTCTATACCTTCTTCCTTGCGGCTTATCTCATTACCTCGGAATTGAGCTCCGGAATATCAAGTACGGCTGAAGTCCTGCTCTTCCGGCGTCGAGACACCAATTTCAAGGCTGGAAAACTAGAAAGGCCATCAAGACAAGAGACCGAGTTCCAAAACGAAATGACAGCTACTGCCACAGAGGGTGTTCAAGTCAGGAGCGTCCTTACTTGGCGGGATGTGACTTATGACATTCGTATCAAGAATGAGCCGCGTCGACTGCTCGACGGTGTATCTGGATGGGCAAGACCTGGCACCCTTACAGCACTCATGGGTGTCTCTGGTGCTGGGAAGACTACACTCTTGGATGTTCTTGCTCAGCGCACCTCGGTTGGTGTTATTTCTGGAGATATGTTTGTGAACGGAAAGCCCTTCGACTCGAGTTACCAACGCAGACTTGGTATGCTGTGTGGGAGGCGATTCTTTACGTGAAGCTTCTGATCGTATTATAGGCTATGTACAGCAGCAAGATGTTCACCTCGAAACATCTACTGTTCGAGAAGCGCTGCGATTTAGTGCGGTCCTTCGCCAACCCGCATCCAAGCCAATCGCGGAGAAGCATAGAGATGTCGAGGAGATTATAAAGGTATGTCGTCAAGACTTCTATAAATGAAGTACTCTGAACAACATCTACAGATGCTCGACATGGAAGAATTTGCTGAGGCCATCGTTGGTGTACCAGGAGAGGGGCTCAACGTGGAGCAAAGGAAACTCCTTACCATAGGAGTTGAACTTGCCGCTAAACCATGTTTGATTTTCCTCGACGAACCCACGAGTGGTCTTGACTCACAAAGCTCGTGGGCAATCATAAAATTCCTCCGAAAACTCGCAAACAGTGGCCAGGCAGTGCTGTCAACGATCCACCAACCGAGTTCCGTACTCTTCCAGGAATTCGACAATCTACTGTTCCTTGCCAAAGGTGGAAGACCAGTGTACTTCGGAGCTATAGGCCCGAACTCCGAGATCATGCTCCATTACTTCTCGAGTCACGGTGCTAGGCCCTGTGCGGCGCAAGAAAACCCTGCAGAGTACATCCTTGAAACGGTGACTCTTGGGGCGAGTGGGCAGACCAGTCTCGATTGGCCTGGAATTTGGAGATCGAGTGACGAGACCAAAGAGATGACCAAGGAACTGGATCGAATTCACCACAATACGAGTCTTGGTGAGGCGAAAGATGACACGAGCAACACAGGCGAGTTCGCCATGCCTTTCTTCATTCAAGTCCGCCGCTGCACCATCAGGATCTTTCAACAGTACTGGCGGACCCCCTCTTATATTTGGGGCAAGGCGGTCCTCGGGCTCGCCTCAGCATTGTATGTTCGCGGACGATACATGAATTGAAGTATTCGACTAACAGCAACCAGATTTATCGGCTTCTCATTCTTTCATTCTAATGATTCATTGCAGGGCATGCAAAACGTAGTTTTCAGTCTGTTCATGCTAACCTCAATTCTGAGTTCCATGGTCCAGCAGGTGCGTCCACTATCACTTTGGGTATTTGGATATATCTAACAAATGCTAGATCATGCCACGATTCGTAATGCAAAGATCACTTTATGAGGCTAGTATATTCTTTCGCGACGTCTAAGGAAGGCTGGCACTAACTACGTGATTAGGTCCGAGAACGCCCTTCGAAGATTTACTCGTGGGTTGCCTTTATGATCGCCAACGTTCTGGTGGAGCTGTTCTACCAAGTTCTTGTTGGAGTCCTAGTTTACCTCTGTTACTACTACGCGACATTCGGGTACGTATACGAATGCGAATCTCGTTGTAACGGGTTACGTCAACTGACGGTTCGCAGAATTCAATCCTCTGAACGCCAAGGCCTCATCTTACTTTTCTGCGTCGAGATCTTCATCTTCGCTAGCACCTTTGCGCAAATGGTCATAGTTGCACTCCCTGACGCACAGACAGCGGGGGCTCTTGCCACCCTACTCTTCTCATTGACCATGATTTTTAACGGGTAGGGTAGACTGTTCTGGCGATAACAGCGACATGAGGCTAATAGTACATCAGTGTCTTCCAGCCGCCACAAGCCTTACCGGGCTTCTGGATCTTTATGTATCGTCTGAGTCCTCTGACTTATATCATTGGGGGCCTTGCTGCTACAGGTCTTAGTGGACGACCCGTTGTGTGTTCCACAACCGAATTGAAGGTCTTCCAACCGCCCAATGGGCAAACTTGCGGCCAGTATCTGAGAACATACCTTATGGAAGCACCCGGCCAGCTCACCAATCCTAATGCCATGGCCAACTGCTCGTACTGTCAGCTCAAGAATGCTGATCAGTTTTTGGCAGAGTCCGAGATCGCATGGAATGACAGATGGCGCAATTTTGGCATTGTCTGGGCCTACATCTGCTTCAACATCGCAGCTGCAATGATGCTCTACTACGTATTTCGCATATCAAAGTGGAAGCCAGCGACTTTGGAGCAACGTAAGCAGCGCTGGGGGCGTATTGGCAGCTGGATGGGAAGGACCGGGCTTTGGATCCAACTCTTGATATTGGGATTAATCGGTCAGGCTTTTTCGCGCTAAGACAAGACTGAAAATACCGTGTACCGCGTCGAATGAGACGACAAGGACACTTGATGAGTTTATCATGCTGAGTACGTACCGAACGGAATTCAATGTTTTCGAAAGTGATTACAGGCAGATGAAAATTGTCAGTGGTATTTAGTATCTCACCGTCGAAAGTAATGAAAGTCTGCGTACAATCAGAGGATAGGAAGTAGCCGTGCACTGGCTGAATGTATACTACAGATAACACCATTTCAACCTCAGCATTCTACAAATTTTGGACCTTACGGGCTATCACTCCTCAAGTCGTGAATGTTCCCTTTCCCGCTACAGGCCATCACCGTCATCACTGTACCAGCCCGAGCTCCATGTCGCCTATTTTTGACTAGAGTCAGAGACATATGTTACGAGACGCTCGATGTTCATCTTGCGTCTACTGATTCTTTGACGGTTCACAGCCTACCACGAGCAACCTCACAAGCATTCGCTGCGCAGTTTCTGGTCGCTGGCACGGCTGTGTGCACCCATCCAGAACAGCCGCTCTTGATCGGCCCACCATTCCGTCGCTAGTTGAGACCAGCAAGGGTAGATATTGCCGACGTCGCTGCATCGTCCGAGCTACCCTTACTAGCTTAGCCGATGCGTAGATGGACAACACCGGAAAGTGTAGCTCACTGCTGGGGCCAGCACGCGGCGCCATGTGCCCCGGAAAGCGGCCGGAACGGAAGGCGGCCGGAACTGGTACGAGGCTGGGCTACCCCTGAAGCGAAAGTGACCATCTAAGGTCCTGCCTTATCCATTGCTTCGTGAACTGGCGTAAATAAAACCCTCAAGAAGTACTGAATAGGCATCGGTCGGACGAGGCAGTCTAGTAGGCCGTTATCCAGTAATTACTTCTTTGACGGTCAGCTACTAGCTAGAGAGGCTTAGTAAGCGACAGTAATGAGTATAAGGTACCAAGTACCTTTATGGTAGGCTAGTAAGGCGATAATAATAGTCACCCAAATTGAAATTTAAGTCATGCTATAGATATAGTTAGAAAAAGAGCTAAAGATAAATTTCGGGCTTTTAAAAGGCTATCGCAGCATCGTGACTAGCTGCAATATTTTCTAAGTTAAACCTAAGTCGAAAGAACTATCCGATTCTGGATGGTTCTTATAGTTGATACAAACATACGACAGAAATAATGTAATTGTCCACAAAACGTAAGTCGCTGTTCCCCATTCACGATACCTGTTGAAGAATACCATAGACAATGTCCCAACCGGGCTGTGAATCGGGATGCGGCCATATTTGTTACCGACAGATGTTGCAGGAATAACAATCTGGTTGGGACACTTCGACTCAGCGGCTCCCTTGCCTGCTCCCAGTTCCAGTTCCAAGCATCTGCACGGAATTTAGATGACAAGGCTATACGCAGCTGAATGCTGGTCACCCGACCTCGATAGCGTCAGTGCTGTGTGAAGCAACTCATATTCGTATTCGTCCATAAGGCTGTCCACAGCTGGCTTGTCGCCTCATGCTTGAGAGGATTGCATTAGACCGAAGACTCGGTCTCGGATCGAAAGTGCGGTGTTCGCGGCGAGGTATTTCTATTGATATGCCAGACGAGATAATTATCCGCAACGATTACTATACGATCAATCAATTGCACTACATGAACTGAAAAAAGGAAGACTCACCAACGAAGAAGGTCAAAACTACCGTGGGTATCAGCCAAGAAGAAAGGATGTAGTTTCTGAAAGCCACGGTGTTGGTGTGTATGACTGGAAGGAGGCAAAGGCCAATCCCAGCAGAAAATCGAGTGACAACGGAGGCCATCTCGGCCCAAGCGATGTGCCTCTTACCACACCAGTATAGTACGCCTAGCGTGATCAGGACACAGCCAGCGCCGATGAAGAAGAAGTAGAAGACGGTAACGAACAGGTCGATAGCCTCCGGTGGTTGGATTGGTCTGAGGGCTTCATATGGCAGAGCCGATGTCTCGTTTTGGGTGTCTGGAATAGCCATGCAAGTAGATATGTCCAGATTCAAGGCTTTTGGAAGTCGGTTCGCATGCAGGTATCGCTCTACTAGCGTCCACCAAAGAATGAATTTGGAACTGCCTTCCACGGTGAGTAGAATAGCGACGTGAAGTGGATAATGGAGGAGAGTCCAAATCTGTACTCCGATGGTTCCGAATCTATCTGGGTCAATCTGATCAAAGTAGAGCACCCACAGAAAGAACTATTAATAGGGTCAACACCTTAGATTTCTCGAAGACCATTCAAGTACAGATCACTTACCACGAGGAAGCCACCAGCGACAATAGTACCAAGATCACTGCTCGTGATGTCTCCAGATTTAGTCAATATCTTCGCCACAGACTTGGTTAGACCAATGATCCCTTCTCCCATGATGATCAAAGTTAGGAGACCGATGCGTTCAACGAGGTGCGTGTGCTTAAAACTTAGAACACGCCAGATACTGGATACGATGACAACAACTATCGCTTCGATGAAGCAGACAATATACCTGTGACTGGTAAGTGATGACGCTATGTGAGAGAGAGGAGAATCCGACGTACCACCCGATGTACGCGTGGTTTGAACCTTGATCAGTAAACGCGAAGAAAAGGCCTAAAAAGACCATGGCCGAGGTGAACAGCATTGCCATAATTAAAGCCAGTGGCACAATCGTCTTCGGATACTCTTTAACGTACCAAAGCACCATAGCATACTGCATCACTAGAAAGAAACGTGATGCCATAAGAATGAGACTTAGGCTTCGAAAGCATACAGGTACATAGCCTTCCTTGCCAGTATCAAATAATGGACCGGCAACAGCAAAGCCAATCATTACGCCGAACGACAAGGCGTAAAATATCCGGGAGCAGATGGAGTCGGTTGAGAAACGAACATCGTATAACGAGGTTTGAAGCCATGTGAACCAAAGCAGTGTGAAAAAGCCGATATAGGACCCCAGAGCTGCTGTTCATCAGCGTGTATCTTCAAGGACTTGCAAAGACTTACCCTGAGCGTTTTCGATGTCGTGATTCGCAGTGAATGTCGCGAGGTTGGCGACAAAGAACAGGTCAGAGAATAGTTCGATACTGTTAGCTTCATGGTGTTCCCTAAATAGAGGGGTAGCTGGCACGAGATTGTATGGTTCGTTGCGTTCAGATGAATCTGGTGATGACCTTCCCACAACCTCATTGAGAGGCGATTTGATCCATGGCATGGGCCTGCTGCTGGGCGTGTAATCGGTCGCAATAGATTGATGTAGAGTCTGAGAACGCTCCATTTTGGAAAGTAGCACCCGCCTGCCGGACACGGAGACGCAGACGTGGTACGACGTTGGACGGAATGGAGTTGCTTTAGGGAGAGGTTACAGACGGCGTAATGCTACTTTTATCCTGTTTAAATGGCTTGGCGCCGCTGGTTAACTCGCCCTGGCTAGGATCTAGGGAAAGAAGGAGTACGCCGGTCAGCAAAGGATGGGTTTGGTCGACCCTGGATATCTCTATCAGAATCGTAGTATGATTCCTGATCTTGAGTTGGCAGCCGCAGAAAAGAAGAGTTTTGAGTGTTTTGCGACTTTCATGCCGCGGTTGTCAATGATTCGGACCGCGAGATATTCGATCTTTCGTCGTGTTGGTGGGCTCATTTGTGCCGCATTTGTTGCCGACATACTGGGCTAATACTTATTCCATTTGAATCGAGCCAACGCCAGCTCAACCGGACGTATCGTATATGTCAAGGTCATTGTCGGCATCAGCACGGCTTTTTCGTGGGTCCTAT
Source organism: Exophiala xenobiotica (assembly GCF_000835505.1). Lineage (NCBI taxonomy): Eukaryota > Fungi > Ascomycota > Eurotiomycetes > Chaetothyriales > Herpotrichiellaceae > Exophiala > Exophiala xenobiotica. The sequence goes on along the minus strand of NW_013562493.1, from coordinate 3,734,138 downwards.
GTACCACACGCTTCAAGTAGAAACTCCAGATATGATGCTTCATTTTCTATCCTGAATCATATCGAAGTGCACCTCAGACAATTTTAAGGGAAGTGATGGAATCCGCCGCCTCCCCACGCTTGGACTTCGAAGGCCAAGCTTCCGCCTTCGTCCTTCATGGGCATATGCACTTCAAAACCATGAAGCCGATATGTACACGTACATCTTTCGATGTAACAGGGTATCTCTTCCACTCTGCGTCTGGGTTGCTATCGTGGTTAGACTCCTGAGGCGCGTGTAGTGAGCAGGTCTGGACAAGAATTAGGTCGTTGGTCTCCCTCGTCATCATCTTCAGTATCGGAGTTGACTTCAATGATCGTGATATTGATAGTTGGATCGAGCTCTTCCTCCTCCGATTCGTCTTCAGAGGAGGAAGCACTTTCAGGGACCCAGGCGTGCTCAGCTTCCCCAGCCATGATTTTCGTGTGTTGATACCTATCTTCTTCCTCTTCCTGTAGTTCGTCGAAAATGTTATGGAAGCATTCCTTGGGCTCCTGCTTGGCGTTCTCGAGCTCGAAAATCAGCGAGTCAAGCATATTAGCGTGTCCTACGACGAGTCTGAGATCGTGGTCAGGTCGGGCAGCCTCCCTTGCGAGCTTCGCGCCTGCACTGTAGGCGAGGGAGTATATTTGAGCAACACTCATCTTCTGCTTGCTTTGAGGAGATTGGGGGAATTTTGAATGCCGCAGTGCCTTAGTATCCGCTGCAGAAATCGGTGCCTCAACTGAAGGCGTTGTAGTTTCCCTTTCCTCGCTAATTGTGGTTATTGCTGTGTTCCAGAGACCATTACGGACACTTGCAGTTTCGATGTGGTATAGTGGCTTCTCTGACCACCTCCGCAAAGGCAATCGCCCTGAATCGGGAGTCAGAAGTACCATTTCTAGAGTCGAGACGGCGATCTATGTCAATGAGGGTTCTTTGGTGCGACGCCGCTATCCTTGGATATTGGGGTTGTAATTTCCAGTCAGTTCAGTTTCCTGACTCCTGGTAATGAGCTGGTTGCTTGGCTCTTTGGGTTCAGTGTGTCCTCAAAGCCCACTTCGCAGGCGACCATGAATGGTCGTTTCATGATTTTCCTGCACTAGTGTACCAAGTGCAGCTGATGGCAGAGTGCATGATGGTATGAGTACATAGGCTGCATGAGTGGAAACAAACGGGCACTCTCCAATCTGGAGTATACAGAAAAACTATACAAGTGCAATTCATTAGGAGCTGAGGAACACTGCCAAGGCATTGATGCAATACGAGGACACGAGCTGAGTATCACGCAAAAGGGTGGTTCTAGACCTTCGACGCCAACCTCAATCCAATATTTTACGGACGCATTACCACGGGCCGCCCGCACAATGAAATCTCGTGGAACCAGCCTGAGATCGCCCCGCACTTCTTTGAGGCAGCTTCTACTGTATGTGTGCGCATGCGGCTAATGCTAGCTACTGTTCTGAGTGAGCTGCTCATAGTTTCGTCCACGCATAGCGCCGTCGCCACAGGAATTATAGCTAGGGTAAACGTAGTTGCATAGCGAGTGGACCATCATAGCGAGTGGACCATCATAGCGAGTGGACCATCATAGCGAGTGGACCATCATAGCGAGTGGACCATCATAGCGAGTGGACCACCATAGCGAGTGGACCTAACCCAGTTCCTTAATCGGACCACTATAATCTTTTCCATCTAGTGGGTAGGGGATTAAGGATGGAATAATTTCAACGAAATGGCACTTCTTCACCCCGCGGCAGTGTCGCACTAATTGGTCGTAGCCAAGGTCTAAAGCTTCTAGCCGCTTGGCGCAGACAGCAGGACGTAGGTCGCAAACGTTCAATTGCTCGCGTACTCACCTTCCTTGCAGGAGAGGCGAGCTACGCCTTACATTAGTGAATAAGGTGCTTGTCATGCGTAGAAGTAAACTCGTACTGTATTCCGTAACAGTAAGTCTCCTTCATCAGCAGACATGAGCGACGGCACGCAGAAGCATTCCTGGGTTTTGCATTACCACGGTGGCAGTCTGGTCCAGGCTCAACCTGGACATCTCTCTACCCTGTAAAAACGTCCGGGGAGAAACGATATCACGCGACTGAACGCCCATGATCCAGCTCCGGCCGCCTTCCGGAATGGCTCCCAATGGATGTGGCGTTATTGTCATGGCTTACAGCTCGCGAGCATTCTCTTGTAAGCATTCCCTGCTCGTCGAGTAGAGTCTCAATCCAGGTTGACAGGACTCTTGTAGGTGGGAGTCCGCCTATGGACGTAACCAGCTGATGGCTTGTCCCCTGTGCACAAAGCCTTGGTTGCCTGCCCAATGTCAAAGGGATAACCTGGACAAGGACGCGGGCTCGATGTCGGAACCAGACGGGCATATTTAAACGTCCCGGAACAGGTCCGGTGGATTCGACGCGTTAAATTCATCCTTGTCGTGTGGGTGCTTGATTACCATATCGGATAGTGGCATTCACCACTGACGGTGGAGCGAACGAAAGACGAAGACAATGAGATCGCTTGTGGCTCCAAATGCTCGAAACCATGCGTTCTACGTCGGAAGCACCGATCTCACAGACCACCAGGTTCTCCACAAACAAAGAAGATGGTGTACAGTGCTAGGGACACTTGCAGTGATTTCGGCTTGTTGCTTTTTCCTTCTCTCACCAGATGCTCTCCTTCTCCCTTCGATTATGGCCTAGAAGACCACGTCCCTACCTCCTGAGGCACATTAGCGTTAGAATAGCGTTCCCCGCGCCAGACATAAGAGCTAGATATTAATGCTATCATCATCAAATCCAAATCTGAACGGCACACACTCCGAAGATGAATGAAACAGCCAGAAAATTTGCTGCCCCGTACGATTTTATTCCTCCACTCGTCGTTGCGTTTGATCCTCCGCTGCTCGTCGCGTTCTGTGGCGTCTCGACCAATTGGGGATCGTAGAGCCCGGGGAAAGTATCGTTGATGGTGCCATTCCAACAATACGTAGAAAAGCAATGCTGGCAAGTCGCCGGAATTGCGACACCTGTTCTCTCAAGGCTTCTGCTAAGAATTGCACAGCCGACACACGTTTGCCACTCCTCGTCGACTGTCCCGTTCGCCATTGTTGCAACATTGTACCCGTTTTGGACAATCCCGTCACGCTCCGTGTCGTTATATTCAAGGTCAAAAGTAGAGACGTTCGAAAAATAAGAATAGGGCGAGTTAGGGAGGTACACGATGAGCGGACCAACGCCTGTCATGTTTTTCGAGTCGCAGCCGAAGAATGTGGGTTTTGAATTGAGCCCCAAATTGACGAATGTGCTTTGATCTGGGATCGAAGGGAAGGCCGCGGTGCCATTGTCCGTCGAAATTAGACTTCGTCGATAAGTTGCAACTATGCTTGTGCCGTTTGGCCAACGGGTCTCGACGTCTGCTGAGCTGTCAATAGCGAATATTACGTCGACCTCTCTGCTAGACTGAAGAAGCGGATGGAAGGGTATATTTTGGAGATCTTCACCTCCATCAACTAAAACCAACGTAGTCGATTCCGCGCTAGGGTTTGTTTCGACGTTATATTGGTGGAACGGGTTGGGGGAATACAGCGAAATGTCGTTATTGTCCTCGCCAATTTCCTCAAGTATTTGGGTAATTGCTTCCGTTAGTATAGAAGATTGGTTCGACCCATTGAGTACTAGGAAGCCCTGGTTGAATAGGGATGAAGAAGTTCCCATGACAAATCCAGCATTGTCGAATCCGCGGACGCATAAGGTATTCTGTTGTAGCTTGCCAGCGGAGAAGTTCGACCCGAGATACATTAAGGGAACGAACCCGTAGCTCCTAGGATCGAATGTACCGAGTTCCCAAGGGTTAAATTCATATATCGGTGTGTTTGAGGCTGTGCGAGGTATGTGAGCATTCTAGACTGTATTTCCACTCGTGTAACTACTTACCAATCGCTAATTGGTCTGGTGTTCGTTCGACCGCTATAACGAGTGGCAAAGGCATCTGGCCCTCTATAAACTCAGGTTGAAGGGCTATAGATGACCACGTATAGCTTAGACCTCCATCCGTGGTGTTGATAAACTGATATGATAATGATCGGCCCCTATTAAAAGTAAATTTCCACAGTATTAGAGGATGTAGACCGGTCCTGACCAGTAGTCGGTGATGGAAGTATTAAACCCAGCATCTTCCTTATCGGTAATATCGTTCACCAGTGTCCTCCAGTAATTTGAAATTGTAGCCGGTCCTTCCAAGACAGAGTAGTCCAAGTCCCATAGTGTTCCCGTGTTGTCACTTAGCAAAGCTGGGACGGTGGTGAAGTTATTCATATACAGGGAACCCAAAAGCCAGGAGCCACCACTTAACCCAGAAATGTATGTAGTAGCTTGCAAGAGCCCGCCGAGATGACCCACTCCAGTGGAATTTGCTGTCCGGGAGTCGTAGGCAGCGACCGCACCAGCGCCGTTCATCATTGCCCTGTAACCACCGCCCGATACTGCGATGCCTATGTTTGGCAAAGCAGATACATTTTTGGCTTGATTGTTGAGGAAACCTGGGGCGTCGAAGTCCTTGACATTGATCCTACTGAACAGATCAATCATAGCTGCTTGTGTCTGATTTCGTCGTTTGGCGAGCCATGATGTTTCATCTGGGGAGAGCGTGCTCCCACTTCGTATGACAGGCTCTGGAGAGGGACATGCGCTTCCTTCTGGTGCATATCCGTTTGGCGCATTCGGTAATGCCCTTCGAGCGACTGCATTGCTGACTTCTATCGATACTGATTCTGCAAAGCCATATGAGCGGGATCCTAAAATTAATGTAAGTGATGGCCATCGGAAGCCCTGTTCAGAGCAGGACACTTCACCTTGACACAAAATTACTATGGCAGCAATCCAAGTGATCGTTCTGAGTATGGGGTATTTCATGATCAGGCGAAGTCAAAATTTTGTGACGAGGCAGCTATTCTCACAAGAAAGTGCTATTGCTTCAAGTTTCCTCGGACATGAGGGGGAAGAAGTTGAAAGAATTTCTCACTTCTCCAACATACCTGCTTAGAAAGTATCATCACTGGAAGGTCGAGCCAAGGGCTTCCTTTCACATTTTCGGCATACTCATAACTCATTGGAGGTCACGAGCTGAAGCTGAAGTGAAGAGCACGAATACGGATACAAAGCCATCCTTTTCCCGGATGAACTCTCCCAGGGTCTGCAGGACTTCGACAGTCTTTTCGTATCGAGACAGGGAAGCCATGCTGGTTCTCAAGACAGAGGAGGATGCGATGAATGTAGAACAAGGTAACCTAAGTGTCGGAGTAAGAGCGGAACCGCAACCGTAAGTTGAGGGTGTGTAGAAAGAATCTGTCAATTTCCGAGCCATGAATTGGCATCGCTTTCTTCAAGGTCTAGGCTGTTGTCATAGCTCATCATTGAGAAAGCCCATTGCTTTGCAGCTAATTCGTATTTCACTTTCGGAGTTCGGACGGAACGGCAGCATAAGCCTGGCTCAGCAATTTTCTAGGACCACCCGTCAGAATAAGACGCGTTGGTTAGTTCTTCCTTTTGCCAGGGTGTTCTGATCCTGAGCTCCTCTGAATGCAACAACAGTTCGCGTGACTTCGTGCGAAGGTCGAAGCAGTCGCCTGTGTTCATTTCAGTTGCCAAAGCTTTAATGCATTGCCTGAGCGCTAGCTTGCTACTAGCACGTGGCGCGGAATTTGCCTCGCGAGGCTCAGCTCGTGGAGCCCATTGCCTCCGAAAACGAAGCTTGTGCAGGCTGCGAGAGGCTCTTGGTTGGGTAGCCTATGGGACAATCATTCAGTCGGTATGGTTTACTCCTGCGGCCATGAATCGGGTCCGATCATTAGCTGTTGTACAGTGGCCCAACTAACGTTACTGAATGCTCGCACCTCACCCCGGACTGGGATATGGTGATGCCGCCCTGTGCTTCCCCGTGCCTCATCAACAGCCAGCGTGTCTTGCTTAAACGTCTCATAATTTGCTCCCATTGTCCTGATAGAGCAAAAGACATTCCTTACACAGGTTGTGTGCCTACATCATTCAGCTCCTGTGACTCGGAAAAGTTCGAGTCCATTGCGCATGCGAAGTCGACCTTCTCAGATGGTACAACCGTCCCCTCATTTCACCTCAGATCCTCCGCTTCGCCCAGAAGACGGACAACCTCAGTTACATCGTCAAGTACGAAAGCAGCACGAAGAGCACCCGGGAAGCAGTGTACTCCCGCAATGATGGCCTCGTGCGCGGTGAGTGGGATTGTGAATTTGGGTGGTCGATACGCGACCAAGGCACCAGAGACTTGCTGGGCCTCTGTTGGGACATCCCAGCGGCGCTGCAGGAAGAAAGGAAACATCATTCGCTCGCTCACTAACTCACTCGTTCACTCACTCGTTCACTCACTCTGTAGCTATAATGCGTCAACGTTCCCTTTGTTCTTGACCTCGTCCTCCTAGCCCCTCTCTAAATCGCTCATCTTATTGATTGACGAATTCATCTGAGTCCGGAAAGACGTCTATGCCTTCTATACTTTCCCCAAGTTCCCTGCCCTCGACTACAGGCTTCTCAGCATCGAGGTACACCAGGACTACCCGCGCCCATTCCGTCTGACTCACGTTTCTCCAGGCGTGATTTGTTGCCCTGTGTACGCATATGTCCCCTCTCCTCATTATCATTGTTTCTGTCGAATCTAACTCGAGCTCTACTTCACCTTCGAGCACAATACTGTAGTCAAGGCTTACAGTCCGGTGCATTGGCGAGGAGACACCGGGCCCTATGTCCATGACTCGTAGTACAGTGCCACCGGAAACTGTAACCTTCGGTGGCGATGCGAACGCGTTTGTATAATCGTCGAGGTCCGCGTCATCTCCGATTGTAACTGGGAAAGACTTAGTCGTATAGGCAAGGAAGAATGACGCCTCAGGGACGTGGCGCCAGAGAGCCTTCGATGGAATAGTCTTGTCAAAGCGGGATATCCCCGACGCCGAGTGCGTCGTGATATAGCGGTGTATTGAGGGGAGCGAATTTTTAGCAGCCATGTGGTCAAGACCTATCGTCGCTCCTCAGCGATGTTCTATAGCGGCGTATTTAGTTCATGAAAGCGTATGAGACAAAAGATACCTACCATCCAAATCCCAATACTGAGAGTTCCGAAGTAGAATCCAATAACAGAACGATCCGCTGTCCGCTGAGATCAGGGTTCATGCTACAGAGGGAATCGCAAGGCGTGGTTAAGAAGATCTCCATTATCTTTATTAAATCGTTTTTAAGGATGCTTTAAGGGCCCCCAAAGTCAGACCTTCAAGCGAGGGACGCCGTAGCTAGTAAGGGGCAAGCATAACGGGATTGTGGAGCCGGAGGTGGGTAAGTCGGTCAACTAGAAGGGCTGCGGAGAATCTAACATAGAAGTTTATTACAAGAATGCAATCGGCACACGCACCCTCCCTCTTGCTTTGTTGACTGTAAGTTTCATCGGCCCGGTCTGGAGCAACCGGAATACGTATCTGGAAGTACATTGGGCCGGCGCAAACTCAAATCGACGACACCACGATAGGATTTTTGGCAACGAATACGGTCCCCCTAGTCTCGCTTGCTAGTTGAAACTAATATAGGTGTGCATCTTAGTAGTAGTTTCAAAGTAAAACAAGGGTAACTCGGGTCTAGCCTGAGCTCACATTGGTCTCCGTCCGAGCCTAGCTCGAGACAGGCTCGGTTTTAGCCCATGCTGACTCACATCCGACTCGATTCCATAGTAGAGAAAATTTCCGTGGATTCTGCAACGGACGCAAATGGATTGCAATTGAGGAGAGATCGACGACAAAGAAGCTGAAAATTACTATTAGTATGCATGACAGAACGTGTCCTCAGCAAAAATGCGGCTGACAAAGTCCAGTGAAAGTCTTAGCGTCCTAGTAGTAGACCGAAAAAAGATCGCAATCCTGAGAAACATCAACTAGAATTCACCTTGGCATCCGGAGCATCTTGACTTAGAACAGTCACAGATCGGGGTTTGTGGACAACGGAAAGGTTCCCGTCTTTCGGGAAAAGAACGAATTTTCAAATTCATATTGCTGCAGCACTTCAAGCTGAATTTTGTTGATGTTTCGGGGTCCTGTGGCATCCGCGGCTCTGCATGTCGTGGGCTTCGGGTTTCCTCGCTCACCCAGACTTTTAGAAAGAGATTCTGAGCTGCGCTGGGGATGGCAGAACCCTGCCTTATGGTATCTGATTGCCGAGGTAACCGCGATGCTTCCCGACGACGATGTTCTCGCGGGGTTGGTACATGGAGAAATTTGGCAATTGGGTTGGTGGCGGAGCGGCATGGGATTCTGCTGAATCGACAACGGTTGCTTTGTGGAATTGCCAATTTTGACCGGCCCTTCCCGTTCCCGCCGTCGACGAGCTCTGAAGCCCCAGTACTCGTAGTACCTGCTCGAACCGAGCTCATGCAGGCACCCGAATCGGCGGAGGCTTTGTCTTCCGAAGCACCGAAATCTTCCCGTCTGGGTCAGAAGGGTGCCTCCAGTAAGTATCATTCTGCGTGTTCGATGGGCTGGCTCCCACCTGGAGTTCTGAAGTCTTGATTCGAATTCATTCTGAACAGTGACACCTGATAAGGCCCAATGCAAAGGATTTGGTCACAGTGTGCCCCTGTTGCAATAGCTGACGTGATTTACCTGCCGTCGGGTGCAGAACGACATCGAGTTTGGCATCGTCCTACCTGAGGCTCCAATAGCCTGATAGCCGTCATCATATGCCAAGGCCTGTCTGCGCACCTCCTTCCCGAACGTCACTTGTCGAGGTCCAAACGCCCATGTCGCACTCAGATCGTAGCACGGGACGGGGCACTCAAGCAAAGAACTGTTCTTTTCAGAGAAAATGAATGCCTTTTGAATCACCACCGCGCCCGCGGCGCAATTGATGTTTAGACCTGTGTTCGCAGGGAGTTGGCAATGCTGTGTAACCGGCTGGAACATCGAGCAGGGCACTGTACTGTCTGACCCCTCCGCAAAGAAGCTTCACCTGAGAATGGGACGGTCGCAGTAGACATTGCATCATGGCAGTACTGAAGTACACAGGGGGTGATATTAGGACAGCGCGATCTGAGGAGCGACTTCATCCTGGACTATGGAAGACGCAAACAACACGCAACAGGATGATTCCGAGGCCAACAGACCATGAATGGCACAATCGCATCACCATAAAGACGTTCATGCAGATCGCGCAGCGCTCATGACAGGTCGATACCATCCTAAGGGAAATTTCGTGCTGCCAATCATAAATCTTGAGAAGACCAAAATGACAGGTGGTGTGTTACAAATATGCTGATCAATGTATGACACCACATGGGTTTGAAGTAGAAAGGGACCACCCCGCATGCTTTCACCAAAGATGCGCTATCATGACAGAAGTTTGTGTCTGTGTAGCAGTACGGCTACATTCGGCAGACCCACACTGACGACGACATCAAAGATCCATCATCAAAGTTTTGCTGCTTGGACGAGCGCGGAACTTCCGGGGCGAGGGTGGGTGTTTGACTGCCCTGCGCAAGGGTCGTGGTCGAACTGCGAGCCGACATGTACTGCTTTCTTCAGAAACCATTCATTGGGAGATACACCGGAAACCATACCAAGATCCAAGTCGACCGTGTGCTGATGGATGTTGTGCGCGCCAACATTGAGGCTTGCCTTGGTCGAAGTCGTGACAGCGGAAGTTGCAGTGTGGGAATCCCGGTCAGACTTCGACGCGACAATGCGAGTAGCGGTCGCGAGCCTGGTGGATCTGTTCGGAGTCGGCATGGTCAATCAAACGGGGGACTGACAATCAGGAATTTTTGGAGGATGTGGTGATGGTTCTGCTAGATTGCTGGATTGTTTGTAATTAGGAGGAGCGGGTGCACTACTGAGTCGAGCAGTATACTAGTATTTTATACCCTCTCGAATGTCACCGTAATGTAACTCCCTACTCAGGGGAAGGCGCTGTACACTCGCGAAAATCTGCCAGAGTCACCGGATAGAATCATGTCGTACCTCATTGCTGAGCTCGAGGTCGCGGAAAGATCCTCAGAAGCACTAGAACGTGCGGGATGAAAGTGATAGGCTGCAGTTCGAGACGCGCAGAACAAGGTGTTACCACCTTTGATGTTGATCCTTCTGGTAGGAAAGTGCCTGGAACACAACCAGGGGCTTAATCGCATGTGCTGCCGACGCTATCAGATGCAGAAACCCAGAGGCCAAAGCAAGTTACTCAGTCCCCTCAAAGGTACCGCGACTCTTGCGTGGTCGAGGGTTGGCAGCCTGATGCGACCTGACTTGCAGCAATGTGGATAGTAGGATGGACGATAGGAACTCCTGAAGACTGCCGTGTAACCGTTTGACATAATGCGTGCATACGCCGTAAGCAGGCATACCCTGGTATACTGTAAGTGAAATGTTGTAAAGCATCGTCAAGTAAGGAGTAAGTTGCGGATAGACGCATTTGACCCATCGAAGCCTCCGCGGATTAGACTCGGTGCTTTGCTGTTGTCAAATTCATCTCACAAGGTGGGCACATCGCACTCAGGCACTTTGGCGTGGGGTTTCAATCCTGTCCAAGAAACCCCAAAAGTACGCAGCGTAAGATTATTCGGGCTACGCGCGGAACAGCGAATCACAGATTCTGACCATGTCGAAGAAGGAAATGCTGCTGAAAGAGACGAAGACCCCAAAGCGATTGCCGTCGGGAGCTAATCAAACATCCCCGAATGCACCTGGCCCGAGGAAGTGGTAATCCCTTAATGATCACTTGCAGCGGGGAAGGAACTCCCGCACGACACGGTCAGTAACTTAGGTCGGCGCCATCGGGAGCCGACGACTCGGCGCATCTGCTCGCTTGTTCCATCGGGCATACCCACGCAGGGCGACAGGCACAGATCGCTGATGTGCCCGTCCTTTGGACGGGATTGCCGTTCTCCGTTGACGAAGGTCGGCCAATGATGTATCGACGTGCATGGCTAGGGAGGACAAGGCGAAATGGTGACTTCAGTAGCTTGCCTACGGCGGTACTGTGGGACATCGGAAGCACCACCTTCCCTCAAACACGGCCAGCAGCATGTCTCGACAGCTCCTCCAAGGCGTCCAGGTAGCGCCGGCCATCGCTACCCTTTTGAAAAAGGTCACTCGCGACCGCATAGAAGTGGAGATTTGCCAACGCTTGCGACTTCGAAAAGATACGCTGCTGTACTTCCAGCGGAGTCGGAATTTCCCAGCACAACATCTAGCATTTGTTTCTGCATTTTGCTTGATCCCACAACGGGACCACTCTGCTGCAGGAGGTCTCGTCTGTCTCCTGCAGCGTAACCAATTATTGATGACCGGTATCCTGATCGAACGATATTTACGAATATCAATCAGGATGGCCTAGAGTAACCTTCCCTGATGAACTCCATTGCTGGGTACCACAGGAAAGCTGTGGTGTGTCATCTTCTCGAGTGGACGGACCAAGACAGACAGATCTTCTGGCTTATGCTCTGGACACATATATCGCAATATCATGCTCCGAAAATTTCCCGTACATTGCATTTTCGTTTACCATCATGCAAGACGCCGCAGGCAATGAGGGTCAAGCGTCCGTCGCCGAAATCCAGCCGCATATATTGCTTGTTATGAGCTAAGTTCGTGTACTCCAGTCCGCGAACCTCAGGCTACTTTCCGTCTTGAGCCCGAGACAGTAACTTTCAGCGGAAATGAGCAGTTGCTTGATAGGTGGGTGCCAAGGTTGTTCCCTGCAAGCACACGGCTTTCTGCTTAATGTCCGGATCAGACAACGGGGTTCAGTCTTGGCTTCATGCGAACGAGCGAGAGGAGTCTCCTTGAAAGATATTCCCAGGTATGGTACTGCGGGCAATTTCCTCTCAATAGCAAACAGCCTGCGACGGCACTACCTGGCCAAAGTGTTTTCGGTAGTTCATTTTGTGCCACCTCATGAAAAGGCAAGAGCTCTGAGTAGCGGTGAGCCGTCTAAGGAAGTTTTTCAGGTTGTACCACGCGGGCGTCTTCGAAGTCTGCTCGTGCAACACCAGTGACAACCACAGGGTTGTCCTGATGGTCCACATCGTGGAGATAGGTACGGAGACGGAAGATAACTCGTGAGAAGTGGAAATCATGAGTCTTTGACCTAGAGGAGATATTAGCTTCGGCTCAAACACAGTCGTGAATCATATTGTACCCTGAAGGAGATGAAGCGATAGATTGCGAAATGGGCTAGATGGTCATACCGATGAGTGACATCGTGCCGGCATTCTCCCGTAAGTCATTCGACTGCAGGGACGAAGACAACGAAAGCATGGGAGATCTCGAGGACGGATACTTGAACGGAAGATGATGTGCAAAAGGCGAACAGACTGTGCGTTCGGTCTCTGCGCACCTTTCAGCTGTGTGGGAGAAACGGTCGTCGCTTCTGCGATCTTCGCTTAGGTGCTGCGCTTGTACCCCGCAGTGCGGCGAGCATCGTTACCTGGCTCGCTAGGTACTGTTTGTAGGCTACCCAAGAAGTACTCGTATTTCCTCCGCAAGACCCTGCAATTACTCGCATAATCTCATCTGTCGAGCGCTCTTCTCGCTGGATTGCAATACGTACTTCAGGCGAATGTCCTGACGGCCGATGTCCTTTTAACGATGTACTTTTGATGGAGACACGCGACCCACCAGTCCACATTTCATCGGTCCATCCTCCCAAGAGCCTCGCTTATCACCGCGAAAGCACTGCCGAGGGCCACCAGCTCCGCAGCTCCAAACCTTCAAACAAAACAAAGTTTGCACTGTAGCCATCAACCATCTCCTGAGCATGAAAGAATGACGCATTTCCGCAACCAACAAACAACATCCACCGAGGCAACAGGAAGGGTCGTTAGATCGAAAAGATGGTGATATCAGGGAGGGCCGCCAGTGCTGCGGCCACAAAGGTTCAAGCAAGTCATTGGCCGCACCGTTGATACAGGATTTGAGGGAGCTTCGCGGCCGCAACTTGTCAAACAGCCTCACCAGCAGCTGCGGCCGAGGACGGGCAGGTCTGATGTCGAACCACCATTGGACATGGCACAGTTTGATGGTCCGTTTAGACAGCTTGTTCGAATTGACCTCCGATAAAAGCTGTAAGCGGTCAGCAACCTATACCTTCCGAGTGGATGTATCACCCTCACCCAGATTGCCGTCTTGGAGATTCGTCGATGTAGGCAGAAACTGTCCATCGGGTTCAAGAATTGTCAGGATAGCGTCAAGCTGCGCAGTCAAGGATCTTCTTCCAACCCGTCTGGTCTCGTGGTTCGAAAGACCAAGTGTCAACGGGTCCATGGTGTCAGCCGAACTTGCAAAAACATCAAGCATGAAGGATGAGTTGGTGCCGGGAATCCTTTCAGGTCGCCTTTCTGAGTATCGCAAGATGGCGGTGCCAAATCTCAAGACCGAGATAGCAGACATATTGGACGACTGCTTCCAGGTGTATAGTTGAAAGTTTGTTGGGACGAAAGTCCGGAAAACAAGAAATTCAGCTTTCGAACTCCAGAAGGATGAGAGGCGGCTGCGGACATACTCAGGACAAGAAGCAGGCATTATAGGAATAATGAACAAGCCAGACAGTGCGGACGGTGGCAGACTGGACCAGGTCGTTTGATTCTGGTGAACGGCTCGTTCCATCCTGAAAGAGCGGTGAAAAGCACTGATAAATCTCGAGGCCAATTCAACGGAGCCACGTTATTGCAGCATTCGAATACCAAGACGTGCCTGGTATGTTTTGGATGACAAGTGTTGCACGATCGTGCCTGGTTCATGCCCAATGGCTCGCTTGCAGGACGAGACTTAAGGCTCCCGGTCAGTCTTAACCCAGGCGAACTCTAGTCCCGCATGTGAGCATGACACGAGCTGGAGACTTTCTGATACTTGCTTGTAGAGATAGCCAGGATCATGTTAATTTAGGTCAACCTTATTCGGAGGCTTCAAGGCGGTTTGGTGGCTCTGATAGCACGCTTAGTCTGCAGACCATGGCTTGCTCCTCCACATCTGCATATTCGCTGACAGGGGTAGGTGAATAAGCGGAAACCACTATGATGAGGTGGAAGTGTACGTATAGCGTCGACTGAGGAGAGCTACCCGCACGGAGCGCAAGTCCGTCTCTCGTACGATTGAGCCAGTGGCGTTCAGAAGAACTTCCTCGATTGAAGTTCAGTGGTAGTGCAATTTGACGGCTTCGGATCGTCCTATGTCACTCATCCACCGATGGTGACGAGACAACCTTGCTGCGGCCTGGAAACTGCATACATCCGAATGGGTTGGGTATCGAGCCGCATGGTAGAATATGGTTGGCTGGGAGGTCGGGTTAGTAGAGAGGCTTGCCAGGGTCAGTCAGTCAGACCACCCTTCAGGCGTTGACTTGTGGCGGACAAAGAAAGGGCCCAGTCTGCCTAACGGCTCGGTTATCTCCTCAATGCTATAGCGTTGTGCTTTCCCATCCGGCGGTGAATGGAGGCACCTGTTCATCCCGACAGCAGAGGCAGTAGGTCGATGCCAGCAGAGCATGATCTGGGGCCAGGAATGTGGCCAGTGAAGGCTGTCTCCCTTTGAAGACGCATTACGCCGAGACTCCTGAAAATTGACGAAAAGAAGACAGTCAGACCCTTGCCTGCATAATGTGAACAGTATCCTTGCTGAGAACATGTCAGTGCTGCAGACTCACTCCTGATCCTGAGGCTCTGGTGCGCAGGTAAAAGCCGCTGGTGGTTGCAAAGCGCACCCACGCCCGAGCATTAGTGGGCGTCACAAGGGCTCAGGAAAAACAGGGCTGCATGTTTGGCTCCATATGGCACGGTCCGAATGCATCGACTGCGCTCAATCCTTGACGTTGGCGCTATCGTAAAGAGACCCTTGCAGCAGCGTAAGCTGGAGCACCCGGGCAAGGATACCATCGTCGCGAACCAACCAAGACCCTGTTGCGCTTGGCGTGGGACATGAGCCTCACCCAGGCCTGATAGGGAAATCCGACTTAATGGGGCAAGACGCAGGCCGCGAAGGGTTGCTTACTTTCCCTGTAACACTCAGTTGGTGATGATGGATGACATGAACGATGTTATGAAATTTCCAAGAGCCGGGTGTAGACTGACGCATTGATCAAGTCCCAAGGTGCAGCCCAGCGGACACAATCACGGAGAAGCTGGCCGACTCCTTAGTCGGATGTAGGGGTTGCAGAATGCTTCCAGAATGCAACAGCCACCCAACAGCCTTGTCAAGTCTTCGGCCAGGTGAAGATCGGGACCTCCGCTTTGCGGATGGCTTTGCATTAGCGCAAGCAAAGACCAGGGAAAGCAAAGACCAGGGATGAGACGGACAAGATCAACAAATGCAACCCACCCTTGGGTTGGTGCGCATGCAATTAAATTGAGGCTGCATGCACACCAGCGACTTCCGATTCACACACGGGGAACAGTGTTGTCCTTGACGGTTGACCTCGCAGGATGAGGCGCTGTGGCTTGTCTAGCCTGACCCCTCTTCTCAGCGCTTCCAGGCGTATGGATGGAGCTGAGCCCCTTGTACCGCATGCGGTCCAGGTATCTGAGAGGAGCGAGTGCCAATTTCGTCATGTGCATGGTTTGGTCTTTAAACTCGCACGTAGCAAGTGAGCATACTGTGATGTGACCCAGCAAGTAGCATCGTATTGAGCCTGCTCGGCTCCAAGTCACTTTCTCGTGACTTGCCGTTGCTCATACGCCGGCAACTAGACTCGCCTGGTAGACTTGAAGGGCTCAACAGTGCCCAGCAGCCTCTCTCGATGTGCAGCGAGCTCCATAAGAAGGCTAGTGGTAGGTGCTCAAGCCAGCTTTCAGGATGCCTGGTCGTGCGAAAACAAGCAGAGCTACCCCGAACTTCCGCTTCTCATGCATCGACTCTCAGTGGCTGGTGCAGCTGGAGACTGCACGTGACTTGGGGTGTACGGGCTTCTCGAAAGCACGCACTGCACGTCGCAATGCTCCACCCCCGGCTTCATCTCCATATCTTAGCCTCATACAATGTTGACGGCGGAGCGATTCATGAACCTCTGCTGAGAATAGTCAATGTTAACCCACAATGCCATCCTTGTTTGGTGTGGCCGCCCCCAGCGCGCCCAGATTATTATGCTGGATTCCTGGTCAAGTCCATTGAGAAGTTGTCGAAAGTCACTCTTGTTTTGGGAGTATGTAATCTCCAAACGAGTGTCGAGGCAGTATAAGCATGAGGCGCCCTTGAGCATGGACGCGTACCTTCCCGGGGAAGGAAATAAGCAATCAAGCTGAAGTGCGATTTTCCAGTGCAAGGACCACCTGTCAAAATAACAGCATTGCAGCTTCCGTTGTCGAGAGTGAACCCATCAACCTGTCAGGCAAGTGCTCACACCTTGGATGTTGACCTTCGAACCTATTCTCATCTCGCACTCCTACTTCAAATCATAACCTTGCCTCTGTTGTGTTTGTGTATGTTTTCTTGTGCATGCGGTACTCGTTGTTGATCCTGTGTGCCTTTGCCACCTACTCTCTTAATCCCGACTGCGTATAAATAGCAGTGCCTTTCATCGCCTTCTCTTCCTTTGACCATGTCAGACCCCTCCCGCTTGGACGACGACCCACAGCAATCGCGCCATAGAAGAACTGAATTGAGCCGCGCGAATACCACTGGAGAGGATACGAGCCTTTTCCACGAAATCCACGAGACACTTCGTCGATTGCTGCAGCACATGGTCTTCGTTGCTTTGCTGACTCTTCGACTGTATATGCTTCCACTGCTGTATATATCGCACAAACTCGCGTCACTTGACGATCCCTGGTATCCTGCATCCTGGAATTTCATCCTCTACCCGGGTAGAAGTGCGGTAGATTGCGGTTGTTGCAGGAAAAGAGAAGGGAGCGGGTTTTTGAGCGCGGTATGGTGTGAACTCAGCCGTGGCTTCGCATCACGTCTTCGCACATCGAGGTATCTTTATTTGCTGGGCAAAATCCTCGGAGAAGATCCCGGCATCCTCCAATCTGCTCCGGCCTTATCCCTGGGTAACGCAGTGGTTGACGTCCAAAGCGAGCTAGACAGTCAACAGCAGGTCCCCGACACTCACTCCAATGAACCCCAACCTGAAGTGTCTGCAAGTGCCTCTGAGGTATATCACGCCGCTCTTGTCAATGGGACCACTCTGGACGACATCCTAGCGGCATTCGAGGCAGAAGAGGATGTCTCCGAAGCAGAAGGCAGCTATATGGACGTGTCGTCGAACTCCGCATCGAAACCCATTGTCGACCAACAAGAACGCGACGTCGAACTCGATACGCATCAATACGAAGAGGTCAGCATACAGGCCATACCGGAAAAGCAGATCGCGCCCGAAGAGGCAGAAGAGAGTACCGTCTCACAGCCTGTGGCGACAGGAAAGGAAAATTTCCAACAGCAGCGGAAAATTCCGACCAAGGATGTTGAAGCTGCAAATCGAGGAGTCTTCGCCAACGACGAAGATGCTCATATGGGCCAAGCCCCTTCGTGCTATCGTACATCCTGTACTGATCATGTCAACTTTGACACGGGTGGGAGGCAGAAGCGAGAGAGCTCGGCGAATTTCAAACGCTGCCCGACGTTCGTCCGAAGACATGCTCAAACGCATATACCAAGAGGATCTGTGAGTAGCGAAAGACATTCACTGGCTGTACTGCATGACAGAGCTATGATGTCGTCACCAGCGCTTGGTCTTAGCTCCCCAACGAAGCGAGCAAGACTGCAGCGGAAGGTCGTGGTCTACCAGGACACAGAGAAAGCAGTGATGCCTGGTTGACCGAAGGGCCACGGTTGTGCTCTTGTCGCTCATGCGATAGACCTTGGATCCGCGATCAGGCTCTGATCGGCTGAGGATGGCATGAAATCAATGCGGCGGCGTCCGCCCGTCCGACTAGAGTGGCGGTGGTGGTGGTCGTGGAAATGAACGATCGCAGAGGCTGCCTGCGAAAACGGTCGTTTGGTGGTTATATGCGGCAAATCCGAATTCACACTTTCGCGGAAGACACATAATTTTCTGTCGCTTTCTGTACTTACCGTCGAGCAATGGGCGTTGTCTTTTGCGCTTTGGAGGATTGCGAAGAGCGCGTGCTCACAAGACATAGTCTGGGAACCACCATAAACCTGATCCGTTGAAGGTTTTCTAGCATTTTCATGGAGTATCAAAGAGAATAGGATTCCGGACTGGTCTTCTGCTCTCATCTTTTCAAAGCGCCACTCTCGGATCCATCGCATGATGTAGTAATATGACTTGTGAGGGCCGCGAACAGACGGGCTCTCAATGGGACAGTCGGAGCAGAGACTTCAAGATAGTGGTTGCCTAGGTCGCCAATAGTGGTTGTCCAAGCGTATATGCATGTCTGAATGAACAGAGGTCATGCAGATCGCGCCATATCGGATTCGCATTCTGGCGACTAAAAAATTAACACAAACGGAGCGGTTTCTTCCCTGAAGAGTTTGAGAATCTTCATCACGACGCGCCAAGACCTTCGAGCGTGGAGGCGATAGCGCGACTCTCCAAGTCCGAAGTGCAAGACCGTGATTTCGACATAATTTGACTGCGGCTTCGACATTACAACTATCTCACCTCCTTCTCTCCTTCATTCTCATTCCTCTTTGCCTTCCGACTGTCTCAGCTCGATCTCTCCCGTCAGTCGACACCTTACTCACTACTGAACTCCACATCGATTGATTTACGCTGCCGCAAACAGCGCAGCCTCAAAGCCGATCATGTGAGTATGCTCTCTCCCCGTTGCGACATAAGTCTGATTTTCTGGATAGGGAGACCTTTGAAAACATCTATCTTGACCTTTCGAAACAGTCCGGACGGTGTAGATTTGCCGAGAGTGGTCTCGGGTGGAAACCCAGCGGCGGCAGCGAACCATTCACATTGGACAGCAATCAGGTTGGCGCAGCACAATGGAGCAGGGCGTCCAAAGGATACGAGATCAAGATCATAACGAGAGACGCCCAAGTCATTCAACTCGATGGATTTGATCAGGAAGACTTCGACCGCGCCGCAAAAGCATTCAAGATCTGGTATGGCATCAATCTAGAAACCAAGGAGCACGCTTTACGAGGGTGGAATTGGGGCAAAGCCGAGTTTGGTAGAGCCGAGCTGGCATTCAGTGTTCAAAACAGACCCGCCTTCGAGATCCCTTACTCCGAAATATCTAATACCAATCTGGCTGGCAAGAACGAGATTGCTGTCGAATTCAACCTTGGCGAAGAGCCTACACAAAACGGTACGAACGGACACAAGGCGGGCAACACCAAGAATCGTGGCCGTAAGGCTGCAGCTGCTCGAGATGAGCTCGTCGAGATGCGCTTCTACATTCCCGGCACAGTCTCAAAGAAGGAAGTAAATGGCGAGGAAGGCAGTGGCGCGGAAGAGGAAGAGGAAGAGGAACAAAATGCCGCCAACTTGTTTTATGAGACCTTGATGGATAAGGCAGAGATTGGGGAAGTCGCCGGTGCCACCTTCGCCACGTTCCAAGACATACTACACCTTACACCCAGGTATGTATCCCCGATTGCCGGGTTACTGCCAGGGTATGTTTTACTGACTATATCTTCAGAGGGCGATTCGATATCGATATGTACGAGAACTCGTTCCGCCTACGAGGCAAAACGTACGACTACAAGATCCAATATTCGTCTATCAAGAAGTTCTTCATTTTACCCAAGAATGATGAGATGCACACCCTCATCACCTTGGGGCTCGATCCACCGCTACGACAGGGTCAGACACGGTATCCATTTATCGTGATGCAGCTCAAGCTCGACGACGAGGTCAATTTGGACTTGAACATGACCGAGGAATTGCTCGAGACAAAGTACAAGGAGAAGCTCGAAGCACATTATGAAGCACCAATCCATCATGTCATCACCAAAGTCTTCAAGGGTCTATCGGGCAAGAAGATCATTATGCCATCCAAGGACTTTGTCAGCCATCACAACATGAACGGAGTTAAGTGCTCCATCAAAGCGAACGAAGGTCTACTTTTCTGCCTCGACAAGAGCTTTATGTTTGTGCCGAAGCCCGCCACATACGTCCCGATCGAATCGATACAGAGTATTACTATGTCCCGCGTAGGAGGAGCTTTGGCAGCTAGCAGGACGTTCGACATCACAATGACGCTGAAGAACGGTCAAGGAGAGCACCAGTTTAGCAACATCAACCGCGAGGAGCAACAGCCCTTGGAAGCATTCTTCCAGGTAGGTCCTTTTTGCCGCTGTTCTTTTGAAATTGCTGACGTGGAGATACAGGCCAAGGGCATTCGCTTCAAGAACGAAATGCTTGATGACTCGTCGACGCTGCTCAAGGCCGCTATGGTTGACCAGGATCTCGCCTCGTCTGACGAAGAGGACGTTGTCAACCGCGGCTCAGCTGATGAGGACGACGAATCTCCTGATGAAGACTTCCAGGCCGACTCTGATAGCGATGTTGCCGAAGAGTATGACTCTGCTCATGAGAGTAGTGGTAGCGATGCTGGAAGTGATGCTGAGATGGCCGATGCTGATGGAGATGGAGATGCCGATGTTGCCAGCGAGGATGAAGAGCAGCAACGGCCCAAGAAGAAAGCAAAGAAATAGATGCGACACGACCTCGTTGACCTTTGGACTGTTAACTGCGGCGCGTCCACAAGCGGTTTAGTTTGGCAATGCTATTCATGCCGAGCCTTCTGTAAAATAATACAAATAGTGAGACGCAGACTCAACACTCCTCGCTTTTCTCTTCTCCTTTCATAATTATATATATCATTCGGGCCGACAAGAGGGTGTCGTGAATGGGCGGGTTTATGTCCTGCCATACTTTAATGGCACTTTGTGAGTGTCCCAATGTCCGCCTTTTTGGCGTTAGTCCTCATCAAGTTTAGCGTTTCTTTAGCGTGGATTCACAGAGTCACGGGAATGAAACTTCTAACCCTGGATGCTGTCGGCGAACTTGCCCATTTGCATCTTGAACCCGCTGACCTGGTCATCTACAAACCAAAGATGCCCTCCAAAACAGTCAAGGCAGCTTCGTCGGCGCCTGTCCGTCGTAGCCGGACAGGCTGTTTGACGTGTCGCCGCCGAAAGCTGAAGTGTGACGAGGTGAGTACAATCTCACTCTTGATTTTGCCGTGACTGACAATCGCGTAAAGGCAACACCAATTTGTGGACAATGCCAAAAGTCGCGCCGACAATGCGACCGCAGCGAAGGTGAGTCTCAAAAGATGATGACATTGAGGCATACTCGAAAATATTGATCAAATTACCAGGACTCACTTTCCGACACCACCAGAACGCCGCCATCGACCGAGATGAGCAAGATCATTCCCTCGGCAGCTTCTTCAAATACAGTCAATCCTACAGTCCAGAAGACCTTCAAAGCTTTTTACCCGTGCCACAGACTTGTAAGGATGTTCGAACAGACAGTGACTTCACAATGAACTGACCGTTATCAGTGACCTGGATTCAAGTTTCTGATCCGAACTCGGAAGATTCGAACGCTGTCACACCTCCGCCGCAGGCACAGGCAACCTCAGATCCATACCAGCAAGTCGCCGCACACACTCTCGAAGCTCTGTCGACTGCAGCAGCGGACCATGTTTCATACCCCCCTCAAGCGACCGCATACTACACGGCAATGGGATCTCAATCAGCACCGCACCCTGAGTATGGCTTCGTGCGACTCGAGAATGACGATGGAACAAGAGAAGGATCTTCAAACAATGCGAACTACATGAATGCACAAGGCCAAAACACGTCCTTGATGATTGATCCAAACTTGGAAACCAGCGTTGCAGACCCCGCTGAGCAGGCTGTGTCTATGGAAGAATCGGCCGATCACACTGGAGCACAAGATGCACATGAAAACGACGGACAAAACAGCCATATCGAGGGAGATGGAATGGGCGACTCCGAGTCGAGAGTTGCAATGGCTCTTCGAACCTTCAATGAGGCATGATCGACGAATGACACTGGAGTTCATATGTACTTATGGCTGGCGATGAATTGTTTTCAGGATGATACCCTCAGGTCAGGCGTCAAGGATGGCCGTATTTTCGCTGTAGAATCAGCTGAAAGTCATACTATTGAACGTTCAACTTTTGCTCGCTTCCTAGCGCTGTGACCCTCCAATACTGCCTCCGTGTCTTACCAGACGTCAACATCATGAATCTGCCACGCGCAGTGTGCACGGCGACTGAGCTCGAAACAATCGATGGTGTCACTCTTCGATTAACATCTCGGAATAGCCAACCAAGAAGTTTGTCGTCTTCAGCAACGAAGGAGGCTCCGTCTCAAATTAATTTCCAGGGGAGCGGACATGGACGGAAGCCACGCGAATCTCCACTGCATAAGTCTCGTGGATAGGTGGAACGCACGCCATGCATGTCTCGCCGGTGGGAGCCGGGAGCCCAATCGCTGGGGCAGGATGATGCGGCCCATTCGATGTAGGCCGCGCAAGCAAGATCGGTTATGAAGCCACGGTAGCATAGCTGCTGGGTCGCTGCTTAGGAGTAGCATCCCAAGCTGACACCGGACTACCCATTAGTAAAAGACGTGAGAGAAGAAAGATATAAGGCGATCCGGCACTCTTGAATTGCAGCCTCTTCCCATCATCACGCACAGTTTCTGTTTGGCAGCTGCATGGTTCCACGACTCGCAGAAGCTCAGCTCCCATGTTTACCAACGAGATCCAAGCCGAGCCTATGATTTCACGCCCGTCAAATTAGGCGACTGTGCTAGACCCAAGGCAGTAAACAACGGGCACAGAAGCGCCTCGTTAGCAGCAAGGTTGGATCGGACGGGTAAACAAGACGTCAGCGGTTGATTGATTGCGTCTCGAGCGTTCCCACCCAGCTCCCAAACCGCCCGGTTTCCAAGCCCAATCTATGATGACGAGAGAGCTCTGGGCGTTGGCGCAGTCATAACCTTTAACGAAACAGGCGCTGGGTCCGCCGGCTTTCCCAAACGATCCCGCAAATCACCAAAGCACGGCCACCACCACTATCACCTGAATAATGATCCAGTAGACGAGATCGGCTTTTTAACGTTTCCACTTCACTCATTCATCTCTAAAGCAAAGCCATCTTTTCGACCTGGTCATATTCACTACGCTCGTTGAAAATCTGCTCTTGCTGTCCGACCCTCTTGCTTTCGTTCAGAATCTTTTCTGCCAATCGCACTGCACCACTGTCTCCGGCCGGTCATTTGTACTTGCAGCTGCGCCGATCTTTTGGAACCTCCATGGCGAATTGAGGAACATATCGCTTTCAGACACCCCCCAAACCGATTCGGTCAAGGCCTCAGCTCCTGCGCTGCACGGCCCTGCCCACCTGCTGTCATTTCAGTCTTCTGGTCTAAGGCCGCAAGAGCCACCCATAATCACAATTCACAACATGGGCCGACTTCGAAAGTTGTCCCAGAGCTTGAAAGCAGCGGCCTTGGGCAACTATTCCAATGACTCGACGCAATCGTTCTCGAGAGCAGCCTCCAACGATCACACTCAGGTAGTCGATAAGGACTCACCTGCTCCGTCCCCAGACCTGACAGCCACGACCTTTTCCGAAACCCCTCCAACAAACCCTCGTCCAGATCGAACTCCTTCTCGACCGACCTCCATGGTCTACACACCGCCGTCGATGGAGATGGGAAGAGACAACCACGTCGAAGAGCTGGTACCAGTCTTTAGGTATGCAGGACATCTCGGTTATATAGGAGTTGTCTAGTGCTGACAAGGCCCTCCAGTTTCCTATCGAGTCATGGCAACAAGCTTTACCAAGAAGGTTCTGACGAAGGATTCCCTCGTGGAGAGAGACCTGGTTACTGATTACCTTTCACAGGCTACTTTCTCAAGCTGAATGATCTCGATACACGTAAGTGTGCATTTGACTGCATCCTTCGAAGACCCTAACATAATGGCAGATGGCCGGCCATATTCCGATCGCAATTGGACAGAATGCTTCGCTCAATTAGTCGGGACGGTACTCTCGCTTTGGGATGCAGCTGCTCTGGATACAGCAGGTCAAGATGGAGAAGTCGCTCCAACATTTATCAACCTGGCGGATGCGTCCATCAAGATGGTATGTCACCCATCCTACAAGCCCACTCTTACTGACCACTGCAGATCGAGACCCTTCCCACCCGCAACCCAGAGGTGGCTCCTCTCCAGAACGTCCTATCCATCTCTACCGCAGGCAAAAATCGATACTTGTTACATTTCAACTCCCTGCATTCTCTGACTCAATGGACAGCTGGAATCCGGTTAGCCATGTTTGAGCATGCCTCTCTGCACGAACTCTATACTGGCTCCTTGATCGCTGGCAAAGGCAAATACTTGAATAATATTCGTACGATTATGGAGAAATCGAGGTTCAGGACAGAAGACTGGGCACGAGTCAGATTTGGCGCGGGCACTCCCTGGAGACGTTGCTGGTGTGTGATTGAACCTCCTGATGAGAAGGAATGGCAGAAGTCGAACAAGTCCCTGAAGAAGAAGTCCGCATACGAGCGACCGTCCAGGCCAAAGGGTCACATCAAGTTCTACGACACAAAGAAGACGAAAAAGGCCACCCCAATAGCCACCATCACCGATGCATATTCCGCCTACGCCATCTATCCTCAAGCAAAGTCACTGATCGACCAGTCCACGCTCGTCAAGGTTGAAGGTCGGATCACGATCCATTCACGACCCGAGTCTAAAACGGAGGGCTTCGTCTTTGTGATGCCTGAGCTTCATGCAGCCGTGTCCGGATTTGAAATGATTCTGCGTTGGTTGTTCCCGGTATACGACACATTCCATCTCTACGGCCGTCCACAGCGGTTGATAGCAGACACTTGGGACACCAGAGGGTTAATGTTTGCCATGCCCAAGGAGCGAAGATATGGCTACATGGACATTATCGATGTCGCAGCATTGATTCACACTCAAGGCAGTGATAAGTGGAGTGAACGAGAATGGCGCAAGCAGTTGAAAGAATCAACTTCTCGGCGTATGGCGATGACTGTGCAGAGTCGGAGAAGCAGCAACCTAGAAGGAAGAGGAGCCGGTAGGACTGCTTCGGAATCGAGGCAAGGTGTGCAATACGATGACAGAGCGTCAATACGCTCCACACCGTCCACTCGACACCAGTATAATCAGTCGACCGACGCAGTTTTTGCGTCACCAAGAAAAACGGCAACGGCTCCAACAAATGGTCCATATCTTGCACCTGGACAGGGCCACCACTCAAGGGCCGTATCAGAGTCAGTGACATACTTGTCTCCAACAAAACAACGTCGGCAAAAGGAGAACTATCAACCGTCTAGGTTATCAACCGAGTTCTCTGAGATGGAGCCCATTCAACCTGCTCCCGTGCCTCCGAATCATCGCAACGGTGCTTTCAAGAACCATGCACTTGTCACCGAGGCCGACTCTCCAGTTAGTCGATACAGTTCCGACAGCGATGGTCAGCCACAGACCAACGCAGAAGATGTTCAAGCTGATGTGAGACAACAAACACCGCCTGCACCTGTAGTGGCGCCGCCCAACTTTCAACACCAGGCAGGTGACGTTCCTCAGAGGAGACCGGATGCCAGGCCAGATCTGAGGCGCGAGAAAAGTCGCATGAGTAATGCCACTTTGTCTCAGATGGCTGACGTGAACAAAGTGGTTAGTGGTGGGGCGGCGGGGCGTGCTGCAATGGTGGCGTGGAATAATGGAAGACAGGGGGAAGAGGATCAGGGGTCTCCGTACCGAGGGGTAAATTCAACACCCCACGATGAGAACGAAATGTCTGCTAATCAACATGCTTCTCAAGCGATGGTAGCAGATGGTGGTGCTTTTACACAAAGCCCAGCTGATATCAGACCAGAATACCCGCAATTTGCCCACGAACAGTCGATGACTCAAAAACCAATCACTCGAAAACCGGTCCCAACGTCAGCATCAACTCTTCTGGCTCCTCCCACGCGCTCAGAGTCTCCCAGCAACATGTCTAGATATTCAGCGTCCAATTACGACAACGACTCCAACGATACCCCGGACTATGATAGTCCTCCCGAAGATCCTAACCCCTCACTCCTCCCAAGACGGAGGAGAACCGGGGTGTTGAGGACCGTTGGCGATCCCAGTTTGGGCAACACAAGCGATCCGCCGGGACAGCCTTCCAAAATTGACATCCCCGCTGTCGACTTTGGCATCACCTACACTCCGACTCTGACTCCAGGACACAGTCGCCCTGCGACTGCGAGTGGCATACTCGACGTACCATCTACGTCCAAACTCCCTCACACAGCTCCTGCGACTCCCCAGGCGAGGTCTCCCCAAGATGAGAAGAGAATATCGTACATCGACAGCTCAAGTGGACTTCCAAGTCATTCTCGGTCGTCAAGCTATACTTGGCAACCTGGGACTGTTACAGGCCGGCAAAGCCCTGGTGGAGGCTTATCCGCAGAAGAGTTTGTCCTGTTAAGGGCGGCGAGTGCTCGGATCCCTAATGGGTATGTGCCTCACCGGAGCGTTTCGTACAGCCAACTCGAATCCCCCAGCAAACTTCAGAAAAAGAAGGATTCGCCCGGCAGGCCTAGCTCGAGGAACTCATTGCTTGTCGACTATTCATCACACATGACAGCCAGAGAACAAGAACACGTCGCCAAGATGACAGGGGGTCCTCTGATTCAAATTGGTGAAAGGAGCAAGACTCCTGATCCGTCCATCGGCTTGATTGGCGCGATTGAAGCTCGTGAACAGGAGAAAAGGAACATGAAGCAGGGAGTGGCCGGCCATATGGTCAAAGAGGCGATTGCGCAAAGACAAGCGGCCGAGCGCAACTATGGGAATCAGCAATATCCACAGTATGGCTATGCGATGGACTCCAGACAGAGTGGCCAGGGTATTTATCCTCAATCGCCCAGCCCATCACCATCATCACAGATGCATCAGGCGTGGACCGACCAGCAGTTGTACCAATATCAATCACCATCTCAGATGCAACGACGACAAAGTCAGATGGATCGTTCACGACTTAGTGGATACTATTCGAGCCCAGGAGGATATGGCACACGATAGACGATGAAGTTGCATGTCATGGTTGCATGATTTTGCATTGCGAGCGGTCATCAGGTTGGGTTTGTGCAAGATTTCTCGAATCATGGCTTAGAGGTGAGCCAATGGGTTGCATCATGTTGCATTAGCGTTAAGGGTGTTCTTGTACAGTACAACGGATCTTGCTTAAGACGTGCTGGCCCGTAAGAGCCAGCAAGTAAGATATCTACGTGGTTGCAGCGGAATTCATCTATGTTCAATGTCCACCGTGTTCAACACTGACACCATTTCAACGCGCCCGCGACCGTTACAATGACTCGGGCGGTTGCGTGATCTTGGTCAAATGGTCCCCATTCAACGTCTTGATCAACTTGCCGAGTCCCTGATGACTGTAATCCTTGTCGTTCCACATATCCTTGTGATAGCGTACCTTGCCGTGCTCGTCCAGGCCTAGGCTGACCAGACTGTCGACGGTCTTGGGCGTGTGCGTGACTTTGGGGGTGTATTCTTGTCGGAGCTTGAAGATGATTTCGTCGGAAGAGTCCTTGACGACTTCGGTAGCGAGCGTGCGCAGTGAAGAGAAGATCATGGGCAGGCCGTACCATTGGCCGGCGATTTTATAGCGGGTGTCGCAGTAGGAGAGGGGGTCGTCGTAGATGGCCTTCTCGGCGTAGACTTGCATGTCGGACTCGGACGCGCTGCCGCAGTAGAGGTTCGTGATGTGCTTGATTATGTCCTTGTGTTCGGGGGAGGTGGCGACGGAGCGGTCTGGGTGTGGTTCGTAGTCGACCTTACTAGTGTTGTTGGCACTGGTGTCCTTGCCGGTGAGGTCGTGGGCGTTGGGGTGCGGCTCGAAATTGTTGTGTAGGTCTTGCGTCGTCGTGGGTTGGGCCATTGTTTTGTAAAGAGAATGTGTAGGGTGTGTAGGGTGTTGGGTGGTCGGCGAAGATGAGGAGATGAGATGAGATGAGATGAGATGTGGTTCTTGTTCTTGTTCTCGTGGTTGTGCTTGGGCAAGTGGGTGGACGAGGCTTTGGACTTGAAAGTTAGGACTTAGCCGTGTAAACGGATGATGCGGCCTTCTTGATGTTTTGCTAAGCCACGGGCATGACCATGACCATACCTAGTGAACCTAAGGTAGGTAAGGACATGAGCTTGGAGGGGGGATGAGTGATGAGTGCACATTATTCATGACGACATATTTGCGAGCATGGAGCGTCATCGTCATAGAGGACTGGGTGCCTCTCAGCGTATGTAGAGGCCCGCAATGGTGTTCATGACAGGTTTTGATTTAGTTTTGGTGTATAGGTTGGATCTGTGTGCAGAAACCAACTTGGTGGTTGAGTGATGATGCTGCTTGCAGTTGTCGAAGTGAATTGGCCGCAGACGCGGTCTTAAGCTAGACGCGCACCGCGTTTCTAACTACTATATTAGTACTTAGAGGGGCTGCAGCTGCTACCGACTGAAGAGGGATTTTGGTTCTACAGTATCTGACTACCTACCAGGTAGGTATATATACACTGACTCCAAGTCGTTTATTCGGCTGCTTCCTCAAGCTCATCCCATGAAACCCATTCCGAGCAGAATTTCCCCCGCCGTTGGTAAGCCCACAGGATTTTCTTCTTCTCGTGCTCAGTTCTCCGAAAATGGACGAGGTCGAAAACATGACTTGCTTGAAAGCTGTACGAACTCCTCACCATCTCCAGCATCTGCGCCATCGTCCGGTCAATCATTCTTTCGTACTGCTCATCGAGCAAGTGCCTTGCGCGTAGTGCCCTTGTTCGCCGGATGTACTCTAGCGTCTTGTAGAACTCTTCCCTGAGACCCTGGACGTCCCGGATCACTCGGCGGCACCGCCACAAAAAGACGGCATCGCAGAGGAATTCGGGCCGTTGCGCCATGAGTATGATGGTCTCAAGTGCCATCCTGATGTCCTCATTGATCTCTGCTATGCTGTTTGAGTAGGGCTCGATATGTGCTCGATCATTTGCCAGAGCGCGCACCAGCCAGGATAGT
Source organism: Exophiala xenobiotica (assembly GCF_000835505.1). Classification (NCBI taxonomy): domain Eukaryota; kingdom Fungi; phylum Ascomycota; class Eurotiomycetes; order Chaetothyriales; family Herpotrichiellaceae; genus Exophiala; species Exophiala xenobiotica. The sequence continues at coordinate 3,705,063 of NW_013562493.1, read as the reverse complement.
CTGGATCGGTAAAAGTAGCCCCATGCGACATTTCGAAGACCGGGCTGTTGGATTTCGCGGAAGGGATTGTTCGTCGGTAAGATGGGTCTCGACAATCTCAAGATGCCGCTGTCTTGCTGGGACGAGGATGCTTGGTTGCGTCGTGGGGGCAGACCAGGCGCATTCGACGGAAGTTCCGCGTTGGGATGCCTCTCTGGCTGATTGAAGAGTGAGGCCCGTGGTAGATTTGGTCTTGATGGGCGCGGGTTGGGACCACCATTTGCTGGCCGCGGGAGTGGTGTTCGGAAGGCCTTGCCTTTACCTTTGGGACAGCTACAGTCGTTGACGTGCTGTTCGCCTGGTATGCACCTGACTGTTCTCCCAGTCCGAGTCTGAGTGTCCAGCTCCTCTGGATCATCCGGCTCTGGAGCTACTGGTTGACGGTCATCAGGGCCTGGAGTTTCTGAGTCGTCGGAAGTCGAGTTGATCGAGCTCGAAGCGGACCCATGCTCTGCTCCAGTGGATGAGACTGTTGGACATTCTGATGCCGAGCCCCATTCCTCGGACGACGAACTCGCATCATCTGAAGAGGCGTCCGAATGCGTTGATTGTGAGACCCCACACCAGGCCGGTAGCCAGTTGCCAGAGCCTGACGTTGTGGTCAAAGGAGGTGGTCCTTCTGAGCCCGAGTCCGACCGTACCACCGATGTTGAACGTGAACCCTCGGAGCCATGCTCTGACCTCCTGGATGTTCGTGCTCTGGCATGAGCAGCGGACGGGGAGGTGGTGGGTGAAGAGTACCTCGCAGCGGCATGTGGTTTCACGAACGGTGAACCTAGCAAAGGCCTGGAGCCTGCCATAGCTCTTGGGCGTAGCTAAGTCTTGGAAATGCTTTCTCGGGTGAAGATGGGATGGGGCAGGGAGAAATATATATAAATACGAAAGCTGGATTTATGCTTTTGCGGCCTGAGGACCTGAAGATTTTGTCTCTTGCTGGTTCGTCAAGACTCCCATCTTGACCCATGGGAAAAGATGACGAATTCTCGAGGACCTGTGTCTTTTGGAACGTGGAAAACAAGACTGTACCAGTCTCCTTCGACTAGTGAAATTCTTGTCCAAGTATTCACTGTCTCTTCTGGGTTGGGGGGCAGTCTTCCAGGGCACGTACCCTCGCATGCTGAATGCTTTCCTTCAGAACACCAAGGCGCAGCACGGCCATTTCTGGGGTGGATCTGTACGCCGATGGGATTGTTCTGCGGCGCCTGGTAAATGATAAGTCCGTCAAATGCTGGTCGAAGCCGGGCGATGCTGTCTCCACCCACCTATATGTACCAATGGTAGCGACTGAAGCGAGAGTTTTTCTTTGGTCCGTTGGGCACCACAAAGTCATCACGAGGCTGCGCAAGGCTGAACATGTGACGCGACAAGGCTGAAGATCCAATACGACGAGGCTGCGAGTTCAGCCTTGAACCCGATCGAGAAAACCAAGAAAACCCGAGGCAAAAGTGCTGCGAGACCGGCGCAAAGCTCCATCACGCCGAATGGGTTCCCCCCTGTCGTGTCCCTGACGCAACGATCGATGTTGGACATTTTTTGATGCTCTGATTGATCTCTCTTTATTCCTGTCTTAGACTGTACTATACTGTGCTACACTGTACTATATCTGATCCCTCCCTTACATCCCTTAAACCCGTGCCTCCTTACTCGCGTGTCCAGGGACCGGGAGTGATCGAGCAGAATGGTGTCCGGCGAGGTATGTTTTCCCCCAGCTAAGCTACGGAGATTTCCCGGCCTTTCAGCACCACCACCACCACCACCACCACCGAAATATGGCAACAAACCACTAATCCCACGGCTTGCCGCGACAGGGCTCTGAGAAGACGCCGCTCGTCTCGTTGATCGCAGGAGGAACAGCCGGTGGTGTCGAGGCCACCATCACATACCGTAAGTGGTCGAAATCAAATGTGCACCGTTGTCAACCAGGGACCGCCTAACCAAGGACAATTTGAGCAATGCAGCGTTCGAATTTGCCAAAACGCGAGTCCAACTGCACGACGACAGTCCGACACGGAACCCGTTTCGCGTGATTAAAGGGGTGATCGAGAAAGAAGGGGCGCGGTCGTTGTACAAAGGCTGCGAGACGCTCGTGGCGGGCACCGTGCTGAAGGACGGCATCCGGTTCATATCGTTCGACAGCATCAAGAACGCGTTCAAGGACCCCGAGACGGGCACGTTGTCGCCCCTGCGCAATCTCATGGCGGGCATTTCTGCGGGCGTCGTGGCGAGTACGTTCGCGGTCACGCCGACGGAGAGGATCAAGACGGCGCTGATCGACGACGCGCGGCACGATCGGCGGTTCAAGTCGCCCTGGCACGCGACCACGACGTTGGTCAAGGAGCACGGCGTGCTGAGGGCGCTGTACAGGGGCTATGTGACGACGACGCTGAAACAGGCGTCCTCGACGGCCGTGCGGCTGGGCACGTACAATATCCTCAAGGACTTTGAGCGGTTGAGGAACATCCCGCAGACGACGGCGACGACGTTTGCGAACGGCGCCGTCGCGGGCACGGTCGTCGTGTTCGCCACGCAGCCGTTTGATACGCTGAAGACGCGCGCGCAGAGCGTGAAGGGTGCGGGCGTCATGGAGGCGTTCAAGAGTATCATTGACGATTATGGCGTCAAGGGCCTGTGGAGGGGCAGTACCATGAGGTTGGGACGCACCGTGCTGGCTGGCGGGATCCTGTTTACTACGTACGAGTGGGTGGCTGCGTTGATTCAGCCCGTGCTGGACAAGAAGCTCTTGCCTGCGGTGAGTAAGGCCGATTGATGACACCACCACCGACCTACCTACCTATAGCATGTGAGAGAGAGAGAGAGGGAGCGGCAGAGAGAGTGTGTAAGAGTGTTGGCAAATGTTTTGGGGGGAACTGGAGGCCGCTCTTTTTTTTTCCGGTTCCAAATTCCTCCAGGTGGATCACCTCTTGGTGATGGTGAGAATCCGCACATCTCTCGTGCCTGGTGGACGGCGCGCTGGGTGGGGTGAAGCGAGTACTCGCCTGATGTCAGAGGCAAATAGTGCCCATTTCGAAGGAACAAAAGACCTCCACCAACCTCCATCGATTGACAGCGGACGACACGACCACACAGGGCAATCAACAAGCCAGCCTTCTATCTGACCCACAGCATTCGTCTCTAGCTCCTCTCAGCCAACGACTGACTACCAGTGATGAAGGGGAAAAGCAATGAGAAACAGGCTGGCTGTACATCTTCAATCGAACCAAGATTCTTGTCTCTCAACTGCGCCATCATCATCACTGGGCATCCATGGTAAAGTCTGAGACGACGAAAGCGAATTGAAGCATAGACTGGTTTTGTGACGCACGGAAAAATGAGCAAAATATTTTCTCAGAGTGTCCATGCTGTTGACTACAGCATTATCGGATGTTACTAAAAACAGATAACGCAAATACTTTGATTCACCCATACCAATAAGCATTTTCTGGAAGTTCCAGCCAAGTTGTAGCACCTCATCCCCATCCCTCGATTACCTGTCCCTGATTAGTGATACTGAAGCCCAATCCTTGTGCTCGGCGAGGATCCAATTCCGGGCCGTAACCATGCCCTTGTCTCGGCATGGGCGACTGAATCGACACAGGAGTCCCTGACCTTCTCACCACGGGCGAAGGAGTTCTCGAGATGGTCCTGATAGTTGTCATAGACGGTGAATAGCCCCGAGCCGAACGTTTGACAGGCGGCATGCGGTTCTGATGCAACAGAGTCAAAGCATCTAACCTCCCAGCTGCAGCGTAACATCTCTTTCCCAAAGTTTTGGCCTCGGCTTTCAAGCTCGAAGCTGCCCTGCTTTCTTTCCCATTTGCACTCTGAATGAGCGCGTGTGCAGTAAAATCCTTGTACCAGCGTTCTATATCCACCGCCAGCCGTCCAAGTTCATCTGAGGTCTCCTTCCGAGAGAGGCGCAAATCACCGGCATGTGAAAGGTGCACATTCTGCTGGAAGTGTCGATACAGCGCGACAACGGAATCGTCAAAATTCTTGATGTACATCGCGAGTCCGCGATCAGGGCCATCAGGGCCGGCAGCTTGCCCTAAAGATTGTGCCAAAGCACCGATCTGTCGAGGTTTTTCTTTGCAGATTTTATGGACAGCGCCCAGTGTCCGACGGAGGATTCGGCAGTCATCGTCCGAGTCTCGAACTCTCAGAGAAGAATTCGGATTCGACGGTGGTGGTAAGTTCGTAGTGGGAGGAGGATGCAGCTTCGAATGTCGCTGACCCATAGATAACAGCTAACGTAGGAGGGATAGGCAGGATGAGGTGACGAATTCGGGTACTGGGCATAAAGAGAGAGGCGCTGTGGTGTCTATGGATGCAGAGATTGTAGTTGAAGTCAAGATAGTTGGATGCTCTGGGGATGAGATGAGGCAGGAACGTGACAGATCAAGTCGGCAGGTGCCGTTATCAGAACACTTTCCCAGACCGTCAACGAGGCACTATCTGATCTCATCTGCGTCGTTGTTCTTACGCTCAACGACCGGCCTAAATTTGCATGAGATCCCATCATGCGTCTGGGATGTTGTCTTGGAGGATGACAGCGGACAGGTGTGGTGTTGGCGGTCGAACCGGTGGTCGCCCTGTATCAAAAGGACTTCGACGACTGGGGAGCTCCGCAAAGGTAACATGCGAGTTCGTGCTACTGGAACTGGAGGGCCCCTCAGGCACAAGATCTTCGGTGAACCTGGATCCATAGATGTTGCGTGTAAAGTCGCCAAGAATGCCATCAAAACTTGGTGTGTTAGAATACTGGGGGGACACCACTTCGTCTGTAGTGCTGGGAGTCTCCTCCTTGGGAGTGCTCCGGCGTGGTCGTCTCCGACGCAGCCTGGCCACTAATCGAGGGATCTGTTTCAGTAGCGTGTTGAGGGGCGGCATCATGTCCCTGGAAGTTGTCTGGATGCTATCGACGATGTCGTGGGAGCCTGGGGATTGGAAGGGCGCCGTGGGTATGCTATGCTCTTGACATATACGAGAATAACGCACTCACAGTAGCGATAATGGAAAATGCGAGAAAAGAAGAACAGCACGCATCTTGTATTCTGTTGCCTGAGGACCTCGCGGCATCGTATAGGTCCTGGAAAACTCTTCGTGGCCCACCGCAGGTCCTGGTTACTCACCGTGAACCAGACTTTCACAACCTCGAGGTCCTCACGTCCAGGTAGGAGTGGGGATATCTAGAAAGTTTCAAGTACTATTGTCGCCATTAGGGTAGAGGAAGTTCGACTCAAGCATCCATGGCTGCTCTCCCAGGAGTACTGACAGGTTGCATGGACCACCAAGGCGAGTGCTCAGACGACAACCCAGAAAGCGAAACCATAATATCAATCTGCGGACTTGCGAGCATATAGCCTAGTCTCAAATGAGAATACCACATCAACATCGCGCTCCCTGTGGTGCCCGGGATGCGTGCGTATCGAGGCATCTTGCATTGCTAAAGCCAACAACGAAGCGACCTCAGGCAAGTCTTTGGAGCGGGCGTAACAGGACTCACACGCACATGAATGACACTGTTGAAGTCGTCGCTTCGATCGGACCCAAGCTTGATTTCGCCAGACCATCGCGAGGACTGAGCAGGATTCGTCTGATCCTGTGCCTCTCCAGAGAAGGCATTACGGTAGCCAGCCTATTCGCCTTTGAATTAAATCCCCTTAATAAAAGGGCAAAGCCAGCTCCGACTGTTTGCAGATGCTTCGTTCACCAGCGAACCTCGAGCAGCTAGGATGGAAGGGAATATTCGTCTCCCAGCTTTCGTTGAAAGAAAAAAGAAAAGATTGTGGTGTGTCTGGTTAAGCTCACGATGCTCCGGTAGAATATTCTGGCGGGAAATGCTTGTGGAGGCTTAGGGCGATCTTGTTAGGCATCAAGCCCCCCAAGCATCAACCACAGACAAGCCTAGGCACTCTTAGGGCTCACTGATAGGCTGGGGACAAAGGGCGTCCGCCACCAACGTAAGCCAAGTGTAGCCAAGGAAAAAGCGGCTTTCCTAACGGCGTCAACGTCGGTATCAATCCCGACTCTCTCACACCCTCTCCCCATTCGTGTCCAACAGCGCCTTGCCCTAAGGTTCCCTTTGCCCGTACAGCTTGTCGCAGGAAGCTGCTCGTACTGTTTTCCTAGGTATACAACGGCCAAGACAAGCAAGTCCATTCAATGTCTTATCTTCCAAGCGCCACCCTCCTTTCAGCCGCCTCGACTCTCGTTGGCTTTGCAGAGCCATTCAACGATGACTCAGACTTTTTCTTGTCTTCTCGACAGGTCGCACGACTTGCGACCTCGTCTGGGCCGGACAATCGCCGCGATGTTACTCTTTATCTTGCATCAGCTCAAGCCAACGCAATCTCATTCGCTCCTCCAGATTGATCTTCGCCATCCACCCCGCAGCATTCATAGAACCAGCCTAGTCAATCTCCAGAGTCGCGGCCCTTGAACAGGATCAGGGACCAATGACAAAAGGAGACTTGCTCTACGGAGCTACAACACACCACTATGTCACCAGTCACTTCCTCGTATTTGCCGATCAGTTGCCGTGTGTGCAAGAGGCAGCGATATCCGGCCTCTGCTGATCCCATTGACCAGCTTCCTCTTCCAAATCCACTTAAGATCTGACTTTGTCGCACTCGACATTCACCTTCCAACTTCATCGAGTCCTCTCGCAAAGTCGACCCTGTCATTTATCTTTCCGCTCGGAAGACGTCGCACAGTCTCGACTGAGCGATTGGTCGACGGCTGCGAAGTCGCCTGGAATTCTTTCATCACTAATATGGCGAACGTCGACATCCACCCAAGTCCCGTGCTACCCTACGACAAGGAAATCCGAGAGAACCGTCGATATGAGGATGAAGCCCTGACTGACGGACGCATGCCCGCCGGCAAATATGCGGCAACTCGAATCACCACTCTCAAGCCGCCGATGGATCGCGTACCAAACCCATTCAAGCTGTTGGCGATGCTCAACACCCAGCAATGGCTATTCTTCTTGGTGGCCTTCTTTGCCTGGTCTTGGGACGCCTTCGACTTCTTCACGGTTTCCTTGACAGTCACGGATCTGGCTGAAACCTTTAACAAGTCGAATACGGACATTACCTGGGGAATTACCCTGGTTTTGATGTTCCGTTCTCTCGGGTCGACCATCTTTGGTATTGCTGCAGATCGATATGGGCGTAAATGGTATGCCATACGTCATTATGAACGCTGGAGCTCACTAACGGTCGAATTAGGCCCTTCATCGTCAACAACATCTTGTTCATTGTTCTCGAGCTTGGTACCGGCTTTACCCAGACCTACGGCCAATTCCTAGCTGTACGTGCCTTGTTTGGTATCGCAATGGGCGGTCTATACGGCAACGCGGCGGCCACAGCTCTGGAAGACTGTCCAGAGGCTGCTCGTGGTCTCATTTCGGGAATGCTTCAGCAAGGCTACGCGTTTGGCTATCTTCTAGCAACCGCCTTCGCTCGTGCACTCGTGAACACGACCTCTCACGGCTGGAGACCTCTGTTCTGGTTCGGCGCAGGTCCGCCTGTTCTCATCATTCTTTTCCGATTATGTCTGCCCGAAACCAACACTTTCCGCGCTCGTCAAGCAATCCGCCAACAGCAGGGAAGCTTGGCCGGCACGTTCATCTCCGAAGGACGAGTTGCTCTCAAGCGTCACTGGTTGCTTCTGATCTACATGGTTTTTCTTATGGCAGGTAAGGAATTGTTTTTATTTTCTATCCACTTGCTACTGCCTGGCTTGCATCTCTTGGCGCATTCCCTCGGCACGACTGCCTAATCGGGACCAGCGCCGGGCCTCGATATCTCCGACACTCAAGCCGCATCCCTTGTTCATAGTCCCTTGTACTACAACTTCATCATTTCAAGCGTTACAAACGTGATAGAGTGCTAACATCTATTACTTCCAAGGCCTGAACCTTCTCTCACACGGCTCACAAGATCTGTACCCAACTCTCCTCACTAATCAGTTTAGATTCTCCGCAAATGCCGTGACAGTTACGCAGGTTGTCGCCAACCTCGGCGCCATGACGGGTGGAACCATCGTGGGATACTGTTCGCAAATCTTCGGACGACGATTCAGTATCATTTTCATCTGCGTTATTGGCGGCGCTCTGCTGTACCCATATACGTTTACGTCGTCCAAGGCTGTCATCGCGGCTGCGTTCTTTGAGCAATTCTGTGTGCAGGGCGCTTGGGGTGTCATTCCTATCCACCTTATGGAACTGTCGCCCGGCTCGCTTCGCACTTTCGTCGTGGGTACGTCGTACCAGCTTGGGAATCTTGCCTCCTCGGCGTCATCTACTATTGAATCGACCATCGGCGAACGGTACCCGCTTCCTTCGATCACCAATAAAGAGGGTAAGACCGTCAAGCGATACAACTACGGCTTAGTCATTTGTATCTTTATGGGCTGTGTGTATGCGTACACAATCCTGTTGACGTTTATCGGACCCGAGAAGAAAGGACGCAATCTGAACGTCGAGTACGATCCGGATATGGCGGAGGTTACCCATCGTGACCTCAGACATCAGGCGGACTCGGATATCGCGCATGGAGACACGAGCGAGAATGACGAGAAGGCTGTGAAGCAGCAGGAGGTTGCTTAGCTTGAGCAAGGGATGACGCTACCGGAAATGGTCTGGCGGATGTAGCCGGTCAAGGGACCTTCCTACAGGGATCAGGAACAATGCTAAGCCACGATGCCTGTGGGATTTGGGTCGGATAACGTTAATGACGAGACGAAACTTGGGGGAGATTGATATCGCCTATTGAAGCCGGTAGGCATGGCGAACATTTGTCCAACTTCCTGAGAATGATTATGCATGTGTTATTACAGAATGCCCGTTTGTAGGCTGGGGCGTCACTGTCGAAGTCTGCACCACTGAGGTTGTCGTAGTGTCGACGCAGCTGTAATTGTAGTTGAACACTTTCTCTACATGGGCGCCAGCCCGTATCAAACGCCGAAGGGGTATTTGCCAATAATAACGTAACGAGTCCGACTGTGAAGCCGCGAATAACGATAGCCATAATAATTTCTGCCCGGAAATGACAATGTCGAAGCCCCGTATCACCGCCCGTCGTATTTCTCTCCGCACTTATGCAACGTTGGTTGTCAGGATATTGACAATTCTCCATTGGTTTCCGGTCCCTGGAGGTTTGGTGGAAGGGAATGAGTCGGTCTTTGCTGCACTGCAGGAACGGAGGAGGCAAGTCAGCATTTTTGCGAAACGCTGCTGGCCGAGCTGAGAGGTTGCTGCAGCTACAATAGGTAATACGAGCACTTGGTGCTGACAGCCAGTAGTATACGATTAGATGGCTCGGCCCCTTTACCGAAGGTAACTCTTTCGGCCTCCTCCAGTGCAGAACCCCTCGCTTACTGCTGGTCTTTGAAAGCAAATTAAAGTCACCCCAGGTGAAGTAAGGCTAGCAAGGCCAATTTGGTGCTCATGAAGTTGCGTAAAATCGAGGCGCAGTAGGGAGCCTGGGCAAGATAGTTTTCCCTGGTGTCAAGCGTTGCTCTGTGACCGTTAATGCGGCTTCCGTTATCTAAGCAGCAGCTTAGGGGAGCATAGCTTAAGATTCTGGAGTTAGCCATGATAGGCGGATTCAAACGACTTATAAAGCATTTTCTCGCGACCAACACAAGCCTTGACAACAACCTATTTTCGAGACCCTTCCCCCATCACCCCACAGCGGGCCTAACTAGTATTGGGGCGTTGGAATCCAATGTCTAGGATAACCCTCAGCAACAGGTTCACTTTCCCCCTCTTTTCAAGTCTGGCGAACAAGAAGTACGTGTCTATATCATTGGATACTCCCCTGGTCTGTTACGAGCCGAGCCCGCTCTATGACTAATATCGTTCTAACGGAAGTCGTAGCCGGCCTTAGTGATAAACGAATTTCACATGCAAAATGGAAATCCTTTTCGCTGGAATCGCATAATACGAACGAGCTACATGAATAGACGAAGTTCATTGTGGAGTTTTATGGCATCGAGTTGAGCCTAAACTGGGCATTGCTCCTACGTTCGGATTAGAAGTAGGTCTAGACAGTGGACTACGAGAGCAATATGAGATTAGGCATTTCTGATGGACGATGATAGATCGTGGGAGCAGCTCGACCTCAAGGCAAGATAACCGATTTTTAATCGGTGATGGGTCTTAGCAACGACCCAAGCCTCCCCATCTCTTCTCTCTGGACGGTTGATCTGAAATTTTTATCGTATCGTGACGACTCCAAGACACTTAATAAGCCCTTGTCGCCAGATTTCGTATGAAGGCTGAGCTGAACCAGACCACAGTTCGAAGACTGCAAAATAATCCGAGGTCACAGGTCTAGATTGTTCGGTAATTCCTGCCCCTGTCAATGTTCTTACCTGAACTTGCATCGAACACGAGTCACTCCTTGCACCAAGATAATCCTCCTGGGACGATTTATCATGCAATTCCTCAACTGAAAGATGCCAATACGAACCTACAATGGTCCTACGCTAGCCGATCTTTCCGCGATTTGTTTCTTTCGTCTCGTGCCGGCTCATGCAATGACCATTGTCTCACGAACAGCATCAGAGCTGAAAACCTTGTCTGAATACGACCCAGACTTGGGTGGTGTGATTTTCAGGTTGAGAAGTCATGTCTAAGCTCTTCGGTGAGGCGCGTTGTGCCGGGGGTTTCAAGACGTCGCATATAAAGGATGGCGTGGTCTGAAATCTTATCCGTGCTGTACTTAAATCTATATCTCAGACCGTGGCCAAACTACACTAGAAGAAATATCTGACGGTTTAAAACCAGATCCCCCTCTACAAGCCAGGCTCCTCAACGCACTCAGTCGGCGATGTCGGTTTCAACAAAACCCACTTTCGTACACTATGGAGACTTTGACAGCTCCAGCCGCAAGCTCCCGGTGATGGAGTTCATGGAACGCTTCCGAGATGACTTCGATACAGGTTCGTTCGACACAAAGTGGTACATGCCAGATTTCACCTATGTCGCCCCAGACGGCAAAGCAACCGAGGGTCGCGAGAAAAGCATCCAAGCTCTGAAAGATCTGTACGGTCCATTGCCACGCTGGCATCACGAAGCATCCTATCTCAACTGCTATGAGACAGAATCTGGATATGAGATGATAGGCAAAGCAACTCTGTGGGCGGATCTTCCAGGCAAGCCGGCCACAGGAGAGGAGAAAAGGACGGATAGGAATGGGAAGCAATGGGATCTCGCTGGTCCAGGCACTTTTTTCTTTCAATACGTCTCTAGTGGAGGTGGATTTGCGTTGAGAAGAGTCGAGATTACTGCTGATACGAGCCAGATCGTAATTGGTAGTTTGAAAAGAGGTGTCATTTCTCTCAAGGACTTGGGGATAGCTTAGAATAGGTCAGGTGGCAATCGATCATACTTCAGAACCGTCTTATTAGTGCTATGTGTTTAAGTCGTCTCGTGAACACCGTTGAGCTGTGACTGTTCCTCAATGGAGACTGCCATAAATGGGCGAGCTGTCTTGAAAAGCGCTAATTCGTGGTGTCAAGGTTGAGCCTACACGAGCAAGAGAATATTAAACCTTTTGGAGGAGACCCTTCGATTTAATGCCCCGGGCCAGGCGGATTTGGTTCGCTCATCACCAATAAAGCACGCAAAGTCCATCTGCAAAATCACGCACTTCCCTCTTTCCATACCTCCAAATTATGAACTGCAAGAGCCCATCGATCTTCAAAGCTAGCTTCCAGAATACTTCCCAAAACATAGTCTCGAATTCTCCGCGGCACATTATGAGGCCCGACCAAGACAGGATGCCAGACTGGCTCTAACGTGCAAATTTCTCGTATAACAACTCCTTAACCTTCCTCAGCAGACCCTGGGGACCACCGCTCTCGAATGTGCCAGTGGGGACTTTAATAAACTCAATCGACATTCCACTGTCTGTCTTCTTTGCCGCTACAAGCCTAGCCATTTTCTCCGCTTCTTCGTCGCTGAATGCACCTCCGACAATGAGTCCCGCCGGAGACGGGTAAAGTGCGTCGAGTATCAAATCTGAATTTTCGAGTGAATATGTCTGTTTCGGCTCTGTGCTCAGAATGGCGCAGTACGTGTATTGGGGCTGAAGATGTTCCAGCATTTTTACGGCCAGAGTACGGTGCGCGCCGACGCACAAGAGGCAGGTAGGTGGCCCGTGGGATGGTGTTGGGCTTTGAGGGTGTCCCATTCCATCTGTTAATACCCATCTGTTGATGTTGTTATTTGCGGCAGCGATGACTCCATCTCTTCTCTTTGCTGCTTCCGGTCTAGAGGTGTGGTTGATTCAAGGCTGCATTAACAAAAAGAAATGTCCTCATTCTCGACCGTAAGTCATGTTATAGGGAATGTAGGACTTCCTCTAAGGAGTATCTTAAATGGCGACGGCTTGGATCTAAACTCTAGAGCCCCAGCTGATGACGTTCTCGGCCTAGGGCTTGCGGTCAAGCCCCGGTGCGGTTGGACAGTGTTCCAGGTTACGAGCTGTACCCCGGATTGTCCGTCGATAGGCTGCAGGTTGTTCGCAGCCTCGTATTCCTAGTTTAGCTAAAGGCCTGGGGATTGGGTGAACTGCCTCCGTGGGCAGACCTGCGTTCCGAACTCAGCCGCGGCTGAATCTCTTTGGCACACGCAGCCCAGGGAGCAAATGTATCGATTAGAGAGCGCGACATCGTCAAGGATATAATCGATTACCGAGCCACCCTAGTTTCTAGTAACTGGAGACAACAACTGTTTTCTTTATCCGATAATTTCGGTACGTATATCAAGGCAAAGCAGAACGGGATAGAGAAGGGAGAACTTCTAGTGCAAAGGACATCCGGACTTCGAAGAAGGAAGAGTAATAAGTTGGCGGACCCTTGTGCACGCATAACATGTACCTAATAGTACAGTGAATACAACAACACCACTGTAACAGTCCTGATTGATAAGAATTAAGCCATTTGTGTGTACCACTTAGAATTTTCATCGCCGGGCATAATCGCATAATTCGAGGAGTAAACTCCGAAGTCTTTCGGGAAAAGCAATGGGGCCTCCTACGTCATGGGCACCTGTGTATCAGTTATAAACTTGATATACGACATAAAAGGGCCACTGTCCTTCACCAAAATCGATCTCTGTTTTACGCAATCTTGATCCAACAACCCGTAACCACTCCTTTAGATCCTTAAGTCACACAGTGTCTGCCCCAACGAAAGTCACCTTCCCATCCTTCATGCTGCAACTCAGCGGCGAGCTCTATGCTCCTGATGCTGGCGCGCCCAATCGCAATGGCGCTGCTGTCGTGGTCAGCCACCCCATGACCGGGGTCAAAGAACAAGCCTCTGCGGACCATGCCCGACTACTTTCTAAAGCCGGGTTCTACGCGCTTACGTTCGACGCAGGATATCAAGGGGAAAGCACTGGACAGCCACGTGGACTAGAAGACCCCATCAGAGAGTCGAGGAAACAAGGCTGCTGTGACCTACTTGAGCTCGCTGAAGGGCAAAGTTGACCCCAGCCGGATTGGCGTCCTTGGGATTTGCGCCTCGGGTGGTTATACATCGTATGCCGTGCAGTTTGACAGCCGAGTGAAGGCACTTGGCACCGTGAGTGCCGCTTGCGTTGGCCGTATGACCCGTAATGGTGGCCTACACAAGGAGAACCACGAGGAAGCCCCTCAGGCCATCGCTGGTGCGCTTCAGGCAGCCGGCCAGTGGCGAACGAGCGTTGCCAACACCCCCCATGTTGAAGCTCTGCCTATGTTTAGCAGTGATATCTCCAAAACTCCGCAGGACGCCAACTCCTTCTTCAAAGATGCCGCCTTATACTCCGGGTCCCAACGCGGAAACCACCCACGATCGGACCAGAGAGTTTCCACCATCTAGTTACGACCTCATGGTCAGCTATGACTCATTTAATCTCCAACATCTGATCTCTCCACGTCCATTGTTGATGGTCGCCGGATCCAAAGGCCAGGCTCTTCACTATAGTGAGGACGCTGTAGCTACTGCCCGTGCACCGAAGGGACTGTTCATCGTCGAAGGAAAGAACCACTTCGATCTCTACGATGACCTTACAGTGTCTGGCCCGAAGCTTGTGAAATTTTTCGGAGACAATCTTTAAGGGCTAGGTTGAGATTTGAGTAGGCGTGAAAGGGATTTATAGGCTGTCTTTTTATTTCTGTAACTACGTATTGGAACTAGTATTGTCTCAGTTTCTAAAATATTAATCGCCGCTTCTTGCGAGACTTCGGTAATGAAAGGGATTATTCAAGGGGAACGCATATTGAATATCTAGTATCTGGAGTGGTTATTGTTGGATTGGTCTCACTCTCGGACTATTAGCTCTTGGGCGGATGGTAGCATTGTCAAGTACATCTTTTCGTGGGCTTGACTTGGAAACCTAGCTGGTGGTATATAGCATGCGCGCCGCATACACATCGACTTACGCTCGCTAGCGTTTGGAAGTCGACGCCACCCTGCGCCTATAGATAGGCAATACCATCTTACTGCACCCATTAGTTGCACCGGCGAGCCCTATCCCTGACACAGGGTTTAAGGAGCTGAATATGGCAATGCGCTCTAAGCCGCATTGACTAGTGATCCCGAAAAGGTAGTGTAGATAAAGGAGCAATCCAAGCTTTAAAAAAAGAAAACGATAATCGAATCGCACTATTATAAACCGCCTCGATGGGCCGCGAAGTGGTAGATGATCGAAAATCTCGGCACCAGTATAGTCAGACTTTCTTGTTGCGCAACAAGGAACGATTGCTTGTCAGCCTTCACTGACAGAACACCCGAGTCATAAGAGCGAAGTCCTATATCGGGTGTAAGTAGAATTGTGAGTACCGCTTCCGGAGACAATGCCAGACGCTTACAGCACCAGGCTTTATGTTGGGATCACGGTTGTCTTTCGATTGACCTACTACTATATAGTGTTATGAGTGACGCGTGTAATTCGGCGCTAAGGTGCCATTCGACGACAAACAGCAGCGACGACAATTTATGTGGTAGGAGCATCCCGTGTTCAATACGAGGTTCAACTGCTCCTTGGACGATTCACGCGGCAGCTGTTTTGTCACCCCGTCTAAGCGAGTTCCATTACATGATTTACCCGTGAAACCGTAGTACAAGTATCTCGGATATATTTCCCATGACGGGGAACTGCATCACTCGTTGACATTGTTGTGGTGTATGGTTGAATTCCAAAAGTGTGTATCCTGTCTTTAGACACTCGAGTCAAAGCGCCCGCGGCCAGTGCACCGGAGTGGCTTCAAGATGTCGGTTCTGGCCTGGAGCATCGACTCCTGTGGCCATGCCGGGCTATTGATAATGCACGGGTGTTGAATATGATTGATTATTGGGTCATTCTGGATAAGCAAGTGCGTGGGATTTGTCGCAATCGTTTCCTGATTGCGAATGTGTGCCTGCTACAGTGCTTACATATATGAAATTTGGAGTGGTTGCACTTGCGCCTGTACGTATATAGATATTTCGTGAGCCAATGCGCAGTAACACGTTTGGACCAAGGATAGCCGGTAAGAGCCAGCAGAAGGTCAGGGTAGTGCAGATGCTCGCTTCTGCTTGATGTAGACGAGTTCGATCGCCTGTCCCGTACGAGTGGGCAATGGCATAAGCTTGGAGCATTTTGCGGCCCCATTCATGCCCCCAAAGTTCGATAGTTGGGGGCAAGCCAAGCTCCGCAATGCTGAATGACATGAATAGCAGCATGTCGGCTGCAGCTGAAGCAAGGATTCAAGGAGTCAAAGATTCAAGATATTCTCGCCTCAGCAGAGCACAGGAAGACACCCCGGTACGGAGTACACTCCAGGAAGATAACTTGTCGGTGTAGATCTAGATATGACCCTGGCTGTTTGTGATAAGTAGCGAGATGAAGTGAAGCTTCATGGTTTACCTTATCTGCAGAGGATGGCCATCTTCTGAAATTGGTGGCTGTTTCGTCACCAAAGCCTCCGAACCTCTGATGCAGGACCGATCGTTTGTTTCGATGCCACACTGCTATATAATGCACGGAGCTGGGCATCTTGCAAGGCTGAATTTCTCAAGTCTCTCTGTTAGTCCAAGACTGTGGCTTCTTACGGTCAGTATGCATCGAACTCGTCGAGAAGGACACTCATGCCGGCCGATTGAAGATACGACTGTAACACTTGTCCGAATTACTGTAAGCCACAGATCGATACGTTTCACTGCGCGGTTGCGGAAGTCCTCCATGTGCCATCCGCAAAATTATTGAGATACGATCGCCTGTAGCGCATTTGTTATCGTTGGCGCTGGTGGTGGTGGTGGTGGAGTGGCACGAGTGGACACTTGAAACGGATAGAATGGAAGTACAAGGGTCCTACGAGATGGTGATTGGTGTGCCTGGTAACTGGCCCAACTGGCGAAAGAGATACACAGTACGGTAGTTCGGCACAAGACCAGAATTGATGATGTTCTTCTGTTGCATTTCGGGTGGTTGTCAGAAGAGACTATTGAAATTCTCGACAATGGTGTGTGTTGTACGGAAGAGCCCGTTATTGTTTGTGCTGTCGTTGATGCCGTTGTTCCAGCTGAAACAACCTCAACATTTGACATGGGGACTTGTGATCGTTATCGTGCTTGAATTGGTGTCTCGCGAGCCTTTGATGGAGGTGTTGATGGTGTCCTTCTGACTGGCGGGGATGGTACAGCAGGTAATCTGGAGGCTTGAAAGGTGCTGGCGGTGCCGATGATTGGCGTCCGGAGCTAAGCTTGGTTAAGATAGGCGCTGGATACGTTCTCTAGGCGTTGAATCCACACCTAAACTTGGGCGGCCACTTATCGCAGGCCATGCCTAAAACAACAAAAGCCCCAAACTTATCTGCGCCCTGCTGGCTCCCACGCCGATCGCCCATTCTCTATCGCAAAACATCGACACTCTCTCTCTGGCTTAACAGTCTGTTATATTCCATACCTCTGCACTGGTTGCATTTCCTTTGTTACACCTCGACTCCCACGCGCCTTTTGGCTTTTCGCACCTCCCCAAATACTCTTCTTCATCTCGATTCCGCGAATCCACTCGCGCGACCTCGTCCACTAGTCCTCCGCATGCCACTTACAATGCCTGGCAAGGATTACTCACCCTTACACGTGTAGTTCCTTCGTTCGACAAGCTCACTGCATGACCATTCTCATTCGCTCGCCGGTCTGCGTTGTCAGTATTGGGTGATGGCCTACGCTGCGGTCTCACAGGCTGAGCACGATGCCATCTACGGCCAATCCCCCGACTTGACCCTGCATGCCAATACCCTCCCCGAAATATCCAGCCCTCCGTTATCTGTGTCCATTGACCATATATCGCGTGATGGCGACCGCTCGGGTGTCTCACAGACCGCTCCGGGTGCTGTAGGGGTCGAAAATCTCCTCAAGTCTCTCAGTTCGTCGCAGTCATACGAGATGGTGGAGGACGACGACTACGAGGAACCCAATACCACGCCGCACGGGCTGGGTTTGGGTATGAAGGAATACGCGGCTGCACAAGACGACACAATAACATTCCAGTCAGAAGAACCTCCAATCAGAACCGCGTCCATCAGCCGAAACCTTCCTCTAAATCATCCGACCCCGGATCTACATGCCCTGCAAGGGGCTTTGGTCAAGAATGTGGAGAGACTCGAAGAGAGTGCCGAGCGGTTGAGCATGACATCGAGTCTGGAAGAGGAATTGAACAAGATGAAACTAGATCAGAAGCGGGTCGAGCGACAGTCGTCTGCGCCTGCGAATCTGGGCAATGTATTGCGTCCGTCAATCAACAGACAATTCTCGACCAGTTCGTGGTCAAACTCGATCATTGGAGTAAATCAGACAGCCAGATTAGGGGGTTATTCACCGGCAGGATACATCACCTCGCCTACAGGCTCGATACACTCGGGACGCTGGCCGCACCAACACAACCTGGAACGCAACTCTTCAAAGGGTAGCCGTCGCGACCATACACCTCCAGAACCTCCCCTCGATCCAGCTACTTCTGTCCTCCCCGAACAGGCGGATATTGTCCAGTCGTCTGCCGACTCCAATGGCTCCATACAAGAAGAGAGACCACCCACTTCTGGTTCGAACGATACCTACCGGCAAGCCCAAGCAGCTTTCAATGACTTTGACGGTGTCCACTTCAACTCTGGCGCGTCAATATCTCGACGTATATCCTTACAGCAGCCTCCACTTGCAAGAGACTCCAAAGTCTACAGAGAAGCACAACCGGGCGAGCAAATGATCTACTACCCTGCACCAGTTCCTGTTATGCTGAACCTGCCGCAAAGATTGTCAAAGATGGATCTGAGTGAGCGAGAAAGGCGTCGACTTCAAGGTCTGTCCGCAATACCCGATGATTTGCGCAAGTCAGCGCCATGGCTGGCAGACCAAGCTAGCGTCAAGGTGCCAGGCGATAGGAGTTCGCTGAATTTACCACCACAACTGCGTGCCAGCGCCTTCTTTGAGCAGGCCAGTGTCACGCAGGACTTGCAGCTCAAGAACGGTTCTGCTATCCAGACTCTGGACAGCATACTTGATGCAGCTGCTTATGCTCCAGTTAGCGCATTTACAGACCATCCTATTGCTGGCCATCTAGGTAAAGAGGTGTATGGACCAGATGGATCGCCACGCAAGAGCATACCACCGACAGAGGATAAGAAAAAGAAGCGCCGAAGCTCACTGAGTACGATGCTCAAGACGAGAAGGTCGAGCACTGGACTAACTGGAGCACGAGTGAGTCGCACAAAGTCCAGAGACTCCAAGACTATGTTGGACGACGAGGAGTATGCAAGTGGAGACGACCTTGATCGAGCAGCGGCCCAGTCTATAGCCCCAGACGGAGATGAGATATCGGATCATGGCGGAGATGCAGAAGACGTCGCTTCTCAAGGATTCTTCAGCGCCCCGACCACCTTGCTTGCCGAACTACAAATGCGCAAGGCGCAACAGAAACAACGCAACAGGACTGCCGCAGACGCTTTTCCCAATGGCATGCATTCGACCCTGCTTGAGCTTGATGCAGTTACTCAGCTGCAGCAAAAAGCTCGAAAGACCAAACATGTCACACTCGCATGGGAAGATCATGATGAAGCGAACAAGCAAAACTTTGACGATGACGATGTCCCTCTTGGCCTTCTTTTCCCCGAGAAAGACCGCTTAGAGACGTTCAACTCTCATCGACCTGTCGGGCTTCTTGAGAGGCGAGAAATGGAAGACAACGAGCGATTGAGCCACAGACGCGCAAGGTTGCGAGGAGAACCGTTGCAGACGATGCAACCAGACGCGGACCCTCCACACATTGGGGATGTGCCCGGCCTTTCTGAAGAGCCTGTGTCTGAAGGGGAAGATGAGACTCTAGCTCAGCGTGCTGCAAGAATGAAAGCGGAAAAGGAAAGGGCCGCTGAAGGATCGTTTACAGCAGAGCTGAGCCAAGAATTGGGTCTTAATGTCAACAGAAGCGCTCCTCAGCCTTCGAAGACCCCTGATGCTGAGGAGACCTTGGGCCAGAGACGGAAGAGACTCAAAGAAGAAGCTTTGCGCAATGGTAGACAGGTCAGCGGTAATAGCGCCGACGGTGCTACAAGACCGGGATTGCGATCGATGCACAGCCTAGCTGATGTATTGCGAGCTCATCCGGTGGGCGCCCAGGATCGCAAGGTCTCCAATGAATCGAAGGGATCTGGCCTAAGAAGTGGTTATCCTCAGAAACCATTGCTGATCGTCGACGAAAACCCTCCGTTCCCGCAGCTGAGCTCGCAGCCATTCCAGGCACCTAACTGGGGTTACGTTCAGCACAACGGCGCTTATATGAATTCTTATGGCAATTTCTATCAGCACAACAACCAAGCTGAGCATGGGACTTTTGGCGGAGTGGCACCGGGCTTCTACGGTGCCCCGATCCCAATGCACATGCAGCAACCCATGGCTGGCTATCCATATGGTTACGGCAACCAACCCTACATCCAAGATCCTATGATGGGACCGCCTCTTGACCCGAAGCAAAGGGCGCAGATTGATCGCTGGCGGCAGAGTATCGCCTAGTAACCTCCCTAATTGGAGCGGTGGTGACTGCCCGGCTTGGATTGGAAGTTCGGTGGCGCGTATCTTCTGGTCAGTAGGCGAGAGCTGTCCAGGTCTCCATGATTGGAAAGGATGACCGGGATAGAGACTGTATGATTACGAGAAGATGATACAATGTTCTATCAGTGTAAACCCATGTTCTGGCGAGATCCTGCACGTACAAGTAGTAGCTCCATACGGTGTCACTGGTGTATGCTCGAATGCCTTGCGGAAGATTCGTGATAATGAGGCATGCCAAGGAATGACCTGGTGGCCCTGGTTGCCGTGGCAGGCGCGACTCCCGGGCGATGTAAACAATCCATGGCCGAACTTCATTTGACCATTGCATACCATAGACCATCCTGCCGCCCGTGCTTCGAACACGTCGTACTCTTGTATCAATGATGAGGTGTATGTGATTAGGCACCGTGCCCGAATATATGCTTTATCCTTCGCCATGGGTCCAACCGTTCACCAAGTTGCCCAAATCTTCGAAGACGCCGATAACGAGCCTCAACAGAGAGGGCGCAGACTGAACCATAGCCGCGCCCCATCGGTTGGAGACGTGCTGAGAGGACGACGAAAAGAGAATTGCAGTCCTAGCAAAATTCAAAGACAGCCAGATCGTGACGCCGCCAATTCTGCGAGTCCCCTCGGCGAGCGACACATCAACAGCCCTCCACCACCGAAGAGAATTCCTACCAAGACTGGTGATGAGCCTCTATCCTCTCAACGTCCCGCGCACAAGAAGACGGGAAGCTCTGTGTCATTGAAAGGATTCATACGAGGCAAAGAGAAGGGTCTCGCATGTGACGCTGTCTCATCGACGGAAGAACAAGTGGCAGAGAAGAAGCCTAAGAAGACCAAATCAGCCACCAATTTGACGGGTCTGCTGAAGAGGAAATCAAAGAAGGATCTCCGGGAAGAATCACACAGTCAAGAAAACAAAGCACCGTCCGGTCAAACTCCAGCTGAGACTCCGATCTGGTCACAGTTTGCAACACAACCACTTGAGAGCCCAGACGGCATCATGCTTTATCCGAAGAGAAGGACGATCGAGGAGGAGATCAGATTGTATACACCGAAAGACTACTCGGAGTTTCGTCCTTCGGAGCAGAGAAATTTTTATGGTTACAGTTCCGCCAGCCCATCGTCGGTGGATTACAAGCCACCGCAGCGACCATTCCTGGAGCACAAGTCTAGTAGAAGCTCCATATTCACGGAAAACCTCGACGATGAACCACAGCCTGAGTTGAAGAAGCTACTGACCCGAGACCAGAATGCCAGCCGACCAAGCTCATCGTCAACCCCGGTCGAGCGCCCTCCTCTCTCGACTCGCTCGTCGGAATCGTCTCAGGCCGACAACAAAGGCAAAAGAGGATCACGGGTGTTCGAAGCCATCCAAAGCTTCAACATGAAGGGTCGTCGGGACGACCGCAAGACGGCTGGTATAACCACTGGAACTACGCCACCTCTCAGCCCTCAAGAACTCGACACCGCGTTCGAAAAGGTGTTAGACTCCTTAAACATACCCTTGAATATGCGCGACAACATGCGAAGTCTCAAACCAGACGTGAAAGCCGGTCTGATGAAGGGAGATCGAATTGGCAGCGGTTCGTCAACAAATTCTGCCTGCCAGGATGCATCAGAAGTTCGTTCTTCGGCTAGAAGTCCCAACAAGAAGGAGAATGAGCGGCCAAGCAGCGAAGGTGACGACGGCAAGGAGGGCAAGAGATCTCGCTCTCGATCCCGACCTCGAAGCCGTATTCTGACACTGTCGAGACGCGACGAAAATTCGCCGACCAAGCAAGAGGGAGCAGGATCATCATCGAGATCTCGTAGTAAGAGCAGGAACAAGTCAGCGGACCTGGCGAGTTCCCGACCGACGTCCTCACGAGCCATGGCGTCGACTGCTTCACTTGCAACTTTGAACCCAGCAGACAGTGCTTCAACACCAGGCGACTTTATCCACTATCTCCGAGAAGTACAAAAACCAGAGCTGGTTGAAGTCAGCAAGTTGCACAAATTGCGAATCCTGTTGCGGAATGAATCGATCAGCTGGACGGATCATTTCGTAACCAAAGGAGGCATGGACGAGCTTGTGCAGCTGTACTACCGCATCACCAAGATTGAGTGGCGGGAAGAGCACGAAGACAGTCTCCTTCACGAGACTCTGCTCTGTCTCAAAGGCCTATGTACGACGTCTCTTGCTCTACGTCGACTTCAGGAAGTGGAAAAGGAATTCTTCCCGGCTCTTTTGGGCATGTTGTTTGATCCAGAGCGAAAGGGTCCGGCCGAGTTCAATACAAGAGGGGTGATAGTTTCGCTTTTGTTTGCTCACTTGTCTGCTGTCGTCAATGGTAGTCAGAAGCAGATCCAAGAACGAGCAGAAACAGTTCTCGGCCTCCTGAAGGACCCAGGCCCGGAAGACGGCAAACAGCCATTGGATTTTGTTTCTCAGATGCATGTCCCTCGACCATATCGCGTTTGGTGCAAAGAGGTTGTTAATGTCACAAAGGAAGTCTTCTGGATTTTCCTCCATCACCTCAATGTCGTTCCTATCATGGGGGCCGACGAATCCGTTGGATACTTTCGAGCACATTTCCCGGCTCCCCGTCCACCACACCCTGCCGCTCCATACGTCGGTGGGGTTGAGTGGGAAGCCACTCAATATCTTGCTATTCATCTGGATCTGCTGAACGGACTTATTGCTGCTTTACCAACATCAGCCGAACGAAATGCACTGCGAGAAGACCTCAGACAGTCGGGATTTGAGAAGGTCATGGGTGGCAGCTTGCGCACATGCAAGGAGAAATTCTACGGAGGTGTGCATGAAGGATTGAAATGTTGGGTCTCGGCAGCAAAGGCAGATGGTTGGCCAACCGAGGATGTAAGGGCAGGACCACCACGCGAAGCTGCTAGTCCACGAAAGAGTCCCATCAAGAAGAAGACCGACGAGCCTCCTCAGCTTGCCTTGGATGTGGGTCTTGGTCAGGTGCAAATGCCCAAGGCTGATGTTGACTGGATTTGAGACTGGACCAAAGAGATTTGTGTGTGGCAAGCTAATTAGCTCGGTGAGACACCGTTAAGCGGAGTGGTTGTGTCGTCGAAGGGGAAGAGGGTCATGACTTGATGACATTGGCGTATGTTTGTCCTGGAAACGTCACTTGGGAGTCAAGGTGTAAAGGTGTGATTATTGGTTTCCGTGGCATAGGTAGGACAGTGTGTATCGATTGTCCAATATGATGAATTCGTCCTCGCGATGGCATCAACCAGTAGTGATGAGGTTGAAGGTGATATATTGTGTTGCTTCATGTGCTGATTAAGGTACTTGAGGACTGGCACGTGATGGCCGCTCCTACCAGCCGCCTGGAAAAAACTGGTGTGTCTGACGTACGACGTTGCCTCGTAAGATCACAAAGATCCACCAGAATCATCAAATATAGTCCGTCAGACTCTTCCTTTTTCTCTGCTCGAAAATCGGGGTTGATGTCACCAACAGGCCGATTGGGGAGCGACACTTTGATGGGTCAAACTGCGCAATTGGGGGGGAGATCGCGCGCATACAGTTGTATCGCCTTGCGCAGAGTCTCGTTTCCATCTCGTTTCCATTCACACTCTTGACCGACCTCTTAGACCGCAACACTCTTCACTTTTTGCATTTCTTATAATGTCGTGCACCTACTCATGTTCTGGCATCTGTCTGTTGCTGTTGTTTTGATTTTCCAGCCGCCGATGCTTTGAATTTCCACTCCGAACAAAATCCCAGCCGACCCTGCTGATCGCACACTGACAGCTTCGCCCACCTCGTCTACCACCATACCTTGATGTCTACAACCATGACAACAACACTGGGCACCTCGAACTTACGAGGCGGTCCGTCTGCTCGTCGAGTCAACCCTGGCAGAACCTCCAAAATCGTCGGGTCCTCACTCCGGCAGAACTCCCTCGTCTCCAACAGTGGCCTCCCACTACTATCCTCCTCCGTCACAGCCACGAACAATCAAACCCTGAATAGCAATGATCCTCCCGGCATGTATCCTGCCATCACACATTTCACAGATGCCATTAGCGCTTTACCACGAGAGTTTCGCAGGCACCAGTCACTGCTCAAGGAGGTGGACGCGAAGGCGTGGGCGAACGAGGAGTCACTACAAAATATACTCGAACAATGTCTGGCTGATACGAGGGCGACATCCTACGAGACAGCCCTCGCCGCGCAAAGTCTGGCCCCCTCAGTGACTGGTGATGATCCTGTCAACAGCAGCGAAGTCCAGAGTGTCGCAGGCGCCTCTGTGGACGCAGCCTCGCTTGCTTCTGCTCGCTCAACGGATCCGGGTTCCCTTCAGCGCAGACACCTTCACCATGCTTTGCGGCAAAATTTAATCGCGATCATGCAGACCATGGATGAAAAGAACCATGTCATCGCCAATGCCAACGAAGAAGTGGCAAGGCACATCCGGCGACTGGACAACATCTGGCCACACATTTCAGAAGAAATCTCAGAAGAAGCAAGATTGGGGAGTTTGAAGCATTGGGCATACACCGAGACAAATTCAACCAAGAAGCCCACCGAGCCGGCACCACGAGGACGGCCAGGAGAGAGCGAGGTCGCGGCCAGAAGCCAGACCCGAAGAGACGATGTGCAGGCTAAAAGACAACGAGCTGTTCACCATGCTGATTCAGATTTGGACGAATCACGACCACCAGCGCGGAAAACCCATCCAAGTTCCAAGAAGCGTGTTGCCGAGCTGGGACCGGAGCCGCCTGGCCTGGGGATATCGAACATTGGAGCGGGGAAGAGAAAGAAACCAGACAGAGGTGCGGGAGGTGCGGGCATGGAGCGGTCGATTAGTAGTGCCCTAGGCGGCCGTGCACCTGCAATGTCCAGGGAAAACTCACAGCAGGACAATTTGAAGAAGAGGAAGGCCTCGCAGCCAACGACGGTGGCCAGGAAGAGGTATGTACCAGACCCTCGCGGAGCGGTCCATGCTAATCTGACCGTCTGCAGAATCAATGCCCAGAATCACGATTCCCCTAAGCTTGCCTCCTCACCACTTGCCGGGACAACTGGCAAAGAAGGATATAAGCGCAGTCCAGCACTTTCAGCTGTTCGACCCGCTGCGGCACGGGGAAGACAAAACTCGACGCAGAACATCGAAACTACAAGAGGGCGGCAGTCGTCTATTGCTTCTGCCAAGTACGGCAATCACAGTGTGACTGCGAACACGCAGGAATTGAACAGTGTTGCCGCCTTGACTGGCAAGACTGCAAATGAAGTCAAGAGCACGATGAAAGAGACAAAGACAGATAAAGGAGACAGGTTACTTGAGGATGAGCCAGCCATCAATGGCGCGAACGGCGAGCCATCGTTACGTGGTGCGCTTCTGTTGGAAAGGCCGACCAGCAAGCAGGAAGGTCTCAGGCGCGATGCCGAAGAGTTGTCGGCCAAACTCATGGCGTCGCCTCGTCTCACACCTTTTTTGCTTACGAGCGAAGTCAAAAACGAGCGTGTGGGAAGAGGACGTGCCTCGAAGACCTCTACGCCCATCGTGAGTACTTTTGCCGAGGCAGACGAGTCGGATCGCGCGTCTGCGAATGGGAACAGCAGGGCTGATGGCTCTACTAAATCGCGACGGCCTGCTCGTCCGAGGATGAAGGACCATGGCCTGCATGACTCGCTCTCGCCCAAGGGTTTGCCGATGAAGCGATCGCACAAGAAGAATGGCAGTCTGTCTGTTTTTGGCCCATCCACGTCGGTGGTAACAAGTGCACCGAATGCGCGGACAAAAGACGAAAACGACGCGCCAAGTTCTGCGACGCCGTCCGGTTCGGATAGGCTTGGCGGAGGCGGGGGTCTCGAAAACGAGGAAGACGACGACGTCGAAAACGACCCAGACATGGACGCAGAGAACGATGGCGAGGACGAAGAGCGGTATTGTTACTGTCAAGGCGTGAGCTATGGGGAGATGGTGGCGTGCGATAAGCCCGATTGCCCGCGGCAATGGTTCCATCTCGAATGTATTGGTCTCAAGAGCGTGCCCAAGAGCGCCAAGTGGTATTGTGATGAGTGCAAGGAAGCTTTGGCCAAAAAGGGCAAACCGACGACTGGCAACGGGAACGGGAATGGAAACGGAAACGGAAATGGGAATGGGAAGTAAGTCACTGATGACTCGACGCTGGAGTGCGGTCGTGGTATTCGCACTGTGCGGTGCAGTGCAATGCATTGTTGAGCGTGTGAAGCTGTCACGGGCTCGTGGGGAGGACCCAAGGATCAAGAATCAAGGGTACAATGAAAGTCTCAGGGTCCACACGACCGCATACACATTATATATCTACGAAGACGAATGTTTAGAGTAATGGCCACGCCTTCGAAGGGTCTCGGGGTATGGAATTGCCCGGCTCACCCGGAAGCAGTGGGCGAGAAAGCACGGCAGGCGAGCTGACTTAGACTCACGCAGCTCTGCATAGCAGGACTATAGATATCGAATAATGATCAGGCTTGTCTAGATCAGTGTATGTACTCCGTACAGGTATGTATCCAATATGTTGGAATCGTTGCGAGATACCAACGAACCCTTCGGTGCTCGTCACGTCTATCAATTCCAGCAATTCGGATTGAATCTCTGCCGTTGGGCCATCCAAGTCGGTATTCACGGTCGATGGTCGCTGATTCCTTTACATGCATCGGTCTAGAACTCGTGAGGACACCATATCACGGGTCGTCGGAGCCTAAGGATAGCACTCATCATATATACCATATGTTACCAGAGGATCCTGGTCGAGGGGATGCTGAAGTCTTCATATCTTCGTCATCCGCTGGTACGGTAACTTGAGACTGCAGGCACAAGCTTCATGTCACTGTCTCCTATCCTGCAAGCGCTTTAGGAGTTTCTGGCAAGCCAAGCGGGAGGTAGACTCTCCGTACAGCTGGTGGATACCGGTGACTGCTCGATGGCGATGGCGATGGCGATGGCGCGTGGTATCTCATTTTAGAATCCCCGGAGAAGTTGCCGATGTTGAATTTGTCAGGCCCTGCAATTCAAGCTGGCTGAGTGGCGCGACAAAGCAAGCCCTGAAGGATGGCTAGGGACATCACTTGGACAACTTATGCACGACTGAAGCAACGGCACGGGATCGAGTCGTATGGGATACTGTATCACCCGCTCCAACGTTGGCAATGGCTGTTCCCCTGTGCGGTCTGTCTGGTCGGCTAGATCCGCATGTCGTCCGTTGTTGAACCTTGGCTCCGTATGGGCGAAGTGCAGGTTTTTTTTTTTTCGTTGTCGCATCGAAGGTTTGCCGGGTTGCGCTGTCGTCGTTGTTTCCATTCTGTGCCACGCAGCGCGGTATGCATGAGTTGATTCCCTTGACGAGCTGACTCCAGCATGCTGGTTTCGAGGCAACGCCCGCCAGAACCGGAAAGGCTGGCAGGTCGCGAGGTGATTGATATTGTTGTACCCAACTCCTGCGCGGGACTGATGACTCCCCATATTGATGTTGACAGTGGTGCCGCTTTGCGGCTGTGCGCACCGTCACAGACCCCGCCAGGACACGTTTGTATTGCTCATATCAATACGGTGTTCAGGATACCCCTGCCATTTGTACCTCGCCGCCTTCATTACTGTTGACGAGTTCAATATCCATGTCTTTCCGTTCAGGGTTCCAGTAGGTTTCCAGGAACATCTTGGCTTTGTCGAAAATCTCCCATTTCGATCCTCTGCTATCATCATCGAGCCATGAATCGGGAAACTGTGTCCAACCGTGGACGACGCCGTTGACTTCCACGACGCTCAAATCTGCACCACGGCCCTGCTCGTGCACCTTCTGCACCCAGACAATACTCTGATGATGCAGAGTATCGAATTGCGGCAAGATGAGCATGATCTTCGCCTTGGGGTGCAGGCCTGCAACTTCTCCGTCCTTCTTCGCTCTGAGATCTGCCAGGCCCGGACTTGCTCTGGGGTGGCCACTCTTTGGCGCTGGAAGGTATGTCGGCATCAATTCGGCCTCGATCCTCCACCTCTCAACGAAAGTCTTCGGTGCGTCGTATCCACGAGGCTTGGGCCTCTCGTGGGGTAATAGTCGAGTATCTAGGGACGGGTAGAACAACAGAACGGGAATGTCGTTCGGGAAATCCCACGGCGCCGGGCTCAACCAGTCTGTGTTGATGGTGGGGTCGTTTTTGATGCTCAAAACCATATTCAATGCGAGGTTCCCTCCTGAGCTGAAGCCGGAAAAGGCAATCTTCTTCTCGTCGAGGACGATGTCCTTGCGCTTTTGCTTCTCGAGAGCCTGCCGTATCTCTTTCCTCAGCACCGAGTATGCGGGCTTAGTTGAATCGATGACCGCATGGACCGTATCCTCCGCATCACAGTGTGCAGCGGGATACTGTGCGGCCGGGCCGAGACGATAATCGACCGAGATGACAACGGCATTGAGCTCCCGGGACATCTTGGCGCAAAAGGGCGTCTGTTCCTGGCATGATCCGAGGACGAATCCGCCGCCGTGGAAGTCGATGAGAACAGGCAGTTTCGTCTCCTCATCGTCGGGATTGAATCTGAGGTGCAATGCTTCCTTGAGATGCGTCCCTTGCGAGGCTGGCTTGTGATGATGCGGATTCCGGTGGGGCGGGATGAAGACATAGACCGGGATTGTATGAGAGTCACGAGAAGGAATGTCGAAGATTACCGGATGCGGTCCCTCTGGGGATGTAAAGCGCAAGACAAAATCTGGGACAAGGCGTGGAAGGCTGACGAGGGCTTTCCTCCATGTTACGCCGAAGTTGTTGGAGGACATGTCGAACTGAACCCGAAAATGTTCCAAAAGCTCAGCTCAGCAATACAATGAAGACACAAGGCAGACTTTTATCAAGGGGTGAAGATGGATTAGTGCAACTCGAAGGACATACAGAAGTCAATGGGAGTGCATATCGGAGAACATGAAGCAATGGTTGGAAGATACGCAGGTAGTAATTAGAGAATATCTGCTGTTTGCCGTTTTGATGATAATTCCTGGAACTTGACGTCACTAAGCAACTGCTGGTCTCCTAGTATCTGGCATCGGCAAAAATACTCTATAAAAATAACCCCTTGCACAGCTTAGATCTTCTTTTCGTTCAGGACTGAGCCACTTATCTGGTTGCATCATAAAGGGCGTCTGAAGATGTCATGTACTGGAAAACGAAAGGCGCTTCTTGTCCGGTCTACCGTGGTGCAGTGAGATCCTACTTGGGCTCCGGGACATCCCTGATCATGAAATAAATAGTCCCATCGGCATCACCATAGTTCCACTTTGGATCCAGCGTGAATTGCCCAATGTCCTTGAATCCGTACTTGTAGTACAGCCCGTGAGCATTGGGAGAAGATTCGAGATAGGCAGGGATGCGAAGCTGGTCGGCCATGTCAAGACCCCATTGAATCAACATGCCACCGGCGCCGCGGCCCTGATATTTGGGATCAGTCTGTAGGAGATCGAGCACTGATGATGCAAAAACCGGTCAACATGGCTGTGCAGAAGATCAAGGATGAGCCCTTACAGCAATAAGCCTTGCCGCCCATCAACTCAGCTCGCTTCCGATAGATCCCGCCAAAGTATTCCTTGCACATGTCGAGATTGCAACCCGGGCCGAACTCTTGTCGGCCCGGCTCTGGATCCTTTGGTGTGTTCATAATGTTCCACTTTGCATACGCGACGAGCTCGTCGGTGTCGGTGTCAACGACCTTGACCCATCGTGTTGTTGGGTCGTTTTGGCGCTGGGCAACTAGTCCTTCGGCACGCTTCTCCAGGGCATCGGCTGGAAATGGGCCCGGGAACAGGAATGGAGTCAACTTGTTGTCGGCAAAAGCTGTCCGTTCGATCTCGACCATGCGAGTGGCGTCGTCATCTTCGCCCGGTCGGAGAACAAGAGGCATTGTGCTCGTATTGAAAGGAAGAAAGGGGAGAGGGAACCTACGAGATAGTCCTACCAGTAATCTTTCAACATTCGAAGGGCTCTTTAGGCGTTCCGTCGCCTTCACGACTGCCTGGCGTGGAACTGGCCTATCTGTGCAGTGATAGCATGGTAGTTGTACTCTGTGATATAGCTGTTAATGCTACCTTACCTAGGTAGCTACTGATACCTGCCTGGACAGGACTAGTCACAGCATCAGTTGGCACTGCTCTAGTCAAGATGAGTCATTTGTCTTCCCGCGGAGTCGTCCACCCAAGGCTAAGTGAGGCCAAGAACTGAATCAACGTTGGTCGCCGACTTCTTCTCTCTGACTAATCGAGCTAACGTCTCAACCTCTCGATTTTACGAAGATACCGTCTCGACTCATTGGCTTTTCGTATTCTTGTACCTTGACCTAACGGCCTTCGCGTCTTCGCAATGTCCGAAAGCTCAGTTTCGGTGCGCCACGGCGCTGCTGAAGCTGATGGCCATCGCCACATGCTGAGTCCTCGTTGCACATGAGCAACTTGCTGCGGAGTCAAAGGTTCGTGAAGAAACTCCAAAGAAGCAACATGGCCAGGACAGGCAAGGCTCTCGTGCCAGAGGTTGACCTTGCCGACGGGAGAAGACGTATCTGACAAAGGGAGAACTCGCGGATACGATACGAGGCAAGTCTCTCTCAACAACTATATGAAGCCATCAGCTACTTCGTCAAGATGTGCACCACAGCTCATCACCGTACTGCCTCCAAAGCCACATTCAAACAAAGATAAAGCCTAGTAAAGCTGTAAGGATGTCCACCGCTACCCTCCCAAGCACGATGCGAGCCCTTCTCCATGACCAATCGGACCAAACACTTTCGCTGGCCTCGACACCCCTTCCCAAGCCCTCAGCAACTCAATACCTCATCCAAATACACGCCGTAGGCCTCACGAATGGCGAACTCCTGTGGCCGCGCCCAAACGACCTTACCGTCTCCACGCCCGGCGTCGAATTTGCGGCGCGTGTGGTGACTTCTCCCTCATCCTCGTCCAAATTCCAACCAGGAGATGAAGTCTACGGTCGCGTCACTTACCCTCAGCGTGGCGGTGCGAGGGAATACTCCGTGTCGGACGATGAGGAACTCGCCCTACGTCCGAAAACAATGTCCGTCGCCGAAGCTGCCGCTATGCCGGTGAGTGCGTTGACGGCGTGGCAGGCGCTGTTTGAACTATTCGGACTTCCGACACCCACTGAGACGACAGCCAAACCCGGCCTTCGCATTCTCATTACAGCAGCGTCAGGCAGTGTCGGCATATGGGCGGTCCAGCTCGCCAAACTCACTGGCGCATATGTGGTCGGCACGTGCGGCACGGCCAACATCGACTTCGTCCGCAGCCTGGGCGCGGATGAAGTGCTTGACTACAAGACGACCAATATCAGCACCTGGGCTGAAGAAGATCCCTCGCGCAAGGTCGATCTGGTCTTTGACTGCGCGGGCGGTGCGTCTCTTGAGCAAGCGTGGCATGCTGTCAAGGACCGCGGCCAGGTTCTTACGATCGTCCCGCCCGCGGATATGCAGTGGAAATTCGTGCTGGATCGGCCAGAAGGGGTCAGCGAGTCGGTATCGGGGCGGTTCTTCGTCATGCATCCTTCTGGCGAGCAGTTGAGTCAAGTCACCGAGTTGGCAGATCAAGGGAAAGTAAAGTCTGTGGTGGATAGTGTTTGGAAGCTGGATGAATACGACCAGGCTTTTGAACGCTTTAAATCAGGCAAAGCGCGGGGAAAGGTTGTGATCAAGGTCGGTAACGAGGATTAGAAGGTCGGCACGTTGGGCAAGGTGAGCAAAATGTACGGAATATGTATATTTTAGACCATGTATATAGACCGAATGACCACTCCGAGACCACCGCCAGCTATGATAAAGGCGAAAATGACACGCTCACAAAATATACGTGAAGATAGCGTCTATTCGTAAAAGATCAAACATCTCACCTCAATGCTCTGTCGTCCAGGAGCATCTGCTGGGGTTTGTGGATCGACAAACGCTGTATGAGGAGTGCCATCGGCCAGACCTTGCTTGCCGCCCATGATCTGGCTGCGCGAGTCGAAACACTTGATGAACATGACCTCCTCGGGCGTCATATCTTTCATGTAGTAGAACTTGTGATTCTCGTTGGGTGCCACGCTATAGGTCTCTCCTTTGACTTCGTAACCCTCAGTGGAACTGGCTGAGTTGGGATCTGGTAGAACTTCTTTGCCCCGATCGTCGTCGTCATTGTTCGCTACTTGTCTCTTGGGGTAGAGTAGATCGACTTTGATAAAGTCTGCCGGCGAGGTCGATCTCCAATCAATGAGCGCCAGTGGAAAGTCTGAAGCCTTGTGGCCGATTGGTCGCCAGACGTTAACGATCTGGTAGCGGCCTTTGAGCAATTCTTCAGCCTCATCGGCGGGCAAATGGCGTCGCACACGGGCCTCAGCGGCACGGGGTGTCTGATCGACGTGAACCTGCTGCACCGGCTGACGGGGTGAGGCCTTTTCCCGACGGCGAATTGTATGGTCGAATATTACCACCTTTTTCACGCCTGGGAGTTTGTCGCGGACTAATTTTTCGACTTCGGCGTAGTACCCTTCTCGGACCGCAGCGTCATCTGTGAAGGACTTCTCTTGCGCGGGATAATTGTAGACAGCGAAACCGGAATTGTCAGTCGTGAAGTTCGGCTCTTGTCCGCGCAGGTTCTCGACTGGGCGTTGGTAGTCGATGAGCTTGAAGGAGTAACCTGGACCGTCGACTTTCGCCCACGGCTTGACGAAAGGAACGTCGCTGTCGACAAAGGAGGTGCGGTCAATGTACTTGAAGGTACCGGTCGTCATATTGGCGGCAACGCGCGAGTGACTGGTACTGAAGAATCTGGATGCGGAGTGACTGGAAGACGAAAGGCGTGGGGAGAGGGCGCTTTTGTAGAGTGGGGAAGACGCTCGGATAGATCTTACGGCGGTGGCCGCGCTCATGGGGCAGAGGCTTCGAACGTACTGTGACTTCGATTAGGCAGATTGCTATCAGGTGAAGAACGAGGCTTGCGGGGTTGATGCTGATGTTGGTGAAGGATCAAGACTCAATATATATGGTTGAACATTGGGTGTTAGAAAGGTGCTGTGTCAGCGATAGAAAAGTCACGAAAATAATGACGTTGAAAGCGGAAATATCAAGGAGAAGGACATGATAGGACCATCACAGACCTCATTGGGGAAGACATGGCTTTGATTACATTTCTGCAAGTCCCATCTTAGGGAGTTATGTAAGGTATTCACAGTATTCCATTTTTCCATGAGGCTTAATGACGCCAGCAAGATTTTTGTGAGGATCGATTACAAAGACACCGCGCACGTGATCAATGTAATTCTTTGGGGGTGGCGGAAGTGGCAGATGAGGAAAAGCAGCCGCTCCGATCTTCGCCGATCTCGCTTATGGAGGCATTGTGGACAAGGCTGAGACTTCACGTGAGTATGTGCAGCCTTGCTGAGTCACTATCCCCGCTAAGTCGTTCCTGGGCAGTGATCTACGCGTAAAGTAAACTCCCTTTTGAGGACGCGTCTCAAGCAGTTCAGACTGCGACCACGCGTTTATTGAAAATCCTATCACAGCACAGATCCCAACGGTCGCAAGTGGGACAAGCGTATGGTCAACCATAAGCGAGTGCATCCACTGTCTCTACTGTTGCATCTTCCCTCTCACTGCGATGACGAGCAACAAGGATATCTACTCTGCTACCTACAGCAATGTCCGTACCCCTTCCTTTGTCCGCACCCCACATAGACTGACCCGGGCCTGCAGGTGCCCGTCTACGAGCTCAAGATCGGCAATGACCATGTCATGCGACGAAGATCTGACGAATGGGTCAATGCCACTCACATCCTCAAAATCGCCGGTTTCGATAAACCCGCAAGAACAAGAATCCTAGAAAGAGAAGTGCAGAAAGGTGTCCATGAGAAGATTCAGGGTGGTTATGGCAAATATCAAGGCACATGGATCCCGCTCACTGAAGGTCGTATGCTCGCCGAGAAGCATGGGGTCCTCTCTCGCATCTCTGCCATTTTCGATTTCGTCCCTGGCGACCGAAGCCCTCCACCCGCCCCGAAGCACACCACTGCTGCATCAAATCGCCCTAAGCAAAACAAGCAGCCTGCGGCAAAGAAGGTCGCCTCACAACCTGGTCAGTCAGCCTTGTTCACTGGCTTCGCCCAAGCTAATTGCGTACAGTTCAACCCTATCAGCCTGTTGAAACCTTCGAGGCAGCCAGCACACAGTACAACGGCGCGACCGAAAGCCGAGAACCTTCTCCCGAGACCGCATCGTTCATGGCAGATGACGATTTTCTACCTCTCTCACAAAATTCGGCGGCATCGAGAAAGCGCAAACAACGTGACTTTGAGGAGCAAATGGTGACTGCGACAGATCTTGACCACACTATGTATGGTGACGAGTTGCTGGATTATTTTGTCACTGCTGGCGACGATGATGGCACTTCCCACATTCTACCACCAGAACCCCCAGCGAACTTCGATGTTGACAGGCCTATTGACAATCTCGGAAACAATGCGCTTCATTGGGCCTGTGCCATGGGCGCCGTGCAAATTGCTCGTGATCTTTTGGCAAGAGGTGCCACTCCTAATGCTCAGAATTCAAGTGGTGGAGAGACTCCGTTGATTCGTGCGGTCTTGTTCACCAACAACTATGATAAGCGAACCTTCCCTAAAATCGTGCAGGCCTTGTCTGGGACGATTATCGAGCGAGATTGGCATGGTGCAACCGTCTTCCATCATATTGCAGAATCAGCACGTCTGAGAGGGAAATGGAGCTGTGCACGCTACTACTGCGAAGTCTTGATCAACAAGATGCAAGAAATGGGATCGAACTACGTCCAAGCTCTTCTTTGCTCACTCGACAAAAATCACGATACAGCACTGCTCTGCGCCATTCGTAACGGATGTGTAAAGGTGGCAACATTCCTTCTGAACCACTGTCCAGAGGCAGGCGAGATCCCGAACTTGAAAGGCGAGACTGCAAACCAATATCTAAGAGCTCTGCGCGAAAAGAAGGAGAGCCTGCAGCAACCGGGTTCGTCTCCTCCAAGAGCTGGAGAATCCTACACTGCCAAACAAGCACGACGCAAACGTCAAAAGGACGCTATTTCACGCGCGGCTTCCTTGGTTCTCGATAAGATCGGACCACTTATGGATGAGGGTAGCTTCAAGCTGGCAGATATGTACGACTCACAGATGAGCGAAAAGGATACCGAAATAGCCGAAGCCAAGCAGGCCTTGTCCGACTTCGAGACTCAGAGACACAAGATCCGACAGGAGACCTTCCTTCTAATGGCCAAGGCTGAAGATGCTTCAAAAATTCCGGCATTGCGGCAGGAGTACGAAGCCTGCTTGAGTGATATGCAGTCATTGCTGGAGCAGAAGGAGCATAGCACTCTTCAACAGGAGATCTTCCAGCAGGACCAACAAGCAAACCCACAAGCCTTCCGCTTCGCCAACCCTCAACCATTGTCCGCAGATGAGATACGTGCATCACTGCCCTGGGCCCTTGAGTTGAACCAACAACAAGCCATGCGAAGATATTGGGTGCAAGAGATTGCGAAGTTGATGGGCGAGGCCGGAACCGGTGAAAAGGTTGGAAAGCATAGAAAGTTGGTGGCTATTGCGACTGGTATGAAGGAGGATCAGCTGGACAGCATGTCAGAAGAGCTGCTGGAGAATTTGCAAGCAAGTCAGGGTACTGCGCCTCAGACTCCTCCGGCTATGATGTCTGGGGTTCAGGCTTAGATAGTACCTAGGTGCTGGCTTATGATCACTGTATGAGACATGAAATGATACGATGTTTTCCTATTCATTTTTCACCTTCTGTATCCCGTCTGGCACATCAAAGGGGGTATTTTTAATCACGGCTTTGGCACGCTGTCGTGCTTCAGGCATATCGAGGGCGGTTCTGCTAGCCTAGGATAGAGAATCCTGTCGTACGTCAAGCATATTGCCGTTGTCTCTTTTATTTCGCTAGAGAAGGGTATGGCGAACGCTGGACACATAACAGTAAGGCTCTGCTGTTACGCTGTCTGGCATCTTGTCGTTCGTCAAGCATATTTCCGTTATCTCTTTTGTTTGGCAAGACAAGGGTATGTCGAACGCCAGGGACATAAAACACAGTTCTGCTGATCTGCGATATAGGGCGGTGTCGCCCGTCCAGGGCATATACGGTGGCTCTTTTGTTATGCAGTACATCATCCTGTCGACCGTCCAGGGCATATACCGTGGCTCTTTTGTTATGCAGTATAACATCCTGTCGACCGTCAGGACGAATATAGTATACATTTGTCAACGGGTGTATACATCGCTGTCGCACGTCAGTAGATCATAAGTGCACGGCAGAGCACTTAGAAGTGTGAATACACGGTGCAATACAGTGCGGCTACTCACCAAGTTAGAAAGGCGGCGTTCGCCATGCTGAATAATAGCTGAATGAAGGCAGAAAATAGGAAGATCGAATGTTCAGCTCAGTGCATAGCATTATGTCTCTAGCTGTGCATCTTCATGCATTTCACTATGTACAGCCCCATAGTATTGTGCATATTCGTGCACATGAGTAGAGAATCCTCTATGCTGTATGCTGAAACCCCCATAAAAGCACTTTCAAGTATCATTCCGAGCCATTCACCGTTGAAAAAAAGCACTTCAACCATCATTCCGAGCAGTTCACCATCGCCAAAAAAACACCGTTCTACGCCTTGAAACGCCGGCATAGCATCAGTAGTGGCCTTCCTCTGGGTACTCCTGAATGCTGCCCATGCCATACTGACCTGCGCCCCAAGCCTGAGCAGCGTAGCCGTAGGACTGAGGAGGTGTAGGTGAGAATATGCCTGGCGGAAGCATTCGCTGGATGAAGCCAGCACTTGGTGGAGTGTGATACTGCATGGCAGCAGCAGCATTCTGACCGTATCCTTGCATGCCTAGACCCGAGCTGTATCCGTGGTGTGGTGGAGTTGCCAATGGATTCATGGTGTACATTGGTGGAGCGTTGTAGGTGGCCGGAGCTCGAGTATTGTAGGCAGCATCGTCGTAGGAGTAGTTCGGAGCGTCGTGATTGTATTGAGAGTTGGTGGATTGAGCGCAGCGAGAGGGACGGCGGACTGAATACTCCTTTGGTTCGACTCGGAGCTTGTTTCCATGCAGATTGCGCTGGTGAGAAAGTCAGAAACGGCGCAGGCAAGTGTATAGGAAGTGTATACTTACTTCAGCGAGGGCAGCACGGTCAGCCTCGTGGGCGTAGGCGAATTCGATGAACGCGAAGACATTGGTGCCGCCGTCAGCTGTAGAAAGGTCAGAAACAAGCCGATAAAGAGAGGTGAACAGTGTGGAAATGGACTTACTGAACGTCTTGCGGATCACGTTGACCTGGATGATTCTCCCGAACTCGCTGAACATGGCGTTGAGCTCTGGACGGGTGACAGTCTCTGGGAGATTGCCGACAAAGATCGACTTGGTATCGACCGTGGAGCGAGGCTCTGTAAAGCCTCGAACCATTGGGGCTCCGTTTGGTCCAGCACGCATACGCGGCTCCATTGCAGGAGCGATGACCAGAGTGTACGGGCTGGCGGAGTTGGGATGACCCTGGTTTGTCTCTATTAGCATTACTGCGCAGACACCATGGGCGAGAGTTCTTTACCTTCAAAGCGTCTTGACAGTCCAGATAGAAGGCGAACTTGATGAACATGCCGTCTAGGTTGTTGGTACGTGAGTTGGCTGGGACACAGAGCTCGATTCGTCCGTAGCGCTCGAGAAGGTGACGTGCTTCTGTTTCTGTGACAGCAGTACCGTCTTTCTTGGACAGAATGACGGATCCTGAGGCCATGGTTAGCATGTAATAGACGACAGAACAAGGCGAGAAGGACTCACGCTCGGCTTTACCACGCTCAAGACGGATCTTGCGACCATGAAGAACCAAGTTTGTAGTGTAGACCATGGCATTGTTTGCATCTTCAACCTTCTGTATCCATTCTTAGCATATACAACTGAACCTTCGATTGCTTTATACGTACCTCGAACTGGACGAACGCAAACGGATGCTGTCTCGGATCGTATTTGATGAAGATGTGACATGTTCCGAACTGATCAAACACGTGGTGGCATGACAGTTCCAATTGTTCAGCGGTACGTTGGCTGGAAAGGCTGTAATACTGTCAATCGAGCTCTTTTCCATGCGTTCTTCCTCACATACTTTGCAACGAAGATTAGAGCTTCGGGTGGAAACATTCCTTGAGCATTCCGAGCACTTGGGAGCTGCGAAACACGGTCCGGACGTGGTTGAAGGCCTCTAGGACCGACGGGAGGGCGAAGATTGTGAACAATGCGCTGTGCAATAGCATTCGGAGCAGCAGCAAGCACGAGAGGACCGGTTGGAGGAGCAGAAACGAAGACGTCGTCTTCTGTGGCAGGTGTAACACCGAGGGAAGCACCAAGGGAAGCGTCTTGGACAACGACAGGGCTTTTTACAGCCGTAGAAGGAGGAGGAGCAGCCGGAGCGGAGCCTAGAAGCCACTAGAAGTCAGTATATTCGTTGTAATCTTCGATATTTGACAAGAGAAGCTTGGGAAAGGTATTTCGACTCCTGAACAGGGTTCAAAATCCCTGAATTCGCAGCCTTGCCCCCTCTATAGCCCCTGAATTCAGGGGGGCAAGGGTATATAAGTACGTACCAGGACGGATTGAGCTGTTGCCGACTGCTAGAAGGCCGAGATCTCCTGTCACAGCTTCCTTTTCAGGCAACGGGGACGGCGTAGGGGGAGTGGGGGCTCTAGAACGAGCGACACCAGCCAAAACGGGAAGCGCAGGCAGAACTACCCTCCTAGGAGGGGTGTTCGAAGAGGAAGGGAAGCCGGAGGACATTTTGAAGGCGTAAAATCACTAGATAAAGGTCGGAAGCAGTCAGTGTAGGCCTAGAAAGGACTTCTAGATGAGAGAAAGAGAAATACGTACCCTAGAGGAGGACTGGAGGCTCTTTTATAGAGCAGGAATGCAGGGAAACGGCCGGCAACCGAAGAGGATAGGTGATGACTAGAAGAAACGAAGTAAAAGGGAAAGTGAGGTAAGTTGACTGGAATAGTAAACGGAGGGGGTAGGCGGGGGAATGCTTGGCGTTCGACAGCGGGCCATTTTTCCGCCCAATAGCCCTTTTGTACGGCCTGTATTTACCTCTATATAGGCTCTTCAGTAGGGCCTCTTATACCCTAGGCGACCACTATCGACAGTACCTCCCCCTTGTCCCTATATAGCGGGAGTATATCCCGCTCGTAATGGGGTGGAAAGGTCTCTATATGCCCGGGGGGCGCATCCAGGGCATCAGGAAGTCGATGTTCCTCTGAAAGTGGAGGAAAACATGCTTACAAGCCTCCTAGAGGGGTTCGGTAAGTATAGAGGGCGAGACAAGGTCAAGAGGGACTCTAACCGCTTTGCCAGAGGCGAAATTCACCTATCCAGCCGTCCCGGCCTCTCTGATAAGTATTGAGGATCCCTGGGGCATAACGAATACAAGGAAACGCAAGAAGAGCCGTTTGCTGGACCAGAAGAGAGGTAGAAAGCATACATATCAATAGGCAGGGTCAACTGGCCAGGGATCGTTGACGATGCTATGGACAGAAGTGCAAATCTACAGGATAAAGGGGCCAAGATCTGCTCAGCCTTGTTGGCGCCATCACATGTGGCGCTAAATATGCATGGATGTTGAAAGAGACTTTCTTAGCGCCGGCAGCAACGGCTACATCCGAAGTGCACGGACCACCAGTCTTGTGCACCAAGATGGCGGCAGATGCAAGTGACGTCTATTGACCTGGATCGCGACCGGATGCACAACCGACATGAAAGAGCGACCTCGCAGATAGTGGGCGACAGCGTTGAGATCTTCTGACGAACAACAAGGGTGACCTTGAACATAGTGGACGACAACATTGCAGACATCTGACAAACAATGTTCATCCCTTCAGTGAGGCGCTGCGCGCCTAGCATCTGGAGGAATACAAGCAAGGAGCTGCAGCGAGCCACCAAGTTTGGTGAGTAAAGAAGCAGGATTTTTCGGGAAACTTCAAACATCAAAGAAAGGCTAATTGTGGTGGATGACAGCTCTAAATCTCGAAGGCCTGACCCTACCTGTCACGCCTAACCCTATCTTCGACTTCGCAGATCCGGAGACCATCACCACCTTGAAGACGATGACCGATCAGTCAGTTGGAGGCTTTTCCACGGCTGCGCTCACCCAGAAGCCTGCAGAACCAGCGACCAATACACCTGCCCATGTCCTGTTCCATGGCAACATCTCTACCAAACTTCCTGCGAATAGACCTGACATCAATCGAACGGGATATGCGGCGTGGCGAAATCAAGATCGCGGACGGACACTGTTTGGCGAGCTCTTCTGGAACGTTGACTCATACATGTACCTGGCACTACGAGTGAAGAGCGATGGGAGAAAATATTTTGTGAACATACAAACGGACTCGATCGTGGAGTCAGACATACACCAGCATCGGCTGTACACGAAATATCACAAGGGAGCAGAAGCACCAGACAGCCCGGCGCAGTGGGAGACCGTTTGGATTAAACTACATGAGTTTGTGCGGACAAACCATGGCGTTGTCACGGAACCGCAGTCAGAAATGCTACGGCAGAAAGTGAAGAGCTTCGGCATTGGACTCATCGACAGGCAACCGGGACCGTTTGAGCTGGGAGTTGCGGCGTTATGGGCTACGAATCTGAACGAGCGGGGTCAGGTGGACGGGCGAACCGGATGGGAAGATGGTGATCAAGGCAGTGCCAGACTCGGCGAGGTGACAGCAGAGAAGCTAGCACAGAAGGAAGAGGAGAAGAGAAACCTGCCACAAGAGAAGAAGAGCTTCCGAGAAAAGGTGCCGCATTTTGGAAAAGTAGGTACACATGATACCTCAGGCGTGAGATGACCAAATGCACAGTGCAGCGAGCAAAGGGTACGAAAGAGCTTGTACAGGCGGATACAGGCAGTGAAGAGCACAAGTTTACAGCCTTGCAAATGCGCAGCGATGATGAGAACACAATAAGATTATTTCAGCTCCTGCAAAGTGTCCTGCAGCGACTTGCCAGTCAAGATCTTGAACGCCTCGAGATATTTGGCACGGGTGGCCTCGACCACATCTTGTGGCATGGACACTCCCTCCTTGCCTTTAAGACCATTTTTGGTCAACCAGTCTCTGAGGAATTGCTTGTCGAAACTGTCCTGACCCTGACCAACCTTATAGGTCGACTTGGACCAGAATCTCGAGCTGTCCGGAGTCAACACCTCGTCCACAAGAACAACTTCGTCCGTCTGTTCATCCAGGCCAAACTCGAATTTTGTGTCTGCAATGACGATACCTTTCTGTTTGGCATAATCTCTTGCAGCCTTGTATATCTTGAGCGAAAGCTCCTCGATGCGCTTTGCGTATTTCTCGCCCACAATCGTTGCGGCTTGCTCAGTGGAGATGTTCTCATCATGCTGGCCCAGCTCGGCCTTTGTGCTGGGGGTGTATATTGGTTCAGGGAGCTCTTGCGACTCTTCCAGTCCTTCAGGCATCTTCTTTCCGTTCACCTCACCGGCTTTTTGGTATGATGACCATGCGGAGCCTGTGATGTATCCTCTTACAATAGCTTCCACAG
Source organism: Exophiala xenobiotica (assembly GCF_000835505.1). Taxonomy (NCBI): domain Eukaryota; kingdom Fungi; phylum Ascomycota; class Eurotiomycetes; order Chaetothyriales; family Herpotrichiellaceae; genus Exophiala; species Exophiala xenobiotica. The sequence goes on along the minus strand of NW_013562493.1, from coordinate 3,663,332 downwards.
GGAAGACCTTGAGCTTGCGCACGAGCATGCTTCGGCCTTTGAGCTGAGTCCTCTGATTTTCGGGAACAGCAGGTGGTAATTCGAGCGAAAGGAAATGTGTCTTGAGGTCTGGGATTTGTTTCTGAAGGTACTGGAACCAATGCGCAGTTATGAGTGTCAGGACAAGACCCTTGTCCGGGATACCCTACATTCGAAAGTTGGTGAGCTGGCAGCAAAGTAGATCAGTAACAAGCGCACATTCTCCATGATCACATCATAAGCAGATATTCTGTCCGAAGCCACGAACAGTAGCGACTTCGAATCAACATTGTATAACTCGCGAACCTTGCCTGAGGCTATCAGAGGCAAGGCATCGCCGAGGTCTGGTCTGGTGAAAGCCATTCTGACAGCGGCCTCGCAGGTCTGGATTGAACGAATATCCTCAGCACAGAGACCTATAGTGACCTGAATGCCACTCCCGAGATTTTTGTAAAGAAATCTAGCGATGCCAAAAAATGTGCAAACCTAGCAAACAAAAAAGAGGCTAGCCAATTGGATTCACCGACACGTCGGCGTCATTCCTCTTACGCGCCGATAACATCCAGTACCACCAGCATTTCGTCTCGACAAGGCTCAGGGTAATAAAACCCACATAACGACATCCGATGGACGAAGCAGAAGAGCCGGAAGTCAACGAGTTCGTGCACGAAGGCGTCTTGCAATTCTCCACGACTGCATAATGGGACGCTACCTCACCCCGGCAAAGATCACTCTGCTAATAGTGGCCTTTGTCTACTCAGAAGATGTAGTCCCGACCTCTGCAGCCACAAAAGTCCTGACATTTCTATTGGATCATATCCTACCAGCGAACAAGGCTTCTGATACGACGATCGCGACCAACGAATACGACCATGTCCTGTCAATATCAGTCCTTGAGTCCACTCTATCTAGCCATCCCTCAGCCCGACCAGGACGCTCAGTATACGACCTTCTCCTCAAACGTTTATGGGCAATCGACTGCTCTCACGCGCTCGACGCGTTCATCACTAACCTCCCATGTCTCTTGACCAAAACCCGAGAACAACTGCTGCGGGAACGAGAGACAGGCGAAGAATCACTAGAACCACACGGCCGCATCCTCCGCACCTCTCCACTAGGCGCCTTCATTCGCCGCTGCCACCTGGAATACACGCGCCTTCAATTTCAAGACAGCATCGCTCTATGGCAGGATTTCATCTCCTACCGCCTCCCCACCCGGCAAGCATTCGAGAAGAAGAACCCGTCTGACTCCAAGTCCGCCCTCGATGCCACCCTGGCGAACATGCACATCGATTCGTCCCACCACCTCGCGCAAATCATGTACGCTCGACTGGCTGACGAGGACCAAGATCACCACGGCGCATTCAGCATCTACGACGTCGAGAAACTCATGGAGTTCCAAGTCGCTGAACTCCAACGGCTCGGCGGCCGGTTGCCAGACGGGATGAGATCCCGACTCGACCAGATGGCCAAAGCAGGCACCGTCGTCCCCAAGCTAGGTCATTACCTGAGTTTTCTCGACTCCTGGCGCGCCGGGGACTTCGCGTCCGCACTGGATAATCTCCATCGATACTTCGACTACGCTATGCAGACGCGTGAACGGGCATTTTATCAATACGCTCTGCTTAACTTAGCGATCTTACAGTCCGACTTTGGATCCTACGGAGAAGCATTACCCGCTATGCAAGAGGCTATCGCTGTCGCGAGAGAGAACAAGGACATCACGTGTCTGAACTTCTGTATGAGCTGGGTGTACCATTTCGGCCGGTCGTTTCCGCAAGAACGTAAGAATATACGCATGAGCGGGATCTTGGGCAGTGAAGTCGAGGGTTTGGCGTTTCTGAAGTCACGAGCGAAAGATGCGGAGATGTGGAGTCTTCTAAGCACGACATTATTGAGCGAGGCCAAGCTTGGATTGCAGTATGGCGATAGTCTGGCAAGCGTGTTTGAGAACATCACCAAAGCGGCGCATCTGAACGTCGTCAAATCGAGCCAGAGCGTGACGGGGCCGACCCTGCTTATGAAAGGAGCGGCGTACAGTCGTGTAGGGCTGACACATTTGAGCTGGTGGTGTGGGCAAGCTTTCCTGCGGTGTCACGCGAAAGATGCGCCGATGGAGGATTTGTTAAAGTGTAATTGTCGCATGGCGGGATTGCTGGTCCAAAGAGGAAGGAATACAGAGGCTATGGAGTTGTTGAACGGGATGCCGCCAAGGGTGCTGAGGGTGTTGAAGTTTCAGAATTACTTGAGCTTTTATGCGGGACTGTTGAAGGTGCGGACATTCCTGCACCGAGATGATCTGGACGCCGCGGAGCATCTGCTTGCGCTTCTGGCGGGACAAGGCGTGCCTGAAGCAGAGATGGGGTTTTCCTTGTCGCTGCTGGAAATCGATTTGCTCATGCGGCGCGGCAACCTGACGAAGGCGCTTGAGAGAGTGGAAGCTGCTGTCGAAGAGGGACATCAGGAGATCAACGATATTGCTGTGCAGACTCGGCTGATGAACCTGAAAGCCAGGATATTGGCGGAGAGTGGACATCCGCTCAAAGGTTTCTCGCTGGTCATGCGAGCTGCACAAATTGCGTATCGGGGAAGGCTCTTGCCATCACTGTGGGAGTCAGTCGGCTTACTTGCGAACATTCTCAACGAGCTGCGAGAGTTTGGCGCTGCTACTGATCTTTTGCAATCCATATTGCCGCAAGTGCTCGAGTTCCAGGACTGCGATCTTGCGGCTCGCTCGTACGGACTTCTGGCAGATGCAAATATGGGCATGGCGGGTTCGGAACAAGAACAGTCCATTAAACAGAAAGAGTTAATCAGCAAAGCCATGGAGAATGTTGACCATGCGTATTTGCAGTTTCGGTACATCGAAGACTTGAGGGGCCAGCTCGAGATGCTGAAAAAGAAGGCAACCATCATGCACTGGCGGGGTGATCTGATGCTGGCGAATGATATTGCCACTCAGTATCTCGACCTGGAGAAGCAATATAGGACTCGACGGGTCTGAAGCGGTATGTCGAAACCGAGTGACGCTCGTTAACGACGCAATGGTATGAAATGTTGATCGGGAATTCCGGCCCACTCGAGGCCATCACATTTCTCCTTCTTGCTCCTTCCCCACAGCATATGTACAAGTTCCAGTATTGGTTCTGCTTTATATTTAAGTCTGCTTGTCCTTCTTGTGGTAGTTGACCTTATCGTTCCAGAACAGGGTCTGAAGCACACCGCTGGTCAGCAAATACTCGCCTCCGAACTACCATAATGTTTACTGACCTTGTCCCCATCTCCCCAGAAGAAGTTCTTCGTTCGGAGGTTCTGGTATGGGTATTCAACGCGCTCTTCCAAAGGAGGCAGATGCTCCCAATGTTCCCAATGCTCGTTCCACAGATTCCAGGCGTTGATGCTTCCGAGAATGAGGCAAGGGATAACGACACTGCCAACAGTTAGACCAAGTGCTCTTCTCTCGTTACCCAGACTCGTACTAGAGGGAAAGTCTACGCCAAAGGTCTGCCTCTTGTTAGCCTCCATGTACCACATCCACCAAGGGGAACAACCACTCACCACTGGTAGCAGCAGCGTGAGCCTTTACTGCAGCTCTTTCTCTGTTGAAAGCGTTGTCTTGAGTTCCAGCCATCTTGGTTCCTGCTTGGCCTGGAGGTGCTGGGTGGGCGCTGGCGAACCGTCGCTGAATGCTAGATCGGAGGGTCGTCCGGAGAGCTGGTGCACGCATTTGTTGCGCAAAGCGCAGGCCGACACGCTGAAACGACATTGTGACTGCAGTGAGTGGAGAGAGTGTCGCTGTAGGACTGTGGTTGTCAGTTGTCTGAGAGTGCAGTTGCAGATGAGCTCAGAACACGGATTCTTGGCAGACAGATGACAGTAATTTACCCGTATTTGAAGCTTTCCTAGCTTCGTATGGCAGGGGTGAAAGTTTCCAGCGTAATGACACGTAATCAGCTGATATTTGATGCGGGCAGGAGCTTGGATTTAGCGCATTGAGCTCCTCGACTTCGCAGTCACCTTCAATATTCTACAATTCAACAACCACAACACACTCTCCACTCCACCAAGACTGGCACTGCAGCTGTATTCCAGCTGGCTCTGGTCGGCTTGAGACTCTCACACCCTCATTAGGACCTTACTTACCAGAACGCCAGCCACAATGTTCCGCACACCGGCCGTCCGATCGATCCCGCGTTCCTTCGCTACTCTTCAAGCTCCAGCACCACGAGCCAGCCTCTCCAACAATGTCTTCAGAGCGTCCTTGAGAACCTCTGCTCGCTCAGTGAAAGCCACCCGAGTCCTGTCTCTCACCGTCGCCCGACCTTTCCATTCATCCCTCGTCAAATATGAAGCCAAAGGTGCCGACAAGGCCGCGAAATGGAATACCAAACAGTTCGAGGAGGATTTGGCAAAGCAGACTTTGAAGCCAATGCCAGAGGCTGTCAGCGCATCATCGAGTACTCGCGCCGTCGCCGGTGAAACTACCTCAGAACATGAAGATGATGTGGATATGATGGAAGGCATTCGTGCTGATTTTGTGGGTTCATCGAGGAGCAATAATGATGGAACGAGGCTAACCTTGAGCAGAAAACCATCAAGGAGACGTTCACCTTGAGGGATGTTCCTCGCCAAGCTCTTTACGTCGGTTTGGCTGGTGTAGTGCCCTACCTTGCAACATCTCTCACAACCGTGTATCTGTCCTTCGACATTCAATATGCAGCAAATCACGGCCAAGGCTTTTTGTTATCTGGAGAGACCGCCGAGGCTCTTTTGCACATCATTGAGCCGATTCAGCTCGGCTATGGTGCTTCCGTACGTCTCCTCTGAAAGTTTCATCGTTTGAACCTACTGATTCCTGTTCTAGATCATTTCCTTCCTTGGAGCCATTCACTGGGGACTGGAATGGGCAGGCTTCGGGGGCTACAAAGGCTATCCTCGATACTCTATGGGTATTGTTGCTACCGCAGTCGCCTGGCCAACTCTGCTGCTCTCAGCTGAGGTTGGCTTGATTGCCCAGTTCTTGGCTTTCACTTTCTTGTACTACAACGATGCCAGAGCAGCTGCTCACGGCTGGGCCCCTAACTGGTACGGAACATACAGATTCGTGCTGACATTCATTGTCGGTGCCAGTATTGTGGCGTCGTTGATTGGCCGTGGCCAGATCGCTGACTTGGTCACTCGACCACCTGGACCTGCGGACCGAATGAGGGAACTCAGGAAGAAGCAGATGGAGGAGATCGGCCCTGAGCCTGAGGGTGAGGAGGAAGATGAGGAGGATGGTGAGGATGAAGAATAGAGGGGTCCTGGGATGAGAAGCAGATCATTCTCGAGACACTGATTGTTTACAGGATCAGTCCATTATGTACATATTCAGGCAGGAAATGGAGCTATTCTTGCGCTTCTCGGATCTTCTTTGCCGAATTCTGGTCTCGTGCACTTCATCATGAACCTGGACAAGTCGCCGAACGTATCCCATGGGATCCGCCAAACGTCGTGCCCGAGAAAAGGCGACTGGGGCTGCCTTGACAAGAACAATCCGGCCGAGCCGCGTCCTTCTGTTACTCGGTGATTCAGAGCCCGAGCCGCCCAAGAAAACTGAATTGTTCTCGGGCCAAACTGGCGACGAGCGGGCTCCCCTAGGCCCCCCTAGGCCTAAGTTAGCGAGCCCAAGAAAAGTTGCATCATAGTGCTAGATTCAAATTGCCCTGCTCTGCGTCTCCATCCCCGCACCGAGGCATCCCACATCTCCAGCTGCGACCTTGCTGGCGACAACGCAACTATATTGTTTATATTGTGCTTGTTGCTGCCACATGCATGAGCGAGTCTTCAATTTCACAGACACTGTTTTCAAAGGTTACACAGGTTTTTCAGGCCCATAACTTTGACATAGCAGCTTAAGTGTGTCGGCGACAATCCGAGTACCTTTTCCATCATGGTAGGGCCCATTGTGAAATGTCTCGACCATTGTCTAACTCGATTCCAGGCTGGCAAGAAATTCATAGGAGCCATTGACAATGGGACCACTAGCACCCGCTTCCTCATCTTCGACCACACCGGTAACCCGGTGGCCGAACACCAAGCTGAGTTCAAGCAGATGTACCCTCATTCAGGGTTAGTAGCCCTACTCACTTGGAGCACGCGACTTCCCTCGGCCGTGCTAACACCAGCCCAGCTGGCACGAACATGACCCTCTCGAGCTCGTCTCCTCGACCAGCGAATGCATAGACAAGGCTTGCGAAAAGTTCGAGGCCAAAGGCTACTCCCTCTCCGACATTCAAGCCATCGGTATAACCAACCAGCGCGAAACGACCTGCGTCTGGGATAAAGAGACGGGTGAGCCACTCTACAACAGTATCGTCTGGACCGACACTCGTACACACCGCATTGTGCACGAACTCAAGGCGCGCAAGGGCGCGGACGAATTACAACCACTCTGCGGCCTGCCGATATCTACATACCCGTCCTCGACGAAGCTGTTATGGATGCTGAGACATGTGGACAAAGTCAAGAAAGCGTACGACGAAGGCCGACTCGCCTTCGGTACGGTCGATACGTGGCTCGTATACAAATTGAACGGCGGTCCCAAGGCGAACGTGTTCGTTACTGACCCTACGAATGCATCGCGAACAATGTGGATGAACATCCATAAACTGCAGTATGACGACAAACTTATCTCCTTCTTCGACCTAGATGTCAAGACACCGAAGCTCCATCTCCCAAAGATCGTTCCGTCGTCCGATCCCGCCGCGTATGGGAAACTGGCCAGCACGAAACTCAAGGGAACCAAAATCACAGGCTGCTTGGGCGACCAGTCGGCCGCGCTTGTTGGCCAGAATGGCTTCGTGCCTGGGCGCGCAAAGAACACATACGGCACCGGGTGTTTTCTCTTGTACAACGTCGGCGAGGAACCCGTCATATCTACGCACGGACTACTTGCAACTGTCGCATACGACTTTTCACCACAGGGGATCAAACCAGTGTACGCGCTCGAAGGGTCTATCGCGGTCGCCGGATCGAGTGTCCAGTTCCTGCGGGATAACCTTGGGTTCTTCCCCGAAGCACCGAAAGTCAGTGAACTCGCGCAGACGGTGGATGACAATGGAGGGATTGTGTTCGTGACGGCCTTTAGCGGCCTGTTTGCGCCGTACTGGTATGACGACGTCAAGGGGACAATCTGGGGGATGACAAATTACACGCAAAAAGGGCACATCGCGCGTGCGACGCTCGAGGCCACGTGTTTCCAGACGAAAGCGATCTTGGATGCGATGGAGAAGGACGCAGGTGTCAAGTTGCAGGAGTTGGCGGTCGACGGGGGCATGAGTAATTCTGATTTGTGCATGCAGGTAAGAAGAAGCAACACTTTTCCTTTGATGGGACAGACTTCTGTATGATAGTGCTGCTGAGACTGACGACTATAAATTAATGGCAGACACAATCCGACATCATCCAGATCCCAGTGGATCGGCCCAAGATGCGCGAGACGACGGCACTGGGAGCGGCCGTCGCCGCGGGATTCGCAGTGGGAGTGTGGAAGAATTTCGACGAGTTGAAGGAGATCAATTCGGAAGGACGGTCCTTTTTCAAGCCCAAGATCAGCCAGCAGGCCAGCGACAAGATGTATCGACGGTGGACCAAGGCTGTCGAGATGAGCAAAGGGTGGGAGAGTGAGGATGAAGAGGAAGAAGAGCAGGCGAAAGAGGAGAAGGGGAAGTTGTAAATGGGCGGGCTTCAGCCGGAGAACACTTTCGGACGAGATCTGCAATGATACCAGTCACTATATCACGATTGCAGTGTCGTGGGAATAGGCTGAGGGATATTTCATTTCACACCCTCGAGCAAGCTTGCGTAGACCTTCATGAAGAACATGTCTATGGCACCTGTCGTTGCTCACCTTCAGAACTGGTTTGGGTCCTCATACTGCTCGATCCTGGCCTCCCAATCCTTCCGCATAGTTTCCATTTTCTTCCAAACTTCAGCGCCTTGAGAAATGAAATTCTCCACGTCCTCGTGTGTCGCATCCACGGCGCCCGTTTTGCGGCCCAGGTTGCCTCCCCACCACTTGTGCTTGAATGGCTTCCCTGTCCCATTGATACCCCAGCCTTCGACGTCAGACACGCGAACCGACGATCGACCTAGGCGATCACACGCGGATCCCCATTTACATGGTCCACCGGGACTGCCTGCGGCGGCCGCGGCTTTCGCATTGATCTCGGCCTGCGATGCAAGGACAAGCCATGTCACAGATGCTGCTCCCAGATAGCTAGTCACGTTTGCCCACGGCGACCCGCACCAGCGCGCTAGATAGATGCCCAGACGATAGCATTGATGGACGATCCAGTATAGGCTTATGATTGTGGTCGTGCATATTCCAGGGTGTGCGACCAGGAAGCTCGGTTCTGATTGCGGCGTCCTTGACCACAGCGCCAACTCCATCGATGGAGAAGGGGTGATGTATTCTTTGACCGACGCCGCTGTCGCAGGCTGACTTACAGCTGTCAATGCCATAAGATCGGTCAGCCTCTTGGTGTGCTCGTACGCTGCTTCTGACCTCAGCCCCTGATGGTCGTCCGGGTTGTAATGGTGCGCCGAGGCTTCGATGGACGAAACCCATACAATCTTGCCCGGGGAGCCCGAAGGACATGCGCGGATCAATGGCATCAGCCAGTGGACCAGGATATAGTGTCCGAAGGTATTTGCGCAGAACACCTCACCCAAGACCGGCTCTTCGTGCGCAGCTTTTGACATGGGTAGGAATTGTGTCCTTGCCACCAATCCCACCACGCCCAACTTGAAGGTCGGCCATGTCGTCGCTTGTCTTATGCCTGTCAAGACGTTGTAAAATGTCAAGGGCCAGTTGAGACCGGACCAGCCGCCGATACCTGCGTTGAGGACGATCGCATCGAGATGAGGGATAGGGAGATCGAGAAGTCTGCGGCTCAGAGCGCGCACCGAAAGGAGAGAGGTCAATTCGACTTTCTCGGGTTGGAAACAGACCCTACGATCGGACTTTTTGTTGTGGGAGCCATGCCCATGCCGTGCGAGGTGCTTCTCGAGCGAGGAGAGCGTTTCGGCGCCCTTGCGTGGACCGCGTGTCGTGTAGATGATTGTCAACGTGCCATGACTGTCAGCAGACGCGAGATACTCGTCAATCAGACGGCAGCAGATTCCTAGGCCTAGACCGCTTTGAGCAACGGAGGCAATGTTAGTGACCAAATATCGACTGCGGATTTGGGCGATTGGGGGAGGGCGGAGGTCAGCAGAAGGGGGAACATGCCTGTTTGCACCTGTTACTAGGACATATTGGTCCTGGGTAGTCATTTGGGTGTCGCTGACTTGAAGCGCTGAATGGACGAAGATGTCGTTTGCATATTGCAAGTTGAGAAGAGGTCGGGCTACAGGTGTCAGTAGTCAATAAGGACTCCGGAAACTCCATCAGCTTTGTGGCTTCTCGTATAATTTATTATTAGTGGCGCGACTCGGATATTTCCAGCGGAGTCGAAATCTTGTCATCTACTTCTCCCCTCTCGGCATCAACATCGACCATCCACTCATACCTGGTACCGAGTATGTACACGATGGTCCTTAACTCATTGAATTATCAGTGATATTATGTGAGTTGCAAAGACGCTACTTGAAGCTTCCCTCCAGGACTTCATCACAAAGTTTGATCATGAGTGCGACAACACCAGCCTGGATCTATGTCATGCAAACGTCCATATTGCCCACGACCTCATTTCCTCCTTTGCCGTGGCTATCGTGCAGGATGTTGTAACTTCACTTGGAGGCCGTGTTCATCATTCAGGCGCAGCCGGATTTTCACTGCCGACGCATAGCCATGTAGGCTTCTTCGGGTTCCAGGCCTTTGGGTCGACCTGGGGACATACCATGTTCGATCTTCTCGTATTTGCATCGAGGAATGTTCCTATACATTCCAATCAAACTTGCACCATTGTTGCACCCACTTGCTCATCATGCGAAAGCTCCGAGACTCCGTGGCTTTCCCTTGTTCAAAGAATGTCACCATGGCTACCGCAGGTATGTCTCTTCATCTTTGTTTGGTGAGCTCGACCGGAACGGGAACAAGTCACGAATTCCACCAAAACCTCTTTCTTTCATCATGCCAAAATCGGCTCAAGTGAACAGTTTACCCTTGGGGCTCGCTTGCTGGATGCTGTTGGCACGAAGAAAGCTTTCATCTTGACCCCTTTTGAGTTCCTCAAACCCAGCCTCGATCACGATGATATTGCTCCTCGTCTTCTACTCGATCCTTTGTCCGGCTCTTGTTGGAGCCATCACTGTACAAGAACTTCCAACATGCGCGGTAGGTGCAGGAACCAAATTTCACGGCTTCTGTGACTGACCCAAGGCAGCAAAATTGTCTTTCGAATTCTACCTCAGTTCAGACTTCCTGCTCCGTAATAGACATTGCCTGCCTCTGTTTGAGTTCAACGTATGTGACGGCATTGTCATGTTGTTTGTATACCAACTGCAATGCAAATGACCAAGCTAGTCAGTTTGACGACTTGTTACTGCAAAGAGAAGAACCGCTGACAACTGAATAGCTGCAATCCAATTCAACAAGCAGGAGTGCGCCAATGTCAATGAGACGGCTCCGGATTTTGTTGGATGCTCTCCAGCCGGGTTATCCAGTGCCTTGGCCAGCATGAGTCTGAGCCAGATCACAACGGCCGGGTCTTCGACAGCGTCCTCGGCAACTACGACATCTTCCTCAGTCAACCCGTTGTTGAGCACAATAACCGGCAACGTGATCACCGAAATGGCTCCAATGTCCACGACGAAGCCACCAACAGCAACATATGCAGGTCGACCACTACTGACAGGAAGTTGTACAGTGCCGTATTTCGCCTTTGTAACCGGGTCCAACAACGAAGTCATCGAGTTTCCCGCCATCGGATGCTCTGACCAGAGACCAGAATGTTGTCCGTACGAGCCGGGCACCAGCGCCTTAATCACACAGTGTCCACAGGACTATTTTAGCACATCCAGCGCCTGCTGTCCATTGTAAGTTCTCTGGTTATGCTCGGTCACGTTCAAGCTGACTCCGATATACAGCGGTTATCAAATATACTATACCGCACTCGGCGGTCAAACACCATGTTATTCGAACCCGAGTACGACACTCGTCCCCGTATCAACGCCGACCGCCTCGGGTCTGACCCTCATAACGGAGCATGTTTTCGCAGACAAGTACATGCTAGCTCCAGCGACAGCTACGAAGCACAAGCTGCCTACCGCCGCCGTGATTGGTATATCTGTCAACGCATGTCTTTTTGTAGGGGTCATAATCTCGCTATGGTGGTGGTTTGGACCGCGTAAAAGGAGGAGAGCTCAGCAAGCAGCGGCTCGAACCACCACATTCCCGCCAGAAGAACCTGCGCTTCAAATGTCCAGAGCGCCCACAATGCACGAGCTTGACAGCCCCGAACGACAAGCAGGATCGCCAGGTGCCCTCTCACGCTGGGGAAGTTTTCCGGCATCATCACCTCCGGCATATGACCAGGAGAAAAGCAAGCCAAAGCCGAAGCAAATCGTCCCGCAGGAGTTGCCAGGCAGCACATGGATCAACGAGCATCATCCAGCGTTCTTCTCAGGCGAAGATACTCCATCGGAGGCCACGCAGCCATCTCCTCCTAGGACGCCAATTCAAAAAGCAACGCCGACTGAACCGAGGTCGCCGGTTGTGTCTGCCATAACATCAAGATCAGGGAATCAAAGTCCGTCATTTGTGTCGCCGCTCGGGTCACCAAGACTGCCGCATGCCTCGCCTTGACAAATTGTTTCGGTTTTTGTGCATAGTCTTGTTTGGACATGGGGACGTGGTAATGCAAATTGCGGCGGAAGAAGGAGGAGAGGTCGATGGCTGCCTGACGCACAAAGACAGCATAGAGGGTGATGAAAGTAGTGGATACTGCAGCCGCAGAGTGTTCTAGGAGTACAATGACAGCGGTGACTGCAACGATGACCTTTAAGCGTTGATATACTTGGTGGATGCCGAGGCAGTGTTGGTCAGTGCGATGGAGGTGGCGATTACCGCAGCCTCAACAGCTGTGTACACTCAGTGCGTATGCATACCATCACGCCTATAGCTAGTAGGACGAGTCTGACGATCCAAGAGTCCTCAGTCATGGCTGCAGGCATGTACATAGTATTATCCTTTCCCATATGTGTATCCATGAAGTCCCAAGGTTCAGGCTCTAGGCGCTCCTCGCAGCGCTCCCTCGGATGAACGCCATTCCGTCCCGCCTGCGATCATTACACAGCTGCACTATCATCTGCGGAGGCTGGAATTGGCTTCCCTCACCTTCAAACTCCCATTCAACGTCGGGTACTTGTGGCCCAGGGGGAGGGGTATGGCCACGCATCGGAAATCCGGATCGAAGCATTTCCAAGCAACGGCACGCGGATTACCTAGAAGTCTTAATATCAGTACTCACCTTCGAGATCGCCCTTCCACAGTTAAATCAGGCCTCCCCCTTCTCCATCCTGCAATGACATGACCCCCCACAAGAACACGATGGCCATCCACAGGGGATGGATGCAAGCGACATTTGGAGAGGGGCGTCAGCAACGACGACAGGGACGGGAATGCTCTGCCATCCACCTCCCGCCTGGCATATGTTCGACGAAAATCGTTTGACTAGATCAAGCCACAGTCGGGGACTTCTCCAACGTCAAGCGAGCATGCAGCCAATTCCGACTACAAACGTAACGAGAACCATGTGTCCAAATCTGGGGTACCCCCGTGTGAAGTCTTGGGGAAAGGCGGGTCCATGCCGTATTCGACGCGGAAACGATGGATCTTTACCGGTCTCGAGCCCATTGTCGGGGAATATAAACCCTCTGACTGGGTCCACTGAGGGTCGCTCTCTGTTCTGCACTTTCGCATCTTCTCAACTTAGACAGTTCGAAAGGCCTGCTTGTGGTTCCAGTCCTTATCGATCCAAACATGAGTGACACCGCCAACTTCGGCTCCGCCTCCCATGCGGATCCTGTCGATAAAAACGTCTACTTGGAAGACGATCCTCATCGTGCTGCTTTGGAGGATAACCCTGAAGTACCTGAGAAACTCACCTGGAGCACTGTCCTGTCTATCTTCGTAAGTGAGCCCTCACCACTTACCAGTCCAGCGGGGTTTGAGCACTGACATTGCGGTCCCTGTCAGTTTCTCGGCTTGGCCTTCGTGGGCCCTGTTTCGGGCGGATTCCTCCTACCAACGGCGATCCTCTTCCAGATCGGCACAGAGCTAGGTGACACCTCAAACATCGCCTGGATTCCCGGTGGATGGTCGATTGCATCTTCCGTCTCTTTCTCGATCGCGGGCTCCCTTAGCGACATCTTCGGCCGCCGCTACGTGACGCTCAGTGGCCAGGCTTTTGCTGTCGTCGGTGCCGTAAGTCTTCCTGTCTACCAGCAAAATCTGCACCTCCGGAAACAGGAGAAGAAAGACTGAGATCCATAACTCTGTCAGATCGTTGGTGCTACGGCGAATACGACCACCACTGTTGTCGTTGCCTCTACACTGCTCGGGTTCGCGACCGGCATCATCTTCGTTGCTTATGCTGGAATCCCGGAGCTGCTACCAAACAAGTGGCGGTATGTGCGGCGAAACGCCATTGCTCATATCTTCCAGTGGAAGAAATCGCTGATCTGGAAGCTAGGAATGTTGGCCTCGCATGGACTGAAGCGCCATGGCCGTCCCTTGGTCCATATGTGGTGTGATCATCGCCAACCAACTCGTCTCCAAAGCGACGTGGAGATGGTGCTTCTACATTGCCATCATATATTCCGTCATTTCGGTGGTGGGCACGGCGCTGGTCTACTTCCCCCCCTCTCGCCCGCGAAGAGACTACGAAAAGACCCGCTGGCAGGAGATCAAGGAAATTGACTACCTGGGCATTGTTCTGTACACGTCAGGTTTGACTGTCTTCCTCGTTGGACTTACCTGGGCAGGTTCGGCTGCGCACCCGTGGAAGAGCGCCTCCGTGATCGCACCCATTGTCATCGGCGTCGTCGTCTTTATTGCGTGCTTCGTCTACGACTTCACAGTCCCACAGCAGCCTTTCTTCCCACTCGACCTGTTCCGCCGATATCGAGAATTCACCGTCCTCCTCGTTGTCGTGTTCGTGGCCGGAATGATCTTCTACTCCATGGCTGGTCTTCTGCCGCAAGGGACACTCTACATGTTCGAAAGTGATCCGACCCAGATTGGCTTGACCCAGCTGCCCAATGGTATAGGCACTTTTGTCGGCGGTACACTCATGCCTGCGATCGCTCACAAAATCAAGCACTTGAAGATGCAGATCATCGTCGCGCTGACGATCCAGCTGGTCTTCGTGGCTCTGTACTCGGTGGCAATCCCGCAGAGCAAGGCGGCGTGGATGGCTTTCCAGTTCTTCGGACAAGGTTGCTTCGGCATGATCACACTTCTCTGCTATTTCATCGCGGGACTCCATGTAAGTCGTTGTCCCTGTCCCTGGATCCGCCACGACTACCATCCATCCAGGCTAATTGCATTTCTTTCCGTTAGGTACCACTTCGAGAACTCGGCATTGCTTCAGGCCTCATTGGCACATTCCGCAGCGCGGGCGGGAGTGTTGGCAACGCCATCTTCAACACGATTCTGACCTCCGTTGTCAATGTCGAAATGCCCAAACGAGTCATCGCAGCCGCCATTGATGCCGGGTTTCCCGCCGCCAATCTCGAACAGCTGATCCCCGCCGTCATAGGCGCGGCGACCGGCGTGCCCGACGCCTTTGCTGCCGTGAAAGGCGCCACACCTGCAGTTCAAGCCGCCACACTTACGGCGTACCGTGGAGCCTATGGCTACGCGTTCAAGAGAGTGTTCTGGGCGACGATTCCGTTTGGTGTGATCGCCATCATCGCCGCCTGCTTCGTCTTGGATTCATCCAAATATCTGACCAACCATACAGCCGTGCACATGGAGAAGGACACCATCGGCGGCCGGACGGTGACGCAGGTCCAACATACCGAAGATGTCGAGAGACACGATGGGCTGGAGAAGGTGGAGCATGGCACGAACAAAAGGCTGTGACTCTGTTTTTCCTATTGCCGGAAGAGCAATATAATCTGTGTTTGGGTGGTATGGTCAAGGAGTTTGCGACGTTTGGAGTGTAGTATTCTGTAATCACCACCGTCCTTCGCATATCCCCTCAAGTCCACTTCTGTAGTCTAGTTGTACCTCGGGAACATGCCATATGCAACACTGAGAACGATTGATATAACCTCGACGAGGCTTGACAGGGTTCAACAGAGGTCCTCATATCGTAGAATCACGCGCGACATTGCATGCTGGGAATATGCTCTGTGCAAAAGCTGTACTACCTGCTGACGACTCAGGAGCATACTGTACCATGTCGATTTACATCAACGACAGAGCCTCGAAACGGGGAAGTCGATACATGCCTTGGTCCCTCATGCATACCATGTCCTTGTACCTCTACGGAGCGCGCAATCGACAACGAGGTACATCTCTTCGCCAAATGAAGCATTACCACAACTAAAAGGGAACTCTACGAGAGTGGACAGTGAAATAAATGTGAGGCGCAATATCAATCATTGTCTCCCTCAGCCCCCTTTCATCAAAGGGGGAACATCTCGTCTCTACGTACTCCACCACGGTCATGCCAACGCACAACCACCAGGCCCATCCAGTAATAGGATGATTGCAGCCTCCCTCCCTCCGCCCCACCCTATCAGGCCAGCCAACCTCAAAGGGAAGGACGTCTTGCTGAGTTCGCCCTCAAGGACTCGCCTAGTTGTTCGGCCGTACGGCCTACTAATCCCAGGGTCACCTATATTGAAGCTAATCAGCGAAGAAAACCCCTTCCCCCATCGGCGACTGCCTCTCCCCAGGCCCATCCTCGCCGGGATGATTGCAGCCTCCAACCCCCCTATCAGGCCAGCCCACCTCCGAAGGGAAGGGACCTCTTGCTGAGTTCGCCCTCAAGGACTCGCCCAGTTGTTCGGCCGTACGGCCTACTAATCCCAGGGTCACCTATATTGAAGCTAATCAGCGAAGAAAAACCCCCTCCTTCTTTGGTGACTGCCTCTCCCCCCCAAGGCCCATCCTCTCCCAGGATGATTGCAGCCTTCCTTCCTATCTCCTATTCGCGGCCTTCTTGGCCCGAATGTTCCCTCCACAGGGCTCCGGGATCGCACCACCGCGATTCACCCCCGCGGTCCCCACGCGCACGGTATCGCCCTCGTAGCGATTACCGGCGTCGTCCTCGCCGTACCATCTCGTCTCCCCGGCCACCGGGTTGCTTGCCACGACGCCGAAGCCCGCGGCGCCAGCCCGGCCATCGCGCACGTGCCGGTTGAACTCGCCCTGGTACAGGACGGCGTGGCCGCACACGTCGCAGATGAACAGCCAGTTGGGGTCTCGCCCCGTGATGGTCTTGACGTTGTTGTGGTGGGGTCGGCCACCAGCAGCAACAGGGACGGGAGCGAGAGCGACAAGAGGAGCGACAACAGGAGCGACAGGAAGAGGAACAGGAGGAGGCCGAGCGACAACAGGACCAGCAGGAGCACGAGCAGGAGCAGGAACAGCCGCACGAGGCGGGGGGAAATTGTCGTTCCATGCCCAGACATCGTCGAGGATCTCCTGGGTGACGGCCCATGGCCGTCCCGCCAGGTCCCAGTATGGCTGGGCGATTCTCTCGAGTTCCGCCCTGGCCTCGGCCGGCTGGTCGTAAAACTCGTCAAAGATGGTGGGATCTGGCCGGTCCCACAGCCGGCACATGAGCGCCGCCATGTATCTGGAGTTGCTGGTGCGGCGATAGTCGCCCACCAATTGTCGAAACTCCCTCAGGTGTTGAGGGTTCATGGCCTCGGGCCGCAAGAAACCGTGGTTGGCGTGCCACTCGTCGTTTCTTCGCGCCCAGTCACCATCGATGGTGCCCGAGTTTTTGATGGCCTCATTGGCCTCCTGGTTGGTCCACTGTTGTGGAATTTCTTGTTGTCGTTGTTGAGCCATTGTGACAAATGGCGGAGGAGGAGAAAAAGAGAACCACCGGTGTTGGCGGAGGGTGTCTGTGGTGAAGGGACTCTCTGACCAGCAGAGAGGAGAGGAGAAGAGCCGAGAAGAGCAGAGGAAACCGAGTCGTCGGTGGTCGAGTGAGGTGAGGAAGCGGACGACACTCCTGGAGGTCGAGGATTCGAGAGGAGGAGGAGACAGGAACAATCGTCCGAGTGTGTTGATGGTGACTTTTCGTCTACCAAGGGTGTTTTCGAGCAACAAATTCTCTTGAAGAGAAGAGAGCAATCCTGTCGAACAATCGAATCCGAAGAGATTTTAGAAAAGAGCCCGCAGGCGAATTTCGAAGTGATATAGCACACACAAATTCGCTCCTGCTTGGCGAGGGAGGAGAAGGCGGTGTCCCCAGTTGTTGTGGGTGACAATTGGAAAATGGTGGCGGTAATACCGCACCACAGCAGCCTCTCTTCCTCCTCTTGCTCTTTCGCGAGATTGACTCTCTTCACCATCATCGTCGAGACGACAATAGGCCTCAAAGGCCATGAATAGTCCATCAATAGGACAATGGCCAGCCGGGGACCAGCCAACATCGTCGCCCAATTTGCGCCCTCGCTCGACGACCATCCGAGTCATGCTTCCCCTCACCCGACAACCCACTGGTGGGCGAGCTGCATCATGTCAGTTGTTTGCAAAAGGATTGAGGATGTGGATGTGTTGCGTACGTTGAAGGCCCCGTGACAATGTTTGTTTGATATATATTTATTGGGAAGTGGTGGGATCAGTGACACCGAGAGGCACGAGCAGCACTCTCATCAGTACTGAACACTCCTTCGTTGAAGTGAACGTCGTTGATGTATTTCCCACTTGCATTCATCATGAAGTCCATATGGTCGATGCCCAAACACCCAGGGACTCCGAGTGATCGAGGCACACCTCGATGGAAGACTGTGTCCGAGATGTCCCGTATCCGTGGTCCAAGGTACAGTCTTGGGAGGGCAGAATTCATGGGCGACAATGCAAAACAATGGTAGTTGGCATGTTCATGTCTGGGTATGCTGCAGTAGGCTGTGGTTGCTGTATGATACCCCCTGACTGTTCAGCCTCAGGTTGTTGTCGGCATACCTGCCCCCATTGGTGTTCGGTTGTGATGCACTCGGCAAACCTACTCATCATGGTCAGTCGGCATAGTTACCACTTGTGATCACCATCACGTGGGGACGAACCTTGGAACCAAGCAACTCACTCAAGTTGTTTGTTGTTTGCACAATTCACAATTGACAAGCATGGTCGATCCTGATCATGATACAACACTCTGCAAAGAGCGCGTCGTTTCAGTTGTTTGGACATGTTCTGAAGTTGGACATGGCCCTCAACTGGACCGCCGAGGGTCTTGAGATGGACCACCCCGACGCTCGTCGCTGAGTTGCGATGTGTGATGGTCACATATTGATTGTGATTGTCGGATCTGTGTCGCCTGAGGAGGAGGAAGAAGAAGGAAAAAACAAATGAGAAGGTGTGCAGGTGCAGGTGGGTTTAAATACTAATAGGCGGCGAGGGCGGCCATGAAGAATTCACAATATTTTGTACTTCACGGCACAACCATAGCAGCTCTAGCGAGGCACAATAACGGCATTAACGACCTCACCGCCCCCTTACCAGTGACTGTACAGATTGTACGGTCGACCAAGCAGAGGTTGCAAGGTATTTCCTCTACCAGTGACTGTACAGATTGTACGGTCGACCAAGCAGAGGTTGCAAGGTATTTGGCACAATGTCATGTGCTGGGTGGGTGAAAGCAGGGGGATGTCGATCTTATCGTGTTTGTGCTTGAATGGGTGAAAGCAGGGGGATGTCGATCTTGTCGTGTGGTGTTTTGTGCTTGATGGGGTGCATCTACGAGAGAGACGATGGGCTTTTGTCTTGGAGGCAGGAGGCCGGCGTCAGTCGTCAGGACTCAAGAGGCACTGTGTGCGTATGGGAGCTCACTAGCAAAGGCGCTAGGGGTTCCCATGAGTTCCGGAAAGCCTTGGATGGTGTATGATGGAGACCCTCTATCTATGTCTGGCCGCTATTACTACAACTACGGACTGGCACAGGGAGCATTTTTGGCACAACCTGGGCAGACAACCAAAAGGTTGAGATGGGCACAACTTGTCCTGTCATGACGATGAGAAAGTACAGTGCAGTCTTTGCAAAGGGCGGCAAAGACATGGCCGTTGACAGACATCAAGGGAGAACAAGCACCTTCCTGACTTTCTGTGTCTTGTGTTCTTCGTCGTGCAAGGAAATCACGCCACGACTACTAGGAGAATGCTTGTCCAGAGCTCAGATCTCAGCCAGAGAATTCATTCAGATCCAGCGCCGCCGACTCTAATGTATGAGGTATCTTCTTTTGCAAAAATGCACAACTACACAAAGCCCTGCAGACCCGCTTCAAGCTGCATGCGCCTTGACTCCCTCGGCCCGCAACTTCGATCTACTCACTTTCTTCACACCCTGCTTGCTCTCGACGATTTCATCTTCCGTCCCAGAGGCAGCCTGACTCTTCCTCGCGCGCCACTGCCACTCCCACAGCACAGGCAGGAAGCTCCACAGATCAAAGTCTGGCCACAAGACATCCAGAAACATAATCTGCGTATCTTCATGGCACTGCCAAAGCATAAAATCAGATAATCGACTGACACCACTTGTGCGAATGAGGAGATCAATAGGCGGGTCCGAGGCGGTGTACATGTGCGAGTTTAGCGTCTCGGGGGTGATGAGTTCTGGAGAAGGGTATATCGGTTTCTGCTGCGAGGCATCTTGCTGTTCTTTGCTGTCAAGGGATGTAAACTCTGGTGGTGGCGAGGTCGTGTTGTCGTCGTGGTGCAGGGTTGTGGACGTCGATACAGACGACGTGTCATGCTCGTGGTCCTGGTCGGAGTGTGAGTATGATGATAACGAGGTCGTGCTCGATGATGGCGACTGCATGTCGTCTGCTGGTGGCTGGAGATATGTAGGCTTTGCGTTCGTATCGTGTTGCTGCTGCGAGCGGATCGTGCTGGCTATCCTCTCTTCTCGAGATGGACTCGGCCTTCCCTGCTTGTGGGATATGGGTCTGGAATATTCCTCGACTGTCTCGCGGATCGCAGTCGTAATCTCCTCTCGACTCGTATATGGAAAGCAAACATTCAGCACGCAGGTTCCATTCCGAGACGTCATTTCGACGGCTCTATCCACGACTTCAAGAACGTCCGGCTTGATGAGCTCCCGCTGACCCAGAATGCGTATTCGCGCGCCGTACCGGTCCAGTAATTCTCCATGCTGGACGAGTTGTTTCAGTTTGATCTTGGCCATGTCCATGAGCGCGTCCACTTCGTATTTCGTTCTCTTGAAATTCTCGATGCTGAAGGCGTAGATTGTTACGTGGGTCACGCCGGACTTGTAGCATACTTCGAGGATCTAGTAGCAGAAGCGGTCTGGTCAGCTTGCGAAAGAACCCCCCCTGGAGCTTGTAAGTTTGTAATGCAACCCACCTTTGCCAGAGCTTCGAATCCCAAGTTATGTCCCTCCACGGTTTCTATTCGGTGGGTTTTGGCGTACCGTCTATTCCCATCCATCACAAAGGCAACATGTTTCGGCATTGGGCCTTGTCGCAGGGCCCCGATGAGCACCGATCGGAGCTGGTTGAGGGCCCACTCTGCAGGAGGAGAGGATAGGAGCCATCGGCGAACGTGGGACATGTGCCTGGATGTCATTGTAGCGGTGCAGTGAGTGGGATGGTGAAATGGCGGTCTCTTTGCATGTAGGAACTGGCGACTTCTCGGATCACTTTTGGCGTTGAGCTGGGCTCAGACGAAGGGAAGGAGTGGCATGAGACTGGATGATGTTTCAAGGGCGCAAACACCGTACACAGTATCAAGCTACCAGTACGAAAGCATTAGGTGCGCAATGGTATACGTGGCCGCCGAGCCGCACAGGTGATGGGCAAACTGCGCCTACTTTTTGAGAAATGTTGGTGAGGTTCTGCCAGGTTCCGGGGTGACGTACGGGGGTACAGTTAGTAAAGTACTCGGCAACTTGTTTCCCCTGCTTTAAGTGGCCTCCAATTAAAGACTTGTGCCTGGCATGGTGGTCACCGTCTAGACACTCGAGTATTCTGTATAGAACGAATATTCATGCAATTCAATTTAATAGTATATCAAGACATCCTGCCATCCTGCCATCCTGCCATGCTGTCTCAACCCCGACAGATGCGTCCCGGAAGAAGGCCATTTGCTCAAGAAGAGAGTCGTTTTGTACTCGCTAATACTGCACAAAAGAAACCATCCAGCTCGTCAATGTCACCTGTCCGACACTCGAGCACTCTCCTTCTCCCCTCCTCGACCACTAGGCGGGAGTAACACATCAGGAAGCTTGATCCCTACACCTCCTTTGGTACCGACTTCCTTTTCCTTCTTCGGTGGAGGGCTGCCTCGGCCACCGTTGTTGTCCTTCTTCTCCTCTTCTTCCTGAAGCTGGACTTCCAATCGTTTCAATTTTTCCCCGCGCAGGATCTTCATGATCTCTTCCCGGTCGAGCGTTTCGAATTCAAGAAGGGCATCCTTCAACGCCTCTAATTCCTTGCGCTTGTCTTTCAGAATCTTGTCCGCTCGCTCTCTTCCAGCCTCCACAATATCGCGAACTTCACGTTCAATCTCCTGCTTGGTCTCGCTTGACAAGTTGTTGTAGTCTGAGTGAAGGTCGACATTGCCGAGCTTGGGCGAAAAGCCGCACTGCGTGACGAGGTGATAAGCAGTTCGTGTCGCTTGCTGAACATCCGAAGTGATACCGCTTGTCACCTTGTTTGGGCCGTAGACCAATTCCTCTGCCGCTCTTCCGCCCATTGCCACATCGATATCGCTGAGAAATTGGTCGTAAGCGTAGCTCACAGCATCCATCTCCGGTAACTGATGGGTAACGCCGAGAGCATGTCCGCGAGGGATGATGGTCATCTTGTACAATTCCTTGCTGCCGGGGGTGAAGAGATTGACCAGGGCATGGCCGGCCTCATGGTAAGCCGTCATCACCTTGTCCTTTTCACGAATAACTCTCGACTTGTTCTCGGCGCCCATCATAATCTTATCCTTGGCCCACTCAAAATTTTGAGCGTTGACCTTCTTGTACTTCAGTCGAGAGGCGTTAACGGCGGCCTGATTGCAAAGGTTCTCCAGCTCGGCGCCAGACATGCCACTGGTGGCACGAGCGAGATTGGTCGCGTCAACATCGGCAGCAATGGGCATGTTTCTCATATGGTGCTTCAAGATCTCGATACGGCCTCTGACATCCGGCAGCGGAACGGTGACATGACGATCGAAACGGCCGGGTCGAGTAAGTGCTTTATCGAGAGATTCCGGGTAGTTGGTAGCAGCAATTAGAATAACTCCAGTACTGGGGCTGAAACCATCCAGTTCGGTCAGCAGTTGGTTGAGCGTCTGCTTGGCGTAGGCCGGGTCACGAGCGTTTCTCTTGCCACCAACTGCATCAAGTTCGTCGATGAAGATGATGGCAGGAGCCTTGTTTCGCGCTTGAGAGAACAGATCTCGGACACGTTTGGCGCCAACGCCGACATAAAGCTCGTCAAATTCGGACCCAGACATGTAGAATACTGGAACACCCGCTTCACCAGCAACAGCGCGAGCAAGCATAGTCTTGCCGGTACCGGGAGGACCGACCAACAGGACACCCTTGGGAAGTTTGCCGCCGAGTCGGTTGAATTTGTCGGGGTTCTTCAGGAATTCGACCAGTTCTTGGAGCTCTTCCTTTGCTTCGTCGCAGCCATGCACATCGCTGAAACGGACAGTCTGGTGTTGAGGTTGAACTTCGTTGTTCTGCCCAACTCTGGTACGGAAGCTGCCGGTGAATTCCACAACCATGGTGAGAACGACTAGGAGGAAGTAACCCGCCAGACCGACCCAAAGGAACGTCTTGACCCACTTCAAGATTGTGGCTCCCCACGACTCTTCAACCACAACATAGAGTGGTGCCTCTTTAGCGCCAGTACCCGACTTGTTCCCAGGCATGATCAGTTGTCCACCGTAGTTCTGGCCAGCAACTGCTTGACCAACAGCTTGCAACTTGTCCGGGCTCAATCCGCCACCTTGTGCCATGGCCCCGGACCCGACTCCAGCGCCAGGGGCAGGAACAGAGCCGGTCATCTGCAAAGCCTTAAGATATGTAGCATCTGCGGCCGGATTTGTAGCATATCGACCAGACTGATATCTTTCAATGACAATCTTGGGCATATTGGCTCGTAGTAGGGCAGAATAGAAAGCGGTCTGGGCGGTAGCGCTGGTAGGATTGTTGTTGGCGGTTCTTTCGGCGTGGGCCAGCATATTCTGATTCGCAGGCTGGAAGGTGGTGGAGAACTTTCTATATGATATCTTGGACCCGGAGCCTCCTTTGCGTGGAGGCCCGAACAGGAGCGATGTCATTGTCGATTGCATACGTGGATGTGCAACAGCATTCGATGGCGTAGGAGTTCTTGAAGCCGTAGCTCGCGGCACACTCGTGGAAAAGGCTCTCCGAAGAGATGACAAGGAAGTCTGGTGTGGCATCATGACGGCGCGCAGGCTTTGCGACATCCAGGGAAGCGATTGACGAGAATGCGTATGGAGTGGCGAGGATATCAGGCTGTTGGCTGTGGCAGTCGCCATGAAATCAGGAAGGACGGTCCTTGACGATGCCTGTCCACTGTCAGGGGTGCCGAAGTCTTTCACCAAGGCTGCATCACTTACAGTCGTCTCTGTTGCTCTCTTGCTTGATGCCGAGTGTACTTCCCGCACCGTCGGGACGTTTCCTTCTGCGCGCAGTCTGGCGAGGCGATGACGGCGGAGGGTCTGCAACGGAGAGGTAATGAGCGAAGGAAGCGTGGTGAAGACGTCTGGAGCAATAGCGGACAGGCTCTGTAAAGACATGAGAGTCAGCGAGGTCGGAGGAAGTCGAGAAACTGCGGCACTCACAGAAAGTTGAGATAGCGGAACCTGTAGGGCCATGTTGAGGGTAGAATTGGCGGCGGGCGCCGCGAAAAAAGACTTGAAAACTATCAGCAACGAAGTTATGAAACAAAAGGCCTGGACAACAAGGAAAGTAGAACAAGATGAATGGCGTCGCCTTGCCACGCTGCGAGGTGGTGGATGGTCGGTAGGATGGGCGCAGGCGGAAGTCGAGCAGTCAAGTCAGTCAGTCAGTCAGTCCTCGTACCGAGTGGATGATGTGATTCTATCCTCTTCGTTGGTCCCGCCCCCAGTGGAAACCGCCACAGGCACGTGATTCAATGCTGAGATGAGGGCACGTGCCACAACACCACACACGTGACCAGGAGAAGTCGCCGACCGACTTATTCAGTACTCCGCCACTCCGTATACCGTTCACGATCGTCTTGCTTATTGTATAAACGTGACGGCAATTACATTCAACATCGCATCCTCTAAAAGATCATGTTGGCCTGGAAATCTGATCCCAAGCTAGTACAAACTCGCCTCCAATGCTATTGCTGGTACCAATCCCCGCCAATGCTATGCTAATGCAAGTCCAAAATGCTGTCGTAAAGTCATTCAGATGCCTGTTCCGCGAGCCTTCGATCACCTCCTTTTGAATATCAACTCACGGTCCAATAAAGAACTTTGAGGCCTCCATGACATCCCGATCTCCGTTTGCAAAATCCCAGCCCACAATCCTACTATCTTGTGAGCAACACACTATTCGCCGGGCATCGAATTGGAGCTTGAATACGCGGGAAACCGAAGAATGCTGCTGGTCAGCTTGTTGACCTTGGCCTGTAGCTGGTGCGGGTGCAGGTGGCCCCTGTTGATGCTGCTGTAGTGTCATTGCTGCTTGTTGGATAGGATGCGGGAGGTTGGCAGGAGCTGTTGGCTGCTGTTGATTGTGATTGTTGACACCATTCAATGTGGGAGTGGAAGCATTCGTGACATGATCACTTGGACGCGACGCTTGACTTTGCGATCCGGTCTGCCCATGTGAAGAAGATCTGTTTTGTACTGCTTGGTTTAGCGCTTGTTGAACAGCCTGCGACACGATAGCTTGCGTATGGGTACCCGCAGCAGTGGCAATGGCTTGTGGAGTGCCGTTGATGCTCGCGTTGGCTGTAAAGCTGGAGCTGTGGTTTGTTCCCGTTCGTGGACCACTAATCGGAGGGTTCAAAAGTCTTCCAACGCCGATAACGTTCGACAGACCGGCCCCCAGACTGGCAAACGAAGTCCCGACAGCTTGTTGCACTATTTGCGAGGCGGACATGGCTGCAGGGTGAGCAGACCCTCCGGGGCCAAGGTTGGCGGGAGCGGACCGGACTTGGGGCGTCGACGCCTGAGCCGGAGCATTTGGAGGTTGAACAGGCGGGGCCGGAGGGTTGTTTGCATTCACTGGTTGAGGTTGGGATTGAGGCTGTGCTCGTGGTCTCGCGCTCCCAGGCCCATGGGCGAATGGATGCTGGAACAGCTGTTTACCGATTACCCAATGTCCCTCGGTATTCTTCCTCCAGATGATGATAGTCTGGTCGTAGCTGCCGGACACAATTCGTCCCCATTTACTACCGCCTCCGCCAGGCGGCAATTTGGCCCCCAGAGCGAGTCGGGAGCTTCCGTGTTCACCATTCCTGATTTCGCGGCTGTACTGCCTGTCTTCGACGACCCTGCCATTAGCAAGGTTGTCAAGATACTTCCGCTCGGCTTCTCTTGCTAGCAAGTTATCATCCTCTTCACTTCCAGGCAAGTCACCGAACCCAGCTTGAATGGTGCGTACCAAATTGCGGTGGCCCTTCAGTTCTGCAACTTCCGCGCCTGTGTAGGGATCGTATATCCGAACAGTGTTGTCACTACTGCCACTGACGATACGCTTGCTGTCGAATTGGACGCAAGCGATACCTTTCTGATGCCCCTGGAGTGTTCGCAAAAGCTTGCCACTTTTCGCGCTCCATACCTTGATAAGCCTATCGCCAGAGGCAGACACGATCAAATCTCCGTTGATCTGAATAGCATTAACCGCGGCATTATGCCCTTCCAGGGTCAGCAAAAGCATGTACGGTTTCAAAGCCCGGATGGTGCCGTTGGCCAGTCTTGTCTCTAGGAGAGAAGGCTCCATGTCCACCGTATTGACGATGTAAGAAGGCACGCGAGCCGAGCTAGCACGATCGATCTTTGGATAGTCCTCGTCCGTCGCAGTCAAATGCCGACGGTTCCATATCTTGATTCGCCGGTCTTTGGAACATGTTACCAGGTATCGTTTGTCAAATCTGAGATTGAGCACGGATTCTTCGTGGGCGGACGGGATTTCATGGATTTTTTGACCAGTGGAGAAACGCCATATCAAGACGCTGGCATCGCTGCTGCCAGATATGACGACGTCCTCGCTCTCTGTGGGATCAAATTGAAGGCACAACACTGATTGAGAGTGGCCAACAAGAGGCTTGCCCCGGAGTCGTCTAGTCTCAAGATCCCATATACGAAGCGTCTTGTCTCGACTGCCACTAACAAGCCATCTGCCGAAGAATTGGATGGTGTAGACACATTCGGTGTGAGCTTCATTCGGGTGGTCCGGGTGTGGTAATTCAAAGGTTGCATAAAGCCCCTTGGACCAGTTGGACTCCAGCTTCTGGCGTTGCATATACAGATGAAGCCAGTTCAGCTTCTCTCCACCACTGGAATCAGTGACGATCAAGCTCGACTTGATCGGAGGCTCCGGGGCATCAACAGCATTGCTGTCTTCATTCTTGACATCCATGTTGCTGGGGTTGTAATCCATCTCGTCATCGGACTCCTGGCTTGATCTCTTGTTCGGCCTCTGAGGGGAATTCTGGATGCTGTTTGGCGCATCTTGCATTTCTTGGTCCTCAGACTCTGATCTGAAATCCGTGTCCGCCTCGACCACACCATGCTGTTCACGCCACGAGGATACGTCGGCCGAAACCTTGCGTGGTCGTGATTCCAGCCAGTCCGAGGTAGCACGCTTCTTAAGGGAAGGCTGGCCATGAAGTCGTCCTCGGGCCTTCTTGAGTTCTTGTCTGACTAGGGAATTGTGTGCATTCTCGAATGCCCTGACCTCCTTGTGGTCGTATCTCCAGCCTTGATTCTTGTACAGTTCGAGCCAAAGCATAGGATCCATGATCCGTGCCCGCCAGGTCCGCGATGCAAGTGACGCAGTCAACAGGGTGTTGGCATCAAGGTATGAAAAGATCAACCCAGTAATCTCGGCAGGGAGCTTTTCAACAGGATCGATGTGTAGAAGTGGCGTCAATCTGTCGACTACTGCTGCAATGTTTGAGGTCCTGAGTGTGCGCAACACTTCGTATGCAATCTCTGCTCGAGCATCTTCATTTTGAGCCATAACCCATTCTTGGAATCGAGCAGCCATGGCTGCAAACATGTGGCGCCCATTCTCGTCCTGACTCGAGGCATCTTCTGAAAAGCCTTCGTCGAGACGGAAGGGTGTGTTTGTAGAGCTAGAGGCATAGGACGACCGCAGCGGGTCAAGATCGGGGTTGTTATAGGGATCCATCGTCGACGGACGTGAAGGGTGTCCAGTCCGCGAGAGAGGCGACTCGAGCAAAAACTGAGGCTCGGAGGAATTGCAGCGGCGACGTTGATACCGAAATGTTGTCTACCAGTTCTGAATGGAGAGGCTGCAAGGCTTCGTGGCACGATCGAGATGGGAGATTGGACCCAAGGTGAGTTGTGGTGAGCACAAGAGCATGTGAACCTTCCGAGCGTGCCGTCAGGATTGCATATTTGAGCTGGACACTCCGGAGAGATTAGGCAATCAGATGTGCAGGTAGAAAGGCGTGAAATGTTGTGCAACGAAGCCAACAAAAGGACAGGAGTGGATGAGAAAGCGATGCCTGTATGGATGATGTCGAGCCCAGGTTGTGTTGGGGGATGCGATTCTGCCTTGTTTTGATTCACTAAGGTACCTGGCGAGTTGGTACTCACGGGCACCCGACGGGTAATCGCCATTGGCACCCAGAGTGGCTCGGGTGGGCGACCACTGACCACTGACCACTGACCACGGACTAGGGTCTTCCATCTTATGGGACCATGATGGGACTCTTTCCCACCAGCCTGATCGGCGAAATGACACAATTCAAGCCACCACTCTACCGTATTCGCGTATTCTACCTACTAGGTACCTTACATGTATCTCGAGGTGTCACAGTTATGCAAATACAGAGACAGAGGTACGGGTACCTAAGGTTGTAACATTGTACTTCACAGACATCAAACTACAAGGTATAGCAACCACATCATCCTTGGGCCCGAATCTCAATTGTTTCGTAGACAATTTCCGTGTTCGGCTTCGAGTACACACCTTGCAATGAGCGACGAATATAATCGCCGGACGTCATGGGTTGAAATTTTGCCGGATTCTCGAGAGTCACACATGTGTCAAGAGCTTTAATGACTGCTTCTTGATTCGCTAAAGCCACTTAGCAAAGGCAACGGGAATCGACACCTTCGGTTTGAAAAGACTCACCACCGAAGAAGAATGGCACCGAATAACGAGCTCGCTGCGAAGTGTTCCGGACTCGGTGCATCGTGGAGGAGAAGAGACCGTTCGTGAGCATAGCCAGGGTGTCACCAATGTTCACCACAAATGTGCCCGGGATAGGCTTGGCCTGGATCCATTGTCCCGTGTTGGATAGTACTTCAAGTGAAGGTATGTCGTCTTGCAGTAAGATGGTGAGGATCTCGTAGTCCGTATGAGGTCGAATCGATGAGGGCTCTTCTGTGCCTGGCAGCGTACCGGGATAATGAGCCAACTTCAGGATCGAATATGGTCGTGTGGCGAGGTAGTCAAAGGCATGCTCCTCCAAGTCTAGGCCCAAAGCAAACAATCTGAGCAAACGTCGGCTCAGTCTCAAGACCTCGGACATGTATGACTTGACTTCCGTCTCATAGCCAGGAAGACGGTCTTTGAGAGGCCACCAGTTGTCGCCATTGTTCTGCTGATCCGCAGAGTCAGGGTCGACCGATGGCTCATAACCATAATTTATGCTCTCGTTCAACTCTGCCATGATCAGCCAAGTTCCGACAGAGAGGGAAGAACTCACTGGCTCCAGCAGGCTGTTTCGGATCAAGCTTGATGGGATAATATCCATAATAGTGCTCGTGCTTCTCGGTGTCGAATCCCATCTTCTCCTCGAGAGTCAATTCACGGAAGAATCGTCTTGTCTCATCGAAGATGGACTCAACGGTGCTGTCGGGGATTCCATGGTTGCTGACATAGAAGAACCCTGTCTTTATAGCAGCATTGCATATGTCTTTTGCGACGGCTTTGCGACGTTCCAGATCTGGATGGGATCCATTGCTGATGTCGATCACAGGAAGTTGGGTCGTGGCTTCGCTGCTTGTAGAAGGTAGCACCTTTCGCCAGCCCAGCCCCGTTTTGACCTCCTGGTAGCCGTCGGGTGTAGTCCGTAGTATATCAGCCATTTATGAACCTGTTGTAAAGAAGCATCTCTGGCGACGGACTTTGCAAGAATGTCAGTATGCCAGGAATGTAAACCGTTGCCCGGACAAATCCGTAGAGACACCCAGGAGGCGGTCCTTATCATGATGTTCCTAGTGCTAAAGTCCGATCATGCTTTCTCGGCCAGAGAGCTCCGACCCCTAGATGAGAGATTCCAGAGCAAGTACATGCCTGGAGACACGTCCGCAATGGTCCCTTGTTGTCGTGGGCCTCGAAGGACTGGTACCCCGAACAGGTCCATCGCGGGCGCTACTGGCTTGTTTTAGAGGTTAGGCGCTTCGCCCCGTCTTACCCCGGGTCCGTGTTCAGCGCGGCTGGGAAAGCGGTTGAGGGAACACTGGACTTTCGAGGATGATCTGTCAAATGTTTGATTGCATCTGACCGGAGAGGAAAACTTGCCAGAAGTGCTCAGAATACAGGTACACCGTAGTCAGAGGTGAATTAGGTGAGAACAGCCTCGCCATATCGTCATACCACTTCAGCCGTGCTCAGCCTTGTTCCCCGCATACGCCCTTCATGTCAACGTTTCTTGGTCAACGCGAGCAATGACGAAAGACACGACTGGGAGCATGTGCATTGAAGACGAGTGCTTGGAACTTCTAGTTCAGGACGCAAGCTGAGATAAGTTGTTTTATTTGAAGGAGCCCTGCAACAAGATCAGCCTGACTATTTCGTGTAAGAACAAGATTCGGCTCCTATCATGGGACCAGAACGCTCCCACGAATCTGGCGAGATACTTGCCAGAGTCCAATGTCATTGTGGACTGAATTCCTTTCCTCTGTCATTACCATCATCGTCTTTTCCGCTCAAATCTGCTCTCTGCCATTGCCGTTCATGCCGCCACTCGACGGGATTGCTGTTTGCCACGTGGGCGGTAATCCCGTTGCCGTTACCCGAAGTCTTGGAGGCTGGGACCCTGGTAGAATATGAGTCCTCGTCAACGTGTCAGAGGTTGTTCTGCAAGCAATGCGGTGCCAGTGTCATCAACATTGACAAAGCAGGTGGAGCCGATGAGTGGGAAGTCGCGACTGGAGTGCTCCACTTCGACGATGGGAACGGCCTGGTCGGCAGGTTAAATCGGGTTCAACTTTGGGTGGAGGACATCAGGGCTGATGGGGGAGCTGCGTGTTGGATCAACCAGGGCAGATTGGAGGGCATGGATAGACACTGGAGAGGGAGACAGAGCGAAGTCGTCACGGATGAGGATGTAAGGCAGATGATGAGACAAGGGCCAGAGTTCTCAGCAGACTTGCTGGGTGAGAACCTTGATGCAAGTTGTCACTG
Source organism: Exophiala xenobiotica (assembly GCF_000835505.1). Classification (NCBI taxonomy): domain Eukaryota; kingdom Fungi; phylum Ascomycota; class Eurotiomycetes; order Chaetothyriales; family Herpotrichiellaceae; genus Exophiala; species Exophiala xenobiotica. The sequence continues at coordinate 3,632,515 of NW_013562493.1, read as the reverse complement.
CCAGAATGTCGCGTTCTCAATGTCGAGGCCAGGGAAGTCATTCAACAACGGGACCGGCAGATTCGAAGCTAGCCTCGATGCTTGTACCTCTTGTCGTACAGTTAGTGGCTTCGAGATCACCAGCTGGATCACAGTGCCAAAGGACCTCATCCAAAGCGGTAGCAGCGATTTGGGTACCCTTCTTGCCAACAGGTCGAAACTCGGTCACTACAATACCTCCTCAGATGTCAGTCGATATTTTTGCACGACATGTGGAGCCACGGTCTTTTATGACAAGCATGGCCTTGATACTATAGATATCGGGATAGGCCTCTTACACCCACAGCATAAAGGGGCAATGCGCGTTGAATATTGGCTGGCATGGCAGCAATACCCAAAGTGTCTGGGATACCAGGAGGATGCCGTCGATAAGCAGTTTGTCGCAAATCTTGCAGAAGGAATGCGATTGGCAGAGGACAGCAGAAAGTGACTGAAGTTTCCCGAATGAACATAACAACCATTGATTTGCAGGAAACAATGAATGTGTATGCTAAACGCTGCAAGCTGTGGTATCAATTAGGCGCTTGCCTGCGAGTAGTCAAAATTCACGTTATGATGTACAAGGGTTGGTTTTCCAAAACCCTCTAGCTGCCGAACCTCTTCTCCGCAGCCTTCCAGTTGATCACATCCCAGATGGCGCTGAAGTACTCAGCCTTGCGGTTCTGGTATTGAATATAGTACTATGTGAATGTTAGCAAGCAGCTGGTCGTCAAGGACACGGATCAGCTTACAGCGTGTTCCCAGGCATCAATACCCAGCAAAGGCTTGTAGCGACCCACCACGGGGTCTTGGTTGGCGTATGTCTGGATAGAGATGTTTCCTGTCTGCGTATCCTTCACCAACCAAGCCCAGCCACTACCTTGAATTCCAGCCAAAGCAGTGTTGAATTTCTTCTTCATGTCTTCCAGACCTCCGTAAGTAGTATCAATTGCCTTTGCCAATTCTCCAGAGGGAGGTTCACCACCACCAGAGTTCTTGGGTGCCAGGTTCTCCCAGAACAGAGTGTGATTGAGGTGACCACCACCGTGGAAGTTGATCAATGGCTGGAGGGCAATCTTCGTAGCAATGTCGTCGTTGGCTTCAGCTGCAGCATATTTGTCTGCAGCATCGTTGTAGGAGTTTACGTAGGTCTGATGGTGCTTGCTGTGGTGCAGCTCCATGATCTTGCCCGAGATGGCAGGCTCCAGGGCGCCATAATCGTCTGTGAGTACACATCAGCACGATTACGGTCAGTGAGGACCGTCCTTGATATACGTACAGGCAAGATCAGGGAGAGTGGCCTTGTTGCGAACGAACGTCCTGTTGGCCGTGGTCATGCATCGCAGCGGTTGAGTAGCTGCAACAGACCGGAGAGCCGAGGGGCGAGCAACGGAGCGGAGAGCAGAAGCCATGATGAAGTTCAATATCAACAAGGTAGAGAAATCACAGTACAGTTCTGAAGGAGCTTGAGAGAAAGAGATTTGAACAGTTCAATGTATTCCGTAGTTCCGCTTTATCGAAGATGCTCTTCGCATTGGAGAAGCTGCTGCATTTTACGTCACGGCCGAAAGCAGCTCCAAATCTCGGACTGGCACCTCAAGGTGACATGATTCTCCGTACATCCGCTACGGTGAAGTACAGTGAACTCCTACACAACAACCCTCCAGCACCCATTCACTGCCTTGCAGTTGTGCCATTATGTGCCTTCCATGACAGCCTCATCCTTGACGGCTACTGCGAGTGACTTCAGCCAGACAATCTGGATCTGAATTTTACAGAGTTCTGAGCGCTTCTCTTCTTCTTCGAAGGACCCCCACGGTTCAACTTCTGACTGTATGTCGATTCGGGTTGACCGACTGTGCCGTAACCATCCCTGATCTTAACATTTCCTGTGGCAATGTCCCGACCGTTGAGAGTCCGATTGAACATGGCCAAAGAAGCTTCCGGCTGCCACCAGGGGACCATATGACCCGCGTCAAAAACTCGAGTGAAGGAAAAGTTGCCGTACTCTCGAGTGTCTCCGTACCGAACACCGTCCACCATCAGGGGCACGTAGCCGGCCTTGCGAAAATCTTCGGCGCCGCTATAGTTGGCCGTTAACGAAACGTTTTCGCCGCCGTACCAAGAACAGATGAAATCCGAATCACCGTAGATCAGGGCTATTCGGACGGGTGCGTCGTCCAACAGTTCCTCAAATTGCCTCATGATTTTAGGATTGATATAGTCACCCGTGGCCCAGAAAGCGGCCAACACTTGCAAGTTGTCCTTGGTTGTGTAATTGGTATCCACCCCTAGGGCACGTTGGATTTTGGCTTGGTTGAGATAGGTAGGTGTTACTGGGGCCGGATTGGGAAATTCTGTTTTGTTACGGACATCATAGACGTCCTCAATCCCAGAGTAAACCACATAAGGCAGTTCCGAGCCTCGCCTGCAAGCTGTGGATGCTTCACTGCACGCGAGTCTGCCGGAGGCTGTGGTGCCGTTGTCAACTGCATAATAGGCTTCGCAAGCGTCGATCATGGCATGACAGCCGTTCACGTCCATAGTGAGCGAAAACTCCATATAGTCGGCCACCGAATCGTTGACCTCGACGCCATGTGTGTTGTTTCTGGCGAACCGCGGGTATGACGCAGCTTGGGTTCGCGTGTCAATCAGACCATTGATGATAATGAGGCTGTCGATGTTGAGTTCACTTCCAGTGATGGTACCATTAGCAATCAGCTTATTTTGTTTCCAGAAATGGTTAATAAAACCAGTGCCCCTATGGCCACCGTACGACTCGGTGGCCAGATTGAACGTGCTCGACCTGACGTCAGGAGCCAGTTGCGGTAGGCCCGCACAGAATGCCTGAATGGCGTTCCAAGCAGTCACAGCCGCAGACTCAGTGGAATCTGGGAAGAAAGATCAATGCTTTGCACGACAGTTGGTGGAGGCTTTAAGCTTACTGGTTTTGGCCCAGTCGGCAGTTGCGAATCTCCCTTCAAGAACTTCCGTCATGCCACCCATTACTATCTGTTCTAGTGGATCGGTCGTCTATGCGAAGTTAGCATTGCAGTACACAGTTTCCCCGGAGGCATACCTTCGACCCGTAAGAGAAGCCCACTCCAGCAGGCTGACTCAGAAATAGCATGTTAGATACCTCATTCCACGAATTTGGATTTAGTCGAGTTGACAGGTCTTCATTCAAGAAACAAGGACCAAGTTCTATGTGAAGCAGGTTAGCACTGAACACCCATATGAGACCTCCACGAACCCTCGAAAACACCATTCATCGAATCTCCACCAGGCCCGCCATTGAGCCACAAAGTGATAGGATCATTGCCCGGGTCCCTTCTCGACTCGAAGAACCAGAAGAAGAGGTGGTTGTCATCATCGACATCGATAAATCCGGAATATGACTTGACTCCTGGTGTAGTCTCGCAGATCTGCGGTTCTTTGTAACGAATATTCACTCCTTGTGGAGTGGTGATGGTTTTCAAGTCGGTCGGTACCACTGGTAGCTGCGCGGTGGCTACTGTAGCGGCAGCAAGAGTATAAAGAGCTGTCTGGAGTATACCTTTCATGTTGTTTGTTCGAAATGCCCGGACCTTGGCGGTGAATAGCTCGCAGCGACCAGCGATAGAGACATATCTACTCTTTTATATCCAAATTTGGTGGGCCGCATGCAGGCGGATGCGTCTCTCCAGAGAATGGATCTCATCGTTAAGGCGACCCGACTAGAGCATTGGCAACCTGGCGGTAGAGACATAGAAAAAGCGCTGCGTACTTTCAAAGTAGGCTAGGCCTTGACACATAATATCTTCCCTTGGGCGCAATGCTCTGCACATGGATGCCCACCAAGCTGGCGACGGGCGGCTGTGCAAAGCTCTTCCCCAGTATTGGGAGGCTATTTGCGTTGGCAGACGTAACACAGTGGTGGCCCAGCGTCCCGATCCGTCTTCCATGTTCTGGGTATGCTGCTGTTAGAATCAGACAAGGTTGTTTTGATTGAGGCTTCCGACCTGAAAGTGACTTGGTGATCATCATGGGGTTCGATCCGGTGGACTTGACACGAGTTACCGGTAACGGCGGCTTGTCCGTCTCGTGGAAACATCTCTTGGTCTTCATTCAGCTAGGATTCTGCGGCGAGCCTCGCCCATGAAATTGCACCTCGCCACAAGTCACAGAGCCCAGCTCTTGCGAAAGGTTTATTGCGTCACAACCTGAAGCCGGACACAGGATGTACCAAATACCGAAATAGAATGCCGCAGGTAAGAAGACTGGTGCCATCCGTTAGAACTAGAGCCTCACAAGTGGGCCCATGGAAACGTCTGATGCTAATCAAACCTTTCTTTTCCCGCCGTTATTCTTTTAGCATTGATCGTCATGGGGACTCACTTCAATCTCGAATAGTTGAGCGCATTCGAGGAGCCGTGTGTCTGCAAATCTCCAGCGCCTTGATAGGATGCCAAGGTCATCTCCAGGCTTTTACCATCCATACAGGTTCACCGCAGAAGGAGGCGTGGCCTGCTTGGTCCTTTTGACAAGTCGAAGACGAAGGCATTTCTCCACCTACGAGGCCGCTGCCGCTGAAGGCTAGGTATCCGTCTGCCGGAGTATGGGCGCGAGGCCCGTCATCGCAAGCTTGTCCAAGATGTCGGAACTAAACAGGTCATCGACGTCATGTGGTGCCCCATAGGCTGTTGTAGGTTGCTTGAGAGAAAACAGTTTCGATGGTGCTAGCCCAATATGGCTTTACGGAGCGCTCCGGTCGATCCATTTTCGGTGTACACAGTATTTTCTGCCTCCTCAGCCTTGTGGGCCTGCATAGAATATACTTGTACCATAGTAGCTATAACTGGGACATGCTTTCTTGGCCGCCCAGCGCTAGACCCGCTTGATGACAGGCGGCTCAGTACGAGACTGCCTTGACAAGTCTACCTCTGTGGCTGGGCATCTCGACCTATCGGCAGTCGTCTTGTGCTACTCCATACTGCACTGCACTGATCTGCTTGTCAGGCCTCCCAGACAATGTAAACGCCATCGACTAGTGGCTTTGAACAAGTCATCCGCATTTTGATCACTGACGGGAGTGAATGGCTGCTGTGGCATTTCTTCTGCTCGATTTAGACTTGTAATCGAAACTTCAGCAGCGGATCAGAAAGCACCGGCTAACGTTCCGAACGATGTGCCCAGACGTCCTTCCGTCCGTATCTGCTGCGATGAATGACAAGCACAAGTCATGTAGGTCGCGGTTACATCTTTTGACCTGCTCGTCCGGCACTGACGAAATCTGTTATAGGTCTACCCGAGCCAAACGAGCCATTCATGAGTTGGCACTCGTCCGGGTGGAAACCGAACTGTGAAGACAACCTCATGGGAAAGACAAGATACAACACTTGCCATAGTCCGAAGGGGTCACCGTGCTTCGACCATAAGGCACAGCGTCGGAGACTTCTCGCAGCTGGTGTGCTCCGATTGCTTGCCACCGTAGCTGTCTGCGCGTTGCTAGGTATAACTATCCTCCTGTTCGAGAAGCTGAAGCGAGGCATCACCACTAGCGAACGCCGGGGTTTCAATACCGTCATTATCGGGCTCTCTCTCATACTCAGTCTGAACCTTTTCTACTCTCTTGAGGGTTGTGCGCAAACGATCCGCTGGCAATTGGTCGCTTCCGAATACCACAGTTTGAAGCAGTTCGATCTTGTCTTCAACTTCGACAGGAAATGGAATGCCTTTCGCCTGCTTTGGAGTGCCCGGACACCAGGAAGCCACATGCCGAACAAGACACAGCTACTGGCTCTGCTGTATCTGCTGGTTTCGTTGGGACTGCTGGCGGATACCGCCGTTCTGGGATTAACCTACTCCATGGAGGTGTCAGCACGCTACAAGCTTAGCAGGCCTGGAACCGTATCAGTCGCCAAGTTGGACTCCATCAGCCCATTACAAAATTCGCGGACGGCACATTTCCAACAGGCGCAAAACTATGGTTTGATTAGTCAAGGGTTTATACCTGTCGTGTCCAGTGTCGGAGAGAACCAGACTCGGAACGCCGGGCTGCTAATCATTCAACACACCGAAGCGGCCGATCTATTCTGGTACCAATTCATGGACTTTTCAGCAGACAATCTGAATTACTTCGCGCCTTCGAGCCGGTATGTAACCAGCAACGCCACATGTCGAGAGGTGGCAGTCGTCAGTGGCGGGCATGGGGGATACAACCTGACCACAGGCGAGCCAATTGGAGAAAGTTCAGTCCGCATCCGTGACGGCGACGACGCCGTACAAGACATCTATATTGGAGATTTTCAGGCTCCTGGTGCCACGACCTGGCTAGGAAGCATCAATCCAGGCTCTGGAACATGCGGGCCTCGTTGTGCGCACGTCTGGGCGCTTCAAAGCGCGTATCCTTCGCCAGGTCGGGAGGAGCCCCGATTCTGGAAATGCACCAACACGGTTTCCGATATCTTGAACACGAACCGAGACGTCAATGCATCGGCATTTGAGATGCCCCAGAGCATGGCCCAAATAATGGCAGGCGCCATCGGCTTCAGCGGCGTGGAAAGACAAGACGATCCATTCCAGCGGGTGTTGTATGCGTACGGAAATGCATTTGCCCCATCCAACGATGAGGCAATCATGAACGTGTTTGACATGGAAGCCACAATCATGTGGTTCACGACTGGAGCCTTTGCCGCCATGGACAGCTTCGGACCTCGAGTCAAAGTCACGAACCAGCGCCAGCCGATGCCTGCACAAGTTCTCAGCGTTAACTGGGGGTACACTATTGCGGTTTTGGCCATCCCGCCGCTGGCTCAAGCCCTGGTGCTCGTAGCGACGATCATATATGGCGACAAAACTGTAGTCAGAGATGGAGGAGCTGTCGCGACAGCGCGGTTGCTCGAGCCTCTCACGCAAAGACTGGGTCACGAAGGAGGAGAAGCTGCTGCAACAACGGACGTCATAGAAGAGGGTCTCGGACAATACAAGATAAAGTACCAACCGGTTTGTAATCTAGGAGGTGGCATAGAGAGTCCATTGGAGGCGCGAATGTAGGGGCGAGGAGATCACCTTATGCGAGATCTCATCAACTCTCAGATGTAGTTCTGTCTTGGCGAAGCTAGTCAATTTTCGTACTAGACTGACATTCGGTCTAAACCGTGCTGGCGGCTTTACTTCGGTAGAATTTCTTCACCCGCTGGCCAGGCTTCAACAAGTTCATTACTTTTTGAATTGCAGAGTCCCTGACCTCGAATGACCAGAGCATTTGCTCCCTCTGCGTCTCTAATACGTCGCGATCTCCAGATCCAAAGAAACCCACCGATGCTCGCGCAGTGCCCTTCAAGTATCGCCGAACGCTACCTCAATTCGAGAATTACAACATGAGCGATTCCTCGGAAGACGACCAGCCATTCAATCTTCGCGACTACGATGATGAGGACACGGACGACGAAAGACCGAGCAAGCGTAGAAGGACGATGAAGACACTGCGCACTCGTGGAGTAGGGTTTGTCCAGTCAACTACTCAAGAGGGGGAAGAAGATGAAGAGGAAGATGTCGACGACGAAAAACCCTCCATGGGCATGGGAATGGGTGCGGGCATGGGCTTGGGGCCTGGAATGGGTGGCTTTCGAAGTTCCTTCAATATAGGCGAATACAGCGCACAAGAAGAACCAGAAAGTCCTGCTGCTCCACCAGACATGTCTCCTCGAGAGCAAGTGGAGAAGACAGGTGGTGCTGGGCCTTCAGCGTTTGGGGCAGGAGGGAGGATACAAAAGAACTCTTTTGCCGCACGAATGATGGCTAAAATGGGTTATGCCGAAGGCCAGGGTCTGGGGAAGGCTGGACAGGGTATTACAGCACCCATCCAAGCAAAAGCCCTGCAAAGTCGTGCTGGCCTCGGCCAGGGAAGCGGCACAGCTGAACCGCCTCGCAGGAAAGAGCCGGGCAGAGAGAAGACCTCTTCCAAGCCATCTACACCAGGGACGAGTACGCCACGCATCAAAGCGGCCCCAAAAGCCAAATATGCTGTGGCAGCAATCGAGTCCCGGGGTCTGCATATTCCGGAAGCCATGAAACAGATTATTGTTGACGCCACAGGATCAGAGACCAAAACTGTGACATCTATATCGGGGTTTTCGACTCCTACACGGGAAGCATCGCCTGGTTTGGAAGCCGTCAAAGCCACCTCCCGCATCAAGCTGCAGTTGCAAGCATTTGCAGATGCATGGGATTCTACCAAAGAACAGGAGGATCGTCTTGAGCTTGAAGACACCCAACTCGGGGCAGCCCTAACACTCCATGAGGAAGAAATACAGCGCTACAATGACATAATATCAGCCTTTGAGCGTGTGGCTGTTGACGACTCCAATGAGTTTCGAGACTGGCAAGCCTCCATAGCTCGACTTCGAGACATTCAAGGCCGGTATGCGGATGACATTTCCGAGTTGTCTCTTCCAGAGCTGGCGGTCTCCTGTCTAGAATCGCCGTTTCGGCGCGAGATGGCTGAGTGGGAGCCGCTTTCCGAGCCATCACACCTGGTCGAATCATTACAATCCATCAATCACCTCCTTGAAATCGAGAAGTCGACCACTTCACGCCACCGCAAGCGCACATTCCCCTTTGAATCTCTGTTGTTGCTACATTGGTATCCTCGGATCCGGACAGCTCTGGGAAAGGAGTGGGATGTATACGACCCTGACCCTGCATATACACTCATCACTTCCTGGTCATCGATTCTTCCGGCCTGGCTTACTTATAGAATCCTACATGAGGTCGTGCTGCCTCGATTGATCGAAGCCGTGAAACGATTTCCCAAGACTGTTGAGTCAACGACCATTGGCCTCAGCAACGGGTCGCGGAAATCCAAGAAACCTGCGCCAGACATGCACACTTGGCTATTTGACTGGTGGACCCTGCTATCCTCCGAGGATCTCGACCTCGAACGCTTTGGGGAGCTCAAGTCGCTCGTGAAAACCAAGGTCGATGCCGACAGCTGGGCGACGTGGAAACCACTCCTTGGTTCCAGGCGGCAGAAAGCTCTTCCGCCTACTCGAGAAGTCCCGACTGCAGCACCGTCCGGCGGCACTGCGGATATGGAGGAAGTCTCGTTCAAGTCTATTGTCGAAGACTGGGCATCCGAGAACAATCTGCTGCTGCACTCATCCCACAAGTCGGATGCATTTGGACGGTTGCTGTATCGTTTGCAAGATGCCGAACGGCGCAGCAGAGGCGTCTTGGTCTACCTTGCAGAGGATGTCGTCTTTGGCGAAGACGGCGAGCCGTACGCTCTGGATGACAAGTTGGTTGCAAAGGCGATGGGCCGGTAGCGGTAGAGGATCCTTTTTGGCGGTGTTGGAGGAAAGAAGCAGGGTCAACTACCAGATGACAACGGGGGCTCAATGAACTATAATATTCACTGCGAGAGCGAAACAAAAAGTCTAGATTACTCTGCAAGTCTGAAAAGCCAGGAAGTGAAGAAGTTTACGACGCTCCCCAATATGCAAACGTGTACTCCGTAGAGAACTCCCCATTTGCGCTTTTGGTGAAATCACCCCCAGCTCTATTTACCAGCCCGTATTGCCCAAGTCAGATTGACGAGCTGATATCCTGGCTCTTCTGTCACACTTCATTTTATCCACGATATATGACTCCAGGTAGCATCCGTCTTCTTTCAGCCCAAAAATTCCGATTCACATGTCTCGAGTTTCATCCAGAATCTCATTGCTCCGACGGGCGCATCGACGGGTTCCGCTGTGTGTGGGAGAGGAATTTTACATCTGCAGGCGGGTTATTGGTTAGCCATTTATTCACATTCACAACCACGCGCACACGCACACGCACACGCACACCACGGGCCACAGAAAGAGTTTTGAGTGGGAGAGAAAGAGAGATTTTTGAGAGACTTACACAAGCAGCACCATCAATGCCAATGACCTTTCCGTTGACCCACTCACCGTCCTGGCTGGCCAGGAAAGCGGTGACTCTGGCGACGTCGATGGGCATACCGACGCGGTTCATGGGGGACCAGGTGGCGGCGTACTCGTCGACCTGATCGTCGGTCAAGTTCTCGCCGTTGGGGATGTACTCCTTGCAGACGGCGTGGTACATGTCGGTCTTGATGCCGCCGGGGGCGACGGCGTTGACGGTGATCTTCTTGTCGCCGCAGTCGATGGCCATGCAGCGCACAAAGGTCTCGATGGCGCCCTTGCTGCCGCTGTACACCGTGTGCTTGGGCACGCCCTTGGCCTGGCCCGTGATGCTGCCCATCAGGATGATGCGCCCGTACGGCTCGAGGTTCTTGTAGGCCTCGCGCGCCACGAAAAACTGCCCGCGCGTGTTGATGTTGAAGACGCGGTCGAACTCCTCCTCGGTCACGTCCTTGAGGTGCCCGAAGGAAACGACGCCCGAGTTGGACACGACGATGTCGAGCTTGCCGAAGTGCGCCTTGGCCTGCGCAAACATGTCGATGATCTGCGACACGTCAGACACGTTGGCCTTGACGGCGATCGCGTCCCGGCCCATGGCCTTGATCTCGGCGACGAGCTCGTCTGCGGCTTTCGAGCTGTTGGCGTAGTTGACCACCACGTCCGCGCCGCGGCGGGCCAGTTCGAGTGCCGTCTCGCGGCCCATGCCTCGTCCTGCATTGTGAAACGGTTCTTGGTCAGCTGGAACTGCGGAAACGCACGAGGAACTTGCGGTGAAAGGGCGTTGCGGATTAGGGAGTGCCTCTGGTCAGGGCAACCAAAAGTCCGGAACTGGACAATGGGTGTCCAGTGTGCAAATGTGAAACGTACCTGAGCCAGTGACGAGAGCGACCTTGCCGGTCAGGAGGTACGAGGGGACAGCGGCAGCGCCGGTAGCAGATCCATTGGCGACCATCGTGGAGTTTCTCTGGGACATTTACGAAGGCGGTGTGTGTAGGTGGCACTTGGGTAGGTGAGTGCGGGAGGAAGTTGAGATGTTGGGTTTTGTGCTTTGCGTACTTTGCAAAAAATATGCAGAGAGCGAAAAGATATATACAACTCGAAGGAGTGTGTATGTAGGTAAGGACGAAAAAAGAGGGCAAGATGCAGATGGATTGATGATTGTACGGGGATTGTTGATTTGACGGTAAGGACACATTTTATTGTATGCGCGCCCAGGATTTCTATTTATTCCTACAATCAGCCGCAGACTAAGCCGGGCCCAGAGGAGCCCCTACTAAGAGTCTAAGGTAGCCCTGAACACAGCCCATGATCGACTAAGTTAGTGGGCGTACCGCCGTACTGTGTACCTAGGGAAGTAGGGGGCCGCCCACCACTCCTGAGTCCTCGGCCCCTGGAACAGCGGACCCCTTTTTTATTACTGTCGGGACTCGGGTGGGATAGAGGGGCACCTGGGCATCGGCCACCAGCAAGAGATGGAGGTTTATTAGGTTCATGTATCAGGCTGCTCTACCAAATCTTTTGATGAATTTTGTCTACTCATTCAGCATGTTGCCCGAGAGGATGAAGGTACTGTCATTTCCGTGCAAAGAACAGAGCAGCCTCAAAGAGCGATAGGGATATCACAAAATCTAACAGCCATGCTGACCTCATCTAAGAAGTTTTTGGTACATGTAAACAAAACCCCTCTCCATCGATTGGGCCAAGTCCGAGTGACGGATGAATTAAATCTCCACCAAAGTCTTCTGGGTCTTTGCTCGTCCGCCTCCCACAACTTTGGATCTGGCTCGCTGGGTCGTGCTCAGGCTCATCAGGCACAGGCCATTTTTCCGGACGGCAAACCGTCTTTCTTGTCAAGTCTGTACGATACCCCTGGCACTGACACCCACCCACCTGGTACCAGGTGGTTTTCCGTCCCTCGTCCAACGTACAACCATTGCGGCCTCCGAATCTTAGCGGCGGCGGAGGGCGTTATGAGCCTTTGTCACTTACTTGTGCACTGGCAGCACAAAAACTCGTGGGCCCTCCACTTTTGAAGACGTCCTGATAACTCAATTGACGAGTGAATCCTACGAAGTACTGTCAGCAGGCGATCACCGCGGCTGAAACTCTTGCTTGCAACGTTTGCTAATGAACCTTCGATAATCGTGTGCTCTCCTTCGATCAAATATAAAAGTGCTCGTCTGGTACCACGCGCTACCGTTGATTTGTGATTTTGTTACCGACACGGTGCCTACCATAGGTACACAAGACACCCTCGCGCAACCTGACTGCGCGAACACCGAAGACCGAGCACCGCAATGTCCGCCCGCGCAACCAAGTGTGGCGTCTGGTACGAGTACTGTACATTGAGATGGAGCATCCGAAGACAATGGAGTGCGAGATGGCGTCCGGCACTAGTCGCGGGGTCACGTGGGGACCATGTCGCACCGTGCGATATCACTTTGATAAATCAACCACTGCTTCAACCGCACCATCGCTGTCGCACGAACACACCATTCTCCTTAGTCTTCAAATGCTGCATCTCCGCTCAATCTATGCGAAGACACATCTGGAGTTTTGATGAGAATGAGGCTCTTCTTGTTGGACCACCTGAAACAGGCTGCAATGTCCCACAAGCACACTTATTCACCTCAAGGACAAGGCCCTGGCATCCTCAACAGCAACCCTGATCATTTTCTTGAGCTCCGCTTTCCAGTTGCTTTCCCTCCATCTTTCCCATTGTCCAAAGCCTTCATTGGGAGTCTCCAGATCTAATGTCTCATACCCTTCTTTGATGACCTTCTGGATCGCCGCCGGCGACTGATGTGTCTTTTTGCCGTGTTGTGCTTGCAAGAGACCATGATAATGCGACGACACACTGATCAGAGCCTCCACCGATCGGTTCAAAGTGTCAGATTGGGAACCAGAATCGCAATACGCTTGTTTGAATTTCGGCAAGAGGTCATATGCCTCGATCAATTTGTAGAACAGGTCGTCGAAGCTTGCAGGATCGGGCAAAAACCCATCCCCTTTGGACAGACAAAATGCAGCGAGGCTGGCGAGCGGGCCACATAGGTCTTCGCGCATCCCCCTGAGATGTCGAAGATCGTTTGAATATTGTGTCAAGAACCGGATGAGTGAAATCAACGAACCCCATATGTAAGCCCAGTGATACTGCAGTCGAGTCTTGGTTTGCTCAAGGTATGTCACTATACGTAGGATAATGCCCAGAGCAAGACCGTATAGCTGGATATCAAGTCTCTTCCGAAGATTGTGGCTGAGTGTGTCCGTACAGATGTCGAGGATTGCTGTTGCAGGAACCCTGGCTGACGTGACCAGCGGCAAATGAGGAGGTCTTTGCCGGCACAACCGCACCACTACTTTCGCCTCTGCTGAGCACATCCTCTTCGCCAGGATAGAATCCTCCACCATAATCCGTATCGACAAAAGACTCAGAACGGCATATGTCGATTGTCGAGGCCCACGATAGGCGTGATGTGAGATGTATGATGTGGAAGAGAGAAATGCCGAGAATGGCGATTCTTTATCCTTGTCGGCAGGCAGGTTGAGTAGATTGGCCGCAAACAATTTATTCGCTTGAACAAAAGAGTACAAAGACAGGATGCAAGCTGCTTCTTGTTTTGGTAATGATGTGAAGAGCGCTTTAGCTTCCTCTTCAGTGGGAGGCAAAGGTTTGTTGCCATCAGTGGATAGTGCGCGTAGCCCAACCATTGCCAGTGTGGAGTTCACCGTCCAGGATGCAGGCGAGTCGTCCTGTACAGCCAGAATTTGATCTCGAATGAGTACGCAGGTGTCCGCGAAATTGTGCACTAGGAGGCGGATCGTCTCCTCGTTGACGAAATCTTCCAGCCGGTTCTGATATACATTCTGTGATTCGAACTTGTTGTAACTGGAGAGGACCCCAATGATGACGAAGGCTTTCAGCCCTGCAGAAAGACTTCCATGTATATCATGGACGTACTGGATCGAGGTCAGCTCTGCTTCTGGATGGAAGTCTTGATCTACCTTCATGAGGGCCGAGAAGAGGTCTTTATGCATGAAATAAGACACCAGATTGGTGTGAAATCCTCCAGCAACCAAGGCAAGGGTAGTCTCCAAGGCCTTTGTCCGAAGGATGTCATCGGCCGCTTGTCGTACAATCGACTCAAGGCCATGCACGAGGTCAGACATGGATTTGTCAATGGCACCAAGTCCCGCCAGTATCTCAATCACATCAGTATTTGGATTGGCGAACCTCTTGGTGAAGACTGCACACAGGAATGCTGTCAAGTTCTGCAATAGTCAATCTCAGCTATCGCTTGAATGATTCAATAAGAAGATACCTCGAGCGCATTTTCGTTCCTAGGAGAGACTCCCGAGCATGCCTCTGCGATAGCCCGTCTGAAAAATGCTTGCATCTGGGCCTGTAAAGAGTTAGGAACATCGAGAAGCCAGCGGGAATGAGCTAGCTATACTTGCATGTGCAGCAGGTCGAAAGCAGTCATTGGTTCCAGAATGTCATACAGCCGCTGTTTGTCGGGTTTGAGAAGGAAGAATTCTCTCCAGTAGCCTTCCGTTGGAACAGCATCTTCACCTTCCTCGTTCGCAAGCACTGTGAACAAATGGAGGTAGAGTTGGACTATTTTCGGCTCAAATGAGTCGGGTCTCAACAAATGGGTCAATGGGGAGTCCATAACAGATGGGACAGCTGGGATTGTCCTCGAGACAAGGTGCTGGCAAAATCATAGTCTGCATATGGACTGTCAAAAACACAGGGGCAAGGCTGTCTTCGGGAGGCTACTAGTGTTCATGGCTCGATGAAGAGTTGACAGTACGGAGTAGAAAGGACCAAGACGACAGAATCCGATTTGCTTGCAACCGAAAAGAGAAATCTGGTGTTCTTGGCAGTGACTTCTGGCTTTACCTGCACGATCTCATGGCCGCATCAATGAGCACATAACGTCGTAAGTTGATTCGAATCCTTGCTGGCCTCACGCCTGGTCTGATACAGAGGCAAATCATCCTAGGCTTTCAGAGGGTTACCCGGGTAAGTACATGATGGTACTCAAGACGAGGGTGGCAGTGAGTGGCTACCCAGGGTCTTCGGGGTCGAGACGGTCGATCGACTACGAGCCAGTCTTTATTATTCGATGCACTCCGATTGGTCGAATGATTGCCCAGGTAGTGAGGCTAAAGGCGGCAAGCGGCTTACAAACGCCGAGAAAGAGATTCAAATCACCTGCGGCTCTTTGACATCTTCCCGGTTCCCACCTACCTACCAAGCACAGTCATTCCTTTCCACAACTGTTCACGCCTTACATTCCTTG
The DNA here is from genome assembly GCF_000835505.1 of Exophiala xenobiotica. NCBI lineage: Eukaryota > Fungi > Ascomycota > Eurotiomycetes > Chaetothyriales > Herpotrichiellaceae > Exophiala > Exophiala xenobiotica. The sequence goes on along the minus strand of NW_013562493.1, from coordinate 3,617,283 downwards.
TCAGCGCTCGATAAATGCTGCCAGAATCATCACCGTAGGCTATACTCCCTTTGCGAAGTCGACTATCTCTCGAGAATCTGCTCAACATGTCCGCGACACACTTCCTTCCAGGAACGACGTCATCCGCCACCTTCTTCAGAGCGCTCACACTGGCCTCGACGGCAAGATCATGTCCTCACACCTTACGAACCTTCTCCTCCAGTATCGCCCGGCGGCAGTCATCGAAGCGGGAGTTGTATACTGTCCCTTCGTACCAACCGCATAGCCTCCCAACCGACTTCCCTCTCCCCCCTCGAAATACCAATATTCCAGACACCTCAATAGCCGGGCCAGAACCCCGGTTGAATGAGACTAGTCAGCCTAGCAAGAGCTCAGAACAAAACAAATCAACAGAAGTGGCGAGTATAAGCGTACCTGAAGGAGAGGCACAGAAACCCAAAGCAGTCGAACAATCCAAGACAGAACAGACCAAGTCGGCAAAGCCTAGGCGGAGCAAACTAAGACCTCGAAAGGCCGCTGTGAAAATAACGCCAGATGCTTTGTACCACCTGCGAGAGCTGCTGGATCAACCCAACCCAAAGATGATCAGAGTCGGTGTCAAAAATAGAGGTTGTTCCGGGCTGGCATACCACTTGGAGTATGTGGAAAAGCCAGCAGCTTTCGATGAAGTGATAGAACAGGACGGGGTCAAAGTTTTGATCGATAGCAAAGCATTATTCAGTATTATTGGCAGCGAGATGGACTGGAAAGAGGACAAGCTCAGCGCAAGGTTCGTCTTCAACAATCCCAACATTACAGAGCAATGCGGTTGCGGAGAGTCGTTCAGCGTGTCATGAAGGAATGATCAGATAATGCTTTGCAACATTCGAACAGATATGCATAGATGGCGGCAGCAACCCAGACATAATGATTAATCCATCCGAAAAGGTTGATCTGGACCGGGACTTCTCGAGCTTGTGCTTATCGCCTGGTCTTCAGTACACGCCTTTCTCATAATCAATCACTCTGACATCGTCGAATCTGGGACTGTTCTTCTTGACAAAAGCTTGATGAGTTGGATCTTTGGCGACATAATAATCTCGATCCTCCTTCGATGCAAATTCAACCACGAAACCATGCGTGAAGCCACCCTACAAGGTCAGTATTGTGGTTGGAGGGCCGGCTCTAGCAACCAACCTGAGCACCTTCTGGGCTGTTGTCAATGCCACCAGATGAAGACACAATATATGGTTTGTTCGATGTTGGATGCATGCATGTCTCTCTCAAGCCCAGCATATCATCGCAGAACTACAAGGCCGCGTCAATGCTGGTTCCTGACCAGAATTGCTCGGATGAAAACTGACCTCTTTCTTCTCCGAATCACTCAACGAAGACTTGAGTCTGAATAAGACGATATGTACAATCGACATCTTGACTGTACACTGAAAGAGGATAGCATCTATAAGCGTACAGGTGCAAGGTCACGGACATCGCTATGTACATACCTAGTATATAAAATTGTAAATTTACATCATACATGGGCATGGTCGTGCATAGTTTAAGATCTTTGTCAGCAACAAGCGGTCCGCTATCTCGATTTTGGGACCTGCAGCCGCTTGGAAACAATGGCCAGTGGGCCTAGAGTACCGAGGTAACCTGCCCGTGCCATTCCATGCGGGGCATTTGTCTAGGTGCCTTGTGCCTTTTTCCCTGCCCCTCACGCCTGGTGAGCCCATTGAGCCCATTGAGCCCGGACTGGCTGCGTGGCACATGCTCAAAAGCTACACCAGCTCACACCTGTCTGGGATTGACGGTATCATAAACGCCGATTTGTTGCAGACTCCCACCTACTCGACCACAGCCTCTACGAAGTTGTAGAGCATTCTTCCGCCCTCCGCCCTGGGCCCTCCTACACCTACGCCAGACAGGGAACCATCCCCCTTCGTCCGTCCGCTGCTCCGAGTCCATCTATCGAGCCCAGAAAAAAAAGCAAATCACACTCGATATCGACTGAAGACAATCGAGAAGACATCCTCTCTCTGAGAACGAGATATATCTGCCCCATATACCCTCCCGTCGTCCCTCCATAATGGCCACACATTCCCACGACGGTGGGCCCTCACACTCGCATTCGCACGACCAGACCAACGGGGCCGCCGCCGCCGCCCATGGCCACTCGCACGAAATCCTCGACGGCCCAGGGTCGTATCTGCACCGCGAGATGCCCATCGTCGAGGGCCGCGACTTCTCGGACCGTGCCTTTACAATTGGCATCGGCGGGCCCGTGGGGTCCGGCAAGACGGCGCTCATGCTCGAACTCTGCCTGGCCCTGCGGCGCGAGTACAACATCGCGGCCGTGACCAACGACATCTTCACGCGCGAGGACGCCGAGTTCCTGACCAAACACGGCGCCCTGACGCCCGAGCGCATCGTCGCCATCGAGACGGGCGGCTGTCCGCACGCCGCCGTCCGCGAAGACATCTCCGCCAACCTGCTCGCCCTGCAGGGGCTGCACACCAAGTTCGGCACGGATCTGCTGCTGATCGAGTCCGGCGGCGACAACCTGGCGGCGAACTACTCGCGGGAGTTGGCCGACTTTATCATCTACGTCATCGACGTCGCGGGCGGCGACAAGGTACCCAGAAAAGGCGGGCCCGGCATAACGGGGAGCGATCTGCTCGTGATCAATAAATGCGATCTTGCCGACGCCGTCGGTGCGGATGTAGATCTCATGGAGCGCGAGGCGAATAAGATACGCGAGGGCGGACCCGTCGTGAGGGCGGTGATCAAGCACGGCGTCGGCGTCAGGGAGACGGTGGATTTGGTTCTGAGTGCGTGGAAGAGTACGGCCGGCTATGCGGAGAGTCGGAAGCGTTGGGCCAACGGTGCGCAGAGGGGGAGTGGCGAACAGCCTCAGGTGAGCAGGTATACGCATGTTCCGCATAACTAGAATAACTAGAGGTGGAATCAGCGAGAAGACGGGAAAGATGGCGACCTGAATTGCACAGATTATATGATGTACGCATGTAAAATACTAGCCGACATGAAGAGAAGAGGAAACGACAGGGCAGGACCACCCACACCATCATGGCTTGAATTCTCTCGAACGGAGCACGGCATACTTGAGTAGATTTACCATTTTGTATCTCTACATGAGATGTATACCTAGGTAGTCAAGTCAGACCTTCCAGGCTGACACTCATCTCCTGGCAAACCGCGCCAATGCAGGGCCCAAGTCGACTTTATCCCTCTTCAACTTCTCCTTGTCCCTCTCTGCCCTTTCCTTCTTCATCTCCTCCAGTCTCAACCTCTTCTCGTCAACGACATTCTTGCCGCCCTTCTTCCTGAGATGTCTTCTCAAGGCACTATTCTTGCCACGCCCACGGTTCCTCTCCTTCAACTTCGCCAGCGGGTCTACGGCCGGCGCATCGAGATCCTTTTCCCGTCTCCGCTGCTCTGCGCTCCTGGTATCTAGCGTTCCGATGAAGTTGGGATCCAGCGCGATGGTCCCAGGTTGCAACTTGGTGAGCAAGGACTTGACTTCGGCTTCTTGGCGTTGTTTGCGCGTCTCGTACGGGTTCACTTCGAGCGCGTCGTAGTTCGCCTCGCCGGCACCGGGGACGATGATGCTGCTGAACCCCTGGGCGTGCGAAATGCCTAGGACATCGTCGAACGGGCAGAAGCGTACGCGCTCAATTCGTTGCCCGTCATAGCCCCAGTTCAGGTATGGTGATTGGATTTTTGAAGGGTCCGAGGATGTCGATGATGTGAAGAGGTCCTTCCATATCGTCACGCCCGTGCCATTGCCAATGGCTGCTAGACCACGGTCGGAGATGTCGATCGACGTTGCGGGTTGTCTTGTTGTGTATGAGTGGACTTCTTTCAGCGCTCGAACGTCCCAGAGTTTCAGGCGGAGATCTTGTCCGCCGCAAAGCATGTAGTGGCCCGAACGGTCGATGGCGATAGAGCGCACTGGGCCGGCATTGGACTGGATCTTGACCAGGGGTGTGGTCGAGTTGGGCGACCACAGCGAGACTGTGCCATTCTGGTGCCCGACATGTAGAATGGCATTGTAGGGGTTTTGAGCAAGAGCCGTCGGTGCGCCTTTTCTCGTCGGATGCTCTGCGACGATCTGACCGGTCGAAGTATCTGTGTACCGCAAGAACCCGCTGTTCTCGATGCCGGCTAGGAGGAAATGGTAGGGCAGGAACTCGAGGTGTGTCGTTTCCACGTACTTTTTCAGACAGTGGATCTCCACTCCAGCATGATCGTAGATGTATGTATGTTTCTTCTGCGCCACGGCGAAATACTGATCATTGTGCAGCCACGTAGCGTCTCTGACCGTCTCGTTCAAGTGCATTTCGCAGCCTGCTTTTCCTGCTCGCCAGTCACAAGTGGCGATATGTCCCTTGCGGCCGGCCAGTAGCAAACTGCGCCCATTCCTCGTGTAATCGGAGACGTATGGTCCAAGGTCCAGTTTGAACTCAATTGATTTTTTGGCCTGCTGAATGCCAACTGCCTCCAGCATGTCATCTTGCCGAGTCTTGTACGTCTTTTCAAGCTCGGTCTCTGGCTGCAGGAAACCTTCCTGGTTCTCGTAGAGGATCTCGGCATCTTTTGCGCTGAGGACGGCGGTCCGGTACTTGTTCTCGATGAGTTTGAGGTTGGCGCGCAATTTCTTGTCTTTGACATCACTCAACCGGACTGGCCGGCCGCGACCATATTTCTTGCGTGCTTCGGCGAGGTGTCTCTGGTTCTCTTTCTCTTCCGCTGTCAGCGTGCCCGTCGGTGCTCGCTTCGTTTTCGCTGGTGGTGGAAGGTTGTGAATGGTAAGCTGGCCGTCGCCATTTTCTACAAGACTTTCCATTTCGATGACCTGCTGGGGGTTCCAACAATAAGAGCGCTCAAGGAATGCAGGGACAGGGTGTGAGTGAGGCACTCTACAAACTCCGCAGGTAAAAGGCAAGATGCCCTCAACGATCAAAATTTCTATTCGGCAGACCTTACTTAAGTGGAAGGTGGATTTTGCGGGCTCACTAAGTTAGGCCTACAGCAACTTATGGGTGCCCACCACAGTATAAGGTACCTATGTAAAGTTCAGCCTTGCGCTTAATCAGCCGCCATTTCTGGCGGCAGCGTGCGGGATGCCCCTGCGGCGCCCTGCATACCTACCTAGGTACCTACTTCAGCCTCTCACACCATCCCCTTACTCACACGGGACGGAATAGTCAACGTACTACATAGTACATGCTGTTTGCTGCTCGCATTCGTTCCCGGCCATTTCTGACCTGCATACTCTCGTTGCAATTCAGGTACGCACTGCCCTCACGCAAGCCATCGTTCTACTGAAATTCGGGGCCATATTTCCATTGTCTGCATCCTTTTTCCATCGAAGGAGCAGAAGAATAGAATAGGTATCATGGCGTTGGCAACAAATCCAATTCGATACTTGACCCGGCATACCCTGTGTTTTGAAAACTGGTCGGTGCAAAAGAGGGAGGTAGGTCCTGCAAAAGCAGAACGAAGAGTCGTGTGGTCAGTGCCCGCGGAAGCGGCATAGACTTGGAATGTGTCGATAAAATAGTTGAGCGCGTCTATCAGCGCTGCACCTGTAACAGGTCATGTCTCGAAGATACTAGTCTGCCCTACCTTTGCCAGACTTCGATATCCGGAAACGCTGGGTAGCCAATGTCCTGGAGCCACAAAGTATCTGTCATGTCTATGTTCGGACTGATGCTCAAGATTCCTTCAGGAAAGATTGACAGGTCCAGATCCGTAGGTGGTACGGCTGGCAAGAATATCGGATCAGGCAATTCATTCGAGATAGGAGACAGGGTATTCTGCGACAGTTCTCCGGTCGGGGCTTGGTTGTTCTGCGTAGGGGCATCCGGACCCCTAGCCCTGTTGTCACTGGACTTGTTGCGAAACAAGAGAAGACAGTCATAAGCCAGGCTAGCACCCAATCTAGATTTGATATGCAGCTTCGGGGCCTGACTTGACATTGAAGGGTTTCGTTCCGCGGCCCTCCAGAATGCTCGTAGCATTTCGGATGCGCGAAGAGGCTGATCTTTGTCTTTCTGCAGCACCGAAAGTTGCCTCATGGAGAAAGCTGCGGCATTGAACAAGAGGCGCCCTCCTTTGTAGTCCAGGCCCGCGGCACATGTTGAATGTAGGATTCGGAAAATGACTAACGCCGCGTTGAATATGATCCTGACCACGCGCAACGGAGCATATGGTAGTACGTCATGGGATGTTTCGTCAGATAAAATGGTGTTCACAATGTCCGAGGCTGTCGAATAAGCTCTCAACAGCCCTGGTAGACGAAGGCTGTTATCTTCATCATACAAGAAATAGATGCACTGGATGTGTAAGCGGGCATGCTGGAGATCCAGTCTGTTTGTCAGGCTGAGTTGTGACTCGAGAGTGGAAAGTAACTCATCAAATCGTCTCTCGCATTCCCATATGATGTCAAAGCCATTGTCCCCAGTGGGAACACCAAAAGGACTTTGAGCGTCTTTGGAAAGAAGAAGTAGGGCATCGTGGTTGGTTCTTTCAATCATGAGACTATGACGCAACTCAGAGGGAATGTCGTCAAATGAAGAGCCCTCGCAGACGGCGCGGACAGTCCAGTCGTCAAAATGAGCGGTAGGACCGTGGCCAAGGTCGACGGAGAGACTGAGGGCATTTAGCCTTGTGTGCAATGACGAAGGACATGCATGACTTACCTCTGACATAGGGCTACGGACGCAAACCACGTACAAGCCCGGTCCGCGATGTCGCCCCGAGTCAGAGAGAGGGTCTCTTTCGAATATCCAATCTCGGAGCCCGGTCGGTGCATTCCCAGCTGAATGGATGTATTCATCGCCAGGTTACTCAGAATCCACGATTTATCGGTCCACAATCGGACGTTTGGAAGCGGCCAGCAGGAAAGCAGTAGCATCGCCTGAACTGTTGCAAGTGACACAGGGCTGGTTGCCAGTGTAGTCCAGAGTCGTTGGTTGAGTTCCGGTGCCAACCGACTCAACAGATCTTCATCGGACCTCAGCTGTCTAGTTGCCACGGCGATCACTGACCAAAATAATAGCACAGAGGTATGATAGTAGGTCGCTTCGGTTCTGGTGGGTTCCAAGATCGGCAAGAAATGATGGTAATGCTTGAAATACCTGTCAAAATCAGTCCAGCATCCCAAGGAGGAAGAGCATGCTCTCACGTTGCAAACATTGCTCGAGTTTGCTTCTGGGGTATTGTTATGCGCCCAAGAACACGGGTTGCTGCATCTTGTTGGTTTGGTGGAGGGTCAATGTGGCCAGTTTTCGGAGCAATAGCTGAATGGCTCACGGAGCTCTGTGGACTTGGATCATAATTGATAGTGCCGGTATGATAGGGATCTGCGCTGTTTCGGACAGAGCTGCCTCGAGAACTGCGTGACACGGGCAAAACCCCGTCGTGCTGGTGCTCGATGAACTCATGAAGATGCTGGACTTGTTGCTCGAGCTCCTTCACTTTGTCATTCTTGCTCACGCGTCTATATGAGGGGTTGATCGAGCAGTCGAGGCCCACCCTTTCACATCTCGAGCATGGGATCTGTTCCAGGCCGCAGCGAATCTTGGCTTGCCTGCATTGACTGCACGCGATTCTTCCTCGTTTTCTGCTCTCATTCTGGGGCTGAGCGGGAGATTGCGATGGCCGCGGCATCTGAATCTTGACCGGGAGTATGGACGCGGAAGGTGACAAGTATTTCCAGACCTAGGAAAGACATTGCAAGATCCGGCCCACGCAGAAACAACGTAGATGCGGGGAAGTGACTCTTTTTAAGCCGACGATGGCCTGTCCGGAGTCTGCGGGCTTAACTAAATCAAGTACTGGTGGCGCACTAACTTAGGCTAGTAGGCTACTGAGGCTCGCCTATGGCCCCTCTATCCAAGTGGTTTTGGGGGCTCCACTAGGCTCTCTGGCCATCTGGGCTTCCCAATTACTGATGAATATCATTTTCTCATGATGTCTCGTACCTACCTGGTTACACACGAAGATGGTTTTTTCGTCTACTCAATAGTCTCTACTTCTTCACGCTCAGACCCAACTGCGCTTGTGTCGCGGCTTCCTTCCCAGCGATTCTGCCAAAAACGGCTCCTTTGGTCAAACCTGCCCCTCCAGCATAATTGTGGTAAAAGACGCCACCAGCAATTTCTCCGGCGCAATAAAGTCCCGGCATAGGCTTCCCTTCGTTGTTGAGTACTCTTGCCCGAGTATCAGAAGCAATGCCGCCATAGGTAAATGTGATGCCACATGTCACTCCATAAGCTACAAAAGGCCCTTTGTTCAACGGCAGCGCCCAGTTGGATTTCGGGAGCGAGAGTGAAGAGTTCGTGCACAGCCCGTCTAAGTGTTGCGGGTCGAAATTGGCACTTTCCGGACAAGCATTGTTGAAATCGGAAACAGTCTTCTCCAGGACATTTGGATTGATCTTCAGCTTGACTGCCAATTCTCTGACTGTATCTGCCACAATCGGAGTGCCGGTAGAATATCGTGTTTGGAGGAGGTACAAGGTCTGTTGGTCAAAAATCTGATATGCAATGGCCTGAGGTTGGTCGCCAATCATCTTCCCGATCTTTGCATAAGTCAATGCAAAAGTATCTTCACCCTCATCGAAAAATCTCCTCCCCTCAATGTTAACGCTTATACCATAGGTGTACGAATATCGAGGGATAACCGGAGTTTTCGTGATGTCCCCAGCAGGCGGTGCGTTGATGTCTTGAGGCGATGCATGCGCACCCCCCCAGTGTCCGACTGGTCGTGCACCGGCATCGATCGCTCGCCGCAACATTGTCCCAGTGTTATGCTTCGTGCCACGAACTGTTACCAGATCCCAACCTTCACCGAGGTATTGTCGTCTCATGGCCGGGTTGGCTGAAAATCCGCCACAAGCCAGGATAACCTGGCCGTGGAAATCGACATACTTCTCCCGCAGGCGGACTTTGACACCGTACACGGCATCACCGGCCAGCAGCAGTTCGTGAGCAGGATGCCCGTACTTCACCACAATATCCGTTCTCTCGACGGCAGCGTACAAGTCCCGGATCAAACCAACACCGTCGCCGACACACTTCACCGGAGAACCACTCATAATGTCGATTTTGCCCGCATCTTTGAGATTCTCAACGTTGTAGTATTTGCGTACGATCAATTCCCAATTGACCCCTTTATCCTTCATCCATTCTATAGTCTCCCAACCATGTTGCACCAGGATTTCGGACAGAAGAGGGTCATTACGCCCAAGGGAGGTCGACTGCAGATCTTTCAGGTAATCTTCAGGCGTATACGATGACATTGAGCAAAGAGAGACGTCTTCAAGAGCGTCTTCACAGAGTACTCCCTTGACTTGATTTAGACCGGTATGCGGAGCTCTGAACACTGTGCCTGCGAATCGACTGTTCCCACCCCTTTCCTCTTCCGAAGCCGCCTCCAGAATCACCACGCGAGCACCAGAGGCGTGCGCCGCCAATGCGGCACACAAGGCTGCGTTCCCTCCTCCAACAACGATCACGTCGTACTGCTCAGAGGATCCCAGTCGCATACTACCCATCTTGGCTACCTACGAGACTGTAGAAAGAGCTTTCTACCTTGAGCCAACCGTGACTCCAATCTTGCATCCAGCTCATATATCTCACACTACAGGAACCTTTCAACCTGCTAAGACTTGCCACGGACCGGGGCATGAGCGTGCACATTTGGCGATGTTGTCCGGTTGTGCAAGTGTGTTATGCTATCGGGCCGTCTCAGATCGAAAATTGAGTCGCTGCCGTGTGCGGGCCGGAAGCGGAGCGCTTGCGGCAAGGGTTTGGACAGTCGATCCTGGCTTTCGCCAAAAGGTGCATGTAGATTGGCTTGGTCCTGGCCAAGACGCAACTCGGCTTGGACAGTGCTCTCAAGTGCTTCTCAGCCGACCACGCTTCAGCTAGACATACGATGACCTGCGATCAAAATTTACAAACACAGGCAGATACGGAACGGCGTTCTTTCGGCCAGACAGCACTAGCTAAGCCGTGGTGCGAGGTGTGGCACCCCATGGGGATATCACGTTCGCTAAGTACCCCCCAGGATGAGCATATAGAGCTGGCCTGTTTCCCTTCGTCAATTAACTCCTCAACCCATCATTCCCTGCTTTTTATCACCCCCGGTCTTGAGTCTTTCTAGTCAGTCTACCTTACACGCCAGAGTGTCACGTATCTGCAATGGGTATGGAAGTCAAAGTCTCCTCGTTTGCGTCGGAGCACAATGAAGACCCTAAAGTCCTTCCGGAACTTGAGACCCGCCCTTCAAAAGCAGCGAAGTTGGAGAAGCGCTTTGTTCGCAAACTGGATATGATCATCTTGCCGCTGCTTGCACTCGCGTACTTGTTGGCATACATGGTGAGTTACTAGTACTTGTACATATCTCCTAGTGGCGTTGACTAACTCCCCTCGCTCAGGACAGAAACAATGTTGGCTATGCCCGGCTAATGGGGCTCCAAGAAGACCTCAATCTATCATCAGGAGAATTCTATAATGTTGTCATGATGTTCTGTAGGTGAATGAAAGGCTCCCTGTGTGCCCTTGATCTGACGTGCCTGAAGATGCCGGCTATCTGGTCACCATATTCCCGGCCAACTTGCTGGTTCGAACCATCGGACCAAGAATCCAACTGAGCTTTGCCGTCCTCGCCTTTGGGCTTTTCGTTTGCTGCATGTGCTCTGCTCGAGGCTACGGAGATATACTGGGCCTGCGCTTCGGCGTCGGTGCTGCCGAAGCCTTGTTGCAAGCCACACCACTGTACTTGGTGCTGTGGTACGGGAGAAACGAGCTTGGTAAAAGGATCGGTAGGTCTATCTATTAATTGCCGTGACGGATATCCTAACACTCGGCAGCATTGTTCTATTCTGCCACGGTCATTGCTGGAGTGTTCGCCGGTCTTATCGCTTATGCAGTCCAGAAAGACCTCGAAGGCGCTGCTAGGAGACCATCATGGCAGTGGCTTTTCATCATTGAGGGGTCTATTGCGATCGGAATTGGTTTACTTATGGCTGTCTTCCTCCCGGGATTTCCTGATCGGATCAAGAAATCTTGGATGTTTAACAGTCAAGAGATTGAGCTCGCCATCTCTCGGGGCGAAGGTAAGCATCATAAAACGGACCGGCAACGATTACCATGCTGATTTTGATCGTTTCAAGGTCTCAACGCGAAAGGGGCAAGTCGTTTCCAGCCCAACCAGGTCCGTAAGAGCCTTCTCGATCCGAAGACATGGTACTTGGCTGTACTCGCCGGGGTCAATTCGACACTCTTAGCTTCCACCGGCGCCTTCTTCCCTACCATCATCAAAGAATTCGGCTACAGCTCAGTACAGACACAGCTCTTCACAGTCATACCCTACGCATGCGCCTTTGTGTCCATGGTCACGATTGGCTATCTCTCTGACCACTTCCGCAAAAAGTCCACCTTCATCCTCGGATGTCTGTCGCTCTGCGCGACTGGCCTAATTATACTTATGGCGACAACAGGCAAAGAAGTCGGCGTATTTGCTGCATGTCTTTTGGTGATGGGCGCCTATCCATCAGCCGTTCTTCAGATGGCGTGGATCCAAATCAACTTCTGTGGCAACACTAAGAGGGCCATGTCATGGGCGGTGGCGATGATATTTGGACAGGGACTGAGCATGGCCGGAGCTCAGATTTACACTACACCACCCCGTTTCTTCAAAGGTCATGGCATATTGCTGGGTTTCGTGGTCATAGCAATGTGTTCCACCGTTGCTGCAAGATTGACCATGGCAAAGGCAAACAAGCGTCGCGATGAGGAGCTGAGAGAATATGAACAGCGGGGTGAAGCTCATCCGGACCAGGCAAAATCATATGAGGAGACTTGCGACTATCATGTCGCCTTCAAATACACCATCTAGGTCAAACAGGTGCGCGGAGACCACACGGAGATCACGGAAGCTGCAGTGGTGGGATTGATGCCCGTTGCAGGCCCGTTGCAGGTATCTGGAGAATGGGCAAGCTTTTGAAATTGTCATTGCTTGGATGGAGTCAGACACTAGTATTGAATTCGATGGACTTATAGATCAAACAACCTCGCGTACTGTCGCGTATCTAGAGTTCAATCGCTGTCAGGAGTGTGACTTTGTCTGCGCGCCTTGCTCCCAAGGACTTACTCATCGAGGGATTCGTGCTACTACCAGCGACGTTGTGTAGGCATATCATGGTGACAATCTAGATCATGAATACCTTAGGAGAGTCTGTACGCACAACTTGCACATTCTGAGTTAGCATACAAATTACTCCGATGAAGCCCGAACAATAGTATCAAGCAGCTGGACATTCATATTATGATCCTATCAAAGAGCACCCTTCCGGGCCACACTTGAGACTTCCAGATCGAAGCTCAGCAGCTCTTGCATGCCACAAGCGTCAAACATGTCGTGAGGCTTAACCTCCGGGTCGTACTTCTCACAGTCTCCGCTTGCTTTCAATACTTCCAACGCTTGTGTGATGGCCATGTACATGGGCGCCAAACACAGGGCTGCGTAAATGATGATCTTGAACCCGAGATCCTTTGCCTCAGCCGGGGTCATTTTGAGAGCCTTGCTCCCTTGTACCATGCCATACATTAAGGGAGTACCTCTCTCCTTGAAAGCTTCCTTCAGCGCCTTGACCTCTTCTCGCTTTGTTATAGCTTCCAAGAATGCAACATCGGCTCCCGCATCGACGGCGGCCGTCAGCCTCGAAATGGCTTCATCCAGACCCAGAGACGCGAGCGCATCAGTCCGAGCGATGATCACGATATCTGAGCCCATACGTTCCCGCGTCTTGACGGCTGCTCGGATCCTGGTGAGGTATTCTTCCTTGGAAACCAACTCTTTGCCGGCAAGATGTCCGCATCTTTTGGTAACCACTTGATCTTCGAGGTGGAGTCCGGCAACTCCAGCTCGGATGTACCCAGCCACCGTTCTTGCAACATTGATTGCAGCGCCGTAGCCTGTATCGGCGTCTGCAATCACTGGAATCGACGGATCAAGGCCTGAGATCATTTCTGCGTTTTCTTTCATCTCGGTGGCTGTTGCGAGGCCGAGGTCCGCCATTCCAATACGAGACATGCTCGTTCCAGCACCTGTCATATAAAGTGCGTCAAAGCCCGCCCGCAACGCCAAACGAGCACTGATACCGTCGTACACGCCTGGGCACACAATGATTCTGTCCGGCTCGGCGAGGAGCTGACGCAAACGGGTCGAAGAAGGCACGGGCATGTTGGTATTTGAGCATGAACGCAATTCTCCCATGTGTTCGACAGGTTATGAGCTGCTGGGAAAGGGGGTCAAGAGGGGAGGGTGAAGAAAATGGATGGATGGAAGCGACGGATTTGCTTGCCTGCGCATCCTGACCGAAATTTCCGGTATTCAAGATCGAGATCCAGAGGCTGACTTGAGAATGAGCCCAGATTCAGGAAGCTACTGACCATGCTTGCATCGGGGGTCTGCTCGCTCCGGGTGTTTTGCCACTGAGATGCGTGCTTGCCGCACGCGGGCCGGTCAAGGCTGAGGTACTGCCGAAAGCGGCTGTTATGCTCGCATGGTATCCTCAATTGTGGGGTACAACCTCTGCCTCTTCAGGACGCGCTCTTTTTCGTGGTGGTCTCTACAATTGCCTGCGCTGCCCCAAGTGCAAGGCAAAGTAAGTTGCCAAGCGGACTATCCTCGTTCACCATGCACCAAGATATTGGCACCGTTGTTGTCGCCGTTCGCGACGGTGAGGCTGGGGCGTGGGAGCTAAAGTGCATCTCTTTGATAAACGAAGTCTCAGGAGTAAAGATTTTTTCCGTCAATCAGGAACCGTCTACCGATAAGACTCCTAATCTGTTGAGGTTTCTCCAGACATGTGGTGAGGACTTACGACAACACGGCGTAACAAAAGTGTGCGACGCTCTCGAGGAGGTCGTGCAAAGGTGCACTACTCATCCTGATTTTGGCGGATACGGCATGAGCATTGATGGCCAACTGCAGCCACAGCAACAGGATGATGTTGTGTTTCTCTGTTCAGCCTTTCTTGAAGCGCTGAAGTCAGCTGCCCGAGCGCGACTCAGACCTCTGCCCCTGAAAAGCCGGCCTGCGGGACGACGTGGCATGACCATGTCCGAGAAGATTTTTGCAATGCACGACGTCTCAAGAAAAGGATACGTTCAACCAGGAGATATAATTCAGGTTGACGTTGACTGGGTATTGGCTTCAGAGTTGTCTTGGGCCGTATGTTTCGATTGACAAGATTGGTTCCACACCACCGGCTAACTGGAATTGCAGGGTATGGAGCGAGTCTACGACTCTGTAGGTAGGCCGGGGATATTCAGAAACGACCGCTTCTGGCTTGCTGGAGACCACCGCGTCGAGCCGCCGCTATATGAGGATCCCAAAGTCAAAGCACTTATGGAGACAAGTAGCAGGGCACAGAAGGATTTCAAGATGACGGATTTCCAGGGTTTCAATGTATGTTGACCTTTGATAACCACAGGACAGGTCCTCCTGCTAAGCACAGAAACAGTATACCATCATGCACACCGAGTTTGTCAGAGAACGAGCGCAGCCTGGAATGTTGGTCATTGGCGCCGACTCCCACTCTTGTTCTGCTGGAGCTGTCAGCTGTCTCTCGATCGGAATGGGAGCGACGGATGTTTGCATGCCGCTGATTACAGGCCAGACATGGTTCAGCGTGCCACGGACTGTCAAGATACGGCTCATCAACAAGCCACCGAAAGGCATAGGCGGCAAGGATACTATTCTGTACATCTTGAAGCAATTCAAACGCAACACCATTGCTGCCGACCGCGTGATGGAATTCGCCGGCCCAGGTCTCAAGTATCTTTCGTGCGACGCCAGATTTGCGATCGCCAATATGTGCACGGTAAGTCCTCATCATGATGCCTCGGATTGTGTTGCTGACCAGGACGAGGAATTCGGCGCAGTCACCGGTATATTCGAGGCTGATGAGCGGACCGTGAATTTCATCAACAAGAGGCGGATAGCGAAGCACAAGAAAGAAGCGGTTTACTTTAAGGCTGACGAGGATGCTGTCTATGCCGATACATTCGAGGTCGATCTGTCGAAAGTCGAGTCCTTCGTGGCTGTTCATCCTTCTCCTGATAACGTTGTCCCTGTCAGCGAGACATCTGACGTAAACCTGGATGGCTGCTTCATCGGAGCTTGTACCACCGCGGAGGAAGACTTAATCACCGGCGCATTGGTGTTATCGGCGGGACTCGCACAAGGCCTTCGACCCGTGAGCCACGGCCGGCGTTTGGTAGTCCCTGGGTCGAAACCCATCAGGCATAAGTTGGAACAGCTTGGCTTGATTGACATATACCAACGTGCTGGATTCAAGGTCGGTGTTCCGGGTTGCAGTATGTGTGTAGGACAGGGAATCGATCAAGCCGCTCCAGGAGAGAAATGGCTATCGTCACAAAATCGCAACTTCCACAATCGGATGGGACCAGGTACCTCGAAAGCTACTAATCATTGATCAGACTGGCGCTGACTTTCTTAGGCTCGCTGGCTTACCTTAGCTCGGCGGCCACGGTTGCGGCGTCGTCCTTCTCGATGAGAATCTGCGATCCTAGGCCATTGTTGGAGGCAATGGATATGCGATATCTCGAGAACTGTGTCAGATATTCGCCGTTCGATGTCAGTGACCCGCAGCCTCATGCAGCACTGAGGTATGACGAACCCTACGGAGAAGCACTAACGGAGGATGTTGGGAATTCTTCAACTTCAAGAACAAACGGTGACGCAAGCCACGAGAACCACGCATCAGGAGACTCGGAAGGCAAGAGTCTCATTTCTGGCAAAGTCCTTCGTCTGGGGGACTTTATTGACACCGATGCGGTAAGTCAGTTGTGCTGGACATCAAAACGGGTTGGAAGAAGTGACTAACACAGACTGAAGATCATTCCCTCAAAATTTCTCGCTGGGTGTACAACAAACGAACAGCTTGGTGAGCATTGTATGGAGTTTTTCATGCCTGAATTCCGCAAAATGGTCAAGGATGGATTGAATATCGTTGTAGCTGGAGACAGTTTTGGCTGTGGCTCGTCTCGAGATGTAGCGGTCAACACATTGCTCGGCGCAGGAGTGCAATGTGTAATTGCGAAGTCATTCGCATTCATTTATGCCCGCAACCAACCAAATATCGGCCTGCTGGGCATCACCATCACCGACGAAGACTTTTTCATGGAAGCGCAGCAAGGAAGAGATATCAGTATCGACCTGAAATGCAGTCAAGTAAGATGTGGCTCAAGGACCTTTGGCTTCCAACTCAGCGATATGGAGAAACAGCTCATAGCTGTTGGTGGTCTCACAGAAGCGTTCAAACGGTTTGGCAGCCAGGTGTTCGACATCATGTGCCAACACAGGCGCCCAGGCCGCATGCCAGCTATTGGTGACATCGAAAGCCTGAAGTTATGAAAACAGTAAAAGCACGATCGGCGACGTCTTAATCATGATGCCGTAGACTCATACCCGCAGATCGTCACGGCAAGTGGTTGGTTTGGTGGAAACAAGGCTCGGCAGCGTGCGACACTTGACGCCTCTCGGGTAATTGCAGTCGAGCTGTATCTTACATGCGCCACCCGTAAAGTCACAGCTCGAGGCGAGAAGCCGAGGGAAAGGAAGTTGTGCTTGGAGAAAGGCCGTTGGAGTTTGTATAGGCGACTCGGTGATCCACAATATGGTCTCTGCTCCTCGGATATCGACCGGGACCTTTCCCCGCACGTTTCTCTGCTTCATGCCGATGCCGGGTTAGTTTCTGGTTAGCCACGACGGCTCTTCACAGGTTCTTGTTCCTCCATTTAAGGGAAGGGACTGTAGCTTTGGCGGAACGATCGCAGGCACCACATCTGACAACCCAGCCCAAACACCCACATCGAGATTCTTTCCTACTCATCATGGCTTCACAATACCTCACAGAGATGTTCTCCCTGGAGGGGAAGATTGCAATCTGTACCGGAGCGACGGGTGGCCTTGGAACAGCAATGAGCTTAGCGTTAGTCAAGGCTGGAGCCTCGATCGTCTCGCTCGAGCTTCCAGACGACCCTCTCTCTGCCGAATTCAACAAGAAGATCCACGATGCGGGCGGTAAGGTGACGACGTTCCATTGCAACCTGCAGAACAAGGAGAGCATTCGATCGACTTTTAGACAGATCTGGGATAGTGGCGTCGTTCCCGACATCCTGCTCAACTGTGCCGGCGTCATGAAGAGGAATTTATGTGAGAATGCCACTGATGACGAGCTTGATCTGGTGCGTATCACGGCTTTTGACGTCCCCCCAACAACTGACAACTCTCTAGCTGGTTGATGTCAACATCAAGTCCTTCTATGTATGCATGCAGGAGTTTGGGAGAAGATTGCTCTCACTCAATCGACCGGGCAAAATTGTCAACATCGCCTCGATTACCTCTTATCAGGCTGGATTCAACACGAGCATCTACTCTTCCACGAAAGGGGCTGTGCTGCAGATGACCAAGGCCTTCAGCAACGAATGGGCAGGCAAAGGCATCCAAGTCAACGCAATCGCTCCTGGCTTCATGCAGACAAATATGACAGCACAGTACCGAGACAACCAGCAGATGATCGATTATTTGATGATGCGAGTCCCCATGGCAAGATGGGGCGAGCCAGAGGATTTAGTGCCTGGGCTCTTATTCCTTGTGGCTCCATCGAATAAGTTCACGTCCGGTATTGCGTTGATCATCGATGGCGGCTTTTGTGGGAAATAATCCTGGTGATGGGAATATTTGAAACTCGCCTGGGGCCGACGAAGGATAGGACAGTCTTCGTAAAATAACTATGTTAGTGATATTCCACCAATATACCATTGACTTTCAATACCTATCCTACAGCGTTGGCTCTAAAGCGCCCATTCCACTGATTTTGGTCTCGCCAATCTCCCTTACAAGACTCTTTTCCGTCGTGCGAGCCGCCGCCGGGACCCAGTTCCCATGGATTTGGGCCTTGATGTGGAACGGTAGCTGGACAATGGCGACGGGCTTCTCGAACTCTCGTGTATCGATGATGGCCACGTCGCATCGGCCAGCGTCTCGTCGCTCGACTAGGGTCATGACCCAACCGTCACCTTCAGGGGCATTTGCAGAGCGTGGGATGAAGACCGGTTCTTGACACAAGGAACCGTCCCCCGCGTAGAAGTACCGGGACTTGCCGGTCTTGTTGCTATGCATGGCAAGGCCGTTCAGGCCGTGGAAGATGTTCTTGGAGCCATCCGCGTTCTCCGGTATGAAGACGTTGAGGAACAGCCACTCGTACTGCTTCGTCATGAAACGCTCGTCGATCCTCGGAAACTCCGATGGCAGATCGAGCACCACCAGAGGATCCGGCACTGTAGTACCGCTTGGCTTGGAGAGGTCCAGTTCCCAGCGCACGAAATCGGCCTTGGTCTCCGCCGAAGGCATTCGTCCGTCGTCGGGAGGAAAGAAGGGGAATGCGTTGTCGTGCACCCTGGAACTCTCGACACAGATCCTAGAGCCATCGGCGGTCTCCCAAGCGCCAGCTGTATGGATGGGCATACAATTCTTCCAAGAATAGACACGGTGCTCTCCCTTCTTCCAACCGTGTCTGGCAGCCGCTCCCTCTCGTCGTGGAATGACGATGAAAGTGGCTGGCAAATCATAGCTCCAAGCCCAATGCTGCTTTCCCGCCTTCATCCTTGCCACGTTCGCCTCGAATGGCCAGAGGAAAAGAATGATGAAGTTTGGAGTGATGGCGCAGTCGTGGATGAATGCGCACCAAGGGGATTGGAGCCAAAATTCTTCCCCGGTCTTCTGGCCCTGTGCATCCAAGGCGTACGTCACTACATCGAGGGTTGCGAGACCTTTGGCCTCGTAACCGAAACAGACCAGCTCATTCGTGAAAGGGTCGATTTTGGGGTGAGCCGTGAAAGTTTTGGACTTGATGTTCTGCTCGGCGAAAGGGTCGTAACCGAGAGTCTCGAGGGTGTCCGGATCTACCTCGTAAGGGAGAGCGACTTCTTTGAGAGCCAACAACTTGTCTGCCCAGTAGACCAAATTGGTGTTGGCAGTAGAGTCGACGGCGGCCTTGACGCAAGGATGATGGGTGAATGGATTGCGATAAAGACCGAAGAGGGCCTTCTTGGCTTTTCGTTCGAGCCTGTACCGCTCAGTCTCGATGTACCGCATCTTCATGTCCACCTGTCCATCGTGGAACCGAAAAGCAGAGATATTGCCGTCGCCATCGATCGACACGTTCCTGGGATCTGGAGGCACAAATGGATCGCACATGACTCGATAGAACGTCCCGTTGATCTCAGGTGGGATCGATCCTAACACGACCAAGTCGCCAATCTCTCCCTCGAGACGGCATGGGAGACTTGATCCGGCGAGGTCGTTGGCCACGGGCCATTTCGAGGTGAGGCCATAGAGACCATCATTACCTTGGGTACTCGGGACCGCGGCTGCGGCTGCTTTGGAAGGAGGCGGCACATCAGGCGCAAGTAACAAAGGAGCCTGCTCTCTGTCCTCGGCGACAGTGGGGGCTGCAGTAGTACCAGAAGCGTCAATCATTTTGAAGGCTTGTATGGGGAATGCCGGTAGACTCTAGACAGAAATCAGAGACCAGGAGGACAGTACCGATGGGATACATCTACTGTCTGCTCCTGAACCTCTGGCTCTTTTTGTAGGTTGAGGACAGGAGGATTGATGCGGCCAGCCAACTCAGTCCAAGCATGCAGCTGAGCATCTGCCGTGCCGATTGAACCTGCCGATGACAATTTTCTTCTGGACGCGAGTGAAGACGGGGTTCCATCTGCTCGCTGGAATACCAAAAGGCCTTAAGAGCCATGAATCGCTCATGCTTAAGCATTATGCTCGAACCAATGAGACCCGACCCAGAGAATCAGTCGTCTTTTCGTTGGCTCGGAAAACAGGTTGGTAGGTGGCACTATGGCGACGGATGTGGGGATGGGAGGGCAAGTACTGTGTAGACTAGGAGACTGGCGGTCAGGACACCATCAGGGGTCAACGGCGGAGATGTGGGGGTGGGGAAAAGGCAGCCTCACCAGCCTTGAGGAGCTGGATGGTAAACGGGAAAGCGTACGAAATGACTCTTTGTCCTGCGGTGATTTGTACTAACAGGCCTGGTAAGGACTTGAAAGAGAAGTCAATGACAGCTCCCTACGTTCCTGGTAGTAGATCTGCAATTCTAAACAACTCACACCGCCACAATGGTCCTGTAGTTGATCTAGATTTCATTCGATATCGAGCTATAGAGCAAGCCTTACTCGTTTCTACTGAGCCAAGTTGGACCCATCTTCTGCCGATCCTTTTCTGCGAGACATACGGTACGCAAGTTACTCTGCTCCACCTCTCGCAAATGAGGGGTTGTGGGTGAGTGGTGCTTTTTCCGGGGCAAGGCAGCCTGGAAGGCGATCTCGGACAATTCCCACACACACCAAGCTCGTCCAACTGTCTGCCGAAAAAGGGCTTCAGGCGTTGGGAAGGTGTTTTCCATGCCACACCCCATACCATCTCCGTGTATCTGTGCGACGAGAAGTGATATGAAAATAAGCGAACTCCGCTTGCTACTGTCCTCTTTCTCCCTTCCTCTGCTCTAGCTACTAGCCAGTCCAGGAACGGAGTTCGGATGTCCCCAGCCACGGCACTGCAAATCTTCCGAGAATCATGTCCCCTGACAAAGAGCAGTCGCCTAAACCGTATCAGTGCTCTGTGTGCATGCGAGCTTATGGACGACTGGAGCACCTGAATCGACATTCTTTAAGCCGTAAGTACCTACACATGCATGGAAACGCCTCTGATATTTCCCATCTTGTAACATGGTGGTAGAAGGTTGACGTATCTTTATTCATTCCACAGATACCTCTTCCTGCCCGTTCACATGCCCACGGTGCGGCAATGCTTACAAGCGAAGGTGCGTCCTACTTTTCTTGGGAAAGGTTGGCTGTGATCTGGCGAGAAACCAACACGATGTATAGTGATGTCCTCAAACGACATGTTCGCTCGTGTAATGGGTCGGATAAGTCGACTGTTGCCCTGGTCTCATGGACTTCTGGTCCGGCGAATGCCCGAAGAAAAGCCTGCCATCATTGTGTGAGGCTGAAACGACGATGCAATCTGAAATCGCCGTGTGGAACCTGTCTCGAACAGCAGAAATATTGCGAATATCCTGCCCATGCCCGGCGTCTTCGAAATGATGCCAGAGACCCAGCCGCGGAAGAACACATCCCCACCGTGGCAATGGACCAGTCAAACACTTCACCAACAGCGTATTCTTGTCGGGAAGTTGTTTCAACAGATAACGATCTTGCGAGGAATCGTCCATCATCGTCACCACCTGACCAGGCCGAATGCTCTGGAATTGCGCTCTTAGACGTTGTGCCCACACCCACAACCACACCATCAAATCAATGGTGTCGTCGGTCAACAGAAGAGTTAGGGTTACAAGGGCAATCACAGGTCGCCGACTTCTTGGTGGCCTTGTCCTTGCTACCTCCTTTCCCTCGAGATCCTGCAGTCTCGTTCTCTTTCCTGGCTCGTTTCACCTACGACGGCGCCGGGTTGGTATATGTCTTTGAATCCGACGCCGTACTGCACACGCTGAGAAAAGCTTCCATGAAAATGTTATTCAAAAGTCGCGGAGGGGCGTCAGCTGTTTGCGACATTGAGGTCGAAGCCGAAGCCGAAGCCGCCATTGACCCGATGTCAATACAGGACGATACCATGGGATCCTGTGTCTGGCCAGGATACCAAGCCTGTTCCCCTGACACGATAGAGCTCGCTGACGGATCTAGCGATGGTAACATCACTGCTCTGGATTTTGATCCTGGCGATTCATCGTCACTATTCAGCCGATCTCCAATAACTAAAGTGGCAGACAATCATTTCAACGGGTACGAATCAAGCCTGGTGTTGAGTCCGTTGTGGAGAGGAGATGAATTGGCAACCAAGACGCTCGAGATCAGCCGTGCTTTACGCAGAACGGTGATTGACGCTCAAGCAGGTGGCAGTCCCCAGGGGCGATTTTCCTGGTCACCCGTCATGGAGGCTGCTTGTCGAGACTTCTTCTCACCACCCAGAATCCGCATATTCCTTGAGGCATATTGGAGTATTTGGTCTCCCAATTGTCCCGTCGTCCATCGACCAACGTTCGATATTATGTCGACGCCGACAACCCTTCTGACTGCAATGGTCGTGATGGGTGCCTGCCACTCTCCAAGCTCAGCCGACCGCGTCAATGCCAGGTGTTGGTATGACTGTGTGGAGGAGATGGTGTTCAAAGACACATATATCTCCTTCGCAATATCATCATCGAACAGTGACTGCCAATGGAGTCGTCACGCATATAACAGACGACGCATGGTACAGGCCATCCAGGCCGCCTACGCCGTGTGCGTCTATCAGAACTGGGATGGCAGCCAAGCCTCCCAGTTGAGAATCCGCCGACAGCGATTCAATGAAATGGTAGCGGTAAGCAATTTGACCTCCGAAATAAGCCTGCTGCGTGGAAGCCTTTCCCGCTGATACAAAGTCTCTTGCAGGTGGCCCGAGTCCTCGGATTCTCTTCAGCTAGGCACCCTGACTTGACCGATCTGAGAAGGTCTACCTTTGATTGGCGAGAATTCATCCTTACAGAGGAGATGATTCGGTAAGTTGCTACATGAGCTTGCATCGTCTGCTTTTTTCAATGTATCATGGACGTTGGACTGACCGAAGACAGAACGCTTCTCTGGGTCTACCTCCTCGATTCAGCCTTTGTCATATTCAACAACATGCCTCCGCGACTAGCCTTGAGAGAGCTCGGTATGGGACTCGCCTGTAGCGAAGCGTGTTTCCAAGCCGAAGACGCTTCCTCGTGTTACAATTACCTCAAGCTCTGGGGTACCCGGGTGGGCAGGCCGAGGGACACGTCGCTCTACTCACTCATCAAGTCGTTCTGTTCTGGTACGATGGACAGTGGTCGGTTGGATCATGCGTCGCACGAAGGGTTCATGAATCTGTGGTGTGTCGTAGGATGTAAGTTCCACCAAGCCAACAGACACAACGGACCCATTCTTTCTGGCAGTCCAGCCAGATAGATGAATTGCTTATTTGGCTCTTTGTTACTTCGTTTGCCCCTGCCACAGGAGAAATCTAACACCAGCCTTATAGCATTTCACATTATGATATTCAATCTCGAACCTTCGATCGCACCAAAGGCCCAATTCGCACACATCCGGATGGGTCTCGCGAATTGGAAAGCTGTGTGGAACCAACGTACCCTGAACGACGACGAGCGCTTTTTCGACGTCCCCGTCACCACAGGCTTGACCCGTAGCAACAGCAAAGACGGCGACCAAAATCAGCACCAAGATGCAAATGAAAAACTGGCCCAGCCCCCACCTCACCAAATACCTGAAGATGAACCGAGTATGTGGAAGAGATCAGGATTCTGGAGACATGCACCGGAGTATTGGCTTCTTGCGAACCTGTATCTCGACCGGATGGAATACGGCATCTCCGTCGGGCCTGGTGATCAGGGAGCTACAAGTTTCGACCCTAAACCCCAGCACGACGACACTTCCATGTCCTGGTTGAGGGATCTTATCATGAAGTTCTAGAGAGCTCCCCGTGGAAGGAGACTGAGATCTAGGGGTTAGCTGATGGGTGTTCCAATTAGCCATCCGTGAAGTGATAATCTTAACTCTTATTATCCGCCGCCGCCGTCTACTACGCTAGAAATCCGCGCAACCGTGTCACAACCATCTCCTGGTCTGTCTGACGTCGCAGGCAGCGAGTAGTGGCCACTTATTCCAGATATGAGCCTTGAAAAGACGTATCTACGGACTACTAGCCCTCTGGCTCCACCCGAATATATGACTGCTGGCACATGGTGAGATTTGCAGAGAGAATTGAATGAGATCAGCAGGATCATAGGCCAGTCATGGTCCAATTTGTGTTATTGTCAGGGCTATCGAGGTGGATGAGGCTCCTACCATACGTATGGCGCACAGCAGCGTGCCTGGACAATCAACTCCTTTTGCTTAGTCGACGTCCCCTTGGCCTCTTTAGCAAGCAACACCACCATCCGCAGAGAAGGTGGCGCCAGTAGTGAACGAGGCATCGTCGCTCAGCGCAAAGCAGATCGTCTTCGCCATGTCATCCGCCGTACCCAATCTCTGCAGTGGCAGAGTCTTGTAGGTATTCGTGACCGGTCGATCGACTGTACCACCATCGCTTCTAAGTCTGTCGAGCATAGGCGTTTCGATCGGTCCCCTGTGGTAGTCAGCTCACTATGAATTCCAGACGAATATCGCCTTCAACATACGGAGCCAGAGCGTTCACCCGGATCCCCCTCTCACCGACCTCTTTGGCGGCAGTCCGCGTCAACCCAACAACACCATGTTTGCTCGACGAGTACGCTGAGATTCCGGGCCTACCCATAAGCCCAGCCATGCTGGCGACGTTCAGGATTGAGGCGCCTCTTTCCATGACACGGAGCTGCGCCCGGAGACAGTAGAAGAGTCCCTTCAAGTTGATGTTCATGATAAAATCCCAGTGCTCGTTGGTAGTGTCGACGATATTGCAGAAGACTTTTCCGCCCGGTTTAGCCTCGACTCCTGCGACGTTCGCTGCGCAATCCAGCTTGCCGAAGTGCTTGACGGTGTCGGCGATCCAGCTGTCCACGCTGTCCGAGTTCGATACGTCGACGCGCTGGCTGATGACATTGGTCCCTTTGCCTTTCAACTCTTCAAGAACTTTGTTGAGTGCGCCTTCGTTGACGTCGCACAGAGACAGGGACGCCCCTCTGGCTGCGGCCAGGCGAGCAGTCGCGGCTCCGATGCCAGAGCCTGCACCTGTAATTGCGATTACTTTGCCCTCGAGTTGAGCCATACTGTCCGGTATCCTTCTAGCGAGACCCTGAGATGTGTAGAGTTAGTCCCAAGTTTCCAACTCCTGATCAGTGTGAATTGGACCTTATGTGGTGCTCGGTGAGGTGAGGGGTCCCGACCAGGTGCCCGAGGTCCATAACGTGGAGAAACCCATGTCACGGGCACAGGGACCGCGTTCCGAACACCTTCGGCATGCGTGTCGGTCGGTTTACTTCATGAGACACCTCTATACTTACGATTAACACTTCTTTGTGGTCAGCACTACTGCTAACAACGACATTGGAAGCTTAAAAGCCCATTTAGAAACCCATCAAGAACTTCATAGCAGAACAACATCAATCCACGCATTAGCATCCCATCGGTTCCTAGCGATGGAAGAAGATGCGCTGGCCGATAACACGGAATTTGGTTGCCATTTATTGGATGATGAACGAAACTGGACCTCGGGCTCTTGTTGGCAATACTTTAAGGCCTTCTAGCCTGGCGCTACAAAACTTGCTCAAGAACCCGCTCAAACGTGATCGGAACCGTCAATGGCTAGGATCCGCCCATGTGGGCCACGTGTGCCTGCAGACCGTGATCCCATTACATCCTGTAAGGTATAGGTATGTGTATGTCTGTTCCAAGACCACTGGTACCTTGATCAAGGGGACTTGGTTTCATCCTATTTGCTTCGCCCTATTCCTTTTCATAGGGTAACGACGGGACTGTTGGTGTCAGAGAGGAGAAGTGGTATTTGTCCCGATACTGCCGTGGCGCATGAGTCCTCATCAATGTGCCGCAGAGTTGGCTATAAAATGTCCAAACACCATGCTTCCCAGAAAAACCCCACCTAAGACTGACAGGAAGTATCCGACATTCATAGTCATCACCGCAATCATCCTGTCACAAGGTAAGCGGAAATGGTCTCGTGTCAAGGCAATGAGGAAAACTGACAGTAAGTAACTGAGACCCGCGAGAACAACATCAATCGTCGCCATCATCACTGCCTCATTGGCTCTCCATGGTCTGGAGGTTGGTTTTGTGTCGGTGAGCGGTGCACTCCCCATACCACCGATGCGGCGATATTTTGCCCCTGCCAGGAGATCGTAAAATCGCACTCGAACGGCTAACAAGGCCCGAAAAATAGACGCGAAGGCAATCAGAAAGATGCAGGTCGCAGCATACTGTCCGATGCTGTTCGGCGACCAGGACCAGGAGAAGAGAGGTGTGCTCGTAGAGGCGAAGAACACCATGGCCATGGATTCCATTCCCATGAGCATGGTGGTAGATGATGCCATCGGCATGGAACTGCTCATGGAACTCGCCGTCGACATTCCCGACATTGTGGAGGTTGGCGAAGCGGACGTAGACATCGTCATACTCATGCTACTCATGCCGTTCATCGACATCATGCTGCTGTCCATGATTGAGGTGTACAGATATGCTCTTGGGAGAGTCACAAAGCAGTTCGAGTACGGGCCAGCAGTCTGGGCTTGTAGTTCTGAGTAAAAGGTGAGTAGATACAAGCAGTGAAGACGAGATTGAATGACGGTACTCACTACAAGTCATAATACACATGGAAAGTGCAAGGTTCTTAGCTTCACAGCGGCCTGCCTGCTCATCCCAGCAGTTGGTAGAGCGCGGTGTGGCACGAGTGGATATGAAACGTGCTCAGGCAACCCATATCTAGTTAATGCTTCCACCACGCAGATCTAGCGCTGCATGACACGAATCCCCTTGCGTGAGCATATTTCTCGAGGCTTTGAGCACATTTTCTTTTTCAGGGGTCACTATGGCCCCGACACAATGCTTCTGAAGGTGCCGGTTTTCCGCTGACCATAACTTGGAGGATCACTGGCTTATACATAGTAGTACTCTGGATATTGCTGGATGAAGCCTTAAAGCTGTATTCAAAGCCAAGCTATCTGTAGCAACGGTCTGCTTCGGAGTCTGTGGGCTGATTACCGTCAACATTGACCTTCTTGCGCCTTACTCGAGTCGTCAAACTCAGCAAGAGGGAAACACAGTCGGGCATTCATTGGGTGAAGCAACGCAACATGGCCAGTTGGCTCACGCAACCAGTTCAGCTGCATTCAAGCCGGGCATTTTCTTGCGACGGTTTGACGTCCGACCAATGCAACTACTATCAACAACGTTGGCACTTCTGGTGAGCAAGAGAGCAAATAGACTTCCTCGCCGCTGTGCAAGAAGCTGATCAAAGACATCCTAGGTACGTCGCTGACCATATCTACGGACTGTCAACAATAGCTTTCTTTATGTGCGCCATTGGAATTTTCATCGTTGGTCACTTGATATCGTGGGTGTTTGCGCCCCGGATCAGTCAAGGTCCTTCGATATTGCGAAGGACAACGGCAGTGATCCGTTACTTGTCGTACCGTGGCTTCCACATAGCAGCATTCCGATGGAACTCAGCCCCGGTCGGGCTCTTGCTATTGGCAGCGGTCGGTGTCATCTACTTCTTCTGTGAGTTGCCTACCCCATTGGAAGACAACTTCGAAAACCTGACCTGTATGGTACTGCAGGTATGGACCTGGTTCCAAAGCCGTACTACTGGGCTAGCTTAAATTTTGGGGGCTCGCCACCGCTAGGAACAAGATCGGGATGGATGGCTTTGGCCTGTATGCCATTCGTTTTGTTAGTTCTTACTCCCTTTCAGAAATGGCAAACAACCAGCGACTGGCTGACATCGCGTTTAGCGCCACTGCGAGCAAGGCAAGCTGGATCACTCTGGTCACAGGAGTGACGCATGAGAAACTCCAGGTATTCCATCGATGGATATCGTATGCCTTCTTCATCCTCGCCCTGATGCATACATTCCCCTTCATTGTGTACCACATCCGGTTTCACGACATGGTGTTGCAGTTTACCGAAGGCAACATATTCTACTGGACTGGCATTGTCGCATTGATCTTCCAAGCTTGGCTCACCTTTGCGTCTTTCGGCCCCTTTCGGTGAGTAACTTTTGATCTGGAGCAGCCAGCTGTAGACTGCGTGACTGACTCGAAACTCTAGAAACCTTGGCTACGAGTTCTTCAAGGCGACTCACTTCTTCTCGGCCGCAGTCTTCGTGTTGATCTTCTTCTGGCACTGTGACTATACGCTAACATCATGGTTAGTCGCCAAGCTCCTTCCA
Organism: Exophiala xenobiotica; assembly: GCF_000835505.1. NCBI lineage: Eukaryota > Fungi > Ascomycota > Eurotiomycetes > Chaetothyriales > Herpotrichiellaceae > Exophiala > Exophiala xenobiotica. The sequence goes on along the minus strand of NW_013562493.1, from coordinate 3,589,239 downwards.
GAGTATTTCGTTTGGAGAGGTCTCGCGAAAGACACTGATAGATGGATAGGGACTACTTCATAGCAACAGCAGCGGTCTATGTGCCCTGCCTAGTCTACCCGTGGCTTCGGACCGTCTTTGAGTATGGCATCAATCAGAAAGCACAAGTCTTTGTGGAAGATAATGGCTTCACTCGCATCACGATCCCGGCGACTTTCGACTGGGTGCCGGGACAGCACTGTTTCCTGCGCTTTCGCGGCTTTGGCACCCACGCTCTCACGTCGCACCCATTCACGATTTGTTCGCTGCCATCGAATTCGCCAGATGAGCAATCCCATATGACCTTCTACGTCCGTCATCGAGGCGGCTTCACCGCGCGACTATATCATCATGCCATGAAGCGATCCGGCGTGTCTGTGCCTGTGTTTGTGGATGGTCCCTACGGAGGTATCGACCCTCAGAAATACTACAGCAGCGATCGGCTCATTGTGATTGCCGGTGGTTCGGGCGCAGGCTGGAGTTTGCCTTTCGTCGAGCAATTCGTTAGATGTTGCCTAACCCCGGCCACCAAAGAAGCCAGTGCTGGAGAGGAGCCAACCAGGACTACACGCCAACCCAGACGCAGTCCAGCCGCACCTCGCTCGCTACGCGTGATTGTGGCAACAAGTGATACTGCCACTCGCGTGTGGTTTCACAAGTCCGTAGGCAATCTGCTGTCGAAGTACTCATCGCTGGACCCATCCTTTGACCTTGATGTCCAAGTCTACCTGACTGGTCAAGCCGAGCAGCAGGCAGACACATCGGAGATCCTGGCGGATCTAGAGACGGCAGAGCCATCCTTCGCTGAAAATGCTAGTATGCAGAAAGATGGGTCAAAATACGAGGGACAAGGGAACAGCAGTATGGAGGGCCAGGAACCACACGGCCGACCGCCATTACCGGAAATCATTCAGGAGGAGGTGGCCCGTGTGGCGGAGACTGGACAGTCCTTGGGCGTCTTTGTCTGCGGCCCTGGCACCATGCAGAACGATGTTCGCAATGCCGTTGCAAAAGCGAACGTGAACGTCTTGAAAAATCCGACGTGTGGAGTCTATCTGCATCTGGAACATTTCTCGTGGGCTTGAGAGAGCGACTCTCTTCGATCGTTGCTTTCTCTCCCATCCCGATCACTGGGGTGGCTGGGGATTGGGATGGGGTAAGATCGGTACCAGATGGAGTATAAGCTGCCGGAAGGTCCCCCATGGCTTCTCTCACCGTGGTCACTTACATGAACGCTCTGTGGTATAGCATGCGGTGTGTATCCGAAACTTGTTACCCGGGACATTTCGCTTTGATTACGAAATATACCTCTTCGTTAAACAACATTGCCCGAAGTCCAGATGGGTGGCGCCCAGTCAAACTTGCATGATGCACTACGGCCGTAGGCGCTCGATCTTGACATCTCACATGAACATCGGGCGGGGAAGCATCGGGAGTACTGAGTACTGAATCTCTTATCATTGGGCACCAGTATCCAGGATAACATGGCAATTGGGTTGATGGCCAAGACCTGGTGTTGGCCTCACCTTGAGATGTACAACAGAGAATGAGAGAGATTGCGGGTTGGGTCGCCGTTGGCAAGAAGCATAACACATACGGCCTAAACCTGAAAGGTCCTCAGGCGTTCTTGGCGCTGTTGGGCCTACTTATTGCACCTTCTACAGTACATCTCTTTCACATCTTTCTCACTTCTCACTCACCTCACTTCTCTTTCAATTCTCTCTGACACCTTGTCGTACATCTTTCATACACAAATTGTCCTCTTTCAATCTTCGCAACATGGGTGATCAGAACAAGGACGCAGCAAAGCGCGAGAGCAAACGCTTGCATATGCGACAGAGTCTAGATGCAAGCTTTGGCGACCCGCTCGAAGGGTTCAAAACACCTATTGCAGCTCGCCAGATTAGCAAGAGTATCGACGACGAATCCGCAGAGCTGGAAGGACGAATCCGCAAGATCTCAGACTCCTCAGACGAGCTAATCGGCGACGGAGAAGAGAGAACGACAACGTACATCAATCAACGACAAGCAGTGGTCGATGCAGTTGAAAAACATATCAATAAAGCCCGCAGAATCCTCAGCGAAGAACGCACTCAACTACTAGCGGGTCCCCGAAGAAACGAGCTCAAGAGGGCGTTGAGAGAACTCGATGAAAGTGACAGCATGCTACTGAATGAGAGGACTGCACTGGCCGCCCACCGAATTCGGGTCAAGTATAGTGTACTTGGTCACCCGAGCAATGTCAAGATCGGTGAGGCGTATCTGATGGCCATCACTGAAAACCTTCCTGAACCGGCCGAGGCATCCTACCGAAAGAAACATGCAAGAGCCAGTGCAGATCAGACGTCTTTCCGCAACCGGTTGATTAAGGCATACAACGCCAAAGGGTCCAAGATATTGGAGACGCAACTGAAGACTCCCACTGTATTCTTGAAACAACCAGAGATTTGGTGTCCCGTTGCCGGAGAAACGTTCAAAGCATCAGAGATGAAAGCAGCTCATATCGTCCCCTATTCAATCGGCGAAACAAACGCTGCGTACCTATTCGGATCCGAAGTGAGCGCGGGATACGACGTACTCTGGTCCGAAAGCAACGGTCTTATGATGAACGAGGTCCTCGAAGAAATCTTCGACGACGGACGAATGGTTATTATACCCGATCCAGCAGACAAAAACGAGTTCATCAGCATCATTTTGTCTCAAGCTCTTCTGAAGGATAGTAGGCTGTGCCCAGCAATTGATGCGCCGTACAGCGCTCTGCATAAGAGACGACTTCAGTTCCAGACAGGGGCAAGGCCCGGAAAACGATACCTCTACGTGCATGCGTTGTTGTCCCTCTTTCGACGTCGTCGGTTCGACGTGCCTGGTTGGGAAAAAGACCGGCAGCAGATATTCACCGGGCAGATCTGGGCCACGCCATCGAAATGGGCACGAAGGAGCATGATTCAAGCAATTGCTTTGGAATATGGAGACGTCTGGGAAGGCGCAGAGGCGGTCAGTGGCCTTGGAGAATTTGAAGATGCAATGTCACCTGAGCAGGAGAAGGGTGTAGCCATAGTGGTGAGGTATGCATGGGAGAACCGAGCTGGAAAGATGGAGGACGACGACGACGATGACGGTGACGACGGTGACGACGGTGACGACGACGAGAAGATGTCATAACCTTACATTGGCAGCGGTTCATGGGCTTATTCTCGACCTGAACATGGTGTACCACAGTAATTGAAATGTTCAAAAAACCAACTTGCAAGTGGACATGCCACCATAGATGTCTAACTGCAGAAGGCTGAAGCATGTCATGTCGAGGCGGAGGTCAGCCTCGTCAGCCTCGTCGTTACCCATTATGGCCCCCACTTCGCTTCAGGGGCGCCGCTGCATGCATCAAGATGCCGAGGCTTTGTTAAGCTGGGCGGCCATTTCCTACCGAAGTTATGCCTACTAGCCTAAAATCCCCGAGTCGGACCTTCCGTCCTCAGCTTTTATATCTCTTACAATCATCTACCACGAGAGGTGTCTCTGAGGGCTCTTCAGAGCTGCGATAGAACCATGCAAACCGCCCAAAGAGCCGTGACGATTCTTGGGGCCGGGACGCAGGGTACGCGGCTGGCGTTCATGGTAGGTCCCGCCCCACCAATGTTTTGAAAAAGCATGTGCTGATTCGACATGATGCTTTTTTAGTGGACAAAGAAAGGCCGACCAGTGTACCTCGTCGATCAGAATCAACAGCAGCTCGAGAAAGCCAAGAAGGGTATTGAGGATTTGCGGTCACAGCTACAAAGCTTCTGGGCGACGTCGACGCACTGGGGTGAAATCATAACCTCATCGCCCGATGCCCTGGAGCAAGCAGCGTCGGAGTCATGGATGCTATTGGAGGTATGATGTGCTCTCTGGGACCACCAAGCCGCAAGTATTCGAAGGCTGACCCATAGCAGTGTGTGCCCGAGTCTCTCCAGCTCAAGCGCACAGTTGTTCGGCAGTTAGACGAGATTGCCGATCCCGATACGATCGTCGCTTCCAATTCCAGCAGTTACACGATCGAAGAGATCTTGGAAGACCAGAGACTTAAGCATGCGGATAGATTTGCAAGCTTGCATTCATGTACGGCCATCCCCTTTCGCATGACTATTTCCAGCTGACAGAACGAAAAGATTGGCCACCTGAAACTTCTGGTATGTCGCTTCGTCGCACGAGAGCAGAGTCGGTCGACCACTGACTGACACGCCAACCTTCATGTAGCAATCGAAGTAATGGGTTCGACCAAGACGAAGCCCGAGATCATCACCTTGCTAATGGAGGAGACAAAGAAGCACGGCTTCTCGCCCTTTCACGTCCGCAAGACATCGACAGGATATATTTATAACAGGTGAGTACCGTCGTATATGGCGATCCCTGGAACATCCGAAGGAGGCTGTCCTCTGACTTGAAGAATTGTAGGATTTGGGCAGCAATCAAGCGAGAAGCCCTTCTGACTTTGTCCGAAGGCGTCGCAACGCCGGAAGAGATTGACGCGATCTTCAAGGACGTGCTGAAAACGCCCAAAGGTCCTTGCGAGCAGATGGACGTAGTCGGATTGGATGTAGTCCGCGATATCGAGCAGCATTATGCAGATGTAAGATCAGGTATCCCAGAGCAACCTCGGACGTATCTGCAAGAGATGATTGACCAAGGCAAGCTTGGTGTGAAGTCGGGTTCTGGGTTCTATCAATATGATAAGAAATGAAAAGGTCAAGGAACCACAGATCTGGATTGCAGTGCTAGCGGCTTCCATTTAAAATTCGTTGTCTCCAGATTCGGCCCAAAGACGTCTGACGCCAGGCTATGATCGCAATTGACGATGTTGCCTCCTCCAAGTCAAGAAAATTACCAAGGACTCCATGCATGCGTCGATATGTACTGTTTGGGGCGCCTGATCTGATCTGCTCCGCTCTGCTTGCCGCCATTCATCATTATATCTTGACAGCTTTGACCTTGCCCTCCAATGGATGATAAGTGCCAGCGCCCGCATCCTCCTGTAAGACCACATAGTCGAGAATGGCAGAGCCTGCAGCGAGAGCTAAACTGATGGCCGAGAACGAGTACATCGCCTTGTACAATCGGCAAACCATGACGCCCATGGAGGTCTGCCATATCTTGACGGTACATGAATGTGATAGGACCATTCCGCCCAATCTCCAGGACAATAGACCGAACGCTGCACACCAGAGACTCAAGATGAACAGATGGACAAATAGGTTGAACCGTGCCGAAAGCAAGAAGACTTTGTGCCGGAAGATGGCGGCTATCTGATCCAACAGGCTAATGCATGCGACAACGAGGACCTACAGACTAGTTAGCTCTTGCTGTAAATCTGGAAGACCACGTACGAAGACCAATTCTGTTGGCGCCGACATGTTGTCCATCCTCAGGTAATGGACAAAGTATGCCAATATCCCTGCCACGATGGCTCCTGAGATGAAGTTTGCAACGCCCAGGATAGGCGTCGCTGGGTATGGATACAACGACGCCCTTTGGCGATCTCGGTCGGCGACCTGTGTGATCAGAGGCATCTTTGCTGCTGGGCCCTGGTGAAATCTTCGTGCGGTCTCAGGAGTATTCGAGGATGGTAGAGGTCCAGAGCAGATCGCAGTAGATAGGCGAGGAAAACAGTCGAGAGGCAAACGGCTTATCGGCCGTATGTATCGAAGAGATCTCAAGTGGTACCTTCCTGAATCCGGAAGGTCGTCTTTGGGCGAGATTGTCATGAAGGAGCGTTGTGGCATGATGAGAGGCCTTAAAATAGAAGACATCTTATGTAAGTCTCCCGGTGGATGGAACGGACGACTGGCGGCTGATGGCGACGATCATTAGCTCTCACGGAGCGCAGGGCTAAGAGACGCGATCAACTTTCCAAGAGGCGAGATGCTGTGTAAACATCCTAAATCCGCGTTGCCGCAGCCTTCCCAGAGGAATAGGGATGGGAGCTGACCGACTTTGTATGACTAGTCTTGCCATTGATTGGGACTTTTGCATGTGGCTGCTTATGCTCTGCATTGGGGGCCTGATCCTTAAGAGGCCGCTAACATTCATACCATTCTGATTGCGTTCACCGTCGTTCGTGTTTCAGCCAATGGGGACTTGACACACTGTTGTTCCCTCGTGGCACCAACTGCCTCGTTAGTCCTGTTGTAGACAATCATCAGTACCGTTGTAGTTTGTCCAAAGTCACGATCGAGGACTTGGAACTCGACGTATCCACAATTCCCGAGCGATACTCGCTTTCAAATCATGCTTCATCCTTCCTAGCTGTACGCCACTAGGCTTAGTCTCAACCTCCGCCGGAAAATGCAGACCTTGGCAGTCTACCGCCCGTTCGGAGGAGGACCAATTCCTCATATTGTTGACAATTTGTGCCGGAAAAGTGGCGGGTGGACGATCCGCAGCAAATCCTTTTGCCAGTTATGATAGTGTAACCTAACCTAAATGCGAAGCTGACATGCCGGCAGAGTGGAAATGAACACCTTGAAGCATAAGCCAGAAAAGAGGTATATATCGTAGGGCGATAGACGTGTTGAGGGACCAACAGAACCATCAAACAACTTACTTTCGTTCATTCACAAGCATCTGCAAGCCCACAACAGTAATCCCAAACTTTCCTTTCCTTCTTTTCATACCTTTAATGAAAACCACCACAATGCTTCACCTCGCAGCTTACATCATGATGCCGTGGGCGGCCATGGCTGCCCCAACACCAGACACCAGCTCCACCACCACTTCCGGTTCATCGCATGTCGCATTGAACACAACCAGCCTCGGCCCTTCAGTCGCGATCGGTCCGGATAGGTCTGGCAACATAGACTTGATCAACGCTCTCACGCAAGCAGCCACCGCGGCCGATCGGTTGAATCTGTTGCCCAACATGAGCGACCATGTGTACGACTTCAACAACCCTCCTGTTGACTCGGCCATGACCGTCGGCAATGGAGGTCACACTGTCAAAGCAGACCGCAAGGAGTTCCCAGCCTTGATCGGCAACGGCGTCTCCATGACTTTGGGCTTCATCGGCCCTTGCGGCTTCAACACGCCCCACACGCACCCAAGATCCGCCGAAATCAACATCATTGTCGAAGGATCTCTTGGAACGGAATACGTCCTTGAGAACGGCGCTCCTCTCATCCGAAACCGTCTGGACAAGTACCAGATGACCGTCTTCCCTCAAGGTTCCATCCATACAGAGTGGAACCCAGACTGTACTGACGCCGTCTTTGTCGCTGGCTTTGCCTCCGAAGACCCTGGTGTGCAACAGTCTGCTCAAAGGCTCTTTGATCTGGACGACGACCTGTTGCAAGCCACTTTTGCCAGTGACTTTACCTTTGACGGCCGCGATATTGATCAATTCAGGAAGCTGATCCCGTCCAATGTGGCTAACGGCGTCGAGTCATGTCTGGCCAAGTGCGGAATCCCCAAGCGATGATTTTCTTTTTGTCCTTTAGCTCATGAAAGTTACATGTACATAGTTAGGTCCCAAATGTTTAATGTTTAGATTTCTGTTAACCTAAACAATCTTTGATAAGTAATTCTCCTCCAACAGTGGCTTCGCTGCGATTCTTAATTAGCAAAGCCGCACTTGAACGCCGCAGTCGTTGGTGCCGGAGCCAGTGGCACACTCTTGTGGTTGATGGAGATACCCTTGGGACTTTTCGAACACATTTCCCTAGGACCCTAAAGGTCGTAGATTTGCAAACAAGTATCTCTGGTCGCTTCGACAAATGATGCATCCTTGCTACTGTTCCCTTGCTCTCGGGTAATCGATAACCGCGCCGAGTGACTTCTCAATTGATAAGTCGCCCCCATCCTGCGGCTCAATAAATGGGGCCAAGTTGAATCCTCCCGATTTCTTGCCCGAGTTCGCCACGGGTCAGCAACAGAGTCGCACTTTGGTCTTCGGCAGGGACTCGATTTTGTTTTGGAACAGAATCGACTCTCGCTTTCCAGGGTCCTGCGTGATTGTCGGCGTCAGCTGGATGGATCTCGGTGTCCATGAAGATCTCTTTGGGATAGAAGATGATTTTGGCTATAGTAGATCTCGCCCCAAGTATGTCAGGGGACGCAGAGGTGGCAGAAGGAATGAACTGGAACTCTGGCATTCTTGCGGTGGTTTGACAACACTTCCTGAAATAGGCGCGTAGTCACAAGCCAACAAGGTAGATGATCAGATGGTTTTGAAGTTCGTGAGTTGCGGTTATATCTAGATTTCATGCATACGAGGTGAGATCCAACTCAGGCAAACCTGTATATGAGTGAGCATCGTATTTCTGGAACCAAAGATCGCGAAGGTGTCAGAGCCTTGCGGGATGAGTTAGCGCATGCCAAGGCTGACGAGGCTGCGAATATCTGCTAGAGACACGTGTGAGAATCCACGTCTAAGGCCACTTCTACAACTTCTCCAAGCAGCGTTCCTTCTATCGATTTTCTTTTGCTTTCAGCCTCGATACCACTGTCTCTACTCTTTCCAACACTACTTGGACGCACCCAGCGGAGAAAAGGCCATGTCTTCCACCGAGGACGCCCTCGAAACCTACACCCATCTCCCCCTTCAAATCGATCCCCAGACTAAACAAGTCTCGATACTCTCCTCGGACAAGACACTCCAAGATGCCGTGGCGAACCTCAACAGTCTCCATAACATGCTGAAATCGCTCGAGACCCCGAACAACGTCCCTCCGCCTCCTCTCCCCGTCAATCCCAAAAGATCTGGCAACATTCAGAAATTGCGAGACACAGCAGCACAGTCCTCTCGAAAAGGCAACCATGACGATGCCATACGTCTTCTCGGTGTTGCCATCGATATGGCAGCCGGCAGACCTGGCTGGGAGCCCATGGGTCTTGCAAGGGAAGAACTCGCCTTGATGTACCTCTCTCGAGCAGCTGCGAACGCAGGTGTACAAAGATTCCCGGAAGGTCTCAAAGATGCAGAGTGCAGTTTGGAATGTAAGAGAGGTCCTGGTCAAGGTCCAGGCGGAGAAAAAGTCCCCGGCAACGCGAAAGCATATATTGTGGGAGGAAGGTGCCTGATGGAGATGGGACGCTGGACCGATGCTGTCGAGTGGCTTGAGCGGGCCATCGAGATCGAAGGAAAGGAGGGCGACGATGGCCGGGAGCTAATGCGGCAACTTGCAGATGCGAAGAGTCGTGTTCAAGACAGAGATTGAGAAGTTTGGCTGCTGGGAAACACACCACATTGCGCTCACAGTCTACCCCGAGTTCTGATGGCAACACTTCCAGAACCGCCTCGCCTGAAGAAGAATACTACTTCCTCCAAGTGCGGCCCCGAGACCAGTGAACAAGATCAGACATCCAAACCTTGTCCCATAAGCCCAATGGCTCGTATTGAGAGCACCTTCCTTGAGGAGTTGTACACCAGCAAATCCTCCTGCGACATATCCCATTCCTCGGCCTCCGTTCAGCAGCCCAAAAATCAGCGCGGTGTCAACAGGCTCATGATGAGAATCAGCCTCTCTGCGAATCTCTTTCACTATACCTCCCCAGATTGCAGAGTATCCACCAGCAAAGAACCCATATGTAGCAGCAAACAAGGCTATCAGCACAATCCCTGCTGCAGATTGATTTGGAGCCAGACCCCAAAACAGGAACGCCGGTAGAGAAGCTCCCATGGCTGACAGCACCGACACAGTCGATATCGATAATGGATGACCTCCTCGCCAGAGAGGCCTGCCGTCGCTCAACAGACCAAACCAGAAACTGGCAATGATGCTGGGAGCGTTCAAAGCGGCCACCATCAAAGCACTTTTGGAGGTGGAAAAGTCGAAAACATTGGTGGTGAAAGAGGAGAGGTAAGTCTGGGGCATGCCATAGCTCGCACTGAAGACTATGTTACCGATTTGAAAGACATAGAATGTCGGATGGCGCAGGAATCTCCAGGACAGCGATCTTGTCCTCCTACTGTCTCTGCTCAACTGGAACCGTGGTCGGAGCAGGAACAGAGCAGGAACAGACGTGGCGAAAGTGACCGCGGACCAGATCCGAAGTGTATTCCTGAAGCCTAAGCTGGATAAGAGATATCCAAAGAGCAGAGGTGTTCCTGCGCCTATTGCAGATTTGACAGAGAGAATCGTTCCATAGGCGAAACCTTTGCGTTGTATGAACCATTCATCGATATAAATGGTGCTCGAGCTGAAGAGGAGAGTGCTGCCTAGGGCCTGGATAACGCCTTGCGTGACGATGAGCTGCCACACCTGTGTGGCGAAGGAGGACAAGATCAGACTGGCGACTGACAGGATGATACCGGCCGCCGCAGCTTTTCGCCGAAGATGAGCATACTTGTTGGTGAAGAGACCGAATAGGATTGGCATGCAGAGGTAGATGGTGCCCTGGGGTTTTTGCATGTCAGCGAAATTCCACATGTTCAGTCAGAGTCTTTGTTGCTTACATTCAGTGTCGTGCCAATTATGCCGGTCCTACTCAAGTCACCCTCCAAGCCTGACGGGTGCGATGTATAATTCTCCTGAAACACGCCGTATGATATGGGAAATGCTGTTCAGTGTGGTTAATGTGTTTGTTTTTGAGTCTTCGTTGGTTCCGTACGTACCCCAGACAGGCAATTGTAGAAGCGAGCAGCCGAGTAGAATGAGGTTCGCCTGTTTCCCACGGTCCATAGGCGCCAATTCAGTGTGAGCATTGTTCGGTATATCGTCTGTCATATCGAAGGTGTGTGGAGGATCGACTTGTTCGCTCTCGGCCATTTCGGCTATCCTATGGTCTTGTTCCTGCGCAAGAGGGACCTGATACTTATTGATGACGACGCTATATTTGAGCAGTGCGCTGTATTGCTGTTGGCGAGTCGAATATTGTTAGGGCTGCCGTATACGCGTGCTTACATACGCTTTTCTATCAGAGAAAGCAGGGAGTAGGGTACGTAGTCATTTGTTCCATCCCTAGCTCTCGATTAGGCCGACGTGCCGGAGTTCAGCGGTAGTCGCTCAAAGTCCTTGCAACAGGGCGTAAAAAAGTCGGATCCTGAAATGGCCAATACTAGTAACCACCGGTAACCTACACGGCCTGAGGTACCAATGGCAGTGAAGCCTTACAAATCCGCGATCGGTCATGGTCATGCTCTCTCAGCGTCCGAAACAGTCCAAGCAACGCCGGTTAAATTCCCACCACGACACTCCGCGAGCCCAACTTCCCAATGCCGTTCAGGTTTCGGGCCTGATGCAAGAACTCTACTGGCGCTTGATGATCTTCTACATACCCAACACCTCCAACAGATTTGTCTACAAGTAGATTCAGTTAAGACGCTCACAAACTGTAGAAAGCCTATACTTACAGTAGCCGGTAATCTTCAAGATGTCATCAGGTAACTTGCGGGCCACTTCTACGGGTGTAGACAGGACCTCTTCTTGGTGTTGCCTGAAGTAGTCACGCTGGCTATACAACACACCCGTCAGTCAGTCGGCTATGGCCATGCTAGAGCTTGTTGGTTTGATACGTACCCGAAAACGGCAAAGAGGGTTCGCAAAGCCTCCGGATCGCTTGAATCACATTTATTCTCCGAGCCAGCGTGGAAAGTAGCTGTAAGGGCACCATCAGTACTCCGTACCCGTTGGACGTATGCATACTGTACTCAACTTACAGCCAAGAGTGAAAAGAGCGGACCCAGGTTCCATTTCTGCATAAACAGCCTCCTCGAGCTTGGGTGCGCGGTCGTCTCCCCATAGATGGCTACCCGGGATGACCCTTGTCGCGCCGTTCTTGATGGTAGTCTTCGATGCAGCAATCAGGCAGCCGACCATGACGGTGAAAAGAGGATTTCTAGGGTCATGGCGGATTTGATATGCCATTTGATCCTGGAAAACAACGAATAATGTCAACAACTCAGATCGTCAAGTATCGTCATAGCTTACTCTGTGCAATGGTTGAGCTTTCGCCCCGGGTACCAGTCGAATGGCCGTGGTTGCATTCAGCATGTAGCCACTCTTTTGAGGTATCAATGCCTCTCCCGTGTAGGAAGAAAACTCGTCGCTAGATATCGAGGCTCAGCTCTTTGAATCCGGTGGGAGAGGTGCGTAACAACCTCAAAAACCGTTCCATTATGCCATTCCACACTGGTAAACGAAGAATCTTGGTCATCTGCTCGGGCATTTTGCCCAAAAGGCCCTGCGGTCTCCGTCAAAACCTGCCAGGACGGTCGTCCCCAAAAGAGAGAAACGTACATAGACACGTTGAGAGCCGGGCGAAAAGAACTCTTTGCCCAGCTCCTCGTGGGTTGCGGTAGATGTGTACAACGGACGATTTTCGAGGTATGGCTCAACTTAAAAGACATTAGGAAAAAGAGGCTCCAGAAGGGGAGAAAAAGTCTTTACCAGCTGTCAGGCATTCTTGCGTAAGCTCCGGCGAGAGGAAATTCGAGACGATGACACCGCCGTCGCGTGCAATGATGCTGTTGATCTTTTCGAGGGGCTCAGAGGCGTCGATGGTAACAACCGAGCGTGGTTCCGCCATGTTAGTTTGCTTGTCGAGGTACAGACGGATGCCTTTGGGAAAGGGCAGAGGCGTCGCGTCGGTGACCTTTATATCTTGAGGGACAGGCTCACGTTGTATGCCGGGTGAAGTTGACTTCCAGCATGGACATCATTTCCTTTGTGTCTGCGCCGTCACGGATAACTCCGAGTATCAAGTACCCCCTAACATGCCCTGAGACTCGGTAACCCAGGCCACGCCCTCGACATGAATGACCGGAATTGCAACTGTGTTACTCCGTACAGCAGGGTTCGATCCAAGCTGGATTTGGCCGCGGCGATCCGACAACATCGTTGAGCTGAAATGCTCTCAGCCGAATCCACATCCTCAGGGGACTCTTACCGGGTTGGCATCCAAATCTACCGTACCGCGACTGCCATGGTCCAACGGCAATCACCAAAGGCTGCTGTCTGAGACAGTCATAATCGGCGGCATTTCTCTACCGATGGTCCCTGGCATAGTGCTTTCCATGCGGCTCGTGAAACGGCACAGAGGACACAGGACGGAAGAGTCCGATGTCGATTGAAGCTTTGGCTTGCGGAACGGCGTCCGAGTTTCCGACTCCTAACTTAGTCTTATCAACCGCGGCGAGCCTGGGATAACCGGGGCAGAACCATAGATTGGACCAGTTGCCCCCGGAATCAAAGAAGCTCGATAAGCGAGGAAGGACTTCTCAGTCAACGTCCACCATGCGCAGGTTCCTCGTTATTGTGTTGGATTAAATCTTCAGGTGGTTGAGTGTCCTTGTAAGGCCTCCATTGTCTCGTCATCGAGGGAATCCACCGCCCTCATCGCCTAATATGGAAGAGCGTAGAGACTCGCTTGAGGACGAGAAACGAGGCTCAAGAAGAATGCTAGGAAAAAGGGATCCACTCCCCTACACCACGAACACACATTGAAGATGGGAGCCTTGTAGGATTTTGGATTCCCTACCAAGGGATTCAGCCTAAGGCTCCTATTATCACAGCAAGCTTCCCGTTCCAATCTGGGGCAAACTTAAGCAATGAAGCACACTACACAACACCCGAACACCGCAGGCCCAGGCTCGCGACCCCAATGTGGAATCCGATCTATTTGACTCAGCGCTCCTCTTCGATCTCCACCTCGCGCTCAGCCTTGGTGGAATATTTAGGCAGGAAGCGAAAGATTATTGGCAAAGATGCTGCCAATATCAACGAGATGCCCATGAAGCTTGTCACGCAGGCAAAACCAGTGGTGTACCGGGGGGCGTCGGAACTGGGCCAAAAGTAACTGGCGTAGATTGCTGAGCTGGCTCCAACACTGTTGATGATGGCAAGAGCTACTGCACGTTTCTCTGCCGGCAGCGAAAGAGTTTCCGAGGCCCAGCTCAGAATCAGTGGCGCCGTTGGGTACAACCCGCCAATATACAAGCACATGAAAGCGTAGCGCACTTTGTCCTTGTCGGTCACGGTGAGACCCACGACGGCACTGATCCAGGCCACAGTGAGCCCACCCACAATGTGCCAGCGTCGTTCCACATACCGGTCGGAAGTCTGAGGAAGGATGATGAGTACGGCCGTGCCAGACTGCAAAGAAGGGCATAAGTCAGCCTTGTCAAGAAATTCATTCCCTCGGAAACCACTTACCGCCCAGATAGGCACTGTCATCCATTGTGCGGAAGTACCTGTGTAGCCCATGCTCTTCAAGACCGTGGGGATGAAGTATGAAATGCTGGTCGAGCTGTTCTGGGTAATGTATACTGCGATGAAGAGATATACGCGCAGATCAACGAGCGCCGCTTTGAAACTCTGCCAGGCGGTCAGTTTTCTCCTCCCTACCGCCGCCTCTTGCTTGTCGTGCATGATTCGGGCGATGGAAATTGCCCTTTCTTCCGGCGTCAGTCGCTTTGTGGGAATATGGGGGTAATCGAGCAGGACGAATTTTGCTGCGATGGCCACCCCGATCGTGACGAGCCCCTCGATCAGAAACAGCCATCTCCAGCCGGCCATGCCACCATGTCCCTCCAATCCAGATATGACAGCACCGGCGATGAGGCCAGCAGCTGCGCCTGCGAAGCAGATGGCGGTATAAAATAAGCTGAATCGCTTGCCTTACCACTATCATTATCATGGAGCTTGACTTGGTTTGACAACATACCAATCTCGTTGCGCTTATACCAGCAGGACATGATATAAAGCACGCCGGGGAAGAACCCAGCCTCAATCACGCCCAGAAAAAACCGGCATACTAGGATGTCGCGGCTGTTCCTCACTTTTGACATTGCGCAACATACCGCGCCCCATGCCTAAATTACACCGTCAGTATATGTTCGGTTTCCGGGACCACCAGACATGTGGGTGTGGGTGTGTGCCAAAGACGGTTGACTTACGGCCATGAGTCCGGATAGGTACCAAGAAGGCCGGACGCGTGCCAGGATCATGTTGGAGGGGACTTCCCAGAGGAGATATCCGACGAAGAAGATGGAGATTAGTAAGGCATATTCTGGACGGCAAGCATGAGCAACGAGTCTCTCGAGGACTGGCATAGTGTGCGCCTTACGGTTGTCGGACAGTCCAATGTCGTCGCTCATCCCAGCAGCGTTCGCGTTTCCCTGGTCAACGTTAGTGTGGATTTCCTCTTGCAAACACAAAGAACATACAATGTTGTTTCGATCCACATAAGCCATCACACACATCAACCAGAGCATTGGGATCAGAGACAAGTCGACCTTGTGCAGCAGCTTCTTCTCGAGGCCGGTGTTGGGCACATACTGATGCAGCGCCGTCTCGACTTCGTCTCCGGAGAAGCCATGCTGGCCACGAAGTGATCCATCCAGCACTATCACCTCCCCTTCGTTAAATTCATGTGAAATGGCCTTGTTGACTGGAGCCACGCTGAGGTCCTTTCCGCCCTTACCAACCTCACAGGAGATCTCCATATTGGCAGGTCGCGAGAAGGTTGCAGCATGGCAAAGATGAGGGCCGCAGTGCACAGTATTAATAGGCGAAGAACCTCACCTCTCCTCCATCCCAAACCGGATGTCACAGAGATCTCCCTACGCTGATTCGTTGAACAAGGCACGCGAAGCTCAGTGGTTATCTATAACACGGCACAGAGTACTAGATAACCGAGCATGGCCTCGAATTCGGATCGAGAATGCCGGTGTTTCCGACCAAAATGACCCCACCCGCGACACACCTTCAAGTCACCGCCCTTCTATGTGCCAACTTCTACTTCGGATTCTTCCGCATTTACTTCCTTCCCTTCTCTTCATGCTTCATTGATTTCAACGGCCAAACTTATTCCGTACCTACTCTGTACATCGGGATTGATGCACGCTTGTCCGTGATGTCCAGTCAATCATTGTCACCGTCACTGGGCCGACGCTCCTCTGTGCCACGCACAAGGGTGTCGCGTGCTTGCGTCGCATGCCGACAGAAGAAGCAGAAGGTGCCGTCTCCGCCCCCCACCATGACTGGAGCATGACTACCGAGTAGGCTGACTAGATTCAACGCCCAGTGTGACGGTCGCACTTCTTCCTGCAATAACTGTCTCAGAGCAAACCGCGGTTAGTCGCCCTCCGATTCCCTCGTAGTCGTGGCAGCTTTACTGAAGATCTGGCCGCAGCATGTATCAGTCAGGATCCAGCCACCAAACGGCCACATCCTCGTGGGTACCTGGAATCCCTCGAGCAGCACAATTCGTTACTGGAGCAGCACAATTCCTTACTTGAGGACCGTGTCACTTGCCTCGAACGGAAGGTTCGAGAACTCCAACCAGACGCAGACATAGACCTATTGGAAACCAGCCCAGCCGAAGACGGCGGTGACGCTCGAGATGATGCTCGTTCGGCACGCGACATGTTAGCTTACCTTTCCACACGTTCCTGGTAGGCGTATGAGGCTGATGGTACGCAAGGTGCAGCCCTGGCAGCCCTGCCGATGCAGGCTCTGGAGAGGGTATCAACATCGATAGCCCCCCGGATCTCTCGAGCTTGGAACTACTATGTCTGCGCGCGGCCGGCGCGGAACCTCATTACTTTGGGGCTTCATCTGCCTACTCTTTTACCAAGATGTTTTCCGCCTCTCTCCGGGCGGTGCGCGCACAAGGGCCCGGTATGACCATGTCTGGAATCGCGGATAGTACGGTTCAAGCCCGTGCAAAAGCGACCCCGGCTCCTCTGCCTGGCAGAGCTTACACCAGCATGTTGACATCGGCCTACTTTGAGCAAGTCCATCCGCAGTTCCCATTTCTCCACCAACCGACTTACCTACAGTGGGAGGAAGAAGTCATGACAGCCTGCGAGAGCGGTTATACTCCTAACCCAACGAAAGCATTCTTTGTCTTTGCGGTGCGTTTCCTTCTTCTGCCTGTGGTCGGTAACCCTTCCTCTAACCTCTCCAGTTGTGCGCAGTAGGAGTCCTGACCGGGCCACTGGCTGGCGGGTCGCTTTCCGAGGTATGTCATCAATCTTGCATGTCTCGTCTCACCGACTGATTGCACCGACATTCGCCTACAGGGCTTGTACGCATCGGCGGAGAATTTGTTTGAGCATGTCATGCAGCTCAACACTCTTGAATCCATACAGGCCATTCTATGTTGTGCCATGTATTCGATCCGATCCCCGGTGGGCGTGTCATTATGGTGCGATCTTGACCCCGGGGCAGATGAGAAAAATGCGATGGAGAAGACTGACTTGGCGGCAGGATGCTCTCTGGGCTTGCTCTTCGACAATGTACCGAGTTAGGCCTCCATCGAAAGATGCCTTGGGACAAACTCGATTCCGATGTCTTGAAGACACAGATCAGAAGGCGCGTGTTTTGGTGCTGTTACAACCTAGATCGGGCCATGTCCATCACTCTCGGACGGCCACAGAGCATTACGGATGGCGATATTGACGTCGAGGTAAACGCGTCTATGATCTCCACTTGGGCAAATGAGGCACATTTTCCTGACCCGTTGGGCTAGTTTCCCCTTGACATTGACGATGAGAACATCACGGCGTCGGGCCTGTTGAGTGAACCAAGGATGTCCAATACCGATGCAAGCACCACCATGTCCGGCGCGATTCATACACTCCGCCTCCGACGGATTTGGGCCCGCATGCAATGTTCAATCTATCCCCAAGTCGGCGCCGAGGTCACAATAACACCGGATTTGCTGATCGACGATTTCAGGCGTGAGCTCGGCGAGTGGCTCGAAGCTTCTCCGTTTCAACTCTCGTCGAATCGCAAACACAACAATAGTTTCGGCGCCCGAATATGGTTTGACGTTATGTATCACCACTCCATCCTTCTCCTCCACCGCTACCGTCTGATGAACTCTCGGAGCAGTGTTCCCTCCGCGACATACCTGGAGTGTGCTCAATCGGCGGCGCAACTTTGCAATGGTTATCGACAATTGTACGTGAGCAACCGTCTCAATGACACCTGGGGAGGACTGCACAACTTATTCCTCGGCGGGCTGACGTTCCTGTGCTGCTTGTGGTCGAGTCCCGAAGTGAGGACACAGTTCCGCGTGGACAAGGTGACCACGACCTGCACGGGGACTTCTGTCGTTTTAGCCATCATGGCCGAACGGTGGGCGGCGGCTGGGCCGTACCGGGATGCTTTTGACATGCTTACTGAAGCGACCTTGACCATGGTGGCCGAGTCGGGCACGACATCCACTGAACCGACTTTTCCGGTCTTGTCGTGTTCAGCCAACGGCCAGTTTTCCGGCTACTTGTCGCACATGGCCGAGGTCGGGATTGGTGCTTCCGTAGAGGAACTCCTATCGAGTATGTTGGAGTTCTAGTATCAGCATTGCCGCACCAAGTTAGTCCTGGCACCGGTCAGTGGGCAGTGGCACATCGTCGTGTGGGAGCACATATCCCTTCTCATCCACATTCACTTGGTGCACGATGCGCCAATGGTGACTCGTGATTCACTATATCACGACCTGCTTCGTGTTCCCTGTCTCTTCTCTAGTATTATCTCGACTTAAGGTGGGTTCGGCTTTCGCTCCCCGTGCCGCAATTGTGTTTTCAAGATCCGAGAAGCGTCGGAAGATGTCCACTCAACTCATCCCTAGGTGCTTGCCTTGAATCCCCCAAGCGTCCCGTAAGGAGATTGTATGGAGCCCCAGTCCAATTCGTCCATTTATCGCGCGCGTTGTTGGCAGGGAAGGTGCCGCCTGGGCACTGGGTGGATGGGCTCTGATATGATGGACTCTTCTTTTCTCTCCTCTCGTAGACACCTCCGCCCGGCGTCCGCAACCGGGGAGGCCGGCCTCGCCATCTCTCCGCTGCTCCATGGCCGCTGATCGCCCGGTTGACCCCGATGCATCTTGAACGAGCCAGTCTGTCCCGCCCGTGTCTTTTCTACCGTGCCAATAATACCTGGTAAGTCGCTGCTTATTCTGAATGAACCTATGTGTACAGGTTCCGTCTTTGTACGTGCTCTCTTCCACTACTACCGCCGGCCAATGCATCTCTGAATCCTCTCTACTCATTACTACTAAACCACAAAACTCTTGGTCTTCTCAACCCTTTTCTTCCTCCTCTTCTTTTATGTGCCTCCTTCTTTTCTCTCCACCGCCATCTTCGTTCTTCGGGGCAATCCTTTTCCGTTTTGTCCAAGGCAGGAAGGATTCAAAGCCACCACCAGCACCACTTTTGGCCGTGAATACGTAGGTTGAGGGTGGATGGCGCTCAAACGGGTGCCCATTCGGCAGAGTTGCCTACTTTAGGTATCTTAGTAACCACCTCGAAAGTTAAGTACATGGCTTGATGCTTATGTAAACATGGTAAACAGTCCTCAGTAAGAGGCTAGATTTTGTTATATCAAAGTTGGCTCCATGAAACCCAGTCTTGCGCCAATGACCACACCTTGGCATGGTTTGAGATGTTCTTGAGGAACCCAGAAAGTAAAGAGAGCCGAATCGTCGTCGAATACTAGCAACAATTTGAATAGTATGTCGTCGGACGCGCTGAACAAGCCCGAGACTGAAGTTGAGCGGCTGAGGACTGAATATCTTGATGCCGTGGAAGAAAATCGGGCAGCGCACCAACGGTATGAACAGGCTCTCGCCGCGACGGGGGATCAACCCCGGCACACCAAAGCAGAGGACAGGACTGATGGTGTTGACTCTACGACTTTGCTCGAGCGGCATATTGAGTTACTCCGACTGCAAAAGCAGAACGCTTCTCTTGTTGTTTCGAGGGATGAGCTGGAACAACTCAAATTCAAGCGAGAAGCGACGAAACTTGAGTTTCTGCCAACCACGGTCGAAGAGTTCGATGCACGATTCGAAGCAGGTCAGGAAGTCCCTGTGCTGGAGGAGTCGATAACGAGACGGGTCAAGGCGCTAGAATCGGAGGTCGTCCGGGCTCATCATGAAGCTGGACAAGAGAGAGCGAAGCTCGAGAAGGCCAAAATGCAAACGCAAACACGAGTCGCCAACTCGAGTCCGAATCGACGACTGCACGCTATTCTGGCTACGAGGCAAGAGCTGACTACCTGGCTGGAGGAAAGTCTAGAGAAGTGCCAGGACCAACAGCAAGGAGAGCTTGAGCAAATAGAATGTGGGAGACGCGTTACCGAAGCGATGATCGAAGGGCAGTATCAACGATATCTGGATGCACGGAAGCGCCTTATCGCAGCTGTTACGGAATTGAGAGCTGCTCTGCCCGAGAAGTCAACGCCGAAACTGAGCAGCAGCGAGTGGCAGACCGAACAGAAAACGACAAGACATCAGAGGTCCAGAGAAGCTGCTGCCTTGCTCAACACCATCGAAAAGATAGTCCTACCAAAAGTGCAGAATCAGTCCGTTTCACAGGCACATCTCGTGTTTGCGGGTGAGCAACTCCAGAACGAGTTGGGACGGACTATCAATATGCTCGAGAGACTCGGCGACGAGAGCCAACTTTTGCAAGCATTTCCAATCTTAGCGCGGTCGGGCAGATTTGGACATGCAGCATCCACGTTCGGCAAGCAGGTCAATGCCCAAGAAGCACAAAGTAAGGATGAGATATCACGGCGGATGGAAGCCTGGCTATTTGCGGCGGAAGCAGCCGATGTTGCTGGATCAAGCATCATGGAGAAACAGCTGGATCAAGGAAGAGACGCGACGGATTCGGTGTCGAGGAGTCTTGCCGAATTAAAGCTTTTGAAGGAAACCAACAGCGATGACAATTTCATGCTATGAGTACTCCGTACCAGATTCAGCTTCAGATTCATTGCTTCTCATTCTCGGCGAAGAAAAAGTTGGCTCCCACGACTTTGAGATTGTTTTCTTCGGCCCAGTCTCTCACGCCATGTCGAACCTTGCCGTAGCCCCAGTGTTTGCGGTCATCAGGAGCCTTGAGATTGGACGAATCACCCTCCAGAAGAACAAAGACGTATCGATGAGCACCAGTCTTTGGTGGTGGGCTCGGCGGCAAGTACTCCATGATCTCTCCTGGTTTGGCCGCGTGGATCTCAGGGGGTGGTTCTGGGATCGGTGTGGTCAGGTTTGTCAGAATCCAGTGACACATCTCCGACCACTTGGGTTTCTTGCGGGATTTTGCGTCAGGGTCTGTCAGGGCGAGGGTGAAAGTCGAGTTCTTTGCCTCGATGGATGGAGAATTGATCGAATAGAAATTGAAGACTGGTCTCTTGGAGACAGCGTCGACCGGGATATCATTGCCGAGAAGGACCTTTTCGTGACTCGAGGGATAGTCGACCTCGATATAGTATGATGGCTCGAAGTCGTCGAGGACGTCGCCAATGACATCGTTAGCAACCAATGTGTCTCGGATGGTCGAAGTCAGAGAGAACTCTGGCTCTATGATGGTTATTTCAGGGTTGTTGATGGCTTGTTGCTCGCCAGGAGCTGGAAAGGTGGATACTGTGTTGACCAGCAGCAGGCCGGCCAAAGCAAGACTTGTAGAAAACATGGTAGAAGCGAGGGACGACGAGGATTAGATGAGTGCTATGGGCAGAAAAGAAACCTTTATGCTCTCACCACGGAAGAGCTGGAAGACATTAAGTACAGAGACGGCTTTAGCATGACCACCATGTCGTAATAGCACAGAAATCCCCGCATTCAAGATGGAAGATCAGAAGAGGTCGACGAGCAATGAGGGTGGTGGAGGGTGGTGGAGGATGAGCACACGACGAGCAATTGATGGGCAAGGAAGCAGGGATACGGCAAGACTGGGAGAGGGACTAACGTTACGTCAGGGTAGTGGCAAGAAAAAGGGCAATGTCTGACATAGATCCTGGCCAAGGGCTTGGCCTGATTCTCAGTGATATCGCAGCTCTTCAGCGGCAAACTGCATGTCAGACAAGAGGCTACCTAGGTGGCCTTGGTGGGTTTTCAACGTAGCCTATTTTCTCCGATTCAAGCCTGGAGCCTCAACGCCTCAAGCCTCCTGCGCGTTTTCTTCCACACCCAAAACACCAACACCAAAGAAAGGTTACCTGATGCGCAGGTAAACATGTGCCTAACCATCTGAGCAAACAAGTCATCCACCACCACCATTTCCTTTCTTCTTCTCTTCAATCTGTTTCCTGGCGAGACCTACTTTCCCCAGCCAGCTTTACCTTTCTCTGTCAACACCTCGACCTTCATTCCTCGACTGCGCTGCCAACTTTTGTCCTCTGAAACGAGCCCTCTTGGAATCGGCCACGGTCGTCAGCAATGGCCGCTCTAGGCGACGACCTCCTCCGAACCGTCAACAAGCTTCAGGACCTTGTCTTCAATACCATTGGAAATGACTCCCTCGATCTGCCTCAGATAGTCGTCGTTGGTTCACAGTCCTCGGGCAAATCATCGGTCCTTGAAAACATTGTCGGCAGGGACTTTTTACCTCGAGGCAGCGGTATCGTCACCCGGAGACCTCTTATCTTACAACTAATAAATATTCCTGCTGATGAGGACGCGGATACCAACAATGACGAAGTTCACGTCCCTCACACTGCGGCCAGCGTGGCCGAACATGGAGAATGGGCAGAATTCCACCATATTCCCGGTCGCAAGTTTACAAACTTCAACCAGGTCAGAGTAGAGATCGAGAATGAGACGGCGAGAATAGCTGGCAACAACAAAGGCATCAATCGACAACCCATCAACCTCAAAATTTTCTCCCCACACGTCCTAAACTTGACCTTGGTCGACTTGCCTGGCTTGACCAAAGTCCCCATCGGTGATCAACCCTCAGACATTGAGAAGCAGACACGAACCCTGATCTCCGAATATATCGCGAAACCGAACAGTATCATCCTTGCCGTGTCTCCTGCGAACGTCGACATTGTGAACTCCGAAGCACTCAAACTGGCACGACATGTTGATCCCATGGGAAGAAGGACAATCGGTGTCCTAACAAAGCTAGACTTGATGGACCACGGTACAAATGCACTGGATATCCTGTCTGGTCGTGTATACCCATTGAAGTTGGGCTTTATCGGTGTTGTTAACCGGTCACAACAAGACATACAAACCAACAAGCCCATGTCCGAAGCCGTAAGATCCGAAGCCGAATTTTTCAGACATCATCCTGCGTATCGGAACATGGCGACAAGATGTGGAACCCAATACCTCGCGAAGACTCTCAACACGACCTTGATGTCACATATCAGAGATCGTCTACCAGACATCAAAGCAAGATTGAATACATTGATGGGACAAACACAACAAGAGTTGGCAAGCTATGGTAGCAAGCAGTTTGCGGGCAAAGAACACCGTGGATCCTTGATTTTACAACTCATGACCCGGTTCGCCAATGCGTTCATCTCCTCTATTGACGGTACATCGTCAGAAATTTCGACCAAAGAACTTTGCGGTGGCGCTCGGATATACTACATCTTCAATTCTGTCTTTGGAAACTCTTTGGAAACGATCGATCCTACTCACAACTTGTCGGTCCTCGATATTCGAACTGCCATCCGCAACTCTACCGGTCCGCGACCGAGTCTATTCGTCCCTGAGTTGGCATTCGACCTGCTGGTGAAACCTCAGATCAAGCTCTTGGAGATTCCAAGTCAACGGTGCGTTGAGCTGGTTTACGAGGAACTGATCAAGATTTGCCATACTTGCGGTTCGAGCAATTTGTCCAGGTTTCCCAAACTGCAAGGCAAGCTTATCGAAGTCGTGTCAGATCTCCTGAGAGAACGACTGGGACCAGCCTCGAGCTATGTCGAGTCTCTAATCTCCATCCAGCGAGCATACATCAACACCAATCATCCTAATTTCCTCGGAGCTGCGGCAGCAATGTCCTCAGTCATTCAGAGCAAGAATGAAAAGGACAAAAGAGCAGCCCAGGCAGAGGAGAAGCGAAGACGAGACAAGCAAAGAATGAAGCAACTTGGTGTCAACGGCACCGCGACTCCCGAGGACGAGGAAGCCGAACAAGAGGACAAAGCTACGGCACTTCCAATCCGCAAACACCCCGCTGTAAGCCGAAGCATGTCTCCGGCTGTCGCGCGAGACCGAGAGAATGGTGTTGGCAACATGTCTGGTGCAGCAGGGACGGCGGGCGGTGCCAGAGATTCATTCCTGAACTATTTCTTTGGCAAAGAAAATGGTTTTCCAGGAGGAATGCCATCTATGCCGCCATCCTCATCATCCGCTGCTCCCAGACACGTCAGTCACAGCGTAGAACCCAGCTTCAGTCAGAGCATACGGCGCATGGAACGAGGCAGCTTCACTGACAGGACACCTGCTTTCCCGCCACCCATGAACGATGAGTACGCGCCATCAGAATACGGCGAACCAACTTCTCTTTTCGTAAGTCTTGCCCCAATGATGTTCACATACGTTACTAATTGCATTTTCTAGCCCGAGCAGTCCGCTGAACCCGTCCTGACCGATCGAGAAGCACTCGAAACCGAACTGATTCGACGACTCATCAGCTCGTACTTTAATATCGTTCGAGAGACGATTGCGGATCAGGTCCCCAAGGCAATCATGCATCTGCTCGTCAACCATAGCAGAGACGAAGTCCAAAACCGACTGGTCAGCGAATTGTATAAGGAGGAACTGTTTGGCGAGCTGTTGTATGAAGACGACGGCATCAAGAAGGAGCGGGAAAAGTGCGAGAAGTTGTTGGCTACGTACAAAGAAGCTGCCAAGATTGTTGGAGAGGTGTTGTAGGCACGCCGATGATGGAGTGATGTGGACAGGGGGATGGTTATTGATGACCTCAACGAAGAAAGGGCTTTGCAGATCATCTCGTCTCCTGCTTTGCTGAAGGGTTCTCCCCTCGGCTGGACTCGACTCATTGTCTGAAAGGAAGAAGAACTCATTCTTCTGGTCTTGTACTTGATTCTGTGTATCCACTGGGTATGCTCATACCTTTTGTATCTCGATATTCCCAGGGTGTCCCACAGCCACGGCGTAGCCTATGGCGGGACGGGCTTGTAAATTGCACATATGTTCTGAATAGTAAAGTAAGTCGGTAGATCGTGGGAGTCGATAGAAACGAAGTGGGAGAGAGGGTTGTGGAGATCTCGTGGAATCGAATATATCTCTTGTTCACACTACTAGTATTTAAACGTTCCTTCTCAGACACGACACCTGGACTTAGAGCCTTTCCGGACTCGGCGAGAATGTCACCTGGTCTGATGCCATTGGTTTGATTGTGTTTTTGTCGGCCGTACCGTGCCCAGTCTTCAAGGGCAAAGAAGGACCACGTTCCATCTCGCCTGGACATGGAAGGAAGGTAATCACCACTGGACTGATACAGAAACAAGTGCCTCCGTTCGTATCGACCCACCCATACAGGACCTCCGACGATTCCATGAGTACACCATTGGCGGTCGCGGAAACGAGCTTCAGGGAGCGTAACCTTGGCAGCCTCGAATCTTATCGAGAGGAACAACGGTTGGCGCTCTCGGAAGTTCTCAGCAAGCCGTTTGTCCAAGCCGTTGCGACTTGTGCTCTGTGGTTCAACCACAATCTCATGTCCCAAAGCGACCATGAAAGATTTATTTTGCGACTCGGAGCGACTTCAAGCTAGAGGCTTTGAGACTTGGGTTTCCAAATCATGCGGTCGAAATCTTCGATTACGGCGCTCCAGGCCGGTACCGTAGTAGATTCGGGGCTGGTCGCTTTGTAAACCCGGGAGAAAACCTCCGCTCACAGCAACAGCAACTGGCTAGAATGGGTCGCGGTCCAGCTTGGTGTTGCGCTTGCCATGTTCGGCGCAGGGCACGACAAATGCATTCCTCGTTGTCTCACACACGCTTGATTGTGAGCTCTGGTGGGAATTGGAATTGGCCGTTGTAATCGTGTGTAGAGCTGGAGCTGGAGATGACGCGGGCGCGGGCGCGGGCACGAGTGTTTGCCGGATTGTGATGTCTGGGAGGAGATGGATAGATGTAGATGTGACAGGCATCGCAGAGCTGTAGGTGGCGAGAAAGAGATATAAGGCGAAGGTAGTAATAATAAGCTGAAAAGGTGCCATGATTGTATGTTGCTGGGTTGACGTTGGTCGAGATCGAGATCAGACATTCAAGCTTATGAGATGTCGAAATGGCGAGAAAGGGAGCCGAAGATGGTACATGGACCAACTACGGAGGATAGTGACCTGGTATTGAAGCTCGACGGCACCGTCTTATATGTTCTGGTGCCCAACTGGAACTGAGTAAAAGCCATGATCCTACGGCGGGAGATACCGTCGTATCCGCCGGATTGACGGCATTATTGTGCGATCGACATACTGTGTACAGCTGCAGATGACATCGGCACGAGTGTGACTCCCACGGTCAGAGACAGGTCATGGCCTGCTCTCGCTTGTGCGGCTTTACTACGTAGTACAGTAGGTCCCACAAGCGTAGCGCGCATGACTCTCAAAGGCGCCGAAAGCCAACCGGTACTCGTACATGAAGGCTGTTGAATAGATCATCGTTACTCCGTACACGCGCTCCGCACCCGTTCCTTTCGCGATCGTGTCATTCGCGCCTGTTTTAGACGAGGGGGTTTTGTTTCTTGGTGTTTGCACGGGTTGGACTGCCAGACGAGTTCCTTCGCCTGCAACGCACATAGTGCTATGGTATAGGTAACACGTTAGAATCTGAACTAAGCGCATGCGAGACCGATGTTCGTTTCAAACACCGTAGTTAACTAGTGCTGCGTGGTTGGTGAAGGAATTTTGAAACGATCTTGAAACGTTTGGAAGGGGCGAATTCGGGCTCTCGGTGCGACGAGGCGGGAATGATCACGTGACAAGGCTGTACCAGCACGAGACACTTTGGCCAGCAACGCCAGCTTCGTTCGAGGGTCTGGTTTGGAGGAAACAAAAATTGTCTTCTCGCAAAACAATGGGCTCCTCGCAAGCCTGGTCTTGGTCGGTATTGACTGATGGCGACCCAATTCTAGCTCTCGGCAGGTTCCGACGCACTTCAATAATATGTCGTCCCCCCTCGCACATAGTCCTGGTGAGTTCCGGGGAATGCACCAACTGGCTGCTGGCCATCATCTTCTTCATCCGAACTGGCTGCGTTCCCGAGGTCTTCTTCGTCGGGCGGTGCCCTCATGGCAGCAAGCTCGGTCTCTTCGAGCACGGCCGGTCTCCATTTGTCTTCCATCGGCATATTCATCCCACTCGGTAGCATCGCGAGCAGGGGCTTCCATTCGGGAATTAGTTGGATATTGACGGTGTTGTTCTCCTTGGTCATCTTCTCGTGTAGATGTTCCACTATTCGGCCTTCTTCCAGCTTGCCGCCATCTAAGCCCCAATTGGCGCTGCCCTTCTCGATCCGTTTGTCTTCCCTCTTTTCCGTCCATGAGGCTTTGAGCCTTCCAAGTCCCGAGGATTTGAAGCCATCCTTTGGGATCTCCATGCCTAACTCGCTCATTGCTACATGGAGCCACGCAATTGCGCTCCCTGTCGAGCCGGCTAAATCTTCATCCAGCGCCTGGAATCTGCAGGCCTTGGCTCTCGATGCACTCCGAACTCCTTCACAATACTCCAGGAGGTCCTTTGAGACCTTCGAGGCTTCCACTTTGAGCGCCACCACTGCTGCAGAAGCGTGCTCTGCTGCACCAATACACAGTCGCGTCAGAACTTGTGCCCGAACTTTTGGTATCTGGGGAGCTTTGATCATCCACTCTCT
Source organism: Exophiala xenobiotica (assembly GCF_000835505.1). NCBI lineage: Eukaryota > Fungi > Ascomycota > Eurotiomycetes > Chaetothyriales > Herpotrichiellaceae > Exophiala > Exophiala xenobiotica. The sequence continues at coordinate 3,561,667 of NW_013562493.1, read as the reverse complement.
GTCGTCCTTATTTCGAGACTGAATGAGCAAAGCCGGGTATGGGTCATCCTTTAGCACGCACAATAGGTTGAACTCAGCATGTGCCAGATGCTGCAAGGCGGATTGAACAGCTACCGAGATATCGACTGCGCTGGGGGGAAACGTCGGTGGGCCATCATTCGATGAATTTGCCCTTAACAGGAGGTACAAGTGGATCGAGTGAGCTGTCTTCAGAGATTTTGACGCATTCTGTATCAGAGCTGTCCGTTGTTCGTGACTCGGGTTGACAGATGCGTATAGACCCAGGAGAGATTGCCTGGCAAGTAGATTCTGGACGAGTGCGAGTGTATGGTGAACGAAGAAGATCTCGTAATCAAGACCTCTCCCTTTGACGCGCTCATTCTCTCGTCCCGGAATGGAAGCTGAACTGAGGGTAGGACGCCATTCGATTTCTGGCTCCTTGGCGAGTGCGATGTGGACTTCTTCGCCCGCAACAGGCTTGCCGGAGAGAGCAAGATCCAAGGTCAAGAGGTAGCGTAAGTAGTTCTGGATTGTCGATGATATTGGTAAGAGGTTATTGGCCTGGTCCGACGGAGGGAGTCTTTTGTGGCCTTTCAACGCTGCTCGAAGAAAGGCCCGTTGTGAAGTGGCCGAGGAAGGGAGAGATGGATGGCTAGACGAGGTCAGGCTGGATTGGAGAGAGATGTTGGATGTCGTGGAGAGGACGAAAGGAAAAGGCATTTGTTCTGCTAGATATGGTCATTCATTCATTCATTCATTCATCCATCCATCCATCCATCTGATCCTCGTGATTCTTTACTTGTAGATGTTACGAAAGGCGAGCAGTGAGTGTTGTTGTTGTCTTTTTGTTTGATGGTGATGATGATGAATTCTCGAAAGTCCCGCGGGGTTGATACGAAGCCACATAGCGAGATAGATATTGATTGGCCTTGGCTATCCTTGGCGGTCACCCGCTTCGGGAAGAGGGTGATGCCGCCCTGTGCTCACCCTCCCAAGGCTCTAGACATCTGAAAACAGCGTGGATCAGTATCAGATCGAAGAGCGTGAGGTCCAGGAGACTCTCCAATTGATGCGCAAGAGATAATGCCTGGTGACTCCAACTTTCAGATACTCTCTCTATCAGCCGTTACCGCCACTGGATGCTACTAATCCATAAGCTCTTGCGTGACCCGAAACAAGCTCTCATCTATGCCTCGCTCGCAACCCGGTACGCTCCAGGGAATCGCTTCATATTCTGCTCGATGCTGCCCTTGTTCCTTAGAAACTGGACGTAGGCACCGTCCATCAAGACACGACCGTCCTCCTTCAGCTTAACATACTCCTCACGTCGGAGCCTGGTGAAGCCCCAGTTCTTACTGACGATGATCTTCTGTCGGCCAGGAAACTTATACATAGATCGTCTGAGAGCCTCGATGGCAGTGGTACGATGGGAGTCCCGAGTTCTGATAGAGAGTAGAATCTGACCAATTTTGACGCGAGCAACGATGCCATTGGGCTTACCCCAAGCAAGTCTCATTCCCGTCTGTAGTCTGTCCGCACCGGCGCAAGACAACATCTTATTGATGCGAACGACGTGGTAAGGGTGGGCTCGAAGTCGAAGATGGAAACCTTCTTTACCGGCGATCTTAACGAGATATCTAAAGTAACTATTAGTAATATATTGGTATTCGTTAGAGAGAAACGTACTTATTAGCGCAGATACGAGCAGCCTCCAAGGCCTCGGAGCTTAATTGTTCATACTCGTTAGAGACCATATGGACGCAGAGAGGAAACTCGTCGACATTGGCCCGCTTGCGTCCGAGGTCGAAGATCCGGATCTTGGGATCGGGGACTCCGCGGTTGAATCGAGACTTGGGAAAGGGCTAGAAAGGAATCAGTGTGTGCGCTTACACAGAGCACGGGATTTTCTGACCTTGTTCTTGCAGTAGCGGTAGCATCTGGCAGGTCTTCTGCCCATTGTGTTTAAGAGAGACTTGCACTCCTTGCGAATGATGTAAGGAGCCGCGATAATCCGGTGGCGTACGACCTTTTGAAGACGGAAGGGACACTCGCAGCAACGATAGCATTCAGAGGCAAAGCGATGAGGATAGATAGCAACAGTATGAGGGAGTCGCCATACCGGACTATCTAATATCCTGTCTGCCTGTTGCTGAACCCTGGTCGAAGTCCCAACTGAGCGAAGAATCTCGATCAACGGACTTGGCCTTCTGCTGGCGTTGACATTCCATATTTCCCGAGCTTGATTTGTCACTCTCTCAGCTTTCTATGCAGCTCAGCACATTGGAACCACTATCGATCACTCTGTATTTCGTTTCTTATTTCCGGTTCCGCCCCGAGCGCGGACCCCGATTGGGCAAAATAATTTCAGGTGGAGCCTTGTGGCCCAGACTAGCAATGGGATGCTCCTCCTCAGACGACAATCTCAAGGGCACTGGGGCCCATACAGCCCATAGCCAGATCTTGAGCGTTGTACAACGTTAGATTGCCATGTCAGCGGTTCCCCATTTCTCGATCCGTTGGCTAGACGTCTGCGACATTTGGATGATGGCCAATGAATGAGGCAGTAAGAGACTCTTGCATAAATGGGGTGCGCTTCCCTGTTCGGTCGACGTATGACTTTGTCGGCTGTGACTCAAACTTTTCGGAGCTCGGGGCTCAACATGATGCGATGGTCTCTAAAGATCTCAGGGTAGAGGCATTGGATGACTCTAGTAGTTGCTGACTACCCCATCCTTGTCCGCCTGGCCTCTTCTTGACATCTTGTTGCGGGACACTAGATTGACCATGTATAAGGCGTTGATGTCTTTGCGATACAGTGAGTGTGAGGGCCATTCTTACCTGAATTCTGTACCCGGTATAGCGTTTCCCATCATCACACCGCCATTATGGTTACAGATCACTTCGCGCACACGAACGGTGAATCACTCACCGGATCAGTTGAGCTGCTTGATCAGCCGCTGCACACGAAACGCAGGTTGCGGTTGATTTGCATCGGCGCCGGTCTTTCTGGCATTGCGGCAGCATACAAGTACCAACGAGACCTTGAAAATGTGGATTTTGTCATTTACGAGAAGAATGACGACGTCGGGGGTACTTGGTACGAGAACAGATATCCTGGTTGCGCGTGTGATATCCCAGCCCACGCCTATACGTACTCGTGGGAAGGAAATCCCAACTGGTCACGATTGTAGGCATCTCTAATCTCCACCCTTCTCAGGCTAGCTGTCCTCTGACGTGCGTTTCCAGCTACGTTGACCGGCCTGAAATATTCGCCTATTACAAGAGTTGCGCAATCAAGTGGGGTTGCATGAATTATATCAAGTTGCAACACCGTGTGGTTGAGGCTCGATGGTCCGAGTCCGAGAAAGGCTGGCATGTCAAGGTTGAGAATCAGGCCGAAGGCACCGTGGTCAAAGACTTCTGCCATGTGCTTCTCAACTGTAACGGAGTGCTCAAGTATGAAAATCCCGAAACACTTGCTTTTGACACATGGCTAAAGGACCCATCACAGTAACTGGAAATGGCCCGAGATCGAAGGTTTGCACAACTTCAACGGCAAACTCCTGCACTCTGCCAGATGGGACACCGATTGGGATTATACTGGCAAAACCGTCGCCGTGATTGGTGCCGGTTCATCTGGCATTCAGATCGTGCCTAAGATGCAGAAAGGTAAGCCTCCACGCCGTGGCGGATCATCCCTTTAATTAGGAATAGTTTGCAAGTCGGTCGTGAGCTTCAACAGGTCACCGAATTGGATCACTCCGGAGTTCAGTCAGGCGTTGGCCTCAGACGGACGATCTACAATATACACTCCCGAGGAGATTCAGAGATTCAACACCGACAAGAAACACTTCTTACAGTATCGAAAGAACATTCAGAACTTTGGCAGTGCGACCTATTCTCTTTACTACAAGCATTCCGATATGCAGAAAGAGGTTTTTGCCAAGTATTCGGAGTTAATGAAGAAGCGACTACAGGGAAACGAAGAGCTATGTGGCAAGTTGATTCCGAAATTTCATGTTGGCTGTAAAAGGTAAGTTTACTGTCGAGAGTTGACCCGACTGCTCTAATTCAGCTAAACAAGATTTACTCCAGGAGAGGGCTACCTGGAGTCGCTATTGGAGCCTAACGTCACCGTTGTCACTTGTGAAATTGACAAGGTGACTGAGACCGGTATCGACCTGATCGACGGGAGACACTTTGACTTGGACGCCATCATCTGTGCCACGGGGTTCGATTGCTCGCACCGTCCTCCTTTCCCTATTATCGGTCGAAATGGTCGGAATTTATCGGAATACTGGAAAGATGAGCCCTTGCACTATATGTCGGTGGCGGCACCGGGCTTTCCTAACTATTTCAGTGAGTCCTCGGCCTTTGGAGGATCTGATTATGTGAATCTTTGCTAAACGGGGTACTCTTTGGCAGTCACCGGCGGTCCAAACAGTCCAATTGCAAACGGATCACTCATATCAGGGGTAGAGACTGAAATCGACTATACCTTCAAATGCATTGTGAAGATGCAGACTGAAAATATATCCAGCATGGACCCTAGCGAAGAGGCCATGTTGGATTTCATTGAGTACAGGAACGTGCTCATGAAAGAAATGGTGTGGAGCAGTACCTGCCGCAGTTGGTCAGTCTGCCCTGCTTTTTCCGTTCCAAAATGGTGACTGTCTGCTGACGCGAAGCACTCCAGGTTCAAGAATGGCAAAGTGGATGGTCCCGTCATTGGCCCCTCGGTTGGGTCAACCTGGCACTTCAATGAGGCCCTCAAGGATCCTCGCTACGAGGATTATAATCTTACTTACTGCACACCCAACCGCTTCACGTATTTTGGAATGGGAAGAACCATACGGGAAATTCAAGGCGCCGATATGGCCACCCACATCATCGAACCAGGCGCGTAGGTTGTCTGAGAGCATTTGGTGGTCTAAGGTAGACTGAAATATACAGCAGCTTCCTTGCATAAGTCCATATGAGAAGAAAAAGTGAGTAGCTATACATAGACACACGATCGGAGTTTTAGATTTGTTAAGACTTTAGATGAAAAGTATTCGTCTATCTTGTCAAGTGGAATGCTTGGGAGGCAGGATAAGGCTGAACAGTTCAGGTGGGTTATAGCTGCTCACATATAGACTGCATAATTCGGACTCTGGACAACTTCATATAATTTGAATTCATCCACGCGTTTTTGGCTCTCTTCATCATTGACGTACCGCGTGTTGAAGCGGCTACTTTACTGTCGACAGGCGGCAAAGCGCTACATGAACAGTCACCACGTCATCTTGCTGTCGGCTGGAAGGCAGTCAAAGCTTTGTTCTATGCATATGCCAAAAATTGTCCAGTGAGTATGCAGTCCGTGTCCTTGAGTGTCTTGCAACCCACCCACCTTCTACGTCGTGGACATCAAAATAATTTCACATGAGATTCTCCAGAAAGAAAGTAGCCAGCCACTCAACGCCCCTTTTGGCATCAACTCACTATCTGCACGTTTAGATTGAGCCTGAGCCGTCGAAGTTGGGAGAGCCAAGATACTAGTACACAACCCAGTTCCGGATTGTCTCATCTGTACGGAAAGCTTGCCCTCTTTTTCTATCTTCGACCCGGTCAACGGACTCAGCGTTCTGATGGTAATTGAGCAACGAGTTCATCGTAGACGGTGGAATCCTCCATCTCTGCAGGGCGATTCATCTCTGCTTCCTCGTCAATTAGACGAACGGCAGCTTCACAGCGTGGTTTGAGAGTTGCTTCAAACTGGGAAGGCCCAAATACGGGGAAGGCTCCCGCTAGTTATGAGGTTAGTTCATGAACCTGACCTGGATCGGAGTAATGTGGCTTACAGTAACCTGGCTGTGGGAGCTTCTTGGGATTCCCCTCGATATCAAAAGCCCACAGGATACGGCTAATCATGATATAGAGACTGGCATCTGCAACATGCTTGCCAGGACATTCTCGACGTCCTGCCCCAAATGCGAAGTGTGTACCTGCTAGATTGGCCTCCGGTGCAGCTCTCTTGTCAGACCGAGGGAGATATCTTTCCGGAATCCACTCTTCCGGCTTCGCAAAGACATTGGGGTCGTTATGCACGGCGTAGATATTGCTGTACACTATTGCGCCACGGGGAATATCCTTTCCTCTGTATACGTCCGCTTCGCTTGTGGCGTGGATGAAAGCTAGGGGCGTGGCAGTTGCCCATCGATGTGTCTCATTTACCAGAGCTGCCATGTAAGGTAGGTTCGGACGGTCTTCCCAGCTAGGGAGACGGTCTCGTCCCACAACCTGATCAATCTCCTCCTGTGCCTTTTTGATCGCATCAGGAAACAGTAGAGCCGCCTTGAAGAACCACTGGAGAGTTGTCGCAGTAGTGTCGGTCCCGGCTGCCATGGTCGTTGCAATGATATGGGGAGGTTCCGATTCATCAAATATCGAGCCCTCTTGCACCAGCAGGCGGGCCAAGAAGCAGTCTGGCGCGGTACCGCTTCGTACTCTTTCTTTCATGACTTTGTAGAATATAAGAAAAAACGGCATAATCTGGTTTCGAATGTTCACTGCCGAGGCGCGCCACGGGGCCAACGTGTCGGGGAGGTAGTCCAGGAAGGGAATGGAGTCGACGAGCCAGGCACCTGGACGGATGTTTTTGAACATGATCAACATTCTTTTGTTGATCTCTTGCGGGATCAAGGTGTCGGCAGAATTAAAACGGCATCCCAAGCTGTTCTCGCAGTCAATCAAATGATACTTGCCGAGGAAACACGTTGGAAAGACATACAGGAGGCTGAAAGTCACACTAGCCGAATACCTGGTCACTTCTCGCCAAAACCCAGCGGGTTCGTGGAGCAAGTTCTTCAGTGTACGTCTGCTCTCGTATTCCTGATACGGGAGAAACATCTTGGCATTTTGCATGTTGAGAAGCTCGTGGTACGCTTTTCTGTGTTTCTAGTCATTTTGTCACGATAGTTCTTGATCATATGAGGCGGAATGACTTACACGCCACTGATCTCCATAGGGTATGGCCACAATCCTCGCATTTTGCGTGATGATGCTCGCTTAGTTCGATCCCTTTGGCCTGGAACTATATTTGTTGCCACGCTTCACGAAGAGATCGTTGATGGCTTGATGGCTGTTGAGCACAATAACGGGGGCGCGACCCATCATATAGGAGTAAAAGTCTCCGTATTTATGAGCCCATTCGGTGAGCTTCAGGTGTAGCGGAGTGCCATCGTCGATAGAGAACATTTTGCCGAAAAAGGGAAGACCTCGGGGACCATCTGGAAGATTCATCGCCCGATTCTGGAGCATCAACCAGGTGATCAACGCCACGAAGGCGGCGACGGCATAAATCATGATCTTCATGTTTGCTGTCTCCCCCGAGGGTGATATGGTGGTCGCATTCGTAGCCATGGCGGTTGACATTGGTGAGGGAGTCGTCAAAAATGAACTTTGGACGCAGTCGGCAAGTTATATTACCAATTAGGCTTGTCCGGCCTTCACAAGATACCCTACGAGGTTGTCAGAACTGAAGGTCTGTATTCCACTGGAAATCCACAGGAGCCATAATGAGTGGCGGAAGCCTTGTGGAGTTTTATCGGAGTCGGTGACGATCATGTATGAAACTCAAAAGGGGGTGCAAAGGGTCTGGGAGAATCAGTCCCATGATATTCGGGTGTCGGCTCCTATAATCATTGTTGCCGACTCCGCTGCCCGTAGGTAGGGCCCACACCACCAGCTTATTGGGTTCCGCCACTGTTGAGCCTGGGTTATAGCTGATGCTGGCATCGTACAAGTGTGAAGGCTTTCAATTGTATACAAGAGTGGGGTTGCAGGAGTAACGGCCCAGACAAAGCGAGAGTACAATCTGTCATTTGCCGTGATTTTCATTAAGAGTGCGCTATCGGCCCAGCCTCGATGACAACAGACCTTGGATAGCTGGAGGCTATTGTTTTGAAAAACTGAAGATGTCTGTCGTTGAGAAAGTCATCATTGTTACCGGCGCGGGCAGTGGGATCGGGAAAGCCACGGCCCTGCTTCTGGCGGCAGAAAAGGCTAAAGTCGCCCTTTTTGATATCAGCCCGAGCATATGGGACATTGAGGCACAGATAAAATCTTCCGGGGGCAGGGCTCTTGCAATAAAGGTGGATGTCAGCTCTTCTGCTGAAGTCAGTGCAGCCACTAAGGCCGTCGTGGAGGCCTTCGGCCCGATTGATGGTGAGTTGACATAAGAGACCAATGGAGGTCTCATTGTTCTTTCCGCAGCTGACTCCTCTCCTCAATAAAGGTGGTGCCAACTTGGCTGGTGTCTCGGGATCGGGAACAATTAATCTGGAGCAGGAAACGGACGATGAATGGGATCGCGTGGTTAGGATTAATTTGGGAGGAGTCAAGAACGCTTTGCGTGCCCAACTCCAGCATAGGAATCCCAAGGGCGCCTCGATTGTCAACGCTTCAAGCATAGGGGCGCGGATAGGATCACCTGGAAATGCTGCCTACTCTGCCAGCAAAGCAGCTGTCAGTGGTCTCACCAAATCTGTCGCCCGGGAGATGGGTCCTCATGGAGTCCGAGTCAATGCCATCGCACCGTAGGTGCCTCTTGCTCAACCTTTTCCTAGCAACGACTGTGACATCTAACTCTGGAATCTAGTGGTATCACGGATACGGCCATGGTCGGCGCTGTACCAGAATCCATTCGTGAGGAATGGAGAAAGGCTAATGTTCTTGGACGATTAGCCGAGCCTGTTGAGATCGCGAATGTTATACTCTTCCTCCTCAGCGACAATAGCTCCTTCATTACCTCATCAGTACGTCTTCGACCACTCGAACACTGATACTCTTGCAAAGAAAGCTGACACTCTTCAGGTCGTTGATATTGATGCTGGTCGCGTCTGACCCTGTCACCCTTTATTGAACACGCAGATGGGCGTCACAACTAGCATTAGTGGCATGTTTACCTGGTGATGGCCGATTTCAGACAGGGCCTTTTATATAGACGCGCCGTTCGTGATCCTTAACATAGGATGGACGTAGAAGAGTGCGGTGCGCATTTGCGAGCATCTGATCAATTGGATATGTATTTTTGTCAAGCCACTACGACAGTCACAATCGGAATGGTCATCAACACAGGTTTACAGGGCGGCCTCGAATCTGCTTAAGGAAGACTTCCATAACTCTTATGTTTGTAGATGGTAGCGACACTCTCATCAGACACATGTTAAGCACGCGCGACTAATGATAAACCCATTCAATTTGACGGCTACTATTGACCAGGCGACAAAAGCCTGCAAATGGAACTCAAGTCTTAATGTCTCGCCTTATCCTTCCAAAACCGTTCGAACGACACTCAATTCTACACATCAGTGGAATGTCTCGACGACCCAAGCGTCAGCATTTTGTTCTCCATACCCGGCAGTTCAGCTTTCATGTCGACCAACGCTAGTAGACATATCTGAACTGGGGATTCTGTGTTTTGCTCCACAGTCAGCGGATTCAAAGCGGCCTGTTGACCACGGAAGGGTTCACACATACCTGCTTATCAGTCACGTCATCTTCATATGCGTGGTCATAGCCCTCCAGTACGCCAGACTGATCTCGACGTTTGTTCTGCCAGATACAGATGAAACGGTAGAGGATATTGAGACCCGCCGACGCCACCGCAGTCACAAGAACTGCAACGAATCCGGGAGTGTAGTCTGGCGCATCTTTGGTTTTGAACAAAAGGGGTGCAGTAAACTGGCCTGGAGCAAAGCGAGTCAGAGCTGACTTACAGCCGGCAGTTTTGACAGGATTATGGGGGATGGAGACTTACCAAGGCAATATCCAACATAGATAGTAGATGAGCTTACGACTCGCTTCGTATAGCCAGCGGAGTTGGCAATGGACAGTCCCATAAGGATACCCCAGCCGCCACTGTAACCTGTGAACAGATACACTCCGACCAGGAGGCCTCCTGTCGCATCGCGGGGAAGCTTCCACAGGAGCACGGATGCTATGATGACGAGGATTTCGCAAAAGAGGATTGCATACGTCCTCATGTTGCGGAATTTGTAGCATATGTACGTTGTTCCAAGGATAAGTGTTGCACCAATGGCTCCAGCGGGGATGGATAGAAGGAGGCTGTTGAGAGTATTGAAGCCAAGAGATGCAATGATGATGGGCATGAACGTATTGACCGGTCCTCCAGCAATCGTGCTCAAGTATGCTTGAGCAAAGATGAGCCAAAATTTCTCGTCGCGGCATAGTTCCAGGGCATGTTGCATTTTGAAATGTATATTTCGCACTCCGCTGTTGTTGATTCGAAGGCGAGCAACGGCAATATATCTCTCTCGCTCGTTGAAGCCTTTCGCACGTATCGGATCAGGGGGCATAAAAAGATAAATGACAGCGGACCAAAGGACTGTAATAAGGCCGCCGACAATATACATATATCTCCAGGGAGATAGGGAGCCTCGAATATGACCAAGACCATAGTTGATAAGAGGAGACACGAGTGTTATAAGCCCAGATGCGGCGTACCAAATACTAAAAGATAATTAGTAAGTTATCCCTTATCTGTAGGAATCATTATTCTTACCCCATCATGAATGATTGTTCATCCTTTTTGTAGAACTGGCCAACCATAAGCATAAAGATAGGGCTCACTCCGGCTTCGAGAAAGCCTAGGAAGAATCGCTGGACGTAGAGAGTCTGCCAGGTAAAACAGGCAGCAGTCAAGGTGAAGCAGATGCCCCAGAGCAAGACCAGGCCGCCAGCGACTCTCTCGATCGGAAATCGCTGAGCCAATTGAGAAGCCGGATATGCTCCGCCGATGAAGCCCAAATAGAAGATACCAGAAGCCATGGAGTATCGATTGCCCGTCAGCTCAAGGTCTGTGCGGAGTCCGAAGATTGCCTTGAAGAAGACGAGGAATGTCAGCGAGTTTTGTTCGAGGATGTAAAAGGACGGTTTGAGGAAGGACTCACGGCTTGAGAAATCATTGTCTTGTCATAGTACTGCAGACCATAGGTTATGGCGAGAATTGGCATCAGGCGCCTATCAATTTTGTTCCTAACTTTCTTCTCTTCCTGCTCATCCCAAGTGTGATTTCCGTGGTAAGTGGCCAGCACCTTCATAGCCTCGTCATTGTGGACGGTATCGACGTCGTACTTGTCAGACAGACTTCCATGGCCAATATCTTGATTCGCAGGTGCATCATGCGTTTCAATGACGTCCTGCGCCTTCTCGGCATGAGACATGTCCATGATGAGATTCAGCGAAGCACTCTCTGTGTCGATGGTCTTGAATTTGCTTTGGGAGACTCAGAAGACTAGGATATCAAAATCTGAATAGGTCTTAGACAATCGAGGATGGCAAGCGAGCTTTTGAAGCTTATCAAGTCGGCAAGTTCCCCAGGAACCACTTACTGCTAACCAACGGACGGCATTTTTGAGAGTGGGGAGCTTGTTGGCGTGATTGGTGCCCGGTAAGTTGAGACATGGGACGCAAAGCCAGGGAGCTGATAGAGATCTACAATCATGGGGTATAGAATTATCTGGACAATAGGGAGATTGGTGGTGAGTAGATAGGCGAGGCACGCGAGGCTAGTCTAGAGTTTACACGTGATGTATCCGCCTCGTCTCCTTACACGAATCAGATGCGCCCCTCGGGCCGGAACCGGGAATAACGACTCTGATATGCCTAGGTTAGTGCTAAGATATACAGAGCTAGATAGACAGAAAGTCTTATCTTGAACACGCTCTTCGACAGACCATGATTGCGGGCAGCTACTGATACGCCTAGGTACTGCTCCCCATTTCTTGCCACTTCCCCATCTGGATGGCAACGAGTCTGGTCTGCGCCGCAAGGGTGGACACGAGCCAGGATCGCGTCTACATCTTGAGCAGGCGTTTCATTGTGCGGCCAGACGCAGTTGGTTGGCTTTCGGTCACAATCGTTCGATGAAAGTTGCCAGCGATCGCGGCGACTGAAGCCATGGTATGCGTAACGGGCAAACGAAGGGAGTCGTCATCGGCTATTGAATGGATTGTGGCGAGGGGAAACCTTCAACAGGACCTCAATCACTTTGACGATGGCCCGGAGCAGGTTGCCCGTGACGAGAAAATGAAGGCGTTTGTTGAATCGAAGAGGAATACCTTTCCTGACCTCGTACTGTTGGTAAATCACAGCATCCACAAGCATGATAAATGGGGATAGAGACCTCAAGTCTCTGCAGACATTCTGTCCTATGCCACTCATGACGAATCTATGTCTCCCAGGCTTCAGGTCTATCTATGTGAAGGATTGTACCTCTTGGCGATTGCGGCTTCTACAGGTAGAAGCCCTTTTTTCTGTATATTTGCACAACACCACCAAGACGACGACATTACGGAATCTCACCCCAGGCACACCAAGATACTTGAAAAGGAGACGTGGTGCTTGAGCCGCAAGTCTTGGTGACTGCAGGTGTCGACCACCAACTGCGGATCACCTTCGACCTCTGGATCACCCTCTGGCTTATTTATGCCACCGTTGCGACAGGCTTCGTCTGTGGTTGGGAGTAATCCGGCTCTTTGCCCAGTAGCCAGGCCATACCCTCGATCTGCTCCACTCTAAACTTCTCGCTGGCTTTTAAGAACGGGAAGACCGCCCAATGAGTATGCGGCAGACCAGGATAGAGATAAAACTTGGTCTTGATACCATTCTCTTCGCGCAGGACACGTTCGTAGATGAGAGCATCGTCGCGTAGCGGATCCATACCGGCAATCTGAAATAATGCAGGCGGTAGGTCTTTGTGTCCTTGGGGGTGGTTGAAAGAGGCATAGAATACACCATCGTCCTCATCTGGGGCATAAGCGGCCATAAACATATCAATCGCGGCGACAGGTAGGATTACTGCCTCGCTGTTCTGCTCGTAGGATAGAAACCATTCCTTATACTCTTCCGGAACCTTCGAGGGCGGCAGTAGCGTCGGAATCGCGAGGTACTGGCCGGTCAGAGGAGGAGAAAGTTTCTCGTCGCGGGCCAGATGGGCGAGAACAGCCGCGATGTTTCCACCAGCTGAGGTTCCGCCTACAACGAAACCTAGCGATGGATCTGCGCCCCAGGATGTCGCGTTCGCGGCAGCCCATTGCAGAGCGTTCCATGCGTCCTTGGGGGCGTAGGGAAATTTGAACTCTGGCGCTAGTCTGTAGGTAGCCGCGATACATGTGGCACCGAACGCCAGGACGAAGTTACGCGCTGTTTGCTCTTCGCCTTCTGGCTCCCCAATACAGAAGCCTCCGCCATGAAAGAGTACGATTAGGGGACTGCCCCCGGACGGCAGGCTGGTTGGCTGATAAAGTTTCGCACGAAGCTGGCTGCCGTCCTCGGTAGTGTACTGTAATTCGGTTTGCTTGACTCCAGCCGGTGGTGCACCTAAGGCTTTTCGGGCGGCTTCACTCCGCTGGAGAGCAAACATCTTGAAGGCGGCAATGTCGCTGTAGTTGACTGGCGGCAGATTTGCCTTTGCCAGAAACTATGAAGCCTTTGTGAGATCAGAACTCAAGGCCTGAAGATCTTGCGGACGGACCTCTTGGAGCTCGGGGTCAATATTGGCCGTAGCCAGAATCGACTCTCTATCTGTATACGACATGTTTCTCGGGCAGTCCACCGATGGTGAGTGATTTGACCGTAGTGACAGTGAAATTTGTTCAATGTATCTTGCCTGCTGTTGTCGTTTCGCCTATAGCAAGAGGGATATGTGTTGAGATCAGAAGAAGGCTGAAGGGGCTTCGACCGTGGGACTATTTGAGGCGGGTCGACGGGCACCGTAATGAATTGTGACCTCTGACTTGCTAGGACCCTCGTACTAGAATCACCTCCTAGCGTTTGATGCCGGGGGCTCGACCTCTCTATACCTACCCCACCTATGTACGCAGGGGTCATTCTGTGGTGAGTACCTCCCCACTACTCGCTCCACCTATTTGATAATACAGTACATCGTTCGGCCTGCCGTGCGATGTAAGGGGCCGAGATACCGGACATAAAGGCTACAGTGACTCTTACCTTGCATATCCTGTATACATTAGAAGGCCCTCGCCGAGTGAGGAGTAATTAAGGAGAGGCCAAATTCCTTAGGTCTTTCTAATTTTGACTGTGGTTTCGAGTTGAATTTAAACCAAGTGGCGAAGACAAGAATCACAATGCCTTCATCCGCATATACCAATAAGCCGGTTGATGTTTCGGTCAAGCCGGACACGACCACGCTTAGAGATAAGAGTGTGATCATTACGGGAGGTGAGGGAGCCCTAGTATTATGGTGTAGTAAGCGCACGCGTGCGCCAGGAACGGGACTGATCCAGTATTGAGCATAGGTGCGAGCGGTTTCGGCGAGAATCATGCGCGCGCGTTTGTCGCGGCAGGGTGAGTGACAATCTCGAAGAGCGTGTTCAGGTGGGACTGAGTGCGTGCCTCATGCAGAGCGTTTGTGACCATCGGCGACATCAATGAGGACAGGGGCCGGAGCCTGGCGGCCGAACTAGGACTGTGTGTGCTCGATGCCGCACTATGGTGCCATGGGGAAATGGTGTGATGCGACAGGCCCGCGTGTACTGAACGTTCGGAGGGAGGGATGGCGTGCCAGAACGAATTGCCCATTTTTGGGTTTGGGTGTATGTACAGAAACCGTCTTTGTGGTTCTCAAGTCGATGTCGTTGTTCGAATGGCACCCTCCCTCCCCTCTTTGGCATTACACCGGTCTGGATGCACACTTGCCAATCCCCCCAGTCGCACCATAGTTGAGGTCAAAGTTGCTGACTGCAAGTCGCTAGCAAGGCGCAATTCATCAAGATTGATGCAAACTCCTGGGAAGACCAGGTGCAATTGTTCAAGCAGGCCGTGGCCAAGTCGCCTGCAAAGAGCGTCGATATCGTCATCATCAACGCAGGTGTCGCCGGTCCAGATGAGATCTTTGCCTTGGAAGGTCTGTTGCACGTCTCATCTCGTCCGTTGACACTATGTTCCCAGGCATGGCCCCTTCTTGGCTGACCATAAGCACCACAGATCCTGCTTCCGAGCCCATCAAGCCAACTCTGTCGATGCTGAACCTGAACCTCATCGCTTCCATCTACACGTTCAAACTGGCCCAACATTATGTCCGTCTCCACCCAGAGGGACCCGGTCGAGATCGGTGCATCATTATCAAGGGCAGCGTCGCCGCCCACCTTGACCAACCTGGCTCTTTCCTGTATCAGACATCCAAGTTTGGGCTCAGAGGTCTCATGACGTGTGCGAGGCGAACGTCGTGGCAGGAGGGTATCAGAGTGAATAGTATCGGCCCGTGGTAAGACGCCATCACGATAGGTGGATATGTGGAGCTGACGATACATTCCTCGCAAGGTATACCAAGACCTCGCTCATGAAGCCTCATATTGTCGACATCTTGATCTCCAAGGGCATCAAATTCGCAGACATCGCTGATTGTACGATGGCCGTGCTGAGAGTCGCCTGTGACCCAAACATCAACGGTATGAACATGACACGAAAATCAAGGAGAGACATCACTGATTAAGTTGACACAGGTCGATATTTGACGATTCTGCCCCGTTCGATGGTGCCCAACGGCTACATTGATACACAGCTAGATGACTTTGAAGACGAGCCTTGGAAAAGTATGCAAAAGGCCATGTTGGACGCTTCGATACGTGCGCAGCCTGGCTCGTAAAGCGACCCGTGCCTCAGATGTTGCCGTTGTGGTTTCATGTCCTTGAGAAGTGAGGATGTGCCTTGGAGAGGAAAAAGGGCGCTGCAAGCTACCCATGAATGTCTGATCATCTTACAGATCCGCACTTCTTGTTCCTTTTTCGTCATTCCCCAGCAAGGTTGGGAGTGACTTTTGAATTGCGGCGCCACCGTGCGCAATACAGTTGATCTCCTCCACAATTCGCTTCTGACTCCACTGCCTGTCCCACCAGCCTATGCATCGCCCGAGTCTTGGAAAGAAAGTCCAAGTCCAAGTCAAAGTCAGAAGAATAGCCGGTTTGCATTCCCTTCGATGGGATGCTGTCTTGATCGGGACTCGGCAAAGATATCAAATCGGCTCGTGTTTGTAATAATCCATGACAACAGTCGGCTGTCCACAACACGTTCTACTCATATATAGATGAGGCGGCGTTCCCTCTTCGACAGCTTCAGCCAGCGCCAGACTAATGGTTAAATAAATGTGACTTTGGTGTTGGTCTCGTCGCGTCGGGTTCTCTCGACTGCTAGCGATAACATCTCGCTCAGTGTCTGCTTTGGAGAGTCAACGGCTAAGGCGCTACTTCGCTGTGTGCAGTGCCCAAAATACATGCATCCATAAGGTGAAAGCTCAATGTTCTATGGACCCAGGAGGTTGGGATGAACCAATAAATCGCAACGGATATCGCAGTCACGTGAGTCCAGTCACGTGATCTATGAAGTTTTGTTGGTCTCTTGGCACTTGCTCATCATCACCTCGGCTTCGTGTCTTGTGTTGCAATAGTCAGGTTACACGAGACGATCACGTTGACATCAATTTGGATAATCCTACTGAAAGCGAGCGGGACATTTCCTTCATCCCAGTCGAAAGTTGTGTGCAAAGTGGAATTTAGGATCTCTGGGATCTTGAACTGCCCTCACAAGAATACGGACGCCTGGAATTTTGATGGCTACTCCTGACATCCAGCATGAGAAACCTGAGAATGAGGCTCCTACCATTCAAAATATCAATCAGCTACTCGCAAAACGCCGACGTAAGTCTCACCCAAAGGCGTGTTACCCATGCCGTTGCCGGAAAATACGTTGTGATCACATGGCCCCTTGTGGCAATTGCCTCAAGCATGAGCAACCCGAGCTCTGCGTGTATCTAGACCAGAACGGTCAAGTGCGTAGGAAACAAGCTTCTGCTCCTCCCAGAGCATCGAATGCGTTGACCGAAGATCGAGTAGCTGCGCTTGCGGATCTCGAAGGTAGAATGCAGACAATCGCCGAGGAGGTAGTCAGACGCCTTGGTTCTCTTGGTGGTGGAAGCCTTCAAGAATCTGCGAAGCAGCTGCAGACAGACCAAGGTAGTGCCATTGGCACGGGCTCACCTCCGGAGGCACCACAGTATCAGCAAATGTCACCAGGTCATGCGACACCAGCGACTGTTGCTGCAGATGTTGTTGGTGCATCCGTACACATTGGTGCCGAGTCACTAGCCTCGATACTTGTTGACACCTTCAAATCTGTTCGTCCTATGGCAGCTTCTCCACAATCAGGCGACGGGATTGGTCTGTCCCGACGGTCGGCACACGAGACCATGAAGCTGCTATACATGACCGATACAGGCTCTACACACCCTTTTACAAGTCTTTGGAAGCCAGGAGCTACAGTGGAAGACATCTGCCTTGCCCTGCCAGACAATGAAACCTTCGAGCAGTATGTCGCTTCTATCGTCTCACGATATACTTCAAGCTACTAAACCCTTTGCTCAGATGCTTGGCTTCCTGGAAATCAGTCAACCTTATCTCCCCGTCCGTTCCCTTGCCCGAGTTTGCGGAGGACGCCAGGGTCTTTTGGAGTGAACGCTCTAATGGTGAGAAGAGAGAAAGTGATCTTCGGTCTACTTCGTGGCTCGCACTTCTCTTTTGTGTTCTCGCTGGCGGATGCTCGTACAGCAGTGTCCATCGGACCGATAACGACCTGAACTCCAGAGTCTTTGGTATGCCTCCATTAAGCATGTTCATACGTTCCGTATCGTGTTGACTCGAAGACTTGCATTCGTAGTCTGCTGCGCCGCCGAGCTTCTACGGCTCGACAACTATCTTCTTCAACCAACGATCGATAATGTGCGAGCGTTGGCCGGACTGGCGGCCACTCTACGCGTACAGGCCAATCCCGCTGCATCATGGTCATTGCTAGGTACTTACGCCGCTACCTATCCAGCTTTACCGACACAAATACTGATCATGATCTAAAGGAATGGCCATCCGTGCAGCGCAATCCCTAGGCATACACTGCGTGCCGCCACCAACCAAGAATTCCACCGCCATCGAGCGACAGTCTTGGATGTTGTGGTACGAGACAGACCCTGCTCATTGCGTCGATCTTATTCTTCCCTCATAGGACTAGACCCACTGACCCCGTATCTTAGGCAAGGCCTCGTATGGCAGGATACCACACTTTCGCTGTGCTACGATCGGCACCTAGCTGCTTTCGTAGATGGCTCTGTGAAGCGAATCCCGCGGCCCCCTAGCCCAAAAGGATACCCCTATCTGGAGAGCTGTTATGGACTGTCGATGATAATGAACGACATATACCACGAATGGGCACATTCTAGGCGCGCCTTCTTGCGCACTCTCCCAGCAATACGCTTCCAAGTTGCGGCGGAGCAAATCCTTCTATGGGAAGCCTCTGCTGAAGAATACTTGCGGAACCGTGCCAGCTGCAAAGACGACGGCCAGCGTCTGCTTCACGATGTGTTTCAGATCTTTGTCAACTTCTTCATTTTTCAGCTCCATCGCCATCACCTGGCTACTCCATCGTTGTTCGCGGATGGACTACGATCTACATCTCCTTTGCCGCTAACGACATGGGAAACCCAGGGAGCTACTGCCAGTGAGGCCCAGAATTTACTGTGTATGGATCGTTGTGAGACAATCCTTCGCCGTTTCATGTCTCTACGGAGGGCGCATCATCAAGCCAGTCGCCTGTGGATCCTTATGCATATCTGTCTTGGATGCGCGTTTTACCTCGCCAGCCAACTGAAGAAGAACTTGAATAGTGCCAGAGATCAAGAAGCCGAACCCTCGGAGCACTATACTAGTGAGAATCAGGCTCGTCACCGGCTTTTACGTGATTTGGCCGAGGATTTTGAGCAGAGTCTCCCTTACACGATGCATCCGCACCATCTGGACTTTCTGAACGCGCTCAAGCACATCATAGAAATATGATCTAAAACCAAGTTGGATGGCACAGTGGTCCAGTTTAGCAGCAGTACTCCTCAGTTGACAGCTACCAACAGCCTACACAGCCTGAAATACCAAGCTGTATCCCTACGAGTCGCTAGTTCGGCCTTTCACTCGATCAGATCATCGTGACCCTCATCATCAGTGTAACTATCCCAAACGTCTGAAAGAGTCAGCATCCTCGTCACTACTGTTACTAACTCCGGGGTCATCTCTTTCCCATTCATGAAGCCGTCGCAGAGTCTCATCCGCTGCCAGATCCTTTGGAACTTGGGCGCGATTCAACCGCCGGACAGAAACACTGGGCTCGTTACTTATGATGGCGTGGAAAGAGTCCGGAACACTCAAATTCTCTGGCTCCAGTCGCTCTGCCCTTCCCCTGTTGGGCTTCCACGTAATGGCCTTGACAAAGTATTCGTTAATACCAGGCTTCGTTTCGTCTCGCAACCACCGTCTTCCCTGCCAGGTTGAACTTCCACTCCACAGATCCTCTTTGCATTCCTCCTTTCTGGCAGACATGGTCATTCCGTCCTTTCTCACAAAAGGCCATTTTTCTATCATTTGATCGGCGATGCACTCAATTTGATTCCTCTTCCTCTGCAGACTCTCGAGTTCCAGACAGATTTCATGAAGAGTGGCAGGGAAGCGACAAGTGTCGACCCAGTAAGCGCCAATGTGAAGACGATCATCCTCCTCCCAACCGTACCAGTCATGATGGCGTATAGTCACGGTGAGCCTGTGTGGAAAGAAATAGGTCAAGTTTAGGATCTGGCTGAGGAGCTCACAACCATCCTCAAGAGCGCAGAGCTGCGCAAAGACTCTGACATGGGGGATTTCGACCTCGCCATGTGCCGTGAAGAGCCGGTCGAGGACTCTCTGGAATCCTGGGGTAGTATTCGGTTCCTTAGGCCGACGCCCTGGCCAAGCTAGATAGAACGTGTGAACGGCAGACATCCAAGGTCGGAACCAATTTTCGGCGTAGGCGCGCTGACACGTCTGGAGAATAGACGTATCGGCGACAAGATATGCGCTATACTCGGGTCTCACGTAGGAGGAGTCTTTGTCCCAGGCTTTGGGCGAATTGTAACAGGATAGAGTGAAGGCCAGGATCCGGTCGCGAATCTCGCCAGGAATCTTGCCATTGAAAAGAGGAGACTCTCGTTGCTCGCTGCGAGGAAGTTGGAACGTGGTGACGTGGTCCATCGTGCTGTGTTGTCAGGCTGGTTTGAGGAAGCGGGAGTTGAGTAAGTCTGAGGCACCTTAATATTTCAGAATGCAACTTTCACTGAGAAGTTATGGTTTGATAGGTCGCGACGATGTCTCGATATCAATGGATTTGGCGTCAGCAGGCAGGAGCAGCGGCTAACCTCATTTGACTCCATCCATCTCGGTTACACCATATTCAATGATTGTTTGGTTGCAGGTCTGCGTGACAACACAGGACGGAGGCTGTCACGCCCATCTTCATTGTCAAATATTATATACGAGTATGTGTTGTCAAGGAAGAAGAACCTCAAGCTACATACGTGGCAGCGTACAATTACTTGGCATCCGACAGGCTCGTCCAACATTTGGTGCGGTGCCACTCTTCTCGAACGATTCCTTCCACCGTCAGGTATTGTGGTCAAACCTAGTCTGTCCAGTCTTCATATCTAGGAATCTCCATTGCTCGCCAGTGCTCCTGTAGTTGAGGGGGTTTGATCTATGTTGGCGTAGCAGACGTTCGGTGTCGCCAATCCTGGCTGCTCATTGAACACTAGCGCACATTTTATCCTTCAGTCCGTGTTCTGCGTGTCTAGACAGCTGGTCCCGATGTCCAGCTCGGATCTCGTAGCTTCTTGATGTCGCTCGAGTGCCAAGTCATGGGTTTTTGTCGACCTCCTTCCTCAAAGTCGCCTGATGGAGGATCCTTAAGGATCCCTTGTGCCTAAGCCAGTTGGACTGACTTTCAAAGGTCGAAACCTTTCATTCATGGCCGGCTGCATGATGCGATGTCACATGGTTCATGTCCCCAGTACCGGCACGTATTTGAGCGCCGCAGGGGCAGCGCGCGCCAATGTGGTCACTCAGCCACATCGGATTGTCTGGACTTTTGTCGCGGACGTTCTGCCAATCCAATGTTGATGCTTCGGCGAACTCAGGTTTCCCTATGCCTTACGGCGGCAACTCTGCTGCTGTGGAGTTTTCCTTGCGCGTTGTTTCCATCAGCTCGACCGGACGCGTCGCCTGCGGGCTCAACTCGACGGGTACAGGTGATTGTGTAGCGTAAGGAGGTGTAGCATAATATGCAGCGGGGTTCGTAGGATCGGGTGCAAACTGCTTTGCATAGGCAGTTTGATCGATCGGTGTCTGACCAGGAGCCATCATCTGATAGCCATTTGGTGAACCCCACGGACCTACTCCTGGCTTTGCTTGCGGCGTGCGCTGCTTCCTCCGCCGGCGCAGCAGGAAGAATATGATACCAGCAATGGCGGCGATAGCAACGACACCTACACCGGCACCTATGCCAGCCTGTGCACCGGTTGAGAGGCCGCTACTACCACTGGATTCCGAAGATGTCGAGCTAGGCAAGGTACCCGTGCTTGTTGGTTCTGCGGGCAAGGTTGATGAAGCTGTCGCCGTAAAGGATGAACTGCTGGCACTGTACTGCGATTGCAGATCCGCAGGTGAGGGGGCTTTGACCACTATCTTGGTAGGGTTCTCACACCGCAAATCGCCGTTGGAAGTGAGTCCACAGCAATGCCAAACGCCCGACGTTTTGTTGTAGACGATGTCTTGCACCTTTAGCGATGAACAGGCGTTATGGCACACGTCTCTGTCTTCGAAATTGCGGTCCGTACACATTCCAATATAGTAGCCAGTGCCGTTGGGAGGGGGACTGAGTGACTGACAGATGCCGTTTGCAAGGCATACGCCGGTGTGTCCGCAACAGCGGGAATTCCCGCTAACAGATTCGGTACCAGGACAGATGTAAGGGCTAGAGACTTCGTAGAGTTGCGAGCCAGAGCTCGTGGTCTTGTTACCATAGCAGCGATCGTCTGACATTGCTGCATGGGTGTGCTTGAACTTCGATTGTCTAGGCAGTCGTGAGATTTCGGGAAATTATGCCGTGTAAAGAGCAGAAGCAAGAGCGGAAGTGGTTCGAGTCGCGCGTGACTGTCGTGCATGCGGTTCGCGAGGAACGAAAGCGAAGTTGCCCATATATGCCGAAAAAAGGTCTCGGGAACAAAAGTCTGAGAGATGAAGACCAGGTCGGACGACGGTACATATTATGCGTAGATCATCGCAAAGTGGCTCTCCACAGGGCTCAGCACTTTGAGCCTCTTCTTCTCGTACTCCCTTCTTCCCAGCTCTGTGGGCCTCATTGGCGCAGGCCGTGATGCTGTTTCAATTTCGAAGGTCGGTGCCAGCCATGTGCGCGGCATGCACAGCCTGTCCTTGCAGATCAGGACCAGCACAAGCGAACAATTGTTGATGGCAATGATTCGTAGCCTGGCGGCCTAGCCGACGATACTCCAGATCTCTTCGTCTGAGTGGACATTCTTGGGCGCCTGAAACCGAGTCGTCCCCTCGAACTAGACTAGTATCAGTCTACTGTACGAGGAGCGGAATCATAGCGTATGAGGCATTCATTGTTGACTTGCAGCTGTGGAGTCTGTCCACAAGACTTACCAAGTCAGTGGTCAGTGTGCCATCGAGGCACAGCCCATGATGGCCCCTAAACATTGGTTAATTTTGTACCGTTTCAGCATTCCCCATTCGAGCCCATTTTCCATGCGCAGCCGTCACAAGGGATGGCCGTATGCGTTAGGGTTGCAGGAGAGAATTCTCAGCCGCAACGAACACTCAATGGCATACCTTTACAGCTGAAAAGGGTAACGACCTCTTGAACACACTCCGCGGTCTCAGCTTTGCTTGACTGCCGCCGTCAAGAACGAAGGAGCAGAATCACAGAAGAGAAGGGCAGCTGTTCAGGCTTTTGGGCAGCAATATTATTAAAGCAGCGCTGCCATTCATGGCAGAAATCTCATCTCGGGCGCTCAGTTGACGCCGCTTTTTGGTCATGTTTTTGGCCTGCAGAATGAAAGCTAGGTTACTGTGTACCGTTTCTTCGTTCCTCTCGACCACCTCTTCTTACCAACGACTTGACCACGGCCATCAAAGAAATTTATTGCTGTTCATTAGGATCAATCTGGTACAATTCAATGGCAGGGAAGCCAGATTTGACCTGACCCTCTTCCGGCGCTCCCAGAGCTGTGGACTGCCCTTCTTTCTTCCAGCCTGGGATAAGTTGTACTGACTGTCGCTACACGAGCAATATTAGTATGTTTACCCGCGTGCGACAGTGTCCCGAGTATCGGCCACGATCAATGCCACTTTGGCGAACTGGGAAGCCGGATAACAATCAGCGAGCCCCTGGATCAGACCTGACAGCTGTCACCTTTTGGTGCCTAGCTCGGCACGCCTTTTTCTCTGCCTGAAGAATCTCACGTCCGGAAGATGGCTGCTGTCAGTTCCTGGTGATAGAGTCTCAAGCGATTTAGTCTGACTGCATTGGGATCATCCCTGTGTCTGGCAGCTTCGACATGGTATCAGTCATAAGGTAGAATCTGCCGCGCAAGAATGCTTCCCTGTGTCTCTCTACCATTGCTCGAAGGCATCTGCGGCATGTCTCGTTGAATATACACATTTTGTGGCCATTGACTTGATCACAGATTTAACACGCCAACCATGCAAAACCACATATCCTCACTGGACGGACTCCGCGGTATAGCCTGCTTTCTCGTCTACAATTTCCATTGGGCATTTGAGAATGGCTACGGCAACCGGACTGAAGGAATGGCGTCCACCGTCAACCTGTGGTGGGAGCAACCGTGGATCAGCTGGATGTACGCCGGCAAGTCAATGGTCTACGTCTTCTTCGTCATCTCCGGCTATGTCTTATCATACAAGCCATTGACGCAGATACACCAAAACCACGGTGCGACCGCGGCAACATGCTACCCGACGCTGGCATCATCGGTATTCCGACGCGGCATCCGACTCTTCCTGCCTACCATGATCGATACGCTTGTCACTGCGCTCCTAATACGAACCTCAATCTTCGAGATGTCTATCCGAACATTCTTGGACACGAAGATGAAGAAGTCGTATCTAGACATTTGGATGGGCCCGAAAAGACCAGAGGACACCATTTGGCAGGAGCTGCGCGTAGCCATCATAACATGCTGGGGATACATAGACAGCGCAGTGATACCGTGGAGCGAAAGAGAGATCGACGTCCGAAAATACGACGACGTTCACTGGACCATCCCAGTCGAGTTCAAATGCAGCATGATGTTGTTCATACTTTTGATCAGCACGGCACACATCCGTACACGAGCTCGGCTTTTCATCCACTGCTTGGCATGCGTGTATGCGTTTACGAACGGTCGTCAGGCTCTCTTCTGCTTTTTCGCCGGTATGGTTCTGGCCGAGACAGATGTCATGGCAAGGATAGCTGGCGCAGTACCCCCGCCTGCAAAAGACTATCTCCTCAATGCCCGGGATCTTGAGGCTGCAAGCCGCGAAAGCAAGGAGTTCGAGAAGGGGTATTTGCGCAGAACGATGAAAAAGCCTCGCTGGCAGAGACCTGGCCGGGCCCTTCTCTGTTTGCGGCCGACTGCATCACTGGCCCGGACGATCACCCTCGTCTTCGGAATCTACCTCAATGTGGCGTCTTTGAAACCTCAAGCAGAACCATCGATGGGTTATTCGACCGTAGTCGACAAAGTTGTGGCATCAATCTGCGGAAACAGTGACCCCGTTGAGGCCACCAGGAGTATCGGCGCAGTGCTGGTCACTTGGACGGTAGCCAACAGCACTGATACTTGCATCGGCTTCCTCTTTTCCAACAGGGTTGCTCAATGGCTAGGCAAAATCTCATTCGGAATCTACCTTACACATTTGGACGTTATTCGGATTCTCGGGCTCAGCCTGGTCCCCATCTTCTATCGAGTCGGAGCTGGAGTTGACATTCTTCCAAATCCATACATATGGCATGAAGGTGGCGGGCTATCGGAGTGGCAGATTTTCAAAGTTGTGATCTTGGGGTGGCTCACCTGTCTGCCCTTTGTCCTGATATGCGGGTACCTGTTTTGGTATCATGTTGATCAGAGAGTCGTGAGATTCTCAAAATACGTTGAGGAGAGATTGAAGATGCCCAAAGCGTCGAGGAAAGGGTGACGGAGTTCGATAATGCGAGAAATCAATACTAATAATATATTCGGTAAACGAGGCACGTCGGTACTTCTGCATTCGCTTCTGCTTTCGCTTCTGAGGAAGATACCATGTATCCATCCTGTCCTAGTTTCCTTAATGTGTCTGATGAAAGCTACCAGAATGGCGCCATAATTGCCCTGGCTGACATAATACCAACCGCCGCGGTGAGTTTCCTGTTGCAACTTGTTTTCCTCTCCACCTGCTATCTCACCTCCCCACCAAAGGGAAGAAGAAGGCTCGCATTCGCACGCTTGATCATCTACATCTCGATATATCACGGAGCAGCATTGGCATGTCGTGCTCCACGAAAAGGGACGCCGACACCTGAGAAGAGTCCGAATCCGTCCGCCACTTGCTAGCAACTCCACCTCGCTTCCTTCCGGTCACGAATCCCACCTACTGCCTTCTTCTATGCTGGCACTTGCTGCCTCAAGAGACCCATGCGGACCTTTTTCAACTGCCGGCGGGACTGCTGCAGCGTTTCTTACTTGATACTTGTCACCAGCGCTGTCAGTCAGCGCCTTGGGCCTTCAGAACCGGGTGGAAGGACAACGATGCATTTTCTCCTCTTCTCTCCTCTGCTTGGGATGGCATAGCACCCCTGCTTATGTGCCGCAGCAAGGATTTACCCCACACATATCTGCGTCCATATCCAATACGCTACAAGGTAAGTGCCTACGTTGATCCTTGGACGCAGGGTTCGTCCTCGCTCGCCGTGTTTGGAATTTCCTTAAAAGGACCGGTTTTGCCCACGTACCTCCGTCAGCTCAACTCCCCTCACCTCGACTACTCAGAACAAGCAACATATACATCTCACCAAAAGCAATCAGTACCAATTCAAGGATCAATACCCAATCTAACCTTCAACAATGGCACCTTCCCTGCACCCACTCATTGACAACGGTCTCACCAAAGGAGACCCCAACTTCTCCGGCGGCACCCTCAAATGCCACTGCAAGACCAACCCCGTCGAGGTCAAACTCAAGGGGAATGTACTACACAATCATGCATGCGGCTGTTCCCAGTGTTATAAGCCCGAAGGCGCGCTCTTCTCTATCGTCGGCGTCATCCCCGACGACCAGGTCGAGGTGACCAAGAACGGCGACAAACTGGCTGTCGTGGACGAAAACGCCACGATCTTGCGCTACGCCTGCAAGGACTGCGGGGTGCACCTGTACGGGCCCATCAAGAAGGACCATGCCTTCAAGGGCTTGAGCTTCGTGCACGTCGACCTGTCGGACGACAAGGGCTGGCAGGAGCCCCAGTTCGCCGCGTTTGTGAGCAGCTTGATCGAGCAAGGCTACCCGCCGGAGAAGATGGGCGAGGTGCGGGACAGGCTCAGGGAGATTGGGCTGGAGCCGTATGATGCGCTCTCGCCGGCGCTCATGGATGCCCTGGCGACTTTCAACGCCGAAAAGAGCGGGAAACGCAGCAGATTGTGATCGCAGATTGTGACTGCAGATTGTGATCTGAGGTGACGAGCGAGGAAGGCTGAAAAGCAGGGAGGTGTTGCCTCTGGTTCACTCACGTGGGCGAGCTCCCAAGACGTCACTTATTAAGAATACGTTCATAGTCTGAATCAAAAGTTTATCTCATGAGCAGGCGTCGGTTGTTTCGGGAGCACCGATCATTCAGAAAGATGAACCATGGCAGCCTCAGCGTCTGTATTATAGCTGATGCCACTAAGACTGATGGTTCACGGCGAAGTCAGACAAAGCACGGAAGGTTCAATTGCGCAACAGATGGCATTTCGCCTCTCATTGCCTCGCCGCAAGTTGTGGCCTTCGGTCCTCCTGAGTAGTATGTACAATGCTTTCTTCGCGGACTGCCTACAACGAGTTCTCGTACTCTAATACAGTGTATTCCCACCCTGCCCACTGGTGTTTCCAGGTCTGTAATCCGAACCCTTTGCACCCTTGGCCTGCTGGGCGGTAGGGTAGTCTGTGTGAATCTCCGGGCCACCCGCGGGACCATCGACGCCTGGCATGTAATTCTGCTGTCGGCCACGGTACCCTTTCTCCTTATTCGATTTTAATAGTTGGAGGTATCGATCTGGAGCAAAGCCGGTTAGCAAGAGCCCTCATCGTTATAACACGACTCGGGTTCGGGCTGGTCTGCGTACCTCTGTATTTGCCGCACTTCTCGAGGTGGTTGACGCCCTCGCGGATGTAGCACTTTCCTGTAACGGCGAATCTTGTCAGCCCCTGTCCCTGCATGGCTTTCCGCAGCATGAGAGCTTTTGGATGGCCCTTTCGAGAGCCTCATCTTCCAAACAAGCGCCCCAAACGGTAATCCTCGTTGGTACACCATCTTCGTACCCGCCAATTTCTGTGCTGCTGTCCCTCTGTGCTTCTAAAGGGACACCTTTAGGAATCACACGTACCCATTTCCTCGCCTACTAGTCTTTGCATCATCATCCCTACCCATTGTTCTCGTACAATCGCATCTCGGGCGTCCGTGACCGCTTGGTTGTCGGCGAAATCGACGCCATCGAAAGTAGGCGGGACCTTTGGTTTCTTGGCCAGGAACGCCTCGGACTCAGGTGTAGGCATTGTGAACGAGCCTGGGGGTAGAAGGGTGGAGATCGAGGAGGAAAGTAGTTGTAGTCTGAGGTCTCAGAGGGACGACCGGGCGCAGCTTTTCAACCCCAGAGACCTTCAACGGCTCTCGGTGGTCAATATGAGAATTTGCGTGATGAAGCAAGATACGTGAGAGCGATCGGCCGGAATGAATCGAATATATGCCCTCGATCGCTCTGCTCTGTACCCAAATCCAGCAGCGCAATGAAGCTCTCTCGTTGAAGTCCAAACCAAAGAGCTTCGAGCTAAGGCCGAGTTTGGACTAGTACATCTTGTCCTGCTACTACAGTACTTTTCTCGGTACTCACTTCTCAGTTCTCACTTCTCACTTCTCACTCCCCTCTGACAGATATTGGACAATATTGCGATCTGAAATGTATACCCCTAGCCGTGGTGAGCTCATAACTATTTGCAGCAACAAAGAAAGCCCTTTCGACCGGAAGCGGCACGATTTGCTTTGCTCTTTGCAATCCTGAGCCGATGTTGAACAGCGACTGTCCAATCATTAGCTAAGTCACACCAGGACTTTCATCTCTCCAGCAAGCGCCGCGAAAGACAGCCTCGTTGGCGGCCTCGAGGGCTGTGATCCAGGAGTCGACACCGGAGCGTCTCCCGACTCCCTGATATGCGATCGATCACCGGTCCAACCGACTGCACCCCGAAACCCGTCTGCGATTTTCGACATGGCTTCCTGCGTCGAAGTTGATATCACACTGGCCCTGCTGCTTTCCTCCTTGCATTCAGGCCTTCCGGGATCCATCATCATTGCCAATGTCGTCGAGGCTCGAAACAGCCTCCTTCCACGCTCCTGACCTCGTTCATTTCGTTCCGCAGATCTGACCATGATTCTTTTTTCAATGTCGTCTCCTATGTGGACTCGGATGAACTCAACCCGAGCGTCGCGCTCGTCTTGACATGCTGCGCAGAGGTTATCGATGCCGAAAGTATGAAGTGGGTGGTTGAGCTTTTCTGTACAGCTTGGTACGCTTGGCTCAGCCGGAGTGACCGAGAGGCTTCTGTTCGGGCATTGCGAGTTCGTGACGGGTTTGTCTGAGAATGAGATATGCCCGCATCCTAGGAAAATGTAGGTATTGTAGTAACACATTGTACACGAGTTAGGTACGACTTTGTGCAGGCTATTGTTTCTCACGAAAGCGAGGAAGGATCTGGGAAAATCATGTCGAGCAGAATCTGCTGGAAGGACATATGCAAACAGAGCCAGCTTCCTGGTATGCCATCGCCGGATCGAGAGACCATCCCGCGCGTAACCTGCGTGAGGCTGTTCTTTGTTCTCTACACTCACTAATGCCCTGAGCGGGTGTCATTATTGTCACCCATGACCTTCGGACTCGGCAAACAAATGCTCGTGACGCCGAAACAAAGTCTACAGACATTATTCTCAACTCTTTGTTTGCCTGGCCGAGAAAGGCAATGCAGCGACAGCGAAGGGAGAGACTCGAGCGTGGTTCCCACGTATTGTGCAGCGCCGCAGAACAAATGCTACGATCCATAAACTCGCGAGAACGAAGGCTCGAGATTTCTTGCGTGTAGGAGGCGTGCCCATTGCAGGCATCTGCCCGAAATGATACCAATAACCAAAGTGCTCCGCGGAGACTCTATCTTTACCGGGCTGCTAAAATATCGTCTTCCACAATGGTGCATGCACTCGCCTCGCATGGTTAACCAAGCAGTCCATGTTGCGGCTCAGTCTCCTGCTGGACTTACTCCTCTGGCGCAAGAACAACCTTTGGCCGATCGCCCTCGTCGATTGTCTCTCTCCCACCACCCAGTGCGCTCGCAACATCCGCCTTCTTCCCCGTCCAATCCTCCTTCTCCTCCTCTTCGATCTCCTTGCCCGTGCGCTCTCCACGCTTGTGCAATTCCGCCTCATGCTCCGCCGTCTTCCTGTCCATCTCGGATGTGAGACTCTCCTCGCCTGCATGTCCACCACCGCCACCCTGGCGAACAGCCTGCGCGACATCCCCCTCGCCGGCCATGCGCATCTGCTCGCCCTCCAGCTCGCTGTTTTTAGAGTAGTTCTGCGAATCCGACTCGGGGATCAAGTTCTCGGTCAGCGGACCACGAGCACCCGACCCTCGAGCGCCAGGGTGCGCGGCTTCACCGTGCTGCGAGGGGACATCGTGCGCCTTGCGGTGGTCGATGATCTGGTCGTTCGAGCTGGACGTGTCGTGGGAAGTTGATTCTTCGGTCGAAGTCTTGGAGGCTGGGTTTCTAGCTTGGTTCAGGCCGGCTTGTTGTGTCGGTTGTGAGGGTGCGTTGGGGTCGAGGTTAGACATGGTTAGGAAAGTCTTTTGGAGGGATACAAGCTCTGGGGTTTATAGCAGGTCGAGCACACAATAAGGAACGAGACCCGCTGGCTAGTTGGGAGCTGTGTGCGAAATAGGCGGATATGCAGCTGCGTTCTGGTATGCTCAAAGAGGGGTAGGCAGACTAGAGCAATGATATTTGACAAGGAGAGGGCATGCAGTTGTTTATAACTTGTGCAAGAAAAGATAAGGATTGAATGAACAATTGTGATAGTTGACCACAATGCAATTCAGAATGACTGGATCAATGCTGTCATGGAGACGCCCATCATTCACTCCTCTTCGAAGCACTTTTTTCCTGAGCAGCCAAAGTGACGTCACTGACACCATGACGAAGGCTTGAGGTGCAGCAACACCCGCCTTATGTATAGAAAGTCAGCACGTGATATTAAACACCCCCGTTACCGCCTGGTAGACTTGTCTGCCGGAAATCAGACCAGGAAACAAAGCCGAGGTTTTTCGAATAGAAAAGGGCGATGAGGTTGTTGTTTGTTTTGTATTCTCTCATCACCACCGGCCATCATGGCCCATGGTCAAAAAAATATATATGATTTTCGGCCTGGATGACCTGGACCTTGTGTCCTGCGTCTTGTCTTGTCGTGTCGGCCATGTCTTCACATCCTGATTGATCTCTCTTTCAGAGTGCTATGAGAGCACTGTCATTGTCTCCTCGCGCGTTCTCACAGAAGAAGACGACAACCTTACCGACAGCATGACCCGCTCCTCACCAAGCGCTCACTTGTCGCGACGACGACACAATCAGAGGGCTTGGCGGCAGCACTGTTGCTCGGCGTCGACGAGCATGAAGTCTTCATCTCAACTCTCAGTTCACTCGAATTCTCATTTCGAAGACAGAGTCGACTCGAGCACAACATCTTCTCCTGATCTTGATCCTGATCCTGATCCCGATCACTTTCTTCCATCAGGACTTCAACACACCTGAACACCTTCAATCACCATCTGCAAAGCTTCTTTGATCTCCTTCTTCAAACTTGAACTCCTCAGACATCGTCAGCAAAGTCGCGATGGCCGCTCAGAATCCCGTCAACCCCGCTGAGTAAGAGACTAGCCACCCCTCTACCTCCCTTGCTTCTTAACTGACTCTTCATCAGTCGCATCCGAGCTGAACAAGTTCTTCGAGCTCATTACACGAACCTCGAGGTCGCCATGGCAGTACTAGCCAGAGAGCAGAAGATCGCCGACCGGCTCACAGGAGTTCATGCATACAAATACAAGATCACCAAAGTCTCTGAGCAGGTCAGTGCCCTTTCCCTCGAACAAAACAATGATTACTCACTATAGCTTGCAGATCATTTCCAACAACCAGGTGACTCAGGTCACGGACTATATTTCGAGATGTCCAGCTGAAGTCCAGCACCTCTTCTTCCAATTCCTGCCCCTCGATGCGGACCGCGCTGCGCTCGCTCTGACATGCAAAAAACACGCTCAGACCTACGAGGCCTTGAAGGAGAAGAAGATCAAGAAGAAGATCAATGAAATCGAAGTGTCCCAGTACTTCCTACCGCGCCCACAGCGGGTCACAGAGATCCACCGCCTGCAGGTGCTTGTTCGCGTCCAGAGCTTGATACCAGCAAAGTACCGACTTTGCTTCAAGTGCAACCAATACATGGACACAACCCACCGAGACAACCGGATCAGACCTTGGGGAGGCTTGCCAATGGACAGAGTACTCGAGAGATATGGCCCAACCAAGAGGGCTATGACCCTTGGCCCACGTTGTCCCCTTTGCCAAGCGGCTGCAGACTTAGAACTGGCCAACCACCGAGCCGAGTTCAATGAGTACAAACGCAAGGCAAGGAGCATCACCATGAGATAGATTGGCCTGGAAGGACTCGAGAAGAGCAAAGCACGCTGCCAAGTGCGTGGCTAATGCCCAGGACCAATCTGGAACGACAATTATCATACGCGTGGAGAATGGTTGGAAGTTGAGATGGAGACCAAAGGTGTCTGCCGAGAGCCCAGGAAGTCCATAGGGACTTGATTGCCGTGATGGCATCGTTACTAATGCAATGCATTGATTGATTGATTCATGATCACTCCCATTTTCACTTTTCAGGGCTTTTTCGGTGATCGTCCGCGGTCCAGCTTGTCCACAAATGGCCGGTAAGGAGCTGCGACGACATGAGGCTGGGGTCGGTCTGAGCCATCATGCAACTCCTCGGCATACCCCGGGTAATGTTGCTGTACCTCGTGCATTCGATCTAATGGTTCACCGACAATATGGTATTTTGCCCACTCAATAGGAGGACATCGAAACACATTCTGCGGACTTGGAAAGCTGCCAAATTTTGAACTCTGCCCGGCGGTTGCATCCGTTGCAGATTCATCGTCAGCCACGTCGAACTCGGCCGCAGCAGGACGGGTCAAGTTGCCGCCTGCAAGATCTTTGACAAATTGCTCGGGATCTTCTAGAGCCGCTCTCTTCATCTTGTCGAGATCTCGCATATCCTGCAGCGCCTTTTGGCGTTGTAATTGAAGTACTGACAGTGCTGATCTTAGGGCAATGGCGTCAGGATTGTCGTCGAGGCTTACAGGAAGCGGCTCTGGTCGTTCGCTTATCCATTGCGGCAAGTCTCGCTGAGAGTCATCATGAGTGGCGAGGTCGGTATGCGACAATGTAGGAGTTACTGGGGAGTATGACGGTCGTTCAGGACTATGACTAGATTCAGACTCAACGGTATGTCTTATTTGTGCATGTGAGTTCTGCTGTTGCTGCCTTTCGATTTCAGGCATGACCAGCTTAATCCGCAAGGAAGGGCGTTGACCGCCAGCATGCGTATCACCTGGGTTCTCCGCCGTCATCAAAGAGGAACTTGAACGCTTTGAACGCTGCCAGGCAGCCGACACCGCCTGGTTGCAAAGCCTTGGAGTGTCGACAGGACAGATAAGAGTTCGAGCTCTGTACAGAGACTGGATTCGCAGATTTAGGGGCTGGAAGGGTGCTGGAAATGGTGGGAAACGCAAAAGACCGACGTGCCCGATGTCGACCCGGCGACTCGTTGGGGGCAAAAGTTCCGTGCAAAAAGAGATTCGAGTCCTGATGAATAAGAAATTCAGACAGTTACAGCAAGACCGCTATGGTCTCGTTGGCCTTTGATCGAGTGTGGTTTTGATCAAGATGGTTCGAAGTTAGGAACTTTGAAGTGTTGGAGGCAAACCGTCCACGTGACAAGAAAACAGGCAACATTATGACTAATCAAAGCAGGAGCCCGAGCTCCGGAACATTCCATGCTACTTCTCAGGTGTCTGGGTGTCTTCTCGACCTGATTCTTCGACGGGGGTGCTGCCTGAACGTATTCTGTCAGCCTTTCACACGCTGCCCGGAGGTTGGTTCGCAAACTGCCATCCGCTATACAAGAGCATGTGGCAGTCACCCCTGGGGGAAAAGCCGTCTCAGGTACTGAGTTACACAGGCCTTCCTTCTGACTGCGTCGTTATCCCCTCAATTTGTGCAATTCGAAGAGCTTTAAGCGAAGCCCGGGCATGGCGTTTATGACGAATTTATGGAACTTTCCAAACCTATCGAGCGCATTCACAATATGACTGTCAACCACTCATACTTCGAGGGGCTTCTTTCATGCGTGCTGACACCTTGACCTCTAGGAATACCCTGGCCAGGCAGTCCACTTCACAATGCCAATCATAACCCTGCAATTCCCCGAGTGAAAGGCTGCAGAATGCACCAAGGCCCTTGCCAGCAGTATCACGCTCAGCCTCAGAACAATCGAAACTTCTCTAACGCACAGGATATCGAGATTGAGTCTACAGAAAGTCAGCATATTGCCAGAACGTACTCCGTACCGAATCCGCATTTTGCTCCCTTGCGTTGAGCCCTCTGCTAGAACCTTCATAAGTGAGAGTCCTTTCATGCCAACCTTAAGCGAAAATACGAAAGCCACACACGCCAAATGTTGTCCATGCAGGGGCATTTCCTGCACCGTGGTTGAGAAAGAGTAATACGACGCGAGAGGCACATCCTGGACATGCACGAGCACGAGTGCATGAGAAGCACGTTGTGATCGGACCTTTTTACGTGTATCTGTCCCAAGAATGAAGGGCGTTATCAACGCCTCTCGATTCTCGACCAATCTCAGCCCCTGGAACGGCCCTTACAGGCATCTTGAGTCTTCCACGCGTCGGTCTCAACTTCGTCCTCACTCGTTGGCTTGCATTCTTTTTTAACATTCGCTTTCTCTCTTCCCCAAACATGTCATCCGGTCACCCAGTGTGGTGCCCTGAACTGCCCTGGCATGCGATTGGAATGTTCTCTGACTCAAGAATCCATGATTATCGCTTTCATTCCCCCGGCAAGGGCCGTCCACGTAGCTTGTCAAAATCTTCCCAGGCACATTCTCCATCGACGATCAAAGACGATCCTGCCACGATGCCGCTGCACCCTCTTTTTCGCCTTTTGTCAGTCAGTGTCTAGTAACCGCGAATGTTTTCAGAACTCCAGAAATGCAGTTTTGTTCTTCTAGCTGCCATCTTCCTCATCTTCTTGTCACCGTTCCCAATATATTCATCCGACCCCTCTCGCATTGCAAGGACGTTTCTTCCGAACTTCGCTCCAATCTCCACCTGCAAGATAAACGAGAACCAGCCCCTCACCACCGTCATTGTCCACTCGAAGCCTGTCGCCACCACCATTTGACAGTTCTCGTTAGCTACATCTACAACAGTATCCCTGTCAACTACCCCATGTGAGTGGGATACACTTCCGCTGCATCGGCAAAACTCCTCCATCTCTTTCTCTCTCGCCATGTCGCACACCTAGCCAATTCCTCCCTCCTCCTTCTCTCTCGGTGGTCGTCGTCGCGCAATGACAACAGCGTTGAATCATCGGAGGCCAAGTGGTGACTCCAGTGCTGTCCCCAAGCTGTCTTACCGAAATGCAAGCCCATCAAAAGACCTTGAGCCTCTGCGAGAGCTTCCAAGCGCGAACAATACTACCTCGCCCGTTGTCTCGATATCGAAGGCAGAAAAGGCGGAGCCGACTCAGGATGGCGACGACCCAGAAGCTGGCCAGCAGGACAAACCTCCCCTGAGTATCCGACAACTGCGAGAGCAGGCTCGGAGCAAGGTCCTGGAACAGACTGTGAGACAGTCGCAGCAAGAACAGCGAGCTCAGGATGCAAAATCAACCCATCCAGCGCAGCTGCCACAGCAGAAGAAAAAATCCCCGTTGTTCGGTGGACTGTTCCAGGTCAAAGAACCTACACAGGTGGCCCTGAACCAAGTCGCTGCACAATTGATCTCGCAGCATGGCTCAACGAGCGCGACGAGAGTGCCGAATGTGAGGATGGAGAAGATGCCCGATTTCGTGCCCAAGGTCAATTCGAAATGGGATGGGATCCCTGAAGGCGTTAAGAAGAGAGAAAAGGATCGAAAACAAAGAGAAAGAGGCCAAGGTAGCTCGACCAGGCGTGATTCCGGGATCTACTCCGACTACGAGTTTCCGAGTCAAGAGGACAGGGATCGAGGACGAGGCCATCTGAACAGCCGCAATTCCAGCTCGACAACTGGTTCCTTTGGTAGTCGCGGAAGGTCGAGTGGTTCCCACACGAACTCGACGCGAGCTCGCTTCTACGCTCCATCGGTCAATTCATCCGGCGATTTGGCTTCCCAGCAACGGACAAATCATGCTTGTGTTCGAGCCTCTTCTTTTCAGTCAAATTCGGCCAGCAATCCCTCTGACGCTGGTCTGGCAGAATCTCCTCTCGAGATATCAGCTCCTTCCCCTGGCATCCCATCATTATCCGGCCCGAGTGGTCCTGTGAGATCTTCAGAGTACCAAGTCGGCGATGCACGAATGCCTTCGTTGAAAGGTCTGAATCCTATCCATGAATCTCCTTCGCCAAACATACGAACACTACCTAAAATTGACGCCGCACCATCCCCTGAGACGTTTTCTTCCCAATCGCCACAAGAGACTTCACCAGCAAGCCGGTCTCCACGCCCAATGCATTCGCGGTATGACACTGTAATAGGGGACGAAGTGACATTGACCTCCTCCGGTCCAGGGGTGTTGGGACCACCTGCGGCATCGAAGAGCTCTCGTTTCACTGTCGCTCAGGGGTTTCCAGCTGGGGAAGCACGAGAAATGGTCCTATTGGACGACGAAGAAGAGCCTCCTCCGGTGACTGACTTGCCCCTTCGACCGTCGGATGCAAGCGAACAAACACCTGTGAAGTCCTCGTTCGCAACTCCTCGAAAACACCAGCATCAACGATCTGACAGTTCGCGGTTCCGTTTGGCACTGCGCCCAGGTACGCCCTCCAAAAACAATGCGACATCGCGGGATACGCAAGTCAAGGACAAGTCACCTCTTCGGACATCCACCGATGGCTCTGAGGGCAGTCCACGGGGCCTCCGCAGCCCACGATCAAAAGTCTCCAAATCGTTCAATATATTCAGCAAAGAAAAGGACTCGGACGCGGTATAGGTTAGCCCATTGCTGCATCAGCTTCTACTCGACAGCAACCTTTTTCTCGCGTCCATCTCTCACAAATCTCAACAGTAGCGAAAAGCAATTGCGGCATATCTAGGCAATTGTGGGTTTAGCAAGGCGCTGGGAGCTCTTCCTCTTCTAATGTACTTACGCTCACGAGTGACGACCATTGTTGAAAACAAGGAGATACCCAAGGGTTGAAGTTAGCAATCGTACATAGGAAATTTGAGCATGGTATCTTCGTTTCTGCGCACGAGACGAGTGTGAAACGCTGAAAAACCTGTTCGACTCCTCGCATCGTGGTGTGATCTCCGCAGCATATACGGAGTACTCGTCTGACTTTTTTTCTTCTCCGCATCCGCCACAAATTTCGAGATAAGCCATTGAACCAGTAAATACAAAGATTCGTCCACCCTTTTCTTGCAACCAACGACGAGCCTGACATTCGAAGGATGAAACGCAAAGGCGTCGAGGCCGAGCAGCCTCCTCTGAAAAAGCGCAATACCTCGAGCGATGCTCCTCAATGGCTACAATCTGCCTTCCGACCTGACCTGTTTAGCGACGACACCGTTCAATCATTCCGCAAAAGTTACACAACTTCGAGCCCATATCCTCATGCCGTCGTGCCTTCTTTGATTCAAGAAGCTCTCCTACGCTCCGTCCGAAGCGAAATAATCTCCCACATCCACTTCACTGCCAAAGAAACCGACATCTATCGCATCCACCAGTCCGGAGACCTTGCAAACTTGTCCAACCTCGACGCCGAGTCCCTCAAACACCTCCCCAGCCTCGTCACCCTTCGCGATGCCCTGTACTCGCCCGAGTTCCGAGAATGGGTGTCTACGGTCACAGGTGCGGGCAAAGTGTCCGGCAAGAAGACGGACATGGCGGTCAACGTGTACACTCCGGGCAGTTACCTCCTTTGCCACGACGACGTGATCGGCAGCAGGAGGGTGAGTTATATCTTGTATCTGACGGATCCAGATCATCCCTGGCAGCCTGAATGGGGTGGCGGCTTGAGGTTGTTCCCGACCGAGACGAAGAAGAACAAGGCCGGGGAGGACATCCAGGTTCCTTTGGCCGAGCATAGTGTCAATATCCCACCGTCGTTTGGACAGTTGAGCTTCTTCGCTGTGCGGCCTGGCGAGAGTTATCATGACGTGGAGGAGGTGTACCATGGACCCGACCCTGAGGCTGACGGAAAACGAGTACGCATGGCGATCAGTGGATGGTTTCACATCCCGCAGGAGGGCGAGGAAGGATTTGAAGAGGGCATCGAGCAGGCACAAGCACAGAAGTCAAGTCTGGCACAGTTGAAGGGGGCAGCGAATGAGTTTGATGAACCACAGTTGATCTTCCGACATTTCGACGAGCCGAGACGGGTGATGGACAGTCATGCCTCTAAGGAAGAAGTCGATCCAGGCGATGATCAGGACGCCGAGGACGAGCTACTCACCGAACAGGACTTGACGTTCTTGTTGCACTATATGACGCCGAGCTATCTTACGCCAGATATGATTGACGACTTCAGGTCGTCTTTTGTAGATATGTCTGTGCTCCAACTTGAACAGTTCTTCAATGCGACCTTCGCGAAGGAGTTGAAAGAGTACATCAGTGCCGTCGAGCAGGACGCACAGGATGCGAGAACCTCAGAGTCGAAGTCTCACCCCTCGAATTGGAGTATCGCTCGACCGCCGCATAAACACCGCTATGCTTACCTGCAGGGTGCAGAGGCACTGCACAGAGATAAGACGCCCGTGTCCAAGATCCTGACTGACCTGCTTCATTCACACGCCTTCAAGAAGTGGTTAGCCTTGGTCACGGGGCTGAAGACGAAGGGTCTGATCCGCCAAAACGCCATCGCAAGAAGGTTCCGACGCGGAAAGGACTACGCTTTAGCGAATCCCTTCAATGGAGAACAACCACAGATTGAATTCACCATCTCTATGACACCAAGCCGAGGCTGGGAGAAGGCCGAAGAAGAAGACGGCGAAGAAGGTGATGCCGAGAAAGCAAAGAAGGGCTTCCAGATGGCAGAGAAAGCATTGCACAATGGCATGCCGCCTGTGGACAACGGCGAGGAGGCTGAAGGCAAAGGCAAAGGCAAGGCCAGAGTTGTTGAGCCTGAGAAAGTCCAAGTGTCGACGCCCACTGAACCCGACTACGGTGGTGAGGAAGTGTACATGGCAGGCGACGATGATGATAATGCTTCAGTTCATTCTAGATCGTTGCCGAATGTGGGCAAGAAGGCAGATCCAGCGGTCTATAAGTCTTCGATGGGCGAGAACGACGAAGATGATGGGATATTGTTTACGAGTCCGCCGGCGTGGAATCGATTTAGTGTTGTGCTTAGGGACAAGGGGACGCTGAGATTCGTCAAGTATGTGAGTCAGGCGGCTCAAGGGGATCGGTGGGATATCAAAGGCGAGGTTGAGGTCAGTGAGGATGCGTGGGATGACGGTCCTGAGGATGAAGAGGGCGGAGCAGAAGACGAAGACGAGGAGGAAGATGACGAGGACGAGGACGAGATGGATGATGAAGATGAAGATGAAGATGACGATGAAGATGGAGATATTGAAGGCGATGGTGAAGAAGGGGAAGGCGCATCTGCCGAGGAGAGATACCAAAGGCGATTTGGCTAAGGAAGCTGTACAGAGTATTGTGTAGAGGAATCCGGCCGATGCTGGACAAAAGGAATTCGTCGCCACGCCCTGCTGGTCGTGCTATCATGCAATCTTCTCGGCTGGAACGGCTTCACCAGACGGCAATTCACCTCATGCGCATTTGGCCAGCGCCGGGTTTGTCTTGTCGGCGTCGTCTTCATTGCCAAATGTGTCTATCTCGCCGTCCGTGGCCAGTCCTCTCCTGCCCAGAGCTTTTCATGGCTTCCCTCTGGCACTGCTCAAATCTTGCAACCGTCAAGGATGGTGAAAAGACTTGAGTCCTGTCGTTTTCGATCCGTCCCTAACTTGTATCTTGCACACATCTTCACAAACATGTACCCCGGAAGGTAGTTAGTGTCTGCTATCCCCCCAGCCCTTCAGGTTCTCAACCTGCGGCACTCCCGAGGGCGCCCGGACAATGACCTGTTCAAAAGCGTAGACACCGGT
This sequence comes from Exophiala xenobiotica, assembly GCF_000835505.1. Classification (NCBI taxonomy): domain Eukaryota; kingdom Fungi; phylum Ascomycota; class Eurotiomycetes; order Chaetothyriales; family Herpotrichiellaceae; genus Exophiala; species Exophiala xenobiotica. The sequence continues at coordinate 3,522,007 of NW_013562493.1, read as the reverse complement.
CAGTCAGTTGTCAGCCAGTGCAAAAGGTTTCGCGAAGTGTCAAGCAACCATCTCCATAGCAAGATCTAGTCAAGCCTTTGCCCGGAATCCCCATTCTTGTCTCTCCCTTGTCTTGGGTCCTAGTCTGCTCCACCTTTCCCGCTTTCTTGCAAGAGCACGACATGTAGATCCCGTGAAATCCGAATGCTGGAGATGTGATTCCCCCCAGCCGCCCAGAAAAAAGAAAAGAGAAGAGAAGAGAAGAGAAAAAGGACGAGAGGGAAAGAGAGGTCGGCCACTTACCCAAACAGCCTCGTCCTCGCCATCATTGACCTCCTGATGCTCGCGGTACGCCGGGATGAGGGCCCAATCGCCGGGCTTAAGATCGTGCCTGGTGTCGCCGTCGCTGTCGTTCGACGAGGTGACCAGGCTCCCGTGCCCACTAACCGCGTACACGATCGTGTCCTGGCTGCCGTGGTGGTGCACGGCCGAGGCGGTGTGCGGCTGTGCGCGCATCAAGGTCCCGCAGATCGAGGGCGAGAGGTTGACTATGGCGGTCTATTGTGGAATTGACCGGAGGAATCGTTAACAACCTCTTTTCCTTTTTGTCTCACTCGTCTGTCCGACTGTTCCCCAGAGAAGTCGCCGACAGGTCACAAACTGACGCAGGCTGCCTTTCGCGACCAAAGGAACACAGCATACATATATACGTACCACTCCGTAGAGGTTGTAATATATGCGGGATGGCTTATGCTTCTTTTGCGAATCGTGATCGTGGAAGGGTGATGGCTTGCTTACCTGCCTCTCCATCCCCTCCGTCTGCCCATCCTTGCCGGTCTTGACGTCCTCGGCGAGCGTAACGTGCACGGGACGAGGATTCTTCCTGTCGTCTTCTTCGGAACACATCCTTCTTTCCTTCCTTCTTTCTTTCTTTCTCGAAACTCGTATCAAATTCGCGGAATTTGTGATAAACTACTAGTATACCTGGTACGCGTACGCGTATGAATGGCGGGTACTAGTATTGATGCAGTAACCAGAAAAAGACCCCCAACAGTTCTTTGACGGGATCCTGCTACCGTAAGAGTTCGAAGGGGGTGCTCGCGTTCTTAAATACCTGGTACCAGCTTGCCAGTACTACTAGTACTCCTGCAGCGACGCAGCGATGCCCAGAAGAGAGTACAATAAGATGGCGGTGATCGGGCGCGGGTCAACGCCGATACTCTGGTCAGGTAGTCCTTCAAATTGGAGCGGAGTAGAGCAGAGTGAGCCAGAGCACACGTCATGCTTCCCTACAGCATATACCTCGCCCCGGATTGGATGGCCCACCTGAAGTGAACGACCATAGGACCATCACTCCACCGCGGCGTCGATAATCCATATGCAGATACTTTATCGAGCTGCTCCCAATGTCCCGACCATAAAATGCTTTCTGGCGGCGACTTACTCACAGGGTTACATGCGTTGGTGGACAGGCAGTCTCCCCTCCGGAAGGGGTATCAAACATCGAAAGCAAGGACGAGATGGCGACCGACCATAGTCATTTTGTCATTCCGAGATTTGTTCTATTCACCTATCATGAGCATAAGCATGACGCATGTCACTGTCTCATAGCGTTTCTCGTCCTGATCTTGCGCTGACATTCGAGTCGGCCTGTTCCTCGATAACCCGGTTTCTCCGGGGCATTTTGAGAGCCCCTGCTCGATCCTCTTCGACGCAGGGAAACCGGTCGAGAACCAACCGGAGACTCATCGGAGACTCATCAAGGATGTGACATGCCCGGCTTATCATCGGTCCATTCACATACTGCACAGTAATTCCGTCTATGCCCAACGCCTGCAGTGCCGCATGGTTTATCTTTTTGTTTGAATAAACACAATGAAAATGCAGCGTCATCAATTTCGTCTCATTAGAAAAAACATCAGACTCCCAGCCGGCCCAAGTCTAGATGTATCGCCAGGCAGTCATATGCCAAAAGCAAACAAGAGCAAATGACATTATGGACAGCTTTACACCTGGCCCATAGACACCATCTTCTTCCGGAGGTAGTTCTTGTACTCGCCAATGGAGCCGTCCCATCGTCGGACAGTCTTGTTCTCACACACCATGATATCCTTGGCAATCTTGTCGAGCAGTCTGCATGAATGTTAGCCTAGATTCAGTAGCAAGAGCATCGGAAGAGAATGATTACCGGAAATCGTGCGAAACCACAACCACACCCCCAGAGAAAGCCTTGATGGCATCGGCTAGAGAGTCGATGGTAGGAATATCAAGACCGTTGGTCGGTTCGTCAAGCAGGAGCATGTTAGGGCCTTCAATTGCCAACAGTGCAAAGACCACACGAGATCTTTGACCTTCTGACAAGGTGCCCATCAGAGCGGTCTGGGACTCACCAGACAAACCGTATCGACCGAGCTGTTGTCTCCAGTATTGGTAATCTTGCGAGACGGCTGGATACTTGTCTCGGACGAAGTCAAGGGCTGATTTGGTCAAGTCGAGCTGATCAGCCGAATGCTGGGAGTAAAGACCGAGCTTCAAGTGAGTGTGTCTGCTGACGGAACCGCCAGTCGGAGAAAGCTTGCCGGTCATGATTCGCAGCAAGGTGGATTTACCAACGCCATTGGGTCCGACAAGGGCCATTCTGCTGTCCATGTCAACACCCAAATCGAGGTGTTCGTAGAGGTTGTCTTCCTTCTTGCCAGAATAGCTGAATGTGACATCGTCGAAAGACAAAACTGGGGGGGGCAGCTTCTCGACATCGGCGAATCGGAAACTGAAGACTCGGTCTTGCGCGACGGGTTGGATGAAACCATCAGCCTCCATCTTGTCCAAGATCTTTTGTCGTGATTTGGCTTGTCGAACCAGGTTGGCGTATGTACCAGCCGAGGCAATGAACTTCTTGATATGGGCAATTTCTTCTTGTTGCTTGAGGTATGCCTTTTGCTGATTGGTCTCATTTTCTGATCGAGTCTTGATGTAGGAATCGTAGTTTCCACCATAGTAGATGAGCTGCTGGTGTCTCATATCGATCATGTTGGTGCAGACACCGTTCAAGAAATCCATCGAGTGGGAAACCAGAATCAAAGTCTTGTCCCATTTCTTCAGGTATTCTTCGAGCCACACGCAAGCTTCGAGATCGAGATGGGCAGTAGGATCGTCGAGCAGAAGCAACGAGGGCTTGACGAACAGGGCTCTTCCAAGGGCCACACGCATTCGCCAACCACCGGACATGTCTTTCGTCTTCTTGTGAATGGTCTTCTTGTTGAACCCCAAGCCGGTGAGGATGAGTGAAGCCCTGGTTTCAAATGTGTTGGGGTCCATGGCTTCGGACCGTTCGTAGATCTCCATCAATGTAGGACTTTCGGGGCCTTCTTTCTCGAGAATCTCCTCGGCCAGATCATCCAATCTCTTCACCTCTTTTTCTGCCTCTGTAACGACATATTCGAGGGCGCCCATATCAGTGGCCGGTGCACCCTCGTTCAGTAGATAGATATCGACGTGCTCCGGGAAGGGGTATTCCCGCTTATCAATAGCCTTCAGAAGCGTGGATTTGCCGCAGCCGTTTTCACCCAACAAACCGTATCGTCGACCAAAGTTGACTTCAATGGTGGAATCCTGCACAAGGACCTTGCCGTGGAAGACCAAAGAGGCTGAAGTGATCTTGACGTCTCGACTGGCTTCCTGTGAGGCCAAAACACCGGTTGTGACTCGATCTGAAAGACCGTGCTTGTCCATTTGCTCGGTCAATTTCTTGACCTTGTCCATCTGGGCGGCGTTCGTTGCGGGAACGTCGAGCTCATCCTCGTCAAGCATAGGAGGGTCATCGTCGCCAGCGACTGAGGAGGCTTTGGAGCCGTTCGTTGAGGCATTCTTGGAAGACAATTTTGAGGCGGCGGTCTTCTTGCCTTCGCCCTTTTCGGCCTTCTTGGCCATACGAGCGGCCTTGGAAGCAGAGACAGGCATGGCGGCTTGTGTTTAGTGGATTTGATGGACAGGAAGGTATATTTGGATTGTAGAGAAAACTTGGGCGGTGTCGACTAGGCTTATCGTCTATCGCAGGCAGGGGGAACAGTGAAGACTCAATAATAGTCTCCCACAAACGGATGGCGAAGAAGGCCAAAGAATCGATGAAGAGCAGTCAGTCGAGGCCAACGAAAGCCACGGTACACCAAAGAATTTCCAGGTTGAGAAATGGGCAAGGATCTCAAGCCCTTAAAACTTCACTTCAAAATTCCTCAACTTACGTAGTGGCGGCGGGGGAGATTTTCGCCTCTCAGGCGGCGTGCACGTGCAGCCAATGGAGACTGCCGCAGACTAAGCCTACGGCGGAACACATAGTCAAAAAGAGCAAGGCTCACAAGGCTGAACTTCAGCCGATCAGTTTGTCGCCATATCAAATCATGAGCAATGAGCAATACCATTACCATTATTATATAAGCTCCGAGATCTACGCCGGCGCCTGTTATTCCCAGCGTCTTCGGACCTATCTGTAAAATGCTCTGTATCGATGGCCCGGCTGTACCCATCCACCTGTATCTAATATTCTTTCCTATACATTTCATCTAACTCTTATCTATCCGCCACGTCTGTTCAACGAACTTCTACTTCTCTTCCTCACTCCACCCTTCGGTCTGGGCAACTCACTATGACTTGGTCTTCGTCTCGCCGGCCCTCCAGTCATCAGACTGGCACCATCAGGAATATCCTTGCGGTTCGCTGGTGACGTCTCTAATTCGTAGCTCTGGCCCCTTTCCAGGGTATCATCGACAACCGCAGTCTCGTTTTCCTCGGGCGTACTTGCCTCGCTCTCGCCATACGCCCCGCCGACGCTCTCCATGACGAATGAGCCTGCTGTCGGCGCGTCAAGAGCCCTGAGCTCTTCGTCCCGAAACCACTTCGGCATCAACCACGAGCGTGCCACAATCAGTAAGATCAGAAACACAGGAAAGCCAATGGCGGCGATCGTCTGGGATATGGCGAACGTCGCGCCGAAACCAATGAGCTCAATCGCCACGAAGACCCATATCGCCAGTCTCCTATCAATCCGCGCCAAAGGGTCCGTCGCATCGGTCAAATTGTTGTCACGCGCAAGGAAGAGCAGTTTCTGCGTGATCCCGTTGCCCTGCAGCGCCTGGACGCCCATGACGAAAAACAAGCCTGCAAGCACACCTTGAGGGATCAGGTGCAGGACAATCAGAAGTGGACCAGACATGGTGACTAGGAACAAGAGTCCCTGGGCTAGATTGCTCATACGCTGTTCGACAACGTGGTCTACCACACGAACGGTGTGACCTCGAGCCTTTTCATCCACGACTTGCCGTGTGGCGCAGAGGGCGGTCGTGTGAAAGGGCGCTTGTGGGATGAGGCCGTTGGGGAAAGGAATGCCCAAGAGGCCGGCAACACCAGTGCTCAGGCCAAGCAGAAAAATATCCCAATGGAAGCCGGGTGGCTTACGCAGAGGAAATTCGCTGCCTTGAGCAATGAGTGAGGAGACTAATAGGATCAGTCGAGGTTTGCAAGGCGAAGGGTCGTGGTAGGCTTACCGTTGTGGTCAAACCAGAAGAGAATTGTCAGCAGAAGCGCAAACGGGATAGCCAGAAAGACCTCTCCAACACTAATATCCCAAAAATGCACAAACCAGCCACGATCGGTGGTGGGAAAGAACGACTTGCTGGTAGGAAGTGTCTCTAGGTGGACATCTTTCATGTGGCCGATGTGGACGAAGCCGGTAAAGAAGATAATCGTGAGTGGCGTACCGTAATCTTCGATGAATTTCCTCGGGATGTGGTGTAGCAGATTGCTGGCTCCGAGAACACCACATCCATAAGCAAAGCCTAAAACGAGCAAACTGACCATGATGGAAAGATATGCGCTCTCTCCGCCAGCTAGACCCCATTGCCGAGTGAGAACCTGGATGCCCTTTTGCAGATAGATGAAGGCCACGTAAAAACCAAAAGTATCGCAGCTGAATCGGGTGACGTATGTCAGAAAATTGCAGCTATTGGTGATGGCCAGCAGCCAATGCATGATGAGCGACCATATGCCGATCCAGGCCATGAACGCGAAGTAATTCGTGCCATTGGGGACGACGATGTCGTAGACAGTATAGGAGAAGACTGTGATCGGACCAGTGACACCGACAATGACTAGTGGTTGTGCTGCAAAAAGAGAGAATATGACACAGGCCATGACGGAGGAGAGAAGGACTTCGTTGACACCATACGAATTATGGGTTTTTGTGAACATGTCGAGCGAGAAAGCCAGTGCTGGAAGGATACTGTAGCGATATATCAGCTCAGAGTCGCCAAAGCAAGATTTCGAGAGTAGTCAAGAGGCCTCGATTGCAGGCTGGAGGAAAACATACTTGGCGAAATACATATATACTGTGGCGGGCACCACCCTGTAATCCCAAGCATCTCGCCAATCACTCCAGTAGTATGGTGCCCGTCTCTTGACATCATTGATCATGCCTCTGAACCACCGAATTTTATACCATTTCGGCGTTCGGCGATGGGAAGACCTCGTTGTTTGGCGCGTGACATGCTCCGACAAGTGCTGTATCTCGTCAGGGTCGGGCCGAGAGCGAGTCGAATGAAGGGACAACCGGTGACCCGTACGTTCCCATGGTTTCTGCTGTTGACTGGAATGGGAAGAGGACCGACGTCGCAAGGAAGGTGCAGTGTGAGAGGGTGTGCGCGTGATGATGTCGGTCTGGGTCGTCATGGTGTGTGCTTTCCATTAAGCAGTAATTGTTTTGGGATGCTGTCGTATCAACGGACATTAGAGAGCGAGGGTTGGGGCCTTCTCAAGGGAATGAAAGATTCGGGAGACAACAGATCAAGAGTAAGCGTTATAGCCATGCCTTGACCAAGGCAATCACTTCGTAAACGTCAATATCGAGAGTTGCCACGAGTACAAGCAAAGACTGAAGATGCGGCGGACCGTCGCATTGGAGTTTTAATTCCTTAGTACCGACCACCACTGACCATGCGGGGAAGCCTCTAAGCCTCTAAGCCTCTCACCCTCTACTACGTATTCTCAGGCCTTTGATGATGTCAGCAACGAGCTCGTTGAGCCTCACCAGCCGTACACAGTACTCCGTAGTCGGAGTAACTATCCGTATTTCCCGATACCTTTCACCCCATCATTACACAGTCGCACCCATATCTCTTCTAATCCGCCAATTCCGTGTGTCAACAGAGTTCTCCAGACGTCAGGGACTCCAGTCTCAGCTGCCTGGACTCTGCCGTGAATGGCTTGCATTGGTGCATCAAACAAATACCATTCCACTCCTTCTACAACGATCACGTTGGAGGCAAGCTGAGCCCGATATATCTCGCTTCTTCTCCTGAGAGTATCCTTTTAATGCCGAAGAACAGAAAAGAAAAAGAGGCAGGAAGCGGCGTCCAGTATCATTCCAAGTGTTCAGCAACGAACTTCGTCAAGATGATCTGTTAAAGCAGCCTGAGCTTTCCCGGTCATCCGCAAAAGCAACACCGCGATGCGTCAAGCCCACGGTAAGGAACCCGTCGCATTGATTTTGAAGGCGCTATACCCCATCCCGGATTCATCCCGCCAGTATATGTTACTCTCCACCTGCTCGTACGGACCGTAGTACATCACTCTGATATCATTACTAATTCCTCCACTCTTTCCACCGTCCTCCCCCTCGTAGACCAATGCCCCATTTCCTACGACGCTCTCTGCCATTCATGACCAAGTCAATCCAAATTCATACTCTTCCCCAAACCAAAAACAAAAACCCAAGTCTACGGTTAAGCCAACAAGCTCGACATCTAAGTAATAGTACCGCCCACCTAGGTGCCGCCGCCAGCATGTCTCGCCCAGATATCACACTCTACACCGACGCCACGCCCAACGGGATCAAAATCTCCATCGCGCTCGAAGAGCTCGGCATCCCGTACAAGACCGAACACGTCGACATCTCGACCAACCGGCAAAAGGAGCCGTGGTTTCTGGAAATCAACCCCAACGGCCGCATCCCGGCCCTGACAGACACCTTCACGGATGGCCAGAAGATCCGCTTGTTCGAGGCCGGCAGCATCCTCGCATACCTGGCCGACCAGTACGACACGGACCATAAAATCAGCTACCCGAAAGGTACGCGCGAGTACTACGAGATGAACAACTGGTTGTTCTGGCAGAACGCGGGTCTGGGCCCCATGCAAGGCCAAGCAAACCATTTCGTCCGCTACGCGCCTCAGAAAATCGAATATGGCATGAAGAGGTACGTCAACGAGACGAGACGGCTGTACGGCGTGCTGGACAAGCACCTCCAATCGTCCAAGTCCGGGTTTATCGTAGGCGACCACATCTCCATCGCCGACATCACGACGGTCGGATGGGTCATTTGGTCTGGTTGGGCCGGCGTGGATATCGACGAGTTCCCGACCTTGAAGAAGTGGGAGGAGATGCTGAGCGAGAGACCCGGTGTAAAGAGAGGTTGTGACGTGCCCAAACCGTTGAATATCAAGGAGAAGTTGAAGGATAAGAGCAAGGTTGACGAGTATGCCCAGATGGCGAGCAAGTGGATCATGCAAGGCATGGAGGGCGACCACAAGAAACATGGATCGTAAAGCGGCGATAGACATAGAGACAGAAAAGGTGCGACTAGGCTAATGTCAATGGCCTACTTACCTCATCCCAGTGGACTTGTGTATCATGGCCTATCCTGCACAGCGCCAGGTTAGCCGACGTCGTGTCGGCGTGGATTTCCCGGCAGCTTGATATACTCCATCTTGCAGCCACGGGCAGACTTGCTCGCTTGCGTGCTTGCATCATCTCTTGCAGTAACGGACACGTGAGCTAGCTCTTGCGTTGCTAGGGCCACATCATACTGGCTTGATGCCTCTCTATGCCGCCATCACCGCATGGTTGCATTGACGATCGACATTGGTGCACCTTCTGGGTCGGTTCTCGTACCTTGCATTTCGTCGCGTAGACGGTGGCCGAGGTGGACTGTTGACCGAGCGAAGGTAGGCGAGGAAATTGTCGGAAAGGTCTACATCTGCGAGAAGTCTTCTTTCGCTTGGCTTGTTCCGGTCAGGTGTTGTAGCATCGACCAGGTCAAAGGCCGGCGTCCGGAAGCAGTGTACCTCGTCAGGCATCTGCGGGTGTGGGTAATTGTACACTGTCCGACTCTTTGATTCAGTCGTTGCGTTAAGCATGAACGCAAAACGGCAGGAACCGTTGTCATAATTAAGACTGGACGCTTGTAAGGGTCGTCAAAATTTCCTCATAGTTTGTAAGATGCTGGAACACAGGCAGTGACAGCACATAGGCACCCCAAAAAGGGCATCACTGAATGCAGTTATTACCTGAATGACAAAGTCCCACAGCTTCCGCCGAATCTTCTGTAGCATAATCAATGTTACTTGATCTGAGGCTGATTTTCCTATCATTCAGCCTATTGCCAGGCTCATTGCAGGTCTTCGGTAGCCTCTGACGTTGACGCCTGGTAGGGGGTATTCCAGTTGAGAAAGCAAGCCAGTTTTGCACGTGGGAAAAAGGGAACAATCGCAACAGCGACGTTGCAGGATGTTACCTTGCTGAATGACAACGGCGTTGTCATCACCAGAAGCACATTGATTGGGGATGAGAACCTCTGTACTAGACAGGGCCGCATAGTAGCCCGACCTATGCATCGAAGGTTGCGGAGAGACGAAGGATTGGAAAATTCGAAACAGCTTCGAAAGCTAAAGCGTCTGCTCCACGCCCCAAGTTGGGAAAAGGTACCGTATCAAAATCCTTTCGCGGGAGATCAGGATGCAACATGTAGCTGTAAGTCGAATGCATGTCACGCTGTGCTCGCTTGCTACCTTGGTCGCGAACCGTCGGGAATCTTGCATACCAGGGATAAGGTGGTAAAGTGTGGCTGCACCGCACCCTTACCAAGCAAAGGTTTGCACTGCAACAGGTCGAGTTTTGAAGTCGTCAATACTAGTATGCTTAGTCGACATTTGGCGAATTAGGGTGATGGGCACACATTCCGATTGTAGAGGGCAGCCACGAATGGTAATCGGCAGATCCTAACCTAGTCGACCCATATTCGCCTATATTTCCCTAGGATCACCGACAAAGCCTGGCCGGTGAGCGGGATGAGTGCTTGCTCAGTAAGCCAGTTTTGACGTTTGCCAGCCAAAACCTGCGAGATTGTGATTGGTCTCTGCGGGCCGGAAAGAACGGTGAGTAGTGTGCAATTACTCTGGATGAGCGTGGATGAGGTTTGTCCCTGTTTGCGTCAGTTGATGTACAAGGACTGTGAAGGAGTTGCATTGCTCTGAAAAATGCAGCTGGATAGGAGGAGACCCGCACGGATATGGATCTGGCATCCTAAGGGTGCTGTCACTGCGGCAGATACCTTGTTCATGTTTTGTGACGGCTGTCGTGACTGTTCATGACGACACAACATGTGCGTTCTACACAAGGCAAAGGTAGACCAGCCCAACTGCTACGCGTACCGAGCTTTCAGATGCATCGACGATGAGCTTTAAGCTGTCTTTTCGAGATCGGGATGGTACCCGGCTTCGGACGCCAAAAAAACTCCAAGTGTTGCTTGCGTTACTTGTGCTACGATCCGTGGAACTTGTCGAATTGACAGAAGATGTGTGCTTTGACAGAGATAGATCTCGATGGGGGCTTGTGGTGTACGAGCTGAGACAGGCGATGCTATTTCTCGGGTCTGGTCTCCGTGGAAAAATCGTGCGTTGCTGTTGCATGCAAGCTCGCGTACTCGGGTTTGTTTAGCCAAGCTGCGTAAATGAATGACCCCTCGGTCTCGGGATGAAGGATTAAACGAAAGGCCAGTTTCAAGATTGTACGGGGTTTGCAGAAGGACTGGTGACCGAAGCTGATTCGATACGGAGTACAAGGTCAGCAGGTACTGGCTTATTCCACGTGACGCTCATTCAACTCCCAACTAGGTGGCAAGCATCGCCTGACGATTGTGTCATGTCACTGCCAATCACTTCACGGGCCAGGCCTTTCCTCCGCAACATCCGCATTGAAGTGCTGTACACAGCATTACAGTCTGTCTCATTCACTTCCTGTAGGGAGTAGCAGAAGGGCGGCAAGGATGTCTACCTTAGTAAGTTGCAGCAGCTACGATTGTGGCATCAAGTCACCGTGTCCCTGTACGGAGGAAGACGTTCGAGAATATGAACGACAATCGGTCCGCGAAGTCGTATGTATTGGTACGAGTAGTGCATGCGGATCAGTCAGCAACACGCTTTACAGGGATGAGCATGTGCAAGACGTGGAGCTCAGCCAACCGCCTGGATGACCGCCAAAGAGGGGTGTTAGGCAGCGCACTCTCTACAACAGGCATGGGTGCATGGGGCAACTATGCCGAGGACCTCGTTCGTTCGGCCGGAAGGGAGGAGAACCTCTACACAGTGTCGTTCGTGATCGTTCCCCTACTTGTATTTGGCAAGATTCGAAGGATCAGCATGCTCTGCCACTCTTGCTAAAGTGAAACGATGGTCGATCAACACATTTTTGGACCCCAACGAAAAGGGCTAGCACAGCAGAGAAAGAGTGCCAGGCAGGTGCCAGGGAAAAGGAGGGCACGCCTGATCAGCTGTAATGAAGGGGCCTGAATAATCTGCCCAAGGAGGAGGGGGTCAGCCTTTGGTGTTGGCATTTTGGGTTGTCAAATTAATACCACAATATAAACGATATACGAGGAGATGAAGCAATGTGTTTGGCACGCCTCACATATGCTGACCGATGATGGTACTCGTACTCGTGCGAATGTGTGGGGATAAACGATGCAAGGGTGTGAAAAACTGTCATTTGCTCTGCATTTCTCGACAGAATGAGGAAATCGGTGATTTGTAGTAATTGTAATTTCCAAGCAATGCTTATACAATCACAAAAAATGTCGGAAACCTGCGAATCTGTTTGGTCGGATTGGGATTTGTGATTCAGTAAGCCACTCTGCCTTACATTTCGCGAGCGACCTACGGATATGGATACCAAGGCGACAAATCACTCCCTCGGTGTCCTTCCTGCAAGGCGAAATCCAGTAATTCAGAAAAACGCACGCTCGGAAATAACGTGCATTTCCCCAAGACCTTGAGCAAAGTCCAGGTGACTCATTTTGCTTGCCACGGCGAGCCCGAAAAAAAAAGCTCATTTTCTTCCGAGAAGGCTACATAGTAGTAGTACAGTGGACTCTTGTTGGTGTTGGCGTTGGTGTCCAAGTGATCTTACTTCTACTCCGTACAAGAAAAAGAACCGCGAAGAAATCCATAACGAAAGGTCCCATGGAGCTTCCATCGTGTAGTATAGTACCCGTATCCGTACGAAAAAACAACAGTGTTCACTTGACCACTTTTTTCGGTCGGAAAGAAAGCTGACGCCCCGGGCCCGAGAGGCGCGAGCAGACAGGAACGAATAGGATGGTAACCAGTGCGAGGGCGCTAGAGGTGAGAACTTTTTTGTGCATTGAACAGGCGGAGCACTTTTCGTCCGTAAGAACGAAAAACCCGTACATCCGGTGCTTGTGGGCTCCGTGCCCATCAGTGCTTTCGCTTGTGGTTGGTGCATGACAAGCCTTTCTGCCTTTCCCACTCGCACGAACAAGAAAGCGAGAGCCGATTCCGAGTTGAGGACCCTGGACGATGCAGCTGCAGTGATCAGCAAACCTTTTTTCTGGCCTGATCTGATTCTGTGGAGAGCGAGATTTGGAAATCTGGTATGAGTAACCGAAGCAAAGAATAATGAAATGAAGATTGTAAGGCAAAGGGAATGTAAATTTTTTGGAGATTCAATATTGATCATTTTGAAAGTCTCAACCTCAAACATACGGAGGGAGAACTATCTGCAGTAATACATAGAGTAGAGTCATAGATGATTCAAGATCAATCAAAACACGAGGCGAGGCATACTGTCCCCGTTGCTTCCTCAGGCTGGCATATTTCAGCCACGACTACTGAGTCGGCAATGAGGTCGATGTCCTTCTCGATGCTCCGTGATCGTTCCCATCTCTGTTCGATCCCCTTTGGTTTCCAAGGTTTCCAAGTGCCAAATAATTTTGGGTTGTGATTGTTGTTGTCAAGTTATGCCAGTTCCAAGAAACACCATGCTCGTTAAGACATTCATAAAATCCAATGCTTCAAACGCTCGGGTATCAGTCGCTCGCAGCAAAAGTCGAAAAGTCAAGCTCAAGGGCGGTCAGCGACACCTGCACTAGTAGGCAGCGATTATCGTCGGCTGTTGCCTTGATGGGAGAAAGAAACCTTCTTGTTCAAAGGCTTCCGACTCTTCGATCGTTAACGAGGATGCTTGTTTGGCGTCGTAGTATGATGTGGTTGCAATGGCTTGTCGTTGCTTCTCGTTGAGTGCCTCAACGGTGGTTGCGGGTGGTGAGGGTGGCATGTGCTCATCTTCATCTGAGTCGGAGGAGTCGGAGTCGAGGCTCAACTCGGGAGGTGAGTGTCGAGAGGCGGTTCGGGTGAGTGTGAGCTCCTCCTCGTAGTCTTCCATATCCGAGTCGACTTCCACGGCTGTGATTTCGGCCTCATCTTCAGATTCCTCCTCGGCCTCTTCGGGGATGGTCTCGACGTGCTTTGGCTTTTCCTCGGCCTCCTCGGATGAGCCGCTGACGATGTTATTGAACCATCGCTCTTGCTCTTGCTCGGCATTGGCGAGATCGAGCATCAAAGAGTCGAGCATGTTGGCGTGGCCGACCAAAAGACGGAGGTCGTGATCAGGCCGGGCAGCCTCCTTGGAGAGCTTGCCGCGGGCACTGTGAGCGAGGAAGTATGTTTGAGTGATGCTCATCTTCTGCTTCTTCTGTGGTCGGGTGTAGATGGAATTGCTCTTCGCTGGAGTAGCGTTGGCAAAGGTGACTGAGGAAGGCATTTTGAATGCTTGATATTTCTGAGTCACCGGTGGGTGGGTACTTTGGTTGGGTGGGCTTGAGTAGTAAACACTGTCGGTGTTTGTATGGCTATATGCTCATCGATCGAATACTTGTTGTGTTCTGTTGTTCTTGTTGTTGTATCGTGATGATGGTGGAGGAAAAAGCTGGTCCCAGAAGAGGGTGGACGAGTTCTTTTGTAAACGCACGGGCTGGCTGGAGGTAAGATGGTCCTAACGTTAACATGGATTATTGAAAGGTGCCTGAGTAAGAAGCGTAAAGACCGATCTCCACTCGGCGACCCCTGTCATGCATTGACCCCCCTGTTCGGATTGTGGAAAGGCCTCGTAAAGCCGAGCCGCCACGGGCGTACTGGGGGCAGGCGGTGTTACCATCCCTCCGTCTTGAGGCCATAGTTGCTGCTCAGCAGAGGCTGAGAAATCCTTTCTGGTGGTCCAGTGGTGGATGACGCTTGTCATGGGGCCCATGGCTTGTCCATCTCGGCCGTCTCGCGCAAATTCGGCTGCCTGAAGCGTCCGTCTTTCGATGACTCTCGTCCTTCGGAGGGTTTTGTTCACCTCTTTGCATCAGTGCGTACGCTGCCCCGGTCACGGCTCGCGTTCACATCCGAGAAAGGGTAAGCCCTTCGTTCGTTGACTGTGCTCTCTCAAATTCCAATACGAAGATACCTACAAGCTGATCTCACTCTTACGGCAGCATGGTGTTCTCAAACATTCATTGGTTACTTTGAGTTCAAACAACTACATGCGCTTCTCGTTATCTCCATGGCAATACGGCCAGATCATTCATGCACGCCATGTTGACTTTGGCTCTTGGGTCGAGGCGGAGGTACCATGATTCCTGCTGCTGCGATTACTGTTCCCTCGGAATGATGATGCATCAAACAGCACCGACAAGGGCGTGGGTGTCATAGACTCACCCAGAAACTCTTGGTCCTCGTAGGGCGGGAAATGCTGAGAAATTCAGGTCGGGTTTCCCCCACCTTGACCTGCTACAGTACTAGTATTGGTCTGTGGTGACATGGTGGTACTTCTGCCCTGGGAAATCATCTTGGTAAGCCATGCGTTGTAACATTTGGCCAGCCCAGAAGCCCACACCCTCCTTTGTCTGGCGGTCAGTCACCACTCTGCCTTGCTCTCGTAATCTGCCTTCCCGCTGTTTTTACGACATTAATACGGAGTACGGGTTGCTGTACTTTCCCAAAACGTATCAATAATCCTTCTGCTGCAGACCGGATGGCAGGAGAATCTTTCGATGCAGCCTGGAGTCCACGACCCGTCACACCCGTATAGTAGAGCAGATAGATGATTGCTAGCTGGCAGCTGCAACCTGACCAAGAACTCTTTCCGAATACGGTCGCTTTCAGCACACAATTGATTTTCACCAATAAATCACAAATGCTGGCTGGGATTCTAGAATCTACAGGCCGGGTCGACCACAAAGCGTCCTGTGCGTGAAGCATTGGTATGTTTCGGCGTTGAATTGGATGGGCTGAGCTCCAGCCAAGCTGGGCGCACAGGGGCGTTAGTTGAGGCCTGAAGCCTAGAACACTCGCTGATTTCCAGCTTCAGGCAGCCTACCTAGGTAGCTTTGCTTCCACCCCGCCTATTGATGCCCCCAAGATCTCGCTTGTCTGTACCTGGTAGGTGCCGCTTTATCTCAAACCACCACCCATCAACAGCTCCATATCATGCCACTTAGATCGCCGCACCGGAGCAAGCACTACTAGTAGTTTGTTCGGCGACTTAGTCTGGCCGTGTCTGGCGCTGCGATATTGGCTCTGCCTTCGGGCTCGCAACTTCCTCTTCATCGGTCCTAGGCTCGCAGCGCATGATGGCTGAGCTGCATGAGTATGCATGGTATGCTGGCTGCCTGTAAACAAGCATCTGATAATCTGTCAATACTAGCAATAGTGGACGATAATGCGGAGATCATCAGGTCACCGCCACATGTTGTCGTGGATCATGCTCGCTCTGAACTTTCTCACATTCGCATTCGTATGCGTCGCAAATCCGCGAGGACGAGGACAACCTATCGCAAGACGTATGCGCGTATGCGGCCTGAAACTTGTGCCAGGCAGACGAGGAAAATTGCACGTTTCATTGGACAAAGGGGGCCAAGGTTTGGAAAATCCGACAAGCGGACCAACGTTGTGCCCGTGCCAGACCAACGGACACATGGACGTGCATGGACTCGGCAGGACCGCATTGTTGAACCGACTCTCACGGCCGGACGGCCTAAAATCCAACCTCGAGAGCGAGTCAGCCGTTATGCACGGCCAGATGTAGTCTAGCTGCACACATCATTGCATAACCCTACGTAGTGGGTGCATATTGAGTCACTGGATCCCCGGGCTTTAGAAATTGTTCATCGCCGTCCCACAGTGGACTCAGAGTTGAGTCGACTACCGACTTCGTCCGGATTTTATGCAAGTTGTGCCTGTCGCTCTGTCACCAATGGCAACGCAGTCCATAACTCCTGCCTTGTCTCCGTGACTGTACCACAGTATGGTGTCACGTGGGTGTTCTCCCCATACGCCCGTTGTCAACTTGTCACACCTACACACAGTATGCACAATTGTGCTTCCATAAAGGCATTGTCCATCCCCCAGAACGGAAATAGGTGCATGATTGTGCAACGTGGTCGCCATCGTGGAATAGCATGGATCAGACTTGACCGAAATGGCGAGCAACAATCGTGTTGCTGCCTCATGCATCTGCCAGGACTCAATCCCAGACATTCCAAAATCATCGCCTTCATTATTCTGCAGCCTGTTGATTTGGAACTCACCTCTGAAACGAAACGTGGCATTGTTGCTTGGTATTTGGTTCTTCGCGTTTCCAACCCGGAAGGGGAAGGCGTGTGAGGAGGACTTTTGGTGCCTTGAGTCACAAAGCGGGCTTTGGCGTGTGTGGCTTGGAGATCTGGTTGCAGCACTAAAAAACGCCTTTCCAGTGTCCACGGGTGGCTTCGTATGCGTTTTCCCAATGCAGCATGCTTCTCGAAGGTCTCCCAGGTGAGAAAAGCGGAGTCCCCGTAAGCGAATGATTTGTGATTGCCCGCCCTACCCAGCGAGCCAGTACCCACGCCATTGCTGTACTTTTGTGCCCCAAAACCCTTCATCAACCAGTCATACAACGCTCTGCCAACATGGCTGTGCTTTTCTTAGACCTGACATGTGCAGCAACGAACCGTTGGCGTCTCTCGTGCCGTCGTGTTCGCGAACACATGCTCGTCTGCCCCAGATTTCTGAAGGCGGCTGTGAAGAGCTGCAGGGGCCCCATTCACCAGTGCCAGTAACCCATGCCTCACCGACACGCTTGGTGAGTCAAACCTAGCATCTCCAAGAATTGGCACCATGGCTGTGTGCTTGAGTCGCAAGGGCCAAGAATTTGTGATGAGGTGCACTAGAATCTATGGATTGCTCTCCACGCAGTTTGCCGATTCGGCCTGTATTATCGAGATTAAGAGCACCTCGGATGGTGGAATCATCGATGAATCAATCCACAACCTAGTATGGTAAATCATTCTTTGGATAAGGCCACCACATGCCAAACCCAATACTCATAGGCGTTGTGCGCTTAGCGGTAGGGCGTGCTGTCAGCCCTATGGAGAAGACCCAGTACAACATGGCACTCCTGTGGCAGAACCACAGTCTTGGGTCGTCCGACCGAGGGACGAAGGAAATCACTGGAAGCTACCTGGCTCTCTGGGTATCTTACCCTGCTTACATATCTGTCAGCTTGTATGTGACCCTGCAAGCCGCTGCTTTTAATGCACTCGCAATTCCAGATCAGGAGCTTACCACCGTCTTGGGTCCCACGCTTCTGGACTGCTTACCGGCCAATCTGGGAGACCCAAAAGTCACAATGCCCGCACTTTTATTACTTTTCGGTCGAAGTCGCGTCTCAAAGCAGAGTCTGATTTGTCGGCAAACTACTTCCACAACCTCGAAGTCGGCCGTAAGCCAACACCATCCAGCCAAGGAGGAGAATAGTCCATGTGCGGAAGATGCTGACACGAAGTAACTAGAGGGCTAACCGCTTTTGATACCCAGTCGTTGTCCTTGCTCCCCTCCAGGCAGACTGTTTTCATGAGGGTTCTCGTGTTCGTTTAAGACCTTCAGTCATACTCAGATTCCAGACTCTGGTCGATTAGAGGTGCAAGGGGCTGATCCTTCTTCATCACCAACGGAACCAACCAGAAAGCTGAAGTGGCTGCTTCGAGTCTTGCACATGGCCAATGCTTCCAGAGCCGCACCCCTCTTGCTGTCACCGCATCGATGATCTGCGTGTGTCCATCCAAGGTTTGTGGAGCACCTTCGAGGTTTTGCTTCTCGGAGGGTTGTTGCTGATTACTCTTTCAGAGACACCAGAGCGAACCACTTGGGTCTTAGGTGAGGCAACTGACCAGGACGGCCCAGATACTTGGATCCGGCTATTGATTCGGCAGGCAAACCAAGGAAATGTAGCGCGGTACGGCCATTGTTGCTCCTCATGAGTCCTCGAACGTGCATGCACTCCTCCATAGGCGAACTGTCGATGCCGAGATAACCGTTGCTGACTGGCATTCTCAGACTGTACTTTTGTGGTGGAGGTCTTGTAAGATAAGGCGTCCGCATACCAAGGTAGACTTCAGTATGATACCACCCAAGTAGATGATTTTCCAGACACGGATGTTTTGTGGTGTGCTCTCGGTAGATGCATCCGATTTTGTCAAGCTCTTGTTTCGTGCTCTGAAATCCAAACAATGCTGTACACTTTGTAACGAACTTGCGCCACCTGGCCATCCTCGGCTCGATGCTCGTCGTGTGGCATAAGCGACCTGCAATGGTCTGAATTCGTGTACTGGGCAATTTGCTATTCTGGTAAGTGCGTTCCAAGTGCCAATGGGAAAGTCTAGCATGCATTCTACCCACAGAGACCCAACACAAGAAAAATGACCCGTGCAAACAATTCTGACTGCAAAGCCCTACTCTTCACCGCAAGGACGTACCATAGATTGACAGGTTATGCTTGAGGACAGATTGAGGGGAGAGAACAAGCTTGAATTGGCAAATTCTGAGTGCCCTGCAGACTATGTATTGAACCACCGCCCGAGCAATGCAAACCCAGGAGACCTTCCGAAGCTGTATGCCCACCGTCTTGATAAGATGCTGACTATTTACATATTTGTTTCACATTTGTCTTGACATCAAGCGCATTTGTTTAGGGTCGGTCGTTCGATCATACTTAATATTGTCGAGCAGCTTGTTGGCAAGCCTTCAGCTGTTCAAGGTACCAGCCGCAGATTGTCATATTGCCCTGATTCTGGTTCATGCAATCGGTGAAGCTCTTGATGTCGGAGGCACAGGGCCCGGCGGCCTCGGTGGATGAGCTTTGGCTGTACAATCGGTTGTCCATCGCATTTCCGGTATGTGCATAGGCATCGGTAGGTTGCTGAGCTTGTTCGACAGGAGCAGAGGAAGAGCCGCCACCGAAGAAACCGCCGATTGCATGGCCGATTGAGGACCCGACGGCAACGCCACTATCATTTACCAAGTCAGTCCGAAATGTCTCACTGAATTCACGATTGCCAGCTGTGGACACTTACGCTGCTGTGCTTGCCATCTGACCAAAGAGACCTGGTCCTTGCGATGTCTGAGCAGGGGGATGAGCTTGTTGAGCAGGCGCTGTCGTTGCAGTTGACATGGGCCGATGTTGCTGCTGTGGCGCTACAGGTCGAGAAGCTGGAGCAGGAGCCGTTGGCCTTGAAGGAGCAGATCGGGAAGGCCCGGCACCACCGCGTGAACGAGGCATATCGAAGGGTGAGTTTGTTCTGAATGGGAGATGGGTTTTGAAGGGTATGAAAGAGATTGAACGGTGACTTGTGTAATGTACCAAAGCTCAAGAGTAGTGAAGAATGTCGAAGGCTGCAGAAGCTGGCCACTTCCGCAGTTGAAATCACTCCGAGCGCCAAGACATATTAACCCCGGTTCTAACCTCCGTACCTAGGTACCTACCTTACGCTTTGGTGGTATGGCCCCAGAGCGGCCTGTCCAATACCTCAGCCTCGTGCTTGTCCATCATTAGCTGGAGCAAATGATCATTCAACTCGATACGTTATGCTTGCATACTGGAAGCCTACATCTAGGCACAACCAGCCAAAGTCTCTGATTAACCAATTGCTTCGGCAATCAAGCACTCTGCCCTTGAGAAAGCCGAACTGGAAGCTAGTGATGACCGCCGCGATACTACCTGCCTAGATTCAACCCCCAATCAACCTTCCCACCTTTGAACCGTCTGCCTTCCAGGACTCTCATAGTCTGTTCAAAGACCTTCTTCTGCACCTTCTTGCCTGTCTCAGAGTAGATCCACGCCTCGACCTCCTGGTTCTTTCCGTCAGACATGAATGCGCCGTGTGACTCAGGCCCGGCGCAAGCCCCATATACCAGCGTTCTCGACCCGACTTCCGTTGACCGTCCAATGATGGTGCGCATCACGAAACCCGCCCATTGCATTACAGGATGCAGGCTTCGGTCCAGCGAAGATCTACACAGACCAGGATTGACGAGTGTGATGATCACAGGTGGCGGGTGAGGTTGAGACTCGCTCAGGCGAGCAACAAGTTCGCGAACGAAGAGTACCTCCATGAGCTTACTCACATTGTACCTGCCCAAAATATCAGTCACATGCTTCCCTCAAAATATTTCGAATCGGGGCAGGCAACGGTAGATCAAAGTATTTAAACTCACCTATCAAAGCCATTGTAGGCTTTCTCGTCATTCAACGTCTGATATATATCCTCAGAATTCGCCTCGGGGAATTTGGTAAAACGATGGACTTCCGAACTAACGATCTCCAGATGTGGAGTTGAGCCTGGGAACTTGTTCTGCGTCTCGGCCAATTTGGGGAGGACACACAAGGCGAGTAACAAGGTATTTATGACATTAACTTGGATGACCGATTCAAACCCTTCGGTAAAATGCAATGTTTGGGTGCTAATGCCCGCATTCTCCACGACCACATCGACTCGGTTCAGCTCGGACTTGACCTTCTCAGCAAAGGAGAGCGTGGACGCTGTACTGGTGAGATCCAGTGGCCAAACCTCGATGGCTTCGGCACCATCGGTTCGGTGCGTGACGCTTCGAACAATGTCTTCCTTTGCGGTCCGGCCTTTGGACACGGTTCGTACGGCGAGGATCAATTTGGCACAATTGAGCCGGTAGAAATGTCGAGCTGCTTCGAATCCAAGGCCAACGTTAGATCCGGTCACGATTACTGTCTGACCAGCGAAGGAGTGTGTCAGGTATGGCGGTGTGCCGAAGAATTGAGAGTGCAGGAATGTGCGAAAAGTGAGTCCGAAGTTTGGTTGAATGATGAACTCGTCGGACATGTTGAGTCTGGCGCTCAACGGGGCTTAGAAAGCAATGATCAACAGGTGATATGCGTGGAGGACTCGAAATGAAGATCAGGACGTTAGTGCCTGTCTGACGCGATGATCTTAGTGATGCAGCGTCTGTCTTTTGTATTGGAACCCTCCATAAGAAGTGTTGTTATACTCGTATCAAGAAGCTTGCAAAGCATCAAAGGAACCCCCTCCTCTGGTACCTGGTGGTGAGGTCACCAATAGAACCGGCATTGTTAGCGTCCCACGTCGCACGAATTATTCGTCCGTGGCAGGCTGTGAAACAGGAGGCATATGCAGACGGCCTTCGAGTTTGAGATTATCCCCGATGAGAAAAACTGTCTTTGCCTGGCTTGGTAACCATACCGTGCGAATTTTTTTCCGGATTTTCTAGGTGTTTTCGCAAGCAGGCGTGATGGCAAGACGCTGGAACTGCTGACATTCTGGAGGCCAGAGCCTCGGCACGCCTTCCTCTGGTGTCCCTAGCACTCATTACTAAGTGCTATTGTGCCTAGAACAAAAATGCGGGGATACGATTGTCCGACGTCAAACGTCTCGCTCGTGCTGGCGCAGCTAGGAAATCCACAAATCGCTTGCTCTTTTCCATCCAGAAACACTGCACTGCTAGACATCGAGGTCAAGCTCTAACAAACAGCCCACCATCGCATTCATTCGCAATCGCACAATGGCCAGCAAAGCCCGCGCCTTTCAACAAGCATGCCGCACGCGCGGTCAGGCGATCATGTCGCGACCCGAGAAATCCCAGTTCTCCTACTCAACCTGTGCTCCCGTCGCACCCTTCGCCAGCACACGACGCTTGAGCTTTTCATGCTCTCAACCCCTTGTTCCATGCCAACGCACCGCTAGCCCTGTAACTTGCGCGGGCTCCTCGCATCGACACATACGCCACGCAAGCACCAGCTCCTCCAACCCACCCAGACGAGCCATCACCGTAACCTCCGACGACGGCCGCTACAACTGGTCTGAACTAAGCACCTCCGAAAAAGCCGCCCGGGGCACGCAGCAGACATTTAACTTTGTGATTGTCGCTGCAGGTCTCGTGGGAACCGTGCGTACACCTTCAGTGTGCTCAAGCAAGAAATGACCCTAACATCCAGGCGTTTGCCTCACAGATGACGATCTCATATCTATTATATCAGGAACTCCTCGCCCCGGACTCCTCGACAGTGCAATTCAACGCGGCCGTAAGCCGCATAAAATCGTCGCCGGAATGCCGTGCGCTCCTCGGACCCTCGTCCCAGATCACCGCATACGGCGAACCGACCTCCAATAAATGGGCACGCGCACGACCCTTAGCCCACTCCACCGAGACAGACCGCTTCGGCACGACGCATTTCCGGATGCACTTCAACGTCTCGGGCCCTGACGGAACGGGCGTCGTGACTGTGCATATGACCAAGCCGCGCGACGGGGATAGGCTGGAGTACCAATTGCTCAGTCTGACCGTCAAAGGGCATGAGACGGTGTACCTTGAGAATAAAGAAGCTGAGAGAAGTGTCAAGGGGAGGGTTGGGAAGATGTTCGGGGTACAGTGGCGGTGATATAGCACTTTATGTTGAAGACAGTAGGCCTACCGCATAGTTATATGTTACTCCGTTGGCGACACGAAGGGAATTTGGAATTGCCCTATCCTTCCTACGATGCGGCAGACCTCGTTTGCAAGGAATTGGAAAGGCGTGGCAAGAGGGAGAAGATCTTGTTGTATCCTACTGTAGCATGTGTTGTGCCGCAACCAAGTCTGCGGCTAGCATACCCTGCTATCGGGAAATTCCGACGTCGCAGATATACCACTTCCAAGGTACATTGCGTGCATGCTTCAGCCCATGCTGAAAGCCCGTCGCGAAGCTCTTGCACGCAACTCAAGCCGGCACCTCCTCACGTTTGAGCACCGATATTCTCCCCCCAATAGTCGCCACAACTGCTGGTATAGGAGAATTATCTCCCTCCTTTGAGTCGCTATCCGCTGAGACGGGCTGCCGTCTGTGACTCGTAATATCTATTCCAAGCACACCTCCAATGTATCCGCCTCTCTCGCCAGGCACGCTGAACTCACGGAATGTGTATCCCCACTCGTTCAACCAGTTGCGCACGCCTTTGCCAACTTTGTCTTTGCCATTCTTGCTGTGGTGGCCAGTTCCGGTGATGGCGTAAACGATCCTCCGACCCCGCTCGTATTGGACGAGGAGGATGTTCTCGAGATACTCAATGGCTTCTTCGGGATGCAGACCATGCAGATCGACGTATAGTTCATCGGCGTCGTCAGTCGACGTGAGATGCGGATTGCGTTCGTCATATAAAGCTCTAGCTGCCTCTCGGTGTGCCTTTCTCATGGCATCATTCTCGGCTTGTCCTCGAAGTGATAAGGCCTTTGCCGCTCGTGCGTCATTTCGATTCCAAGCTTGCGCGGCACTATGTTCATCAGCAGAATCCTAGTTGCTTCACAATTGTCTCACCTTTGTAAGAATTTGTTGCGGACGCTGCCATGCTTGATAGCCTCCTGTCTGTACTTCAGGTACTGCTGGTTAGCATGAGCGCCAGTCTCAAGCCATGGGATATGTTGGGGCTCTGGTATTCTCTTTGCAGCGGCACTTTCTGAACCGCCATAGGTTCTGATCTTCCGCGCAGCCTCAGCTTTGCGTGTCTGGCCTGGTACTGGCGAGGGAGACATGCGAACGACATCAGCAAGGGAGGAGGGCGTGTCTTTCTCGATGACATGGCCATGTCTTGACCGGTGTCCATGATGCTTTGCACGCTTCGCGCTCAAGGATCCCAACGCTGGAAAAGCTTCATTATCATCCATGGCAAGGGAAGATGGTGTCTCAGGTCGATTTTGATGGCGAGAGCTAGGACGAGAATGAGGCCGTGAAGCGGGGCCAAAATTGCCCAACGCATTTCGAGGCTTCTGGCCGCTAGGAACAAAAGTGTTGCCTGCCGCTAGTCCGGCTTGGAGTGTGCTTCTCGCGTTCTGAGCCGACAGAGTGGGAAATTGGTCATACTGGTCTTGGACTTGGAATGCTTGAGGTTGTGCATTCTCATTGACGCTGAGCTGATTGAGCACAAGTGCAGGATCATGAGAGAACTGACAAGCATCGCCTGCTAGGCAATTTCCATTCATCCAATACCTAGACACAGAATTAGGCCCCTCGAACTTACGGAAGATACTAACACTTACTTGCAAAGATAGCCACTAGTGTCATGTGCGAATCGACAGTCAGCACGTAAACACGAGCCTGATGCTAGCCAGTATTTGCAAACGACAGGACTCTTAGCTGAACCAGGCGTTGAAGGGCGCACGGGATTTGTAGCCATAGACTTTCCCACCAACACATTGGTGTCATTGTTGGGCACGGCCGTATATTGTGCATCGGCAGTATCGGTGCCGAGCAGCGAAGCTATGGTGGCCCCAAGATCATAGGAGTTTTTGTTGAGAGCATCTTCAATCTCCTCGTCAGCCTTCCGATCCCCCAGTACGGAGCGGAGAATATCGTATGGACTCATATCAGGCTGAGGGGCCCATTCGGGGGCTGCGGCGCTGAGACCACCAGTAGAAGAGGCGTTGCTTGCCGTTTCATCAGCCAACAGCCAATCCACGTTCTCATGGCCGTAGTCGCCGTAGATGTCTGGGGCGGGACTGGCATCAGAAAATTCATAAGCATTCAGACTTGGGCTGTGAGGTATAGGCTGCGCTAGCGCCAGTCTTGGAGAGGGCCGAGGAGAAGCAAACGGAGACTGTACGCTGGACTTCTGGCGAGAAAAGCTGGGTCGCGAAACTGGATATCCCACTGATAGAGCTGGACTCGATGAGAGGGGCGGAGGGGAGCCCAGAGGTGTTGGGGCCCTAGCCTGCCACGGTGCTGGAGATGATTTGCGAATAACGTGGTGTCGCAGAGGAGTGTCCGATGTCTCCCCACGCTGGGCATTTCGATGTTTCCATAGCGCATTCAGGACGGCATTTTCTAGGGTGGTCCCACTCAGTCCTGCCTCTTTGCTGAGGAGATCTTCCAAACGCTCGGTCTTATCTTCTTCTTCTATAGTACTGTCGTCCAGAATAGGACGACAGAGGTCATAATGTTCGTCAGAAATCATGTCGGTCGTTAGAGTGCTCTGGTCAAAAGGAGAACAGGAGGTGATCGTTATGTTTCCCTCGCAGGCTCGACATGAACGGCAGTAGGGCAAAGAAGCGGACTCCTGAAAGGGTCTTCAAGTGGTGTTGGTCATGCTTTTTTAAGGCGGCGTGGAATGGGGTTGAACGTATCAAGACCTCCGCAGTACCTTTGTCAGGCAGCTGAGATGGCATGCGACCGTTTCGATACCGAACCGCTCATGAGACAAAGGGAAGGAGGAGCCGGCTTAGCGAGTGACAGTGGGGTAAATGAGGGCGAGTGCTTTAGGGAGGCGCGGAGGAGAATCGTGGCCGTCGTCTATAGCAGTCAAGAAGATGGACAAGATGGAGGAGCAATCGTAAAATAGCCGAGTTGGTACGGAGTACTCGATGTCGAGCACGAGGTGGCCGGGATGCGTAATGTAAGTGGTGCATGGAAAGGAGGAGGAGGAGTACGGAGTAACTTAATGAGGGAGCGAGCGATCATGTGGCTGGGGGCACGAACTGTTCCGCTTTGGGCACCTGCGGGCTTCTCTAATGGGCGGCAGGCGCCTGTGGCATTTAACTAGATCCAGAAGATCCCCTTCCATCAGTGGCGTACAAGAAGTGAGCGCCACTCTCGATTTGGGGGCGAGCATTGAATGACGTATCAGAGGCTTCGGCCGCAGCACAAGCATACACAAGAAGCCTTCGGAGGTCGATGCTGACATTGTTCCGAGTCCCAAGAAAGTCGCAGTCTGTGCATGTTTCATCCAACCCATACTCCGTACATTCTCATTATTACCTTCTGCCTGAGGTACATTCTCTCTCTTCTCCTTGTGCTGACGACTTGTTTACTCCTGTCCAGCACTGCCTGAATTTTCGTCCACCGCCTCCTAAATCATAAAGATGGCTTAATCTGCTCAATCCGATCCCTCCGCAACCCAGTTAGACACTCTATACCGACTACTACTCGGCGCTGTACTTCGCTCTTTCCGTGAACCACGACCGTCGCTCCCTTCGAAGCAAGAACAATGACTGTTCATCACATTACATTACCAGACTCAGAGGAACAATCACCGCGGGCCGCCCTATTGAGTCCTTGGAGACCTCCTCGAAGATCATTGTCGACTGGCAGAAGTTCTCCCTTCGTACAAAGTCGATCGGCAGCATGGCGGGACGAGGCCATCAGAAATGCAGAAAGAATACAAAGGCGGGCTACCAAGGTATGGAGTAAAATGACCGCTCTGCAGCGAGTGCTGGCTGTCACTGGTGTGGTTCTTCTCAACGTCCTGGCTATCCTCTTCCTGATCTTCAACGAGCGCATCTTCGGCTTCCTCGAGCCCCTTGCTGAACGCTGGAAACATACAACCGGAGGCTGGACGATCTTATGGGCGATAACGTTCTTGACTGCCTTTCCTCCGGTCATTGGCTACTCGACCTGTGGCACAACTGCCGGGTTCGTGTATGGAGTATGGGAAGGCTGGTTGATCTTGGCTACTGCTACTGTGGCAGGATCGTTCTGCTCGTTCCTCGTCTCGAGGACCGTCCTTCGGAAATGGGTTGAACGTTGGGTCGCAAATGACAAGCGATTTGCTGCATTTTCTCTCATCCTCAAACACGATGGGTTGAAGCTCCTTTGTATGATCCGTTTGTGTCCGCTACCATATTCCCTGTCGAATGGAGCCATGTCCACTTTTCCAACAGTCCACCCCGCCATGTATGCACTGGCTACAGCATTGGTCTCTCCGAAACTGTTCATTCACGTCTTTATTGGAAGTCGCTTGGCGGTGATTGCGAGAACAAGGGAGAAAATGACCATGGCCGATCGACTGGTCAATTACTCCAGCATTGCCATAGGGGCAACCGTCGGCATATTGACTGGAGTGTATATTTACCGACAAACAATGGCTCGAGCCAAAGAGCTAGAGGCCGAGGAAGCCAGCACTGTCACGGATTCTGTTCGAAGAACAGGCCACATCCCCCCGCAATATAATGACGATCCAGAAGCACAGGTGGCTGCCAGTACCTTGGCACGAGATGATGATGCCATGGAATACTTTGACGATTCTGATACCGAGCGAGCAGAATATCGCGACGAGCCTACCGATGATGAAGATGTCTTCGGACGAGGCGACGGGGATGACGAAGAGGTGATAGATACCATTGGCCTACAACAACAGAAGAAGTGAGGAGTGCATCTAACTCTTTCACTGTCTGTGAAGTATAAGATCCGCTACCTACATAGCATGCGTTGAATAGGTGTATAGAAGCCAATTGACTTATGCTTGGTCTGCTCGAGTGAAAGCTATTCTGACCATGGCAAGCTAGCATGTCTTGACTCGTGCGCTGGCCCGGTCAACTACCCAACGCAGGTGTATGCATTATTGTCCTTGTCCAGCATGAGGCATTCCTCGCTGCGGGACATCCAATTCCCGTCGCGGTCCAGCTCTTCCAAGTGGTGGATGTGGGAAGCAATATAGAGGTTCGCCCGCCCGGAGGGTTCGCGGACTCGCACCAGCTTGTGTCGCGTCATCGGATGGTCCTCTGGATTCAAATTTTTGAAAAGTTCGGGAGCCGCTCGTTTGCGGGGATGGGGTAGCGAATGTGCTGCACATAGTCGCGCTCGAGGAGATGTTGTTTGAGGTCCTCGGGCAGTTTTGTCGAATGCTGCTCCGGTATCCGCAAATCCGTATTCCCACCTCTCCGAGGAAGAGGAAGAACATGAGCTAAGAGGAGAGAGTAGCGACATCGAATGGTGTTGAAGCTCGAATTGACGTGGAATACTCCGTGACCCTGATAGTGTCGTAAGTGTAAGAGCTCGAATCCACTTAGGTTTCGTTCCGGGATGAAATACCTTTGAGAAATGCGTCTTCTTGGAATCGGGCTGATGCAAATTTCCATTTTTGTCAAGATTTCCCACATCAAAACAACTCGAGGGAACTGAGCCGATGGCCGCCGTTTTGTATTGAAAGGAGCCGTTCCATATCATTTAGCTCTCCGAATTTGCGGGCAAACGCTAAGTGACGCTCGTCGTCGAGTCCAGTCTTGCGAAAGACGCAAACTCCATACTGTTCATCCCGATCTCAGCATCTGTAGAGGTCCTAGGCATCCCGCTTACCTTTGCCATTGCCCCAGAGATCCGGCAACAGTGTAATCAGACACAGGCTTGGAAAAGTCCACGCCATGTACTTCTGCTCCGAAGGTTGGATGCAATTGTATGATATAAATATGGTCGAAGAGTTTCCCTCCAGTCGAGTGCGGCATTTTGGTTTGGTGATCAGTCTCCGTAGATACGGTTTGATCTGAGGAACCGATAGTGTCTTCGCTGTTTTATGCAATCTCTCTC
This sequence comes from Exophiala xenobiotica, assembly GCF_000835505.1. NCBI lineage: Eukaryota > Fungi > Ascomycota > Eurotiomycetes > Chaetothyriales > Herpotrichiellaceae > Exophiala > Exophiala xenobiotica. The sequence continues at coordinate 3,493,288 of NW_013562493.1, read as the reverse complement.
ACTTAGCGCCGTGCCCATGTCGACGCGACGGTTTTGGCACTATCACGAGGGCCATGCGGACGTCTGTATGAACGGTTGTTAGGGGTGGAGTTGAACTCCACTTCTATACAGGGCGTGACAGGGGTGAGTTGTGGAGTAAGCCTCATGATTGGTTGATCGCGGCAGTCCTCGAACTACTTCAAACCAGTGATGCCAGGATTCGGTCCCCTCCTTCGGCGTGGCCTGCCTGATTCCTGTCCCACCACGCTCTCAACACCGCTGCACGACATTCTTCGGCGGCAACGGAGCGAAGGAGAGCTGGTTTCATTCGGGCCACTGGCCCTTGTCGCGGCCTTGACCTGTCATATCTTGTCTTTCGAATCGCTGAGAAACCTCTTATCGCCTGAAGAAAATGGTGGACTTACTGTAAATCTAGGGGAGTCTTTGAAGATATGGGAAGAGTGCTGGAAATAACGTCCCAACAGCTACTATTAATCTATTCACGCTCACGATCCGATTCTAGGAGAACTCTCTTGCACTCTTGAACATTGCATACTACCATCTACATGGCAGCAAGCAGTTATCCTGGGTCAAGCAGCATCTGGAATCGCCTTCCTCTACAGATATGTGTTTGGAATACTGCAGAAGTCTCCGCGCCTTGGATCTATGCCAACTGGAATTGCTCATTGCTTGGGAAGTGTCCGCCATCAGGCTCCGGGCACGTTTCGGTATAAATTATATGAGTAGGAACGGGGCCATGATTTAGTTTCCTTGCTTACAGCGGTCTCCATACCTTGCTACGACTGAGAACCATTTGTGTATGCGTACTGTGCAAGAACTTCTTCAACGTCTCCAGCCAGCACATTATCTGTATTCCACAACGGAATCCATTTGATGTCGGAAGGAAGCTCTCCTCTCCACAAGAACGGCATGGTTTTTAAATTGTCCCTACTCGGTCCACGTCGATTGAGAGCAGATTCAAGGCCTTCCGACATTCCTCTACGCTTTCTGCTTCCAATTGTTCGTACAACGTTGTCGGCTCCTGGATAGCAGTGGCGAGGGCTTACTCAAGGAGATCTTTGTTTAGATGCCAGCGGCTGAGATTGGCAGGAAGTCTTCATACGTAATGGGTTCGTACTCCACCAGGCCATTGGCCAGAAGTTCAGAGAGCTTACACACCTCGCCCGACAATGGCGTGGAGGCCTTGTTTACGGGACGGTATCTGAAAAAGACCAGGCCCTGTGAGCGTAACTCAGCCCACGTGTCTGGATATGGTGTAAAGGCGTCCTGGAGAACTTTCTGCCATCTGTCGTTGCTGCCAACATTTGCTCCGGCGATGCTGTCGGCTCTCTCGAGCAATGTATCGTAGAGTTCTCGTTCTTTGCGGGTTACGGCCGCTCCTCGCTGCTCCACTTCACCAAAGCGCGCAGTGTGATGGCTGACCGTCACCTCTCCATTGTCGTTCACGAACTGCACTCGCTCTTCAAAGGCCTTGAAGCTGGTTTGCCTTAGCAAGATGTCGCATGCTCTTCTAGGGGGGGCCCTCAATTCGATCCTTAGCCGGCATTCCGCGCTGCTGCATGGCTTCCTGGACTCTGTCTATGTCGAGAGTACGTGGCGTAAGGTGATTGATGTGCGCACTTGGGAAACATGCGATGTCTGCGATCATGGGATGCACCGCCTTCATCTGCACGTAAGAATCATAAGGGGTATGGGTCGTCGCGTGCCACCTGAAGATTTTCAGCGATTCTTCCAACAACTCCGCTTCATGCTCCGGAGTTGCAAGTCCCGTGGTTTTGGCCTGGCCAAGTAGCTCCATAAGTCTGTCGGAGAACAGGTTGCGTTTGGAGAGAACCTTTTGAGCTAAAGTACTTGTCTCATCCGGAAGGAGGTCCAATCTGAGAAGGCTGGTGAAGACTCGGAAAGGGTTCCGCGCCAAAGCATCGCTCGTCAGGGGCCGAAAGGCTGTGGCATGTAAGGGGAAGCCAACAAGGCTGAGGTCGTAATAGCCGACAGGAAACATGTTGAAAAGCGCGAACAGCCTGGCCATGATTTGCATTTCTCGGGGTGTCCCCAGGCGTATGTCGCCATGCCTTTCAATCCGATGGCGTGGGGGTAATGGGTCGCTGGCTACCTGTTTGCCATGGTAAGCAGTCGGTCTTTTTGCCGAGTTGTCATTCACGTCATATCATACTTGATTATCGACTTCTGCAACAATTGAAAGTAGTTCATCGTAGAGAGGGACTTCTTTCTTGTACATCTCCGACATTGCTGCGGAGAATCGCATTCAAAATGAGTCTGCATCACTCCCAGCCTGGTGCAACCCAATAGACCCCATATTGATCGACTTCTCAGCACAGTATCAAGCATCAAGTTTACGGCACAATATCAAGTCCAATGACGCCTTGAGATACTGAGGGATACCAGGAAGCACTTGTCACTGAGCGGAAAGGCGAGCGGAAAGGCATGCGGTAGAGGCGGGACCTGGATACGGACAAGCCCTGACAATGGTGACCTTCCGGCGGTAGTGTATGCACAAGCCGGCGCCACCGACCAATGTCTTCTCTCACCGACGGATGACTGACGTGAATCCCCCATCCGACGCATGCCTAGGCTGGTATCCATGGGTATCTCGCTTTCGTTATTGACTCACCAAACATTTGATTTCCCAGCTTCCTACTTTGAGCCTGGAGCACACCGCCACCAACAATGCTTCCGACGTATAGACAGCATTCGTGCTTCTCTGGGCGCTTGCAGACAGGGGAGCAAAACTCGAATCTGCATTGTTATAAGCACAGAAGCATGCAGACTTAGATAGTGGGAAATGTCTCGTCTCAAATCTGCCTCGCCAGTCACGCCAAGCCGTAGAAGGTGAACGCTATTGTCTGACTGCGTGGCCATCCAGCCAACTTCGCAGTAAGCCGCAAGCGCATTCAACGAGAGCTAGGGTGACCGAGCGGAGTGAAATGTAGAACGGTTACTTCATAACACTATTGTCACATCGTACGGGCAGTAGCATGGCCCAGTGTAACAAGATCAATTTAGATATCGAGGCAAGTACATGGTGATCAGTCATGCGTCTTCCTTGGAGGGGGTTCCTCCTTCTCTGTGAGAACAAAGTCAAACTCCAGCAACCAGAATCCTTCCTTTTCTGAGCCGACGACAGTTTGCTTGAATGTCTTCAGTCCGTAGCGTCGTGCCAGCTCGGCGTCTTCAGTAAATATGTAATCAACCAAGAGGCTAGATTTGACTCCAAACACAGTATCACTTTCAATGTATTTGCTGTCTCTAGTGTACAGCGCCGTGATGAGTTTGTTGTACTCTGGATGGAGGATCATGAAGTGCTGCACATGACATCGTCAGCTTCAAGCTTACCACCGCCGCGGGAGGACATCTCCTTTCACTTACCATGTGAGCCGGCCGGAACCAGTGTCGGTTCAATGTACGCAGCAACTCTCCCACCGGCCCATCGTTGGAGATGGGATAAGGGATTGGTTTGACACAAGTAAAGGCATACTTCCCCTCCTCGTCGGTATAGAACTTGCCTCGGCAATCTGGTCCTTCCTTCTCTGCGTATTCGAGGTCATAGACTCCATGGCCGTCCGTTTCCCAAACATCAATCAAGGCCCTCTTCACAGGAGTGCCGTCGATCGAGCGAACCTGGCCCCTCACGAGCGTTGCTTCGCCAAAAGTGTCGTCTTTCACAATGACTGAGCCATTTTCGACCAGTTGGCCCACTTCATCATGGAAGGGTCCGAGTACGGACGACTCGGTGGCACCAGGCTTATGCGGATATGAGATCGCGTCCACCAGGGCCGAAATTCCCACAATGTCAGACAGGAGCACCATCTCGTGCCTTACATCGTCTGAAATTTGGCCGACCTATGCGCATACCAGTTAGGGCCGAATGAACCACTCGATCACAAGCAAGGGGCTTCACCTTCGTCAGAAATTCCCAGACGGCGGTCCACTCGTCGAAGGACAGTTCGACATCCCGAACATAGTCATGAGCCACTTGATCCACACCCGCCAACCTGGATACTCCCATCATGCTCCTCCAGCCTACTACTACAAACCTTGGAAGGTGGCCAGGCCAGCAGCCCAATACAGGCACAAGTAGGCTCGAGGTAATGTAATCCATCCCTCACCGAGTAGACTTGCGGTGCTCCATAAGACACTTACTGACCCTGTTGCGTATCGCATCCGGAGTCTCTCATGTTATCACAACTTAACGGATTCCGGTGGAGCGCCACGACATCTCGTATACAGCTATGTGCGAGTACGTGTACCCCGATATCATACAACTGGCACCAGAAGTTGACTTGCATATTGACCCCCGACCCACACGCGAACATCGCCCCAGCCGTGTACAGGTGTCCGCACTTGGGTTTTGTTCTCCACATTCAGGAATCCATGGCCGTTAATCGCGACACGCATCTTCTCCCCGGCCTGCCATACAGTACTGCTGCGCCAAAGCTCGATTTGGGCCTCAACAATGTCACACGGACGCACCCATTGTCGTTTTTGGTGAGTATGCTAGGCTCGCTCGGGAGTGCTGCGCTCCTTGTCCAGTTCTCGGTGTGAAAGACGCAGCCAGCCCAGCGACGCTGGTGCCTCGATGAATTGGCTGGAATTCCAGAACTTGACTTCTTTGCCCTCGGTGTCGAGCTTCTGAAGCGCGACAAAGAGGTCCGTGTCTGGAAATTCCAGGCACTGGACATGCAGTGTCAAGGATGCATGTCCTGTTATTTCGGTCTCCTTGTCAAAGGTATAATCGAATGTGAGCGTCGAATCGGCATGGTGCGCCTTGAAAGTACAGTATTCCGCCTGTTCACGGCCGGGTTTCGTCACTAGCTTTCCGTCGCTTGCCAGGTAGAAGTTGGACAGTTTGGCGGGAGGCGGGAAGTTCCGCCAGTCTCTTCGAACATAAACGTCGGCAGAAGTGCGAGCATCAAGCTTCACGGTAGGCCAGGCGCGCACCGAGTTTTCCTTGCCCTTCAAAAAATGGTCCCAGAACTCTTTCTGTTTTTCGATGCCCGAGTCCTTGTAGTACTCGCTCCACTCTCTGCCGGCCTAACAGTCGTCAGCAACCAGGGCCACCTGACATGTCTTGCGTACTTACGTGAACCATCAGCCACTTGTCCTTCGTCGAGAGAGCCTTCCAAGCCTCAATTGTGCCGCGTAGATGAACCGCCAAAGACGACCACCCGGTAACTGACAGCGTCGGAATGTCAATTTTGGTCCAGTCGACTACTTTGCTTTGCCAGAACTCGTCGAAGAGAGGATGTTCAAGCGAGGCAGTGGCATGATCTTCACTCATACTCAGGCCCTGTCCGGTCAAATTCATCCACAGGTTCTGGAAAGGAACAGAAGGGATGCCTCCCACTTTATTCACCTCGCGGTAGATGTCAGACATCCCCTCCCATATTAGAAGGGCCTTGAGACGTGGAGGCTTCAACACGGCCGTTTGGTAGGTAGACATTGCATAATAGGAAACTGCGCCCCAGCCAATATCACCAGTGGACCTGTTACATCCAAAATTAGGCTGGCTCTAGTTGCTCCAGAATGACCTAAGACCTACCATGGCTGTTGAGCCGCCCACTCGACGACATCATACCCATCGCGAACTTCTTGCGGCGAGAAAAAGGTTGCTTCTGTACCCTCCGACCACCATGTTCCACGAGGATCAACACGAACAAACGAATAGTGTTACTGACTGCACCAAAGGAACGGATCGGGTAGCTCAAAGAACGTATATGGGCTCAACTTCTCGAAGTCGACACCCATGTTTTTGAACAGTGCTCTCGGGACGGCTCCGTGTTTCCCAAATGGCGACGAGAAGACCGAAGACGGAGTTCGCTCTGCTATATCGGCTGCAGGACGGTAAATGTCGGCATAGATCTTGACACCGTCTCTCATCGCTATGGCCACGTCCTTCTCCAAGATCACCTTTCCCCCATCCAGCTCAATTGTCTCGTGTTTGAGGTCAGGAGCCGGGTTGAACGAAGGCTGGACCTTCGATGACTGTAAGCGACTCTGAACACCGAGTATTGTGCTAGCCGTAACATACCTCTTGCGGATGGACACTTTTCCTTAAAGGACCAATGCGACGTTGGGTTTCAGCCATATTTTCCAAATTGCTCCCGACGTTTCGCCTAGAAGAAAGGTGTATGAGTGTACTTCAAGACCAGAGATTCTCGAACTTCGAATGTATGCTTGATGAGATCACAGGAGTTCTGTCACGAAACTGAGTTCAAAGTCGCAGGAATAACAAAAATAGTCGGCAGTGTTAAGCCACCAACGAGAGTATGGGTAGCCTTGGAGCATACATGTGAGGCTCTGCTGCGAACGGCTGCCCGCGCGAGTAACAGCCCTCCGGAAACGGGATATCTTCCGCTAGTGAGACGTCGAATGTGTCGCCATGGATGCCTTTACAGTAGCCACGTTGTGAGTCATGTAACAGAGCTTGATCGGCCGTGCTGGTACTCGTATGGGCTCGTGGTGTCGTTTTGTTCCCGCAGTCCGGCATCCCGTTTCCCGCTCTCCACATCTCCACAGACCGTGGCAAATCTCGGCATCTCACACCATGTCCTTTCAGCGGTGACCCCAGGGCGAGGAATCTCGTAGTCTTCAGGACATAACACTCAACGGCCTATCCGAAGAAGTGAGTGATTGAGCCCTGAGCCGAAGGCCTTATTCCAACGTACCACAATATCCCTCTCGCAGGACCGAACTATTCAGATCAAGTCTGGCTGGACATGGAACCACTACTCCAGCCTCCGGGGCAAGCTGGAAAAGCATACAGGCTTGGTCCTTTATGCGGCGAAGTGATTTATATTCCATGTTCCAAGTCGGCCACAAGATTGCTGGTGACTGGCAAGGAGAGTGATGGCGCGTTCGCGGTGGTGAGTAGCGGAGGCTCGGGTGACAAGCCCATTGGGTTTCATTACCATCGCGAAGCCCACGACGTCTTTCTCTGCATAAAGGGGCGAATGAATGTCTGGGGAGGTGAGTTTTGTAGGACAATGGAACCGGGAGATTTCGCAAGTGTCCCACCGGTATGTTTGGACATGATGACTGCTTCGTGTGGAATGATTCCTGATTGATGCTACAGAACACCGTTCACCAATACCAGGTTTTGGGGGACCACAACAAGTTCCTTGGTCTCATTGTTCCAGGAGGCTGGGAGGAGTTCTTCCGGTTCATTGGCGACCCCTACCAAGGACCAATGTGGCCAAATGAGGACGAGCGCAATGTTTTCGAGGTTCTCATTCCCCGACTCCAAAAAGCAAAGGACAAATATGACCATGTCCCGCTTCCGGACCATCCATATTTTGAACCTCAGCCATGGGAATCCCGTCACGGACGTTGCTTTACCTGGGAGTTACACTCCGTATTTTTTCAAGGGCGGCGCTGGTCCTCGATATACTTTCGCGGGGATGGTGGTCAGTCCATTGATCACCACGGCAGAGTCTGACGGTGTGTTTGCCGTGGGTTCAATCGAAGGTTCTTCTACCATCAGCAAAACCCGCTGGCAAAAGGCGTGACATTCTTTCTGTCGCATCATTGCTTTTACCTGGTGGACGGAACCCTGGAATTGGAGTTATCTGGGGGGCATGCCGTCAAGCTTGGGCCGGCGGAGTCCATGTATATACCGAAACAGACCACCTTCTCTTTGAAGTTTGGCAGTCGGTATCTGAAAGCATATGTGTTCTCGAACAGAGGAGGAATCTTGATAGCTTTGTGTGCGGTTGGTGTGGGGTGTAAGCACCCGATGATACCTGATCGCATGGGAGACGTGGATGTTGAACGGCTCAAACAGCTTGGATGGAGCATGGCGTTCAGGCTTGAGGGATGAGTAGGATTTTGTGAAACCAATACAGTAGGCTGGGCAGCCTCGCGCATCATATGACCAACAATATTTGACATTGGCTTCTACACGTGTACCCCAGCTCTTTAGCTCTTTCTCGCCCTGGAGAGAGGTGCAACCTGAGAAAGTCGAGGCCAGACATAATCGTGAGACTGGTGGACAGAGGCCCCGTCAACGGGATTGGTCTAGTCATTCTCGCATGATGAAATGGCGCCAACAAGCCGCGAGAAGAGACCGATGGATGTGCCGTGTCGAAGTCTGGTGCAAGAAAAGGCGCGAGAATGCTAAAGCTGAAAGATCAGCGAGGTTAAGAAGTCATAAAACATAATGAGCGAAGGAGAAATACTGATGATGGTGTTGGGGATGGAAGATCATCTGACCTGGGCACTACCAACATTTTGCAGTAGGCGCGGCGATTCCCGTCAAGAGCAAGAGCCCAAAGATCCCCGGCGAGCCTGAGAGAACTTTCGAGGTGCCCATCATTGCCCAAAAGTCCCCCAGACATGCCTAATGACGCCTAATGCACGTTATCCTTAGGCTAGTAAGCACCCAGGAGCCCCAGATGGTTAGTGGCAGGCAGCCATGAGTAAGCGCTCGGCCGAAATGAGCCTCAACGATCGTGTAACCTCGTCATTCGTTGTGCTTCTCCTCTTCTGCCTGAAGACCTTGTCGTGATGGTCCTGTTAGTCGCTTCTTCGTCGGGCAATGCTCACTTCATCTCAAGCCTGCTTTCTTCTAGTCATGCGTCTCTGCCCTCCCCGGTCACACGCTGGTTTCTCTCCCTGTGCTATCGGTAGTATCTCGCCGGACTGAGGTATTGTACCTCGATGGACCTTCTCCACTGACCTACATACAGGCCACTCCAAGCGGCAGAGAACGACCTTCGACAGTCGGTTCAGTCCTGGCCGCCCCCAACCTAATGCCCACAATCGCCTCTCGAGGATCCTCGTGCCAGCTATCTTCCCCAGTACAGCCTCCGTAGAGTAGGGCTATCGCGCACAAGGTTTGACCTGGTGTGTCGGCTGCATGATGCAGTCTTCTTCTCCAGCCTCACTCCACTTCACTATAAGATGACGCCCTCGGACACACCCGTCCGTTCAAATCCTCCATCGCCTCATTTCGTCGACGGCTACTTTCCTCAGCAACCTGTGCCGCCAATGACTCTGAATGACAACACGATCCGTGACCTAATTCGACAACTGGAGCTAGACCGCAGGACATATCTTTCAACGTTTGAGAGGGTGCATCAGACTTTACACCAAGCACTCAATGGGCAGCCTGCTAGGTCCGATACTGCGAGGTCCGATGCTGTGTCCGACGTGGTCCTTGATGGCATCCTATCACAGCCTATAGTAGGGTCTCCGGAGGTGTCGCCGTCTCCAGGCCTTGTTCATGGAACAGAACAGCCAGCCGTACCGCCCTTGACAAGCAGTCATCGAACAGGCACATACGTCTTGGAACGCCATCAAACACATCCTGCCAAAGATTCCATCTTCACGGGCGATGCAAGTTCCGATAGTGAAGACGATGAATCGTTCTTCGCCCAAGAAACCCTACCAGCAAGAGACTACTCAGAGAGCGATTTAATCGAGCATCTGAAGACTCATGAATGGGATGTCTACAGCAAATATATTCTCCAGGATCTTCTTCGCAATCTGAGCCTGTTGGAGAATGGGATTTTCCTCAAGGACCGACATCACCAAACAGATGCAAACCACCAGCATGCAGATATCTATCATGTCTCGAAAGACGGTGCACCGTTGCGGTCTACCCGAGGCGAGTCCGACGAAGGGCCCCTCGCGGTGTGGGAGGCTTTGAAGAGCACGAACAGTTCCGAAGGGAGGAATCAAGCTGTCGGACGAATTATCGTTCTCAGGGAACCTCCATCGAGTCTCTTCGCGGCGCTACATCTCACAATGGTTGAGTACTTTGACATGGACAATATCTATCGCATGTTAATTGACGATCACACCCCCACGAAGGCCATCACAAAGGGGTACCTGGAGGAAGATCACCGCCGACAACGATCCATCGTTTTCGTCTTCAAGTATCATACGATCATTGGCGAAGGTCGGGCACCTTTACCGTGGCAGAACTATGACAATGCCGAAGACCCCCCAGAGGATCATATTCCACTCTCTACCTGTTCTTCAGTGGTAGCCCTCTCTTTAGCTGGCAGACCAAGCCATAGCCTTCGACGGAATTCTCGAAAGAGGAAGGCCATCGTTGGGCACATCTATGATCCCTTTGCTCCGTGGCACGTTCTCTCCATACAGTGCTTTCCCGACTGGAACTCTAGCGTTGACGTCCACGCAACGAATCACCATTACGTGAACGGGCCCGACGCCTTCTTCTCATCGCTCCTGGGAGAATACAGAGATGCCGCCAAGAGATTCAGGGAGGTCTTTTCGAGCATACAACGGCTGGCAACTCCGCCGAACAAGTCGATCTTCGATCGCGCTCTACGGGACGAACTCTTGTTCGAGAATGACAAGTATACATATTCCCGTCGATATTTTTGGGCTTCGCAGACCCTAGGCTTGTTGAGCAATGAAATCAAGGCCATGATCAGTGCGTATAGGGACACGTTCACCGATGAGCTATGGTCCGGCGAGCACAAGACGCTGTTTCCCGGAACGAAGGATCAGTCTTCCAAGTATAAGAACTGGAGGAAGAAATTGGTTCATACCCGGCGATTATTCGAGAAGGAAATTGCTCACTTAGAAGAGGTGTTGAAGATGTTCCAACAGCAGCAGAAAGAGATCCGCAACCTCCGGGAATGGCTGTTCAGTGGCACTTCGGTCCTGGAAAGCAGAGAAGCCGTCAATATGGCCAAGATCACCGTGGAACAGGGCTATAATATTCGTCTGCTGACATTGGTCACACTCTTTTACCTTCCACTCACCTTTGTGACCTCAATTTATGGTATGTTGCGGCATGAAACCCTCCCCTTGCTTTCCTTCCTCCGCCCGAGCACTGACAAATTGTGGCAGGGATGACGAATATGCCCACCGATGATGATTTCCTCCCATTTGCCCTAACCATGGTGGGCATCTGTCTCCCAACATATGTGCTAATCTTGATCGTCAACAACCCAGACAATACCAAACGAACGCTTGCGGATATCGGCCTGTTCTTCACCAAGTTGACGTCTTGTGCCGCTCCAAAGAAGTCGGAACGACTCAAGGAGAAAATCCTCGAGCATAAATTACCTCATCCCGACGAGAAAACTCCCGCCGTCCATGCAGCAGCCACATACGCCAGTCTCGAAGCAAGACTGTCTCGCGACCTGACCGCGGACACGTCCATCCGCGGCTCGCAAGGCTTCCTCCTGGCAAACACAAGGCGAATGTCGCACAGCGTGTTCAACCATTTGCCCGGCATAGCGAGACTTGCATCATCGCAAGCAGCAGGAGCTGGAGAGAGAGCCACACAGGTCAACGATAACGTGCTACAGACCTGGCCGGAAGAAAGCGGCGATGCAGCGTCGAGGTACAGAAGGCCCCGGTCAACAACGATCGAATTCGAAGAACCACACTACTCGTCCGCCAGAGTGACGGTCACTGGGTCTGACGAAGACCCGCAGTACGGCAATGGGCCGGGACCGACGAGGCGGACGACAGACGAGTCGCACAGCTCGACATTCCTCGACCCCGAAAAGTTGACGTCTACTTTCTCTGCGGTCTCGCCAGGTGTGAGCCCGTCGAGGCTGGATCCGAATGCTGTGAAGCCTACACCTCCGCCGACCGCCGCGCTGGCATCGGACGCCATCATCAGAGAGCGCAGTATGAGCCCGAGCTACAACCTTGACGGGCGGTCCTTGTTCAGGAGATTGAGCAACCGATTCGCAGCTTCTTCGCCTAGGCCGTCAAGCGAGCAAAGTCTGACGCCAAAAGAATCTGTTTAGGTGACAGCACTACTAGTAACTAACGAGAAGAAAATGAGTAATGAGATGAATCTTGCAGCCCGACCTACAAAGGTCTGTGCCGAAAACGGAAGAGAGTGCTGCACATGGGGGTGTCAGATCCTTTGTGCTGTTGCTGGAAGGCTCGTCATTCATCAAGGAGCGAGTCTGCCAGCAAAGAAGGACTTTGCTCGCCAAGGAGCGGCTAACGACTGAACGATTTAACGAGTCACAGGAGACAAATGAACGGAAGCATGCAAGGCATAAGTGGTGTCATATATGTGGTAGGGCTTTTATGGTACTTGTTCTGTCCTTGGAGGGGTTTCCAGGAGATGTAGCAGCCTCACGGCTCAACACAGCGAGGACGAATGATAGCTTTAGGTACCTAGGTAGACAAAACGGTTTGCCATTATTCGATGAATGGAAGAGTCAACCCGAAGCTGGATGTGAGGATAGCATGAGAAAACCCCCAAGTATCTTATACAATGATGGTAGTCCCATGTCCTGAAACTCGGGCAGCGCGTCATTCGTATGTACAGTATCCTTCATAGTGTACCCGGTCTATGGCTTTGCCTCTTCAAGAAACTGCTTAGTGTCATGATGGTGTCTTGCATTGCGTGCGAAGATGAAGTCGACTTCCGCAACAAGCTGAGCAGGAAGAGTGCTCGCACAACCACAATGCCAGCCGAAGTCTTTGACCACAGGCTCTCGCTCAATATGCCTTGAACAAGAGCGGTTGAAATCAAACATCGCCGCCTGCCTTTCTCATTGTTCGAGGCTTGTCGTGTGCGGAACCACGGACACTTTTCCCCAAGTTTCGAAGCCAGGCCTGTAGACAGAGCAGAGCAAGGACCATACGATGACCTTCCAGCAAGCCAGTAACCACATTTTGGCGCACTGAACATCAGGCTTGCTCTCTCGCGTCCACAATCAATGGCATCTTCTTCACCAAGGCCTCGAGCAGCACGTCGATCGCGAAGCCCAGACACAACGATACGTGACGGGGGGGATAAACAACGACTCGACCACCCCAGGGAATATACCGCCGCTTCGTGCACCACACTTTCCTTTCGTAAACCAAGCCTGAACCATGTTTGCGCCCTTTTTTCCCCGATCCGCAGCGCCCGTTAAAATGACCGAAAAACAACCACAAGCCGCGTGTTGCAAGTCGATTCGCATCCGTTGAACGCACTTTTAGATCTTGACATGTCTCCCTTCCCTCTCCACAACCTTGACCAGGGCCTTGTACGTCTCGTCCCAACTCTCGCCATCTCCCTCTGCATCCTTGTCGCCGCCAGATTTCTTGCTCACATCCCGACTGATCATAACCACACTCGTCGGCCGTTTCGTCTGGCCCGCGGTGCCCAGTTCCGCCCGGCTCGTCACGTAGATGTACGGAATGCCATGGTCCTCCGCAAGCACGGGGATGTGCGAAATCACGTCCATGGGCGAGATATCTGCCGCAAGCACCACCACGCCGATGGGCAGGGACTCTCCACCGCTCGAAACGGCGGACTTGCGCAGGGCTTTGACGACTTCCTTGACGCCGCGTTTCAGGGTTCGTTGGGCAGCAGCTGTATATTGCACACAGACATAGTTAGCATTATCGTCACACAGAGACCTGGCACACGAAACGTAACCATGACAGAAAGCGATCGCAACAGTGCCAACCCCTAAAGGAAAAGAAAATGGGCGACGTACCTTTCTTCACGCCCTTGAACACTTTCTTCGCAACCTTCTCATCCGCCAGGGGATTCGCAAACGGCACAAGCGGTCCGGCCGGTTTCGTCGCCAGAGATTTTTCGTTGTTCTTGACCGCCTCATTTGCATCAACCTCCACGGCTTCCTCCTCGCTATCTACCTCCTCGTCGTCATCATCTTCCATCTCTTCATCCTTCTTGGCCTTGTCTTTCTTGGATTTGGTGGTGTTATCGACCTCATTCAGCACTTTCTCAGCCAACACCTTCCGCTTCTCTTTCTTGTCCTTCTTGTCGCTCTTGCTCTTCGTTACGCCCGTCGGTTCGGAGCCCGTTGCTGCGGATTTGGCGGCCTTTTTCTCGGCCTTGCGCGCGGCTTTGCGGTCTTCTTTGGACATTTTGGTGTCGGTGGACTTTTCTTTGGCCATGACTTTGTCTGTCTGGTTTCGGATTTGGACAAGTGATTCTCTGGAGATAGGAGAATGCCTAGGTAGGTATTCTGCTCGATCGAGGCGTGTGTGAGTCCAGTGAAATCTACTCGTACAAATACTCTGTATAGTCTCGCAGTCAAAAAAATTGTCTCTCCGCACTTTTCGCAAGCTCGAAATTTAGGTGGAGTTTCGACTCTGGCCGCGCTAGCCACATTTGGCCGCCGCATCACCATTGACCATGACTTACCTGGTACTCCGTACTTCTACGAGGTTTACGAGATTACTTGTTCTTGTAGCAGCTTCACGCAATGGAGTGCTAGTATACTTCCTGTGACGAGATAATAGGCGGTTGGATACGAGGAACAAAGCAAACATGAGATACACTCTTCATGGATGTTTCCATTTTTGCGTTCATAATAGTCAAACAACGCATAAAACCCCAGCCAGCCCCAGGCACCGACCACGGCATTGACCCAAGTCACTGCATATCAATCGATAAATCCCTTTTTCTTGTCATGCTCATAGCTCCCAAGCGCTCTGGTTGTGATCTGGATTCGCTTAACCCATTGAGTCCATAAGGCCCAATTTATCGCCTGCAGACCTTCGACGAGATTGTTTCTGTGTGTCCATTACAACTTTCCTGACCCTCGCCCAATATATAATGCCCAGTACTTGTGCTCCGTACTTGTCCAACATCCATCAACGCCATGCGTACAACATTGTCAAAGTAATCCAACAAGAACTCCAGTCGTCAAATCGTCAACCCATCATGCTGGTCCGATCCTTACTTCTCTCCTTGCTCAGGTGCCGCTTTTGTCGGTTGACCTTGACTCTCCGCCAGTGGCTTCTCTGCAACACCAGGCAAAACCTCCTCTCGTGGCCTGTCGAACGACCGCCCTCTCGTGGCGAGATGCTCCTGAGCAAAAGCATTCAGACTGCTTCGCGAAGCACCATGTTCATTTCTCGGGGGACTCTTGGCCCTTTCCTTCTCGGCATTCCTCTCTTCTCTAGTCTGAGACATCTTCGCCTTCCATTTGCCAAACAGCCCTTTCTTCTCAGTCTCTGCGTTTTGAGCTTCACTCGACTCCTGACTCGAGGGTCCAATCAGTGATTGCTGTCCACTCCCAAAGGGCGCGTCTCCATACACCGAAGCTGATTGTGTTTGCTGAGAATCTCCCGTGAAGCTCTTCCTTGGCCGACTAGCACTGCCCAGAGAGCTGTTGCTTCCTCTCGCGCCTGCGTTTTGTCCAATCGGGGGTGGTGGCGCCAGTGGGGAGTTCTCGCCTTTCTTCGCAGACGATGAGAACCTCCATCTACTACGACGCTTTTCTCTTCCGGGCCGCGGTGCAGTATCGTCGAGCATGTCAGTCTCCGAATGGTCGGTGAAAGACGAGCGTGAATGAGTAGAGCCAGGCGGAGATTTGGGCGGCGGCTTCAGTCCAGCAGCGTGATTTTGCTCCTCACTACCAGCCGTAAACTGCTTGGATCCTGGGGTCTCGTTAACAGGCGTGGCAGCTGTACTTATCAAGGCTGGACCCTGAGCAGCGGCCAAAGGGTCATTTCTGCCTGCACTACCAATCTCAGGCGAGACAAGTGGTGTATGGAAGGTGCCTGCATCCTCGCCATGGAGGGAGTTCAATGAACTTTGGGCGCTATCATTGACGGCTCCCGGAATCCTCTGTCGCTTCTGGAGCTTCCTGGGTTGTCGACCCGAGGGATCTGAAGGACCAAAAATTGGTGACTTGGAGAAGATGTTGGGCATCTTGCGGTCCTTATTAGGAGCTGGTGCTGCGTTCGTTGCAGGTTGTTGATTCGGTGTCTGCCCTGGCATTGAAGCGGCCTGGTTAGGCACGGTTGACGCAGCGGACAACAACTGCTGCTGCCGCTCTGTTGGCTGTGTTGGCGCCTGGACGCCTGCGGTAGCTGCTGCCGTTGTCCTGCCTTCAACGTCATCTGGTTGGATGGATCCAGATCTTGAGGACTTCGGCCCGGAGTCTTCTGCATTGGCTGAAGGGGTTCCCGAGCCAGCTATTGGTGAGCTGACTGTAGGCACGGTAGGGTCCGAAGCATCATTTATGCGCTGAAAGCGGCCAGAACTAATGGCTGGAGATCGTTTGGATGGGACAGTATTGCTTCGAGATATGCCCGAACTTCCGGCGAATGAGGTTACTCCAGAAGGCGTGCCTGGACTTGAAACTCCGGGGCTGCCCCTTTCTCTTGAACCTCGAGAAGACACCGACACGTTGCGCCGTACACCGTATTTTCTGAGACTGTCTGCGCCTGCGCTAGCGTTGGACGCTGAGCGGCCGAGCGGTTTGGGTGAGCGCACAGAGGGTGGACCGCTCTCGACATCTTTCTGGGTCTTTTCGTCGACTGCGGTTCCAGACATGCCAATGAGGAAATTATCTTGGTTCTCGATCAAGAAGATCAACACGTCTTGACTGAGTCTGTATTCCTCGGGCGCCATATCATGGGATGGATGCGAAATGATGCCTGGTTGAAAAATGGCAGCGAGGTTGGCCGCAGTCATGCGGTTCAGGTCCGATTTGGATGCAAAGACTGCTAGCAAATCGAGAATGTAGAGGAGTAATTGTCGATTAAGAGGAGGTAACTCGGTGATGAGTTTTTGGTATGAAGTCACAGCCGCGCTGTGTTCATCGACACTGAGGTCTCTGGGTCGCATTTCGCCATCGGATCCTTGAATTTGTGTCCCTCGGAGAGGCTCGCGGAATCGTTCGTAAAAGTCTAGGGGGACGATAGGTTCGGGTAACTGGTTAAGATAGCGGCGGAGGATGTTGGCTGCGTCGTGGACCGTGTATCCAGTCCAGTCCAGTCCTTTCCCATATCTGTCAGGAGAATTGAACACCGTTTGTAGATCTTTGATTCTCTTTGCGGATCCGCTCAGTCTGAAGATGCCCTCGACATCAGTAGCTAGAAATGCGTCAGCCCTAACGTTGTCATCAAGAGTCGTTACTCTTGTGCGCACCTCTCTCTTTCAGAAATACACCACATTTTGCAACTACAATAGGGACGTATCCGTAGATGAAGCTTTCGCCCTGCTCGTTCTGTAATGAGATGGCGACGTTTGCGTATCTGATGCTGTCGGCCAGCGGCACGCCGAAAATCCCAGGACCGTTTTCAACTGACAAGGAATTAGTGACATGCTCGTGAGAGAAAGAGGTATTGTTGTCTTGCAGGACGACCGCTCGCTTCTTCTTGTCTCACCTTTCTCGTCTGTCTTTTCAGTTGTCCTCCTGAACTTCTTCCACCAGGATGCCAACTCTCGTTTGGACGGAGGAGAAGCCGCAGCTAGCGAAGAAGGCGCAGGAGCAGGTGCACCACGTTGTGAAGGTCGATCAATAGCTTGTGGAGGACTTGTCGGCCCTGTGCCATTTGTTGTCATACTGGCAACGGGGCGCAATGCGCACTTGGGCGGGTTTCAGACGAGGGAGACTCCCTTGTCGTCTCGGAGGCGATGTCGTTGTGCGTGGTCCCTCCTCTTTGTGCCAAACAGGGTGAACGAATGATTTGAGAGGATGATGTCGTTAACGCGCGCCGAAAAAAAGTACGCCAGGAACGAATCGAGAAGCAGACGCTGGAACGCACAGAATGCGACGAAGTGTGGTGTTTCCAAGGGCCAGAGAATGAGAGGTTTGGGAAACCGAATTGCAAGGAGTAGGATCGGCTGAAGGAAGAGGCTGGCCAAGCGGTGCGCAGCAGCAGGGTGTCGGATGTCGATCAGTACCAAGCATAGGCAGTGGGCGCAGGATGAAATGTGCCTGGCTTGCTGGGAGGTTTTGGTTCTGGATGACTGGGACCGGTTTTCCAAGGAATCTTGCCAGAAGACTTCGACGAACTCTTGATGGGATTCGACAGAGGTGAAAGCTGCGACTCAGGATGGGTGTCAGGGGGGTTTTGCAGTGAGTAACGGAGGGTTTTGGACAGTTCAGCGTTCGTTAGGGATGTGAGGGCAACAAGCCTTTTTGGTCTCATGCAAGAGGTCAGCAAGGGCTTGCACCTTTATCCACGCCCAACCAGGCAACTTTGTTCTGCTCGCAGAAGCATGGCTAGACTAAGTAGACTTTGTTTCTACCTAACCACCGGCTATCGCGAGGAAACCAGATGCTTATTCTTTTGGGTAGCGAATTGTGCTCGAGGCCTAGCACATCGAGCCGGCTGGGCAGCTCCTCAACCATAGGCTCATCGTGGCTCATCAGGCTCAACCCACGCGTACCAAACACTACTCCGGCCCATGTCTCAAACGTGTCACCACAACTCTTCAGCCTTTTTTCGAATCTCAACAGGACAAATGCCTTCATTCCTATATTTAATCATCACTCAGAAGCTAGCGACCTGCAGTTGGCTCGCTACCATCACATATGTATGCAAGCCCGGTGCCACTAGAGCTGCAAATGACAGTGTTGACCGGTGGGAATGATCTCCTTGGTCCCCAGACAACTAGGTTCACTATGCCAGTCAACTGCATTTCCTGAATGTGATATACTTATCACGACCTGCAGGCGCAGCTACAGCTACAAGCGAACGCAAAGAACATAAAGCTTGTCTCTTGGATCTTCAGATATCTGTGAAGAACATGAACGGTCATATCGTATTGAAGTGTGATGACTCCATAGACGGCCCCCATAGCCCCAGCTGACCGAGTGCCTATTTTGGCATGATGGAGGCTACCGCATTACAGTAAAGCTGGGCTAATTCTATTAACCAAGACCAACCTCAACGCCTCTTGTGATCCAATTGCTGATGTGATGTGAAAATCATACATGACGAGGTCTGCCAATCTCACTAACGCCATGACAATGCCGCCTCTAAGATTCGATAATGGTGGCGCGGGCTGTGATTTCCGCACCAGTAGCGCCTTTAAATGCTTTCGTAAAGTCGTAGGTGAGCATGCTCGAGGTAAGACCGCCACCGCTTGGTATACAGAACTTTTCCGCACTTAAAGTTCAAGGGCGAAAGAGGCTGCCTCGACATGGAATTTTGCCGTCTCCGGATTTTGGTGCCGTTGGCGGGTATAATCCCCCAGAATGCCTTTATTCCTTCGGATGCAGCGCCGCCGGACATACCTTAGTCTTCTTCAACGTCATCCTCCGCAATAGCATCAGTGAGCTGGGGTGCTCCGCCTCCAATCGTCAAATTCTTCAAGGCCTTGTCGAATTCGCGCTGCATTCCATGTTTGACGGCTTCCAAAACGTTGTCGACAGTCATTCTGGGCATGAAGGCAGGTCTTGTGCCTTCGCGGAAGACCCCAGTCCGAACCAAGATGGAGTACCAGTCTACATCGGGAGACCCATGCTCGTTGAACTCATTGGTACCCCGGATATCTGACTCCGGGGTGTCACCAACAAAGTACACGGTCTCCGGAGGTTTGTTGATGCCATGGGTGTCCTTTCGCCATTGCTGAAGGAGCCGGGTTGCGAACTCGAACGTACCTAGCTGAGGCTTGCCGAAAGCAACCGTCTTCAACTCTTTACCGGTGATGGCCTTGAACATGGCTTCGAGGGATGCTCGCAGAGCACCCATGCCAATACGGGAGTATGCGTGAGAAGTGGCCCAGACAATATCATTGTGGGAGAAAAAGACTGGCGGGCCATCCTCAAAAGTCTCCGACCGCGTGCCCAATCGACCATTCTTACTCATACAGAGATCGAGAATGATCTGGGAGTCGCCGGCCCAATCTCTGCTGTCGGCAAAGACGAACACTGCTTCGATTTCGACCTCGCCATAGTTGCGTTTGACCGAGTGCTTGAGCTCCTCCTCGGTCAACTTCCGGAATGGGGTGGTGTCTTTGTTATCCTTTATGATATCTCCAGGAGTGATGACGTCTTTGAACCCATAGCCCTCGGCAACGGTGCGACATTTCTCGCCTTCACCACCGACAACAAGGACGGTATGGTACTTCTGGGCCATATCCCTCATAGGTGTGTGGCCACAGATGAATTGTCCAGGCGACACTTCTAATTGGAGTTGGTTGGACAGCTGAATGCAACGCTCTTCTTCAGTCTTGCCACCTCCGTTCGTCACAAAGATATATGGTCTGTATAATTGTCAGTGATTGCTTGCTAACCTCACCAGCTGCCCACCAGACTTACACTTTGATACCATACTCGTTTTCGCCGTTCAATACTTTCATGGCTTCGATGGCTTCTGGGATCACCTCGCCACCTTTGATCAATACACCGTCAATATCGAATGCAAAAGCATATTTATCGGTGGTCTTCAGACCAGATTCGTCAGGAGTAGTAGGCTGAGAGTCCTCCGGCGTCGTCAGATCTGAAGCTTCAGCCAGATGATGCTTGGCCAATTCCATGGCCTTGGCAGTTTCGTGGGCATTGCTGGATTTCCCGAGATGTTCAGGAGGCCCGACAACAGCCAGGCCACTGAACAGATCTGCTCGAGTGGCACTCTGATTCGAAAGTGTCCGCGTGGCTCTCCTTCTAGTTGTGACGGGAGACAACAGATTGTTGTCCATATCTGGAGGGGCGTCTGCAGCAGACATCTTGAATGTATACCAATGTTGTCCGTCCTTGATGTCACAGGCGATGCAGCTTATCTCGTTTTGAAAGGGACGCTGCTTGGTCGAATGTATGGTACTCGTATGGACCCTAGATAATCTGGACAAAAGTCTCCGGTCGATAGGGAGTTGGGTTTATTATATGTACTTCGTCCTTCGTCCAAGACCCTACTGTTCCTTGTGGATAAGTAACGGGAGGCAACACTGGACACACGTGCGAAGCAAGTGGAGAGATACAAAGATAACTGTAACCAAAACAGTGGATCACACGAAAACAGAACTCCAGGCGGTCGTTTGAGGATTCACACGAAAATTGTGATAGTAACGCATGATGACGTCAATAGTGAGCGAATGGAGGCGACCTGATCAGAGGCCGCAAAAAGAACCCAGCATCAAGACATACAATGTAAGCAAATAACAATGCACGTTTGTTTTTGAGTGGAGAGAGGCGAATCTGTCATCCCCTGGGATGCTGTCGACATTCGCTCGAGCTGTGGTAGGAAGTCCCTGTGGTCCTTGCAGAATCCTTCGGCAACAATCCACCGAGAAAAAGGACCGAAAGGCTGAAAATAAATCAGCCGTCAGACCCGCTATTTTGGTATCTGTTTATAGTGACATATCACGTGCAGTCGTATAGAAGAACAGGCTTTGATCATGTCTGACTGCAGATACTCGAGCCTCAATTTCACTTCCCCGAATGTGACGCCGCTGATCTCATTAGTCCACATCACTTTTTTCATCCCGGAAACTACGGAATCCATAAATCCTTATTATTTTAGTCAGGAACGTTTTGGTACGAGAGGTACGAGAGGTACGGGTACATAGCAGTCCAGGACAGAAAAATTGGTTCCAGGAGCAGTCGTAACCCGCTTCCAAGAGGTACCCACCGGACACGCAAGACGAGAAGTTACCAGAAGTGCCGGAGTATATGGGATGCGTCCGCCCAATGCCCAACACGCCAGGTAATGCTCATTCGTTCTTTATGTCTCTGTTGGATACCTTGAATAGAATGTTGGATGTTGGTTGGACGATGTGTCTTGTCTCGATCAAGTTACGTGCATTGTTGTCCAGTAGATTTTGTTCGCTGGACGTCGATCCAAAGACTTGTGGCTTTAGAATATAATCCTACGAGGTAACATGTGCACTTATTGTTGCGGTGAACGCCAACCAGAAACCAGGCAGCAAGGTGGGAACAACTCCGATTTGGGTATTGGTACGAGTACCTCGCTTGCCGGCTATCCCAAGCACAATGACTCCGTTCAGGCTGACAGTACACTGATAACGCAATTCTTGAACGAGTACGAGTATAGAGAATGCTCGCAGCTGAAGCTTGAAGTACATTCGTAAACTAGTGGTCTAACCAACACCTCCGCTGAAAGGACACGACGAACGCTACATATGACACCGCAGGATCAAAAACTTCGTGAACAAATAATGCCTCGCTTCGTAGGATGGCATGTCGCTTACCGCAAAAGCCACACTGCCAAGAAGCGTCGGCTTAAGGGAAGCCAAAGTCGGTCTCTATCAAGACAACATAACAGCCATCGGATGACCACACGTTGTTTGATCTCCATCTCAGACTGCCACATCGGATAGGTCCCAAAGTTTGCATGCAAGCCTCTCCCAAGAGGTTTCAAATGTCAAATTCGTTCTCCAGCCAATGCTTGATCACGACTTTGCCTTCCTCAAAAGCGGCCCTCGGTGTACGCACGATCATCGCTGCATGACTATGGCTGCTCTTGTGGATATACACAGGGTACTTCCGGAAGCCGACGTCGTCAAGAGCCTTGATCATCTGAAACTGTGCCGGAGTGAGGGCCAAGGTGGGGAATTCTGGGGCTCTATCAGACATTGAGGGGCTCTTTTTAAGTAAGTCCACGTCTGATTTCTCGGAGCTCAAAGATTCGGCTGATGTAGCAGGGAAAGTGGACATGGATGGCGAGGCCGGCGTCGAAGCGATCTCTTCGGACCCTTCTGGCAGATAATCATATTGCTGAGCTGCATTGACATTTTCAAACGCATCCTCAAGTCCAACCCGCATCTCCCTGACCATGTACGGGATTTTGTACATGCCGAAGCCTGTTCCTTGCTGATCGGTCTCATGCAATTGTATGCGGCGTCGACTCCGAAAGGTCTGGACGCACGAACTGCCCAGGAAGACCACCGTCGCTATCGGAATCAGCACGGTGAGAGCCAGGAAAATGGGAGTCCGGCGCAGAAATGTTCGGCTACCGGTACGGACGCGCTGATAGAACGAAGGCAGCTCGTGTTCTGGTATGATTTCGTAAGGGTGGTCCGGATCTAGAATGACCGGCTCATAGCCTTCCAGGTAATGAATGCTCAGCTTGTCAAGGCAAGCATAAGGATCAGTCTTCGAGATACCAGTGGTATAATACACGGCGGTACGGTCGTTGACAATATTGGTGTATAGAGAGCGGTGCTGGAACAGGGAAAGAGCCTGAATGAATACGCTCCCGGGGTCGGCCAAAACGCTCAGCAGTGGTCGGCCAGTGTCCCGGAATTCGTCGATCAGGAAAAGCTGCCGGCCACTCTTTGACAAGGTTCTCGCTCCAAGGACGTTCCAAAGGTGGTTCTGATATCCTCTCAATGGCGTCCTGACCCCTAGGTGAGGCGTCGCAAAGGTGGTGAAATTGACCGGAGTTATCTTGTCGAAGTATCCCTTGTGGTAGAGCAAGCCAATCGTATATCGCGCGACCAGGCCGCCTAATGAATAGCCGACTATCGAGAATCGAGTAATTTTGTTGCCGTCTCTTTCTAGCTCCTCCAGCATGTCTTCTATCTCTTTGGCCACTCTTTCAGCACCGACTTCAACTCCATCGTATGTGAGCGACCCTGGATTCGAGCGGCAAGCCAGTATTATGAGCTTCTCTTCGTTGTGCTTGTCTCGAAGTGCTTGTGCGACGTAGTTAAGATGAGACTTGGGGTAATATTAGCATTGTCATCCTGAGCAACCAGGTACTTTTCATACCGCATTGCCCCAGAGCCTGAAGAATAATTAGCAATGACGTAGTTGAAAGAATGGGGTCTTTAATATTGAGCGCACCCATGGACGAGGACACAAAGGTGTTCTGCTTTCTTTGGCGTGGACTGCCCTGATCTCTGACGGCATTCTGCCATGTTGGAATTGGGAAAAAGAGCCTGCCTGTCGAAACTGCGCAAGTCGAAAGGAAGCGAAGGCATTCTTAAAGATCGGAGACACCCTTGTAGATAGATGAGCCTAAGACGCAGCGCATGCAGGGGGCCAGCGACAATTGGTGGCTGAGCACGATCCTCCGGCGCGGGAGAATACCTACCCTAAGGTCCGGTGGCTTGCAGGATCGGGCTCGTGAGGCCTAGCCTCTAAGCAACCACGAGATGACGCTCGAGTGGACAGATCTCGTGGGTTTTTGCAGAGGACTATTATGTCCTATGTCCTACGTCCGAGGACAGCTCTGGGGCCCTGCAGATTCATATAATTCTTCAACTGAGAGAGCCTTATCGGGCGAGCCTCTGGGCCCGAAAAGTGGCATTGTCTGACCACAAGGACTCCTATCTCATCAGGTACCTAGCGAGCTAGGTAGGTTTCTCACCTTTTGCGATGTCCTCCTGGACCGTAACTGATAGACTTATGTTAAACCATAGGCGTACAGCTCAGCGGGACTGAGGAGGCGTTACTTTCACTCCCCTGTAACCCATCGTCAATATACAGTGTGCATGAGTGACTTGGAAGGCGTGTTATCCCCAGGTCAGACCTCACAATTCTTCTCGCGCCCACAGTCTCGTCTCGCCTTCCCTTCAGTGCGACCGGATCTTTACTCCCAACTTGACAATCATCTGTCACGGCCAACCACCTACTGCTTCGGAATACTTGGCTTCGCTCTAAAACTAGCTATCTCATCCATTCGTGTCCATGCGATAAGGCAGAAGTGAAGGATTTAAATGCCGCAGCGATAGCGTGGCAGGTGCTTTCCAGGTCTTATCATCTTGGGCAAGGCTTGGAGATTATGTGATGAAAATCCAACAGTAACCATCAGTTATACACTGACGAACCAATACTGGCACACAAGTCAACTAAGCCTTGCGGATGGCTCATTATCTCCGAATGCGAAGGTAGACAGCCAAGTCGTCATCTCTTTATCAATTGGCGACTGTATGTCTTATTCGCCATGTTCTCCGCCCTGGGTCTTTTTAAAGGCATCGCATGCCCTCGGCAATACGAATGCAGCCTGCCCACCTGTATCTTTTCGCATGAAGCTACAACATCACCACCAAACGTGCATGATCAAGTTGGATCGGCACAGGAATATGACCCATTTAGTGCAGGAGAAATTCTCTCTCCACCGCCAAAGAGGAGACGCCTGGAGATTCCTGAAACAGGCAAAGATATCGAGCAGACAGTGAACCCGGCTGCGACAAGAAGAGATGTGGACGTACCTAGACTTTCCGACAGGAGACCTACCTCCCCGACACCAATAGCAATTTCGACAGTGAGAAATGATGGCCTTTCCAGAAAAGCCCTTCACGGCGGTGTCCGCCCCGTCACTAAGCCAACTCCCGCTTCAGTTGCAAGAACAGTATCGCCTCCTCCGACCAGAGATGGCAAAGCCACCACTGCATCAGATGGAAGGCGCCCAACCAAGGCCGAATCACTCACCCCACGCAATGTGGCTAGAGCTCCAGCTGTTCTGAAGACAAGACTAGCGATACTACAAAAGTTGCATGAACAGATGCAGGCACAGAATGCCAAGCTTGCTGCGATGAAAGATCCACGTAAAACCCTTGTCCTGAAGGAACAAGAACTGATCACTTTTGCCCTTGATGAAGAAGAGGCCGCCACGAAACTGGGCGAGAACATCTACAAGAATGCGTTGGCCCAAAAGGTGCTACGCATCAAGAAGATGACCACTGATGAATGGGTGAAAGCCGTGAGCCACTGGACTGGGACAAAATCCAACAATGTATCCCAAGGAAAAGAGAGGAACACCGTGCCTGATGAAATCTCGACGGGTCTGGCTACTCTGAATGAGCAAATCGCCGTCCTCAAACATCTACGCACACCGATTGAAGGCCTCGAGGCATTTGGGTACGTGACAAGCAAGCCTACGGATAAGGACATTGCCTCCGCGAAAGCAGGCATTGCGGCAGCAGCAGGATATGAAAGCTGCGACAGATGTGGCACTCGATTTCAGGTGTTTCCGGGAAGAGACCAGCATGGTCGGCTTACCAGTCATGGAAAGTGTCGCTACCACTGGGCCAAGCCATATCTCGCAGGTGGATCGAAAGCTACTCGGATACTCGGTCAATCCGAAGCCATCTATCCATGCTGCAACAAATCTCAAGGTAGCGAAGGCTGCTCAGAAGCAGCTACCCACGTCTTCTATGTGAAGGATCCAAAACGACTAGCAAGTATACTGCAGTTCGAACATACTCCACCAAAAGCAGATGTCCTGAGGAGGCAACCAGTATCATTTGATTGTGAGATGGGCTACACCACGCTTGGAATGGAGGTCATCCGCGTCACAGCTGTCACATGGCCAGAAAACAGACTTCTCCTCGACGTTCTGGTCCGTCCTTACGGCGAGATCCTTGATCTCAACACGAGGTTCTCGGGCGTCACGCCAGAGGCTTTTGCCAATGCACCGCCACATCAGCCGACTTCCGCAAAAGATGTGATTGCCTCAGCAGAGGGAGACGCACTGGCCTTGCGCAAAGTCGGTTCGCCGGCAGCAGCGAGAGATCTGTTGTTCGAGCACTTGAGCCCGGATACACCGTTAATTGGTCACGCCATCGAGAATGATCTTAACGTTTGCCGCCTCATTCATCCGTTCATCGTCGACACGGTTCTGCTGTATCCTCATCCGCGTGGACTACCTATCAGATATGGTTTGAGAATGCTGAGTCAGAAGTACCTCTCTAAGTCTATTCAAGCAGCAGGTGAAGCCGGTCATGATTCAAAGGAAGATGCTGTCGCGACAGGAGAGCTAGTCGTCAAAAAGGTGGCAGAAAAATGGGGCAATATGCGACGACAAGGCTGGGCTTTTGTGGATGGGCTGCTGACGGCGCCCGACGAGATCGAGTCCGTTGAGCCCGGAGGATAGTCGATGTATATGCTGCGATTCAAAGAACAGACGGAAGCTAGGACTCACGGTACGCAAGTGTGGCTAGGTAGTTACTTGTAGGATGCCCGATGAGATAGCGGAAGATCTGATTTGACTTCCATCAAAGTGATGGAGCAGACGCATGAA
Organism: Exophiala xenobiotica; assembly: GCF_000835505.1. Lineage (NCBI taxonomy): Eukaryota > Fungi > Ascomycota > Eurotiomycetes > Chaetothyriales > Herpotrichiellaceae > Exophiala > Exophiala xenobiotica. Next base: position 3,466,630 of record NW_013562493.1, on the reverse strand, counting down.
GCCGGGAAGCTAGTGCCTATCGGGCCGGTTCTCCTCGTCGTTCCTCTACCTCGAGCCCCCATCACCCTCCTAGCCCCTTTCTTGGGAGCCGCGTCTAGCCTCTGAACCGCGCCGGAGAAATTGCAGCGACAAATAATTTGCATCTCCCAATTACCCGAGCTTGCGGTCTGAGATAAACCAACAAATTCGCGGCGCCAGAAAGCTATTCACGCGATTGAGAAGAAGGCAAGCATCGCTGTTCACCTGCTTGATTCAGTTAACATAGCAGCGCTCGTATTCTACACGCGCGTCTCGACGTCACCACGCAATCCAACCGCGCCTGGCCGACACCCAAGCCATTCGCTGGCCCGGAGGATTGACACTTTCGCACGCGCTTTTCACCGGCAGTTACCACCAACATGGGCAATCAAATATCCAAAATGATGGGGAAGATCTTCGGATCTAGGGAAATGCGACTGTTGATGCTGGGCCTTGATGCCGCAGGCAAGACAAGTGAGTCTGCGCTTCGTGGAAATCATGACTGCATGGTCTGTGACCTTGTAACCAGCTCCTGACGAGTCTCTAGCGATTCTTTACAAGTTGAAACTCAATCAAGATGTCACCACGATTCCTACCGTTGGATTCAACGTCGAAACGGTCACATATAAGAATGTCAAGTTCAATGTCTGGGATGTGGGTGGACAAGACAAGATTCGACCACTTTGGCGACACTATTTCTCCGGCACACAAGGCCTAATCTTCGTGGTTGACTCGAACGATCGAGCGCGGATTGATGAAGCCAGGCAAGAGCTGCACAGGATCATACTTGACCGAGAAATGAAAGAGGCACTTCTGCTGGTTTTCGCCAACAAACAGGACATTCCAGGCTCCATGACGCCGACTGAAGTCACGGAGAAGTTGAGACTCGGCCAATTGAAGGAACGAATATGGTACGTGGTGCCTAGTTGCGCTACCACCGGCGAAGGATTGCTCGAAGGACTGGTAAGTGGGATCAAGTGCTCAAAGAGTCGTACAGAAAACTAACCCAGGACCACAGAGTTGGCTGTCAACGAACGTCAAGTCACAACCACGACCAGCAGCAGCCAAATGAACAGCATTGATCTTTGAATGAGATTGCGAAAGAGGAGATGATGTGCGGATTGATTTACGGTTTTCGACATTCGCCGATGAGCTGGACATCATCGATTATGATACCAATTTGCAAGCGTTCTCGAGAGGCTGTTCTTGAGCGGATTTTTGCGGGCTCCATACGCGACGTCGTTACTGCATCGTGTGGAGTATTTGCTGTGCGGATGATTGTGCGTATGAGGAAAAAGCGCATCACAGAATGAAGTGCGGAGTGTGGGTACAAATATTGGAGGATGTCCATTGCGCAATGGCAACTAAAGGAATGTGAAAACTGCTCTGAGCTCACCCTAATTGTACACTAGTCTAATGATACAGCTTCTGGCTCAGGTTCATCATGACTTCTGTCCTTCAAGTCACTCTTGACCTCTCTCCTGCTTGTAGAATTCATGCACCAGTTGGTTTAGGTTGAAGACCGATGTACAGTCTCAATCGTTTCTCTTTGGCTTCTCTTCCCCCATTTGTAGAGCAACCCAACTCCTGTAGGACAAAATCAAGCCTCTCATTCTCCATATTTGGAATATCTCCAGATCGTACAGGAAACCATTCGATAAAGATATTAGTCAATGGACTTATTAGTGGTGTAAGTCGATCGGAGGATTTCGTAAGATAAGAATTTTGAACTCGAGCTGAGGCGTTGTGATCACTGTAGAGTTAGTATTTATCATTAAAGAATATAAGTAGCACTTACTTCGCGATGACTCGAGTAGTGAGCGTATCGATCTTGTTATCAAGCTGATCAAATCTCTGAGCGAATTGAGCGTTGATTTGAGCGATTTGAGCGTTGAATTGAGCGTTGAATTGAGTGAATTGAGCGTTGAATTGAGCGTTGATTTGAACGTTGCTTTGCTGAATTTGATCGGTGAGCTGTGCTACGGCATGTTGAATGAGATTGCCTTCAGTCAGCGCCGGTACGTTTGAGAGCTTTGACAATTCCTCGGCGAGACCGTGGAAATGTTGTACTATACGGCCAGCATCTGGCTGTGGACCGATGATATTCGGGTCCGCCATGATGGTGGTGAGAGTTGGTGCGGAAAAGCCAGTGGTGTTTTTGTTTACTTTGGAGGGGTGAGTCACGAGCAGTTTTACCATTCCTTGGCGTGCGGACTCTTCTGCCATCTGGAGAGTGCCTGCTGCCATCTGCCACTCGGCCCGTGCCTGCATTCGATCTCCTTTGACGTTAGCGATTCGGCATTCCTTGTTCCTGCTTGCTTGACGGCGGAGAGGGTCGCCTCACATGCTGGCGCCATCTTCGGTGTCTCCTTCCTCAAACCACTAGTCCGGATACCTGTCGATACGAGACCTCCCTTCCTCGTGCCTTCTCCCTTCTGGGCTCCCTCAGCGCAGGAGCTGGTGACGGCTTTCATCTCCTGCGTCCATTCTCTGATTCTCCCTTCTTGTCCATAGAGTCTATCACCGCTGCATCACATAATGAGTGCCTCCGAAAGCATACCTCCCTCTAATGGCAGCTCCAAGCCCTCGGTATTGCTCGTGGGCGGTCTTGGTACCTATCTTGCAGCCGTGACCCTCACCAATGCATTGACCAGATTATAGGATATATCGGTCGCTTCGTAGCAAAGTACATTCATTCTCAGCATCTTGCTTCTAGCGTTCGCATTGTCGATAAAGTCCTTCCCCAGCTAGCCCACCTTGCGCCGGAGTTCGACGAACCATGTTCACCCAAGTTCTTCATACAGGCTGATGCCTCGCGCGAGGCTTCCATGTCGCGCATATTCGATCATCCTGACGGGCCCGATGCTACTTGGGACTATGTCTTCAACCTTGCAGCCGAGACCGCTTGGTCACAAACCCCGGAGATATACAGACTGCGCTCATACCAGGTCAGTGTCACATTAGCGAAAGAGGCGGCCAAACGTGGGGTCAAAGCTTTTGTCGAGATAAGCACCGGCATGGTCTATGCTCCTCATCGGACGCCGCGCACGGAACAAGACAAATTGAAGCCGTGGCTGAAGATTGCTAAGGTCAAGTTGGAAGCCGAACAAGAGCTGGCAAGAATACCAGGACTGAATCTAGTCATTCTGCGTCCGGCGCACGTCTACGGAGAGTATGACTCCAAGTTCATCGCGAAAGCCTTGTGTATGGCGCGGGTCTACCAGGAACAAGACAAGGAACTCAAGTGGCTGTGGACTGAAGACTTGAAGATCAATACTGTCCATGTCGAGGACGTCGCAAGAGCGTTGTGGGCAGCCGCCAAATGGCTGTCGACCAATTCAACTATACCCGCCTCTTCCCCCACGACCAGCAGAAGATCGACGTTGGGCTCCAAAGGCGAAGACGGGCCTGGTAACAATGTACCCGTTTTCAACATTGTCGATCATGGTCAGACGAGTCAGGGCGACCTTGCTGATATAGTTTCAAAGGTGTTCGGCATCAAGACTGGGTTTCAAGGGTCCTTGATCTCGCAATTCGCAAGAATGAATCTTGACCATGTCGTTGACGACCTCAATGAAGACATTTTACAACCCTGGGCTGAAATGCTGGAACAAAAGGGCATTACCAAGCCTGGCCCCTTGACTCCGTTTCTGGAGAAAGAGTTGCTTAAGGACGCAGACCTCAGCCTCGACGGCAGTCTTTTCGAGAGGGTCACCGATTTCAAGTATGAACGAGCGGGCGGCTTGACCGTCGAGGGCATTAAGGAGATGATAGCCAGCTACGAGAGGATGGGTTGGTGGCCTTGAAATCGGCTGTGTGGTTTCCCTTCTGTTTGAAGCCTCTCTTTCCCTTCGTTATGCAATCGGGTTGTGAAAAAACCTGGCCGACCACATATGTTGGAGGCGGATCATTATTGTACTTATTCGCTATTCTGACGGTTTATACGACTGCGGTCACCAGTCCGCACAAGAACTTGCGTTGCACGAGCATAGCGAAACAGGAGTTTTTGGAATTCAATAGTTGTTATTCGGAATAACATACATCTTGTCAAGCTACTTTCCTGTGACTACTGGTCACACTCAGCCGCTGCCACGCAGGGTTGGAAAGGCTTTCATGTTATGTCTCGGTCCGCTGCAGACACCTCTTTGAATAACAGGGCGTGCAAGACACCTCTAAACCATGGCCAGTATTGGGCGTGGTCGATTCCTCAGGCGGAATTTGATCCTTCTTTCGATCATCAGGCATCCTCATGCTGATCCATACAGGGCCAGAGAGAAACTCATGCTGGGTAGCTCTATGGCAGAGTGACCACGCACACCTTCATTCTCCAGACCTTGACTCCCAAGCGAGCGGCACACAGAAGATCCTCCTGAAAGTCTGGCCATCCCACACCAATCACACGCCATTGATGGGCAGGGAAGTCGACATCAGGACCCTTGAGTTTCGCCTTGGAACCCTCATCAACAGCCGCCTTCTCTTTGCCTTTTCCCTGGTCCTGAACATGCTCGCTGCAGCCGAGGTGCTTGGTTTGTTCGTGGGCTTCGAAGCGGCCGGTTGAGATGAAGCGGCAGATGTCCTGGTCGACATATTAGTACAGAGCACTTTGAAGTAAGTGACGGCAAACTGAGGGTAAAGTGAGACGACATACATTCCATCCGTAACTCAAGACGTAGCCGAGGACCTTTGAAGCAGGAGTGGTGACGCGGTAATTGACCCCCTCGATGAAGCGGCTCATGTCCAGATTCTCGACAGGCGCGTCGACCCAGTGGTAGGCTTTGGCTTCGGGGGCGAAGACGTGGACGTGGTTTGGCAAGCCGTCGTCGGAGAGAGTGATGCTGGGCATGTACGCGGTACTGATCCAGATTGACATGACCGATGGAAGGGTGGGTGGGATGATCGAGTTTGGATCCTTGATCGGGATGCCGCGGCTGTTGAATGGCTCGTTGGACATGGAGGTGGAGGTGGTTGTTGGCTCGTTGATGGGGATCATTCCTTGTGCAACAACAGCATTGTCGGTGACGGTTGAGTCTTCTTCTGGAACTTCGTCCTCGACTTCGTCGATGCGCATGATCTTCTCTTGCCAGAGACTCTCAAAGATGTGTGGGTCGCTTCGTGCTCTGAGCTTGGACAGGGCGACAATGAGGTCGACAAGGCCACGTTCGGTCTCTGCATAGGTCATTTTCTGGTCGGTTGGGGTGACTTCGGCCATCCTGGCTTGCAGGTTTGTGATCTTTTGTTGTGATCTTGCGCGTGCGCGGTCAAGGGAGGATGCTGGTGGGGAAGAAGGAGTTTGAGAGTCGGAGAGGTCTTGATATTCTGCCTCGTCGTCTTTGACTGTGCTAAGGTTTCTTGGCCGTCCGACGCGACGACGACCGCGAGGAGTAGATTGAGTTCGTGGAGTGAATAGAACGTTGCGCATCCGGACCCAAAGAGGTTGCAGGATGGTGAAGAACCTTTGTTGTTGCATCGGAATGTCAGAGCTCATGTCCAGTGCGCCATCAATAGAGACCTGGTTGGTACGTACCTATCGTTCTCAGAGACGTCGCTTGCTGGTCTTGTTGCGCGTGGTTTTCTGTACGTCAATCGATCCTCACCCTCGTCAAGGTCGGCTGCATCGATGAGCCACTCGTCTACTTGGGACACCCAGACGATGGTTCCGTAACCCCTCAGAAGGCGGTTGCTGAATTGCTTGTAAACACTGGCTGTGCCTCGTTGGATTTCGTCGAGGTGGTTGCTGCGGAGGACGCGAAGGACGCCGTTCCAAAAATCGAAATATTTCCCGGGTTTGAGCTGCAGCTTACGGAAGATGTCGCTGTAGAGCTGACCGTGTTGCTCAATCAATCTCACCTCCGACTCAGGCAGTCTGCGCAGCTGGCCTCTGTCAATCGCGCTCAGATCGGGAATTGACGATACAGCAGTCGGTCCTGTCTCAGGAGTGGGGTCTGCATCTGCATCTGCGTCGACCATTCCTGCGTCTGCGTCGACATAGTCAATGGCCAAGGATACTTCAGAACGTTCCGGGTCCTCCATGGTTGGTGGTGGTATGTCTAGACGTGATCGTGATCGTGAACGCGCGACGATGAGAGGAAGACAACATCGCGGCTCTCTGGGCGGTGGGTGAAGCCATAGCAAGTATAGCGATGGGTGCGGCAGAGCATTGCCATGACAGACAAGTAAATTTGATCTGAGGCCAAGTATGGCATTGTGAGGTACACCGTGATCACTCTGATAAGTGTAAACACCACAAGGCTGGCTTGTGTATGCTTCCTACACTGGGACTTACGATATTGCACGACATTGTGGTCACTACCTGAAGATTGTCACTCTTACATACAGGAGAGGACAAAGACCGCCCTATACATGCTAGGCACAGGTGGGTGACAGGCTTTCAAGTTGTTATGAGATTGAAGCTAGATGAGGCTGGACTGTCGTCAGACTTCAGGTCCTCCCGGGCCTGTAAAGCAAATCTTGGTCGTGCCCAGACCAGGAGACCAGTGATGACAGACCAGTGGTGGACACGGAGGACATGGGAAATGACCCAGTCGTTTAAAGCCACCTTTGCCCGATCCATCGCTCGTATTTATTTCTGGACAGGCACTGACGGGAATGCACCCCAGAACACGGGTCCTGTCAAAGCCACCAGACGTCAAAGGCCATGATGAGGCCATGATGGGCCCATCACAAAAGCATCTTGGTTAATTCGCCCTTTAACGAGCTTTGAGATTGCGGTCAGCGGGTGCCAGGGTGGGCGCGTCATGCCCCAGTACTCGCATCCTGCACCGTGAGAATGACCGTGCTATCGACTGTGGCTTGTGTGCTCCTGACAAGTTTTCCAATTCCATGCCAGTTTCTGTCACGTCGCACCGCACGAGCACTTTACTAGTATTTCCTGCCTCCTCACTTCCATACCTCGTCGACCACGAACTGTTTCACTATTCCTGCAGGTCTCACAACCCTCGCCTCTTCAGTCGCTAAATGTACCGACCATGTCATGGAAGCTTTAATCTACGATGAGTCCCCTATAGCCGAATATCTAGAGGCAGACGCCATTCCTTTCGAAACCGCCGATCTTCCTTCCACGCCGCCACGAACATTTGCTCCCCGAGGGCTTCCAAAACTCCGCGAACGATTACGAGCATATCGTCAAACTGCTGCCTCCGTCACCGACGTCGCAAACGAGAAATTTCTCGAGCGTTTTCGCTACACTATCGTCGCATCGCAGTTACTCCAGGATGACCCCAAGCCTAGGAGGCATCTTCAGGATGAGGAACAAGCATTTCAGACGAACACCTTCTCGACCAGAGGTGCTCTTATGACGGCAGTGGTTTCCTTTTCAGTAGCATGGTTTCTACACATTTTACGACGGCGGTATGAGACTCAAAAAGGGTTGGGAATTAATGAAATATGCATCTACATGCTCTTAATTTTCGGGGGGTGCGTCCTTTTGATCTACTTTGCGCGACGGCAATATCTAGAATTCATTCGGCGCTCTGCAGGCTCGACACTGGGGAAGGTTATTGCCGAGTCACATAATCTCGACACGGTCACGACGGCAGGACTGCGTTTTATCCAAGAAGTTGAAGTGGTCTCACGAGGTTATGAGTTGTAAGAACAGCCTCCTCAGCAAGGTGTCTCCCGCTAACTCTTTCTCAAGCAGTCAACCTATGCCGCCCGTCAGTCGACTGGAAGATCAAAGTGCAAACAGTCGCTGCAGAGAACTCCGAGCCATAATCGGAACGGCGTTGACGGCCAGCATTAGTCAGTCTGTTGAAGCCCACAATACCATACAACCCTTCATACGCGAACTCGAGTCACAGAGCTATCACGATATCTATGACGTCTCGATGCAGGACTATACTGATGCTGTCACATTTGCAAACAATATTGCCATGGAAGCCCAGGATTCCTTGAAAGAGCTGCGTTTCTTATTCCGACTACACTTGATGGCGAGAAAGGTTTTCTTTTGTGATCTACTTGCGCTTCACTCGGGCTCCACATGGTACAACATTTGTCAGTGGAGGGGAACATTGCATCTACTGCAAGACTTTGAGGCTGCCACATCTCGAGGGGCACGAGATGTCCGGGCAGCTGTGGTACGAGAAGAATTTGGTGGCAATTCTGCAGCCACAACGGGCCAGGAGGCTGATTACGTGGTGGAGACTAACCCGGAATTAATGACTCCACAGAGACGGCACACGAAGGCACAGATGCGTCGATTCGACGCTGTTGCTAACTCCATCCGCTCTCTGAATGCCAAGGTACATCTAGTCAGAGAGGCGATGAACAACTCGTCGACGAATGAGGACGATCCAGCTCTCAGCATGACTATTACTCGAGGCTATGAGACTCTGGGTGCAGAAATCCGCAATGCCCTCAGCGAATGGCAGAAGGGACGGAACACCATGTTCCTTCATATTGATGCCGACCCTGATCGACGGTCTTCAAGAGCATCCAGTGATATTCGATCTCCTGCATCACCATCCCCCAGCAGTCTTGGTGGCCTGACCATCGTCGACGGGGGTCCTGCGGAAGCGTTGAAATTGCTGAGTGGCGACGAGCGAGCTTCTTCCGACGGAGGAGGATTGGATGAGGAGGTGTTCGAGGCAGTGGCTATGCCACGAAAGAGGATGTCTTGGACACCAATGAGCCGCGAAGAAAAGCTCAGCAGACTGCAGCAGGAGCGGATAAAGCGCGCAACCGTGCAAGAACATGCAGAGAATACGACCAACATGCTGCGCGAGTTGCAGATGGTCATCAAACATCGCCCCAACCATGCCCGGCCAGAAACACGAGTTACCTCAATATGAGGTCCAATCCAGTGGCAACAAGGGGCCCGCGGTCCTTCATAGTGCGACCCTTGCACATTTGAATTTGAGATATAGGCATCACATTGGCCAAGACGAAGAGCGATGTTCACGAAGCACACGGCTGAACTTCAGGTGCTATTTTTGTTCTTTCTTACCTTGAATTGAGCGTTACTCGGTTCTGGCGTCAAAGGCATCTTCAGCGTGTGCAGCAAGCTTTCAGGCGTTCCCCAGGGCCGGTTTTACATTTTTCAGAGCGATCATATTAATGGTTGAGTGTGTTGACTTTCTGTGAGGGTACTTCGGCCGACGGCAGAGCTCTCTGTGAGCCCGACAGAATTGGCTCTTGTTTGAGCAGACTATCTATATTGGGACTGGGTGTACGAATCAATGATAACGAGAGTGAAGTCAGAGGTTGATGCCGCGAAGCCGCGCCGACTGGGTTGGGTGTCGGCGAGTTGCGCTACGGTCTTAAGGCGAGAGTGGTCCGAACACGTTCGAAATACGGATAGGCGACCGCAATACATATCGCAATCCCTGACGAACAATCAAAAGTCCAGAAGCCATAACTCCCTGACATTAGTAATGTGAATCTGCTGGACGATGGAGGAAGCTTCTTCCTCACGCTAGAACCCAGGCCGGATGTTTGTCCTTCTGTTCTCGTTGACCCGTCGTTCAGTTAGCTACTGCTATGTTAGTACTGTAAGTAGCTGACTGTCGTCACGGTCGACTTTCGCGCGTTTTCGGCCACTGGCTTACCTGGCTGTAGGGCTGATTCGGAATCGGCCAGTCTATATCTCCGGCTGCGGCACAAAAGTAGCGAGGATTCCGGGGCTGAAGATTGCATCATCATTGTCGACGACTACGAGTAAGTCTCATCGTAGGCGCCAGCCAGAGCCTGTCGACGCCTGTCAGGAGCTATGAGCCATTCACATTTCACGATTAACCCAGTACTGCTTTATCCCCAAATTAGTCCAGGCCGGTCGTTTTTGCTCTGCTGACCCACTATCAACCTCGCTCCGTTCATGGTGATGATCAGAGCTATGAAAGTTTACATCCTGACATCGCTCAATGTTTAACCTTTTCTTCTCGGAAAAGAACACATCTCAGCTCATCATGTTGTCAGGGACTGTGTTCGAGATTCTTTCCAGCCGCCTGGATCGATTATCTAACTCGCTGTCGTACATGCACAATCCCCTGCCACCCTATCATGAACCGTTCCGCTCCAGGAAACCTCTGCCATGTCTTCGATTCTTTTCGGTCTGTTCGGTGGCCGCCTCTTCCGCCCGATCTGGCATTTATATAGGAAACGAGGCCAGTCGAATGCGCGAATAACCATCCTCACTAGCATCTCAGGGTGCGGCTCAGATACACCAACGGATTTGAGAAAATGTCTAGATCTGATGGAGTAACTCGTCCCCTTGCCATGCCTTGGACAGACTTAGCCCCCGGATCTCATGGCTTCTCTCATCGCCACACTCTCCAGGCACGTCCGGTCTGATGTCGTATCGTGGCTACCTAAGGTAGGTACAGAGAAGTCTAGGACTCGTCGAAGCAAGGGGTACTTCACCCTTTTCGGTCCTCGACAATGATCTACTTCATGGATTGTGCCGATGGCCGTCAGCTCCTTCCGCCTGCAAAGCCTATACTTCCTTCCCATGGCGCCCCTGTCCCTTCCTCTTACAAAGCCACATTTGCCACGCGCCATCTGCAAGTTCAGACTTTTCTGAGCCTGTAAACAGGTACAACATCTGTGGCGGTTGCTTGGGGTTCGAACTTCGCCCGAGTATACGCTCACGATTCACATGCAAGAGTCTTATGATCTCTGACAAGAGGTATATGATTCGTTGGCATATCGGTACAACCTAGCCGTTTCGACGCCACCTTCTTCTGAGGCAGCCGCGACGATACCGTATCTCTCGGGGGCAAGGGATTCTATCATTTGGACTGCGGGTCTCATTGGTGCAGTCGGGAATCCTTCTCACAACGAATCTCCTTGTCGCGGTGTTTCTAGGCGGAGTTCAGGGTCTGCATATGTTTGTCGCCTACTGGGAGCCTTGGCCCAGTACATCTACATAAAAGAAGGCAGGCCGCAGCGGCCGCTTGAATCACAGAGGAACAACTTAAAATACACTCCTGACGCAGCATGTCTGGCCGCAATGATCAACCCCAGCAGGACGGACTGAACCCTTTGCAAGAATATCAAATTGAAATCGCAATCGGCAATGTTCTGCGCATATCGGAAACCTCTCCACCGGAGTCCTTATCCTGGGAAAATCGAGTACTAGTTGCGAGAACAGCCATAGCAACATTCGAAAGGACGGGGTTCATACAGTTGCCCAACTATACGACTGAACGCACCTTCGTCATTGGGGCATTGCAGAGGCTTGCACATCACGAACCCGACAGTGCTGGTGTCCTTGATATCTCGGATTGGTGCATGCAGCAATGGCTGCTACTCCTCCAAGGGAATGGTAACGACTCAGACGCTCTTCGAGGTTTGTACATTGGTCAACAGCCGTAAGAGGAGTCCACTGATGTCAAGGCAGGCCTCGGTCAGAATTGGTTGGCACGCTCTCAAAATGTTCTCTCGCGAATACATCGAAATGAAGGAAGCTCATCCAGCGGAAGCAGTGGCAGACCGCAAAGCATGAATGATAGAGTCTCATACACATCCTCACAAGATGCTAGAGAAGCAGAACGGGCAGTCATTGAAGCCGACGCACGAGCTCATACGGCGGACTACGTCGAAGCACGCGGGATGCTTATTCCAGCAGTCGACTACTTCTCCAGGGCGGTCGATGCTGCTGATGAAAACGGGAGATTGAGTGGCGAGTTACTGTCGGAGGTGAGTTCAGCCACGAAACTGGATTGCCACCCCCTACAATAACAGGTGACTAACGGATCTACGCAGGCTGCGGAAGCGAACATGGTACGAGGTCTCCTTCGTGATGGACTGTGCTCGAAAAGCACACGTCTCTTGCTTTCTCATTCCATACCAATCCAGCTTTCTGACAATTTGCAGAGTCTAGGCAATGTTTCCTATTCTCATCAAAACGAGCAGTACTTCCACAGAGCCATTCGATATCTGCGGAGAGCAGCCCAGACGCCAGACTTTCGTCTCTCCCCTTACTTACAGAGGTCCGTCCCGCGATTCTCCTATCGCGAAGAACGTGGCTGCTGACGCTTGCACAGTTATCTCGATGATTATGGTCGGCTGGTCGACTGATATAGAGTCTGCCGCAAGATGGAATCCTTTGCAGAGTTTGGGCGACGCGTTCGGCTCAAGCAAATTTAGCGCGGGCGCACTGGGCCTTCCTTGACTTGGACGTCAATATGGGTAGATATCACCTCTGGTAGGTATTCATTGGAATGACATCTGTCTGTCAGCATGTATCATGCTTGCCATCTTTCTCCTGCAAATCGAATTGTCCTCAGATGTCACTCTTGCAAAACCAGCTTCTGTGGCGTCTCCTAGCTCAGCGGTTCACATCAAGACTCAGGAGATCTCCACAATCCTACAACGACCCTCTTTCCAGGCCTGATACATTGCCGTGCCACAGTCTAGGACCAGCATTCTGTACAGCCGCTGCGCCTGGAGCTTTCGTCATTGCTTGCGACTACGCCTAGCCCCTGGTACGGAAGGGCTAGACAATGGAGGACCCTTTCTATCGGCCTTGGCCAGGAGGACGGCCAGAACACTCTGGAAGACAAAACCCTCGATTGGCATGTAAGACTCAGATGCGGACTTGTTGCATTTACGGATGCGCTAGGACCAGGTGGCGAGCGTATCGTGTAAGGGAACAAGGAAAGGGGCAACAAACATTCGACGAGGCTGAGAAGGACCCAGGGGCTTTGATGATGGTGCCTGGAGCTGAAACTCAATCACGCGGAATCCTGCATTGCATTCGCATTTCCAGGAGAATCCAGCGCCTGGTGGTGGGAATCAATCAGACCTGGGATATTTTTAGGCATTGATTTCCTGCGAGAAATGGCTCAGGCCGCTCATGGAGGGCTCGGCCTTTGGTTTATCACATATCCGGCGAGAGACTCGTACTTCCAGCTTTGCGTACGTGAAAGGCGAAGAAACACGAGAGCCGTGCGAAATACCTCAAGTGCTCGTCCGTAAGTCCGAAAATTGCTTAGAGCATTGATGACGTAGTGGTGCCGCTCCTATGACACGTGACTACTACGAGTATGTGCTATGGTTTGCAGGCATTGGACAAACACCCTGAAGGGGATTTGCTGCAGACACCTTGGACAGAGTACCTATCTTGCAGCCCATCCATTTTCAGGAGCAATGTTGACACCTTTGCACTTCTTCAGGTACACGGCGCCATGCCTGGAACAGGGCGCCATCACGTGCGACCCACGGTCGAGAGGGATGCCAAGGAACCAATTAGATCGTATTAGGACTAGCTTTTGACGCGACCGCGACTGCCCTCATCAGACCGTGTTCTGGAGATGACCAAAAATCCCATCTTCAATTGAATATTGACAGTCGATTTGCGCTTCTTAAACAACCATTAGCCCGTTGTTCAACTTGTTTCTCGCGACACAAGATCAGACATACCGTTCATCAATTGTCAAGAGTGAGTCCGCGTCAATGCACAAATTAGTCTCACCCTGACTTGTCTGTAGTGTTGGAAGCACGGCTGGAGCGGGCTGCGGACCTGAAGAAGGTACGAAAAACAATGCCTCAATATGAAGGATATGCTGACGTTCTCCAAGGTCGTGGACGCCATCAAAGACCTTGTTCAGGATTGCAACTTCGACTGCAATGACTCTGGTGTCGCACTCCAAGCAATGGACAATTCCCACGTCGCCCTAGTCTCCATGATGCTCAAAGCAGAAATGTTCTCTCCCTACCGATGCGACCGCAACATCGCCCTCGGGATTAACCTGAACTCCCTGACAAAGGTCCTACGTGCCGCCCAAAACGATGACATCCTCACTCTGAAGGCCGAAGACGCTCCAGATGTCGTCAACCTGGTGTTCGAGAGCAGCGAGACGGACAGACTCAGCGAGTATGACATCAAATTGATGGACATTGATCAAGAGCATTTGGGAATTCCAGACACCGAATACGCGGCGACAATCGAGATGCCCAGTGCAGAGTTCGCGCGTATCTGCCGTGACTTGCTTGCTATGTCAGAATCTGGTACGTAGGCTTGGCTTAATGTGGACACATTTCTAACTCCAGTAGTCTCTATCGAGGCAAACAAGGACGGTGTGCGATTCGCGTGTCAAGGCGACATTGGCAATGGAAGTGTCACAGTCCGACAGCACAACAACATGGACAAGCCTGAACAAAATGTCTCCATCCACCTCTCCGAACCTGTCTCCTTGACATTCTCTCTCAAATACCTCGTCAACTTCTGCAAAGCTAGTGGTCTCTCATCGAGAATCAAACTCTGCCTTTCGCAAGAGGTACCGTTATTGGTGGAGTACACTCTGTCCGGGAGCAGCTATCTTCGGTTCTATTTGGCTCCAAAGGTATGTTATACTCATGACTATCATCAAACTCGTACTGACTATATTGTACTTGTAGATTGGCGATGACGAATGAACGAAACATTGCAATGACGGTGAATATGGTTCCGGCAGATCTAACGAGTTGACGGGAAGGATGATTCGTAGATGAGATGCACGTTTGCTCCGACCAGTCGTCGAGCATTTAGATCTGCTGCAAGTTCGATGTGCTGGATACGGTGTTTGACGCTGGTTCAATCTGCATGGCGGCGTAATAAAGGGTGTCACGGTTGGCCAGCCTTATCGGGGAAGATAAGGTTTTGCGTCATCTCCGGGCGCGAACATTATCAAATTGCAATGTACGCTATGTGGCTATGTGACTCCTCAAAGAATCAACACCTCTGTTGGATAGGAGCCACCTGGACTTCAAATCCACACTTGCTATCCTAAAATCGCTGCGTTAAGTGTCTGCTTCTATGGTGCTAGACCTGTCAAGATGGCTTCTCAGGAGATATCAACACCGGAGACAAAAGTGCTAGCCATCGCTAGTCATGTACGCTCTTCACCACCTCATAATATGCTCCTCGAACTTAGCATGACCTAAAGCTGACACACATCATTGAAAGGTCGTATATGGGTAGGTATTTTACCTTTGCGCAAGGCACGCGTTTGCTTGCTTGTTGAGCCAATTTTGGAGAAAGACCAGCTGCTGATCAAATTTTCCATGCGGACAGATATGTCGGCAACACGATGGCAACTTTTGTCATGCAGACGCTAGGATGTGACGTTGGCGCCATCAATACTGTACAGTTCAGTAAGTTCAACGCCTTCGTGCAATGGGTGCTTTCCCCGGCTGCGGGCATTCTGTGGTGCTCACGGGATGGGGAGTCCTGCAACACTCGATGGAGGCTGGTTTTTACGAGATCTACGGATACTCCAGCAACGATAGCGGCACTGACGGAAAATCCGCTTGTCACCAGGTAATCACACGGGCTACCGACAATTCAAAGGCAGGCGCACGCCCGCCGACGAGATCACCGAGTTGTACGACGGATTGCGAAACTCGTATTTGACCGACTTCGACGTGCTGTTGAGTGGGTACGCTCCTAGCGCGGAAGTCGTCCGCGCGGTTGCTCTTATCGCAAGGGATCTACGTTACCGGGCGACGGTCAAGCCTGGTCGGTTCTTCTGGATCGTGGACCCCGTCATGGGAGACCAGGGACGGTTGTACGTGGCCGAGGATATTGTGCCGGCGTACAAGCAGCTGGTTCGCGAGGCAGATTTAATCCTGCCGAATCAATTCGAGGCCGAGTTGTTGAGTGGGTTGAGCATCAACAGTTTGACGGGTGTCGCGAATGCCGTGAGCGCGATGCACAAGACGTACGGGACTAGCCATGTCGTGGTGACGAGCGTGACTGTGGGAGACGCTGCGAGGCCTGATGATCAAGAGGCGGTATCCACGGGGAGTATACTGACGGTGGTGGGGAGCAGCAAGCGACGCGACGGGAGCGCGCGCTTGTTCAAGGTCGAGGTGCCGCGGTTGGATTGCTTCTTCAGTGGCACTGGGGATATGTTTGCAGGACTGATGGTGGGGAGGTTACGCGAGGCGTGTGCCCAGATGGGACTGCTGGACACGGCGGCGTGGATGCCGGATGATGATGTGCCGGCGGTCGAGTTGCCGCTGGCCAAGGCCACGGAGAAGGTGCTGAGTAGTATGCACATGGTCCTGGAGAAGACCATCAAGGCCCGGGATGAGGAGATGAGCAGGTTCGGGCTGTCTCCTGGGGCGAGTGTCGGTGGCGTGGAGGGCCAAGGGGCGCCAGAGAGCGACAGCGAGGACAAGAGACGGTATCTGGCGCAGACTAAGGCTGCAGAGGTGAGGGTCGTGAGGAACGCAAGGGATCTGGTGTGTCCCGAGGAGAGATTCAAGGCTGTTGCTATGGAAGTATGAAGCAAGGTGGACGGGCCATGGTGCGTGCCATTTGTGGCGGAGGTAGACTTTGCCATAGAGCGAAAGAAAGAGCCGACATGGAAAGGCCGCTTCTTCGAGTGCTGAGGACATTAACCTCATTGAGAACCGGGCATCCATTGTTCATCTATTCATCATCAAGTCTATTTCAACCAGTGCCATCCGTGGTCCTCTTACAAGAGAGATCGACCCGACACGAACCGAAATGCTTTTCCTTGGGAAGCCATCTAGTTTCCTGTACTCCCAAAACCTCCAGCTCCTCTGACGCTTTCCTCCAGATCGTCCACCTCGACAATGTCAGGAGTGTATATCCGCTCCAAAACCAATTGTGCAACGCGGTCTCCCTTCTTCACCTCGAAATCCTCCTCGCTGTGGTTGAACAGCAGCACTTTGACCTCGCCACGGTAATCTGCATCAATCACCCCCGCACCGGTATCGATGAAATTCTTCGCTGCTAGACCCGATCTCGGTGCAATGCGGCCGTACGTTCCTTCTGGTGTAGCGATTGATAGGTCTGTTGAGACCAGTGCCTTGCCTCGTGAAGGGATGGTGATGGGTTTGGCTGCGTACAAGTCGTAGCCGGCGGCGAAGGCTGAGCCTCGAGTTGGCGTCGTCGCGTCTGCGGAGAGCTTCTTGACCAGTAGAGGAGGGTGGGATGTGGATGTGATTTTGGGCACAGCGGGGGATGTTGATGCCATATCGGAGGTGGAGATGGGGTCGGTTTTCACGCGCTTGGCCAGTGGTGAGTTGGGCAGTGAAGGTGGTTGATGATCTCCGTTTTTGCTCTCTGGTGGAGGTGTAGACGATTCTGTCATGCTTTGCGAGGAGCAGAGGGCTTGAAGAAGAGATGCGACGGCGAAACAGTCAATGGGCGGCGGACGCTCTCCAAAAAAGACGCGTGGAGTGGAAAGCGCGTTCGGCGCGTCGGGCTCATATGCTCAGACGAAGGCATACAGCGATGTGTTTGTGCTGCGGAGTAGTTCGAGTTCTCGTCTCTTATCGTTGGTCAATTACCCGGCGAGCCGGACAATAAAAGATGTTGTCTGACACAGAAGACTTCCCTTTCAAACTCGTGAAGTTCCAGCACTCTAACAATGCAAGTTGTGCTTTACCCAAACAGCCTACATTCTTCAAGTGATGCCAAATGTGCTGAATTATTCCTCAAGGACCGATCTCCTAACACTTAATCTCAGATACGGTCAAGAACAGACCCCATGCCTTTAACACCAAGTGAGTCTTGTGCCTGCTGGTGATGAATCCGTCAGACTTTAGGATTTCCCCAGCTTTTTAGTGCCGAGGTAAGGCTTGCCGCTTGGAGAACGACAGCCTCGGCGATATGAATGAACGACCTTACCTGCGCCCCTCGTAGAAGTAATCGACATCTTCTATATTCAATGCACACATAGAGAAGCATGGCCGGGCCGGTGCGGCAACCTATTGATCTGGCCTCCCTGGAGCGCTACATCGACAATAATGTGCCAGAAATCAAAACTCCGCTTGAATTGAAGCAGGCAAGCTGCTCCCATGCCACTAATAGTACAAGACTTACTGTTCATACAGTTTGGCTTCGGTCAATCGAACCCTACCTACCAGATCACGGACTCCGCAGGTACAAAATATGTTGTTCGCAAGGCTCCGCCTGGCCGGCTCCTCAGTAAGACGGCTCACCGAGTTGATCGAGAGTACCGCATTATCAGCGCACTGGGTCCGACAGACGTACCTGTACCAAAAGCATACTGCTTGTGTGAGGATGTCAGTGTCATTGGCACACCGTTCTATATAATGGAATTTTTGGACGGGCGAATGGTGACAGAGCCGCATTTCCCGGATTGCAGCCCAGAAGAGAGACTTGAGATGTATGTGAAGCCTACGCAGGACCGACACGACACGAACTGACTATACACAGGTGGCGCGATGCTGTACGGACACTGGCCAAGTTCCATCGGGTAGATATCAACAAGGCTGGACTATCAGGTTTCGGCCGACATGGAGATTTCTATGACCGTCAATTGAAGACGTTCGGTACGCTATCAAAGACACAAGCATTGGCCGAGGACGTGGAGACAAAGAAGCCCGTTGGGGATATACCTCATTTTGATGACATGGTTGCTTTCTTCAAGCAAAAGTCCAAACAGCCCAAAGACAGATCAACTTTGATCCACGGCGATTATAAAATTGACAATCTGGTCTTTCACAAGACCGAACCCCGAGTCATCGGTATTCTTGACTGGGAAATGGCAACCATCGGACATCCACTGTCAGATTTTGTCAATCTGACTGCTCCATGGGTCTGGGCAGGAAAAGTCAGTGGTTCTGCACATTCGAACAAGGGGAGTGAGGCCTTCAAGGCAGGTGCTACTCCAGGTCTTCCCTCCTTGGACCAATGTATACAGTGGTATGCTGAAGTGTCTGGCTATGATCCGCGATTGGAGCTGGCATGGGGCAACGCCTTTGGAGGTTTCAGAGGCGCCATCATCATGCAAGGTATAGCTGCGAGATATGCGCGGCGCCAGGCAAGTGGCACGACGGCCAAGAACTACGCCGAACAAATGGCCCCTTGTGGCGAGTGGGCCTATAGTCTGGTGAAGAAGTTGGAGGACACGTCAGATGGGAAGGCAAAGCTATGAACCGTCAGCGTGAGGATGAGTTTGGTTGGCGAGCCCGTCCAAAGGAATAGGTCGTGAGCGGCGCGTGGCACTTATTGCAGCAGCCTGTTCGCTTGGATTATGGAATACGGCCAGTCAATGTACATACGTCCTAGAGCCAGACTAAAAATCATAGGAACCAACAGGCTGTTGCAGTAAATCTCGTCTTGAGTTCCATAGATGCCACAGAGTCCAACTGCAGAAGTATTGAGCCGACGTCGAAGTCTCATATCTCAGACAGTGGTGGTGTTTGTTTGACTAGGAATCGATTTGAGATACTCCGTATCGTGTTGTGAAATTGGACGGAAAGAACCACTACCGGCTCCTTCGATATGCATAGAATCTTCTGCTTTGCAATCATAGTTCCCCAGGATTAACTTACTTCTCGCACAGCCACATCCATCGGAAGCAACAAAAGGACATAGCAGCAGTCTCACCTGAACACCTTCCCGTTGTGGTCTACGCTCCCGGGTCTGCCATTTCCACCCAGCCGAGCACTTTCTGATGGCGATGAAGATCCACCATCCGTCGCGACCAAGATATGTACCCAGTATTGTCCGGATAGTTAGAATCGTATGCATAAGCCCCTAAAGCGGCGAACAAGCTAAATGTTCCTTCCAATCCTCATGCACGATCGGTCGTCGAGGATTCGATACTCCGTTTTCATGTCAGCACGCAAAATATGGAAGTCCGACATGATACGTCGGGCTCGCTCTCCCTTGGATGAGGTGTCCATGGGGTAACACACCTCGCTGGTCATGTAAGCAACCTTCCAGAACCCATTCTGCGGCAAAGAGACAAGGGTGTTGGATAGGCTGCTGACATTATTCTCCAGGTCTCCAGGTCATGAGGCGTCAGCACCACCCAGTGGCTTGGGTTGGAAACACCGAAGCGACTGCGAGATAAGCCCCCTCATATTTGTCATCCTTGACCATCTGGAATATTCAGACGTCGACTAGGGAGGTCCAGAGTCAGGAAGGGACCAAGCGAGCACCGCTCAATTTCTTGACTGAAATCCATACAATTTGTGCAGCAATGCATTTGCTGACTTAACAAACAAACAGCTGGTCTGCCCGTCCTCACCGTCTTACCAAGGGATGCTATCAGGTCGTCGATTGGAACAGTGCCACTTCATGCACATACAAGGGTTATCCACATTTCCCCTTTCTCTCCAAGCCATTTCCAACCACCATGGACAGAAGGTCTTGGATTGTGCGCTAGTTGAGACGTCTGCATATTGTTGTCGTCAAGAGATCACTGATGGCTCGTTTCCCCCATGTTTTCACGACAATAATACCTGCTCAATGAACAACAACAACAACGACGACGATCGAAGAAGGCTCGCACTCGGGATCGCACTGGAGGTTTTATCCGAGCACGTGAACCGCTGTGCTCCTGGTCCAACCACAGCACAAGCTAAAAGACCCAGCCAGCGCTGGATTTAACCCATTTGAGATTGGTCCGGTCTTTCAAGGTTGGGGGCTAAACAACTATGGGCGGTGGGCAGGCATGGGGGCATTTTGGTACCGAGTTGCTAGCCTAGTAAGCCCTGGCGTCTGCCCCAATACCCATGAAAATCGGCCAAATCACAGTGGGAGACCCAGTGCCCAAAACAGCCTGGCTTGCATCGTGGCGGTCGGTCGAAACCAGAGTGGAAGATCAGTGAAGATCCTAGACTCTCCACCATCATCACCATCGAGCTTGCAACCGGAACACAACACTCCGTACCCGCAGTTTCCTCTCCACCTATCACGAGCCCACAGTACTCGTATGTAAGAGCTGCTTCGCTCTGAACTTTACAGTGATTTTACTCGTACGAAGAGCTTATCGACCAACACGCTCAATTGGCACCCTCACCGCGAGTGCAGCGCTCGTATCAGGAAGGTTCCGGTGCATATCAATTTGCAGGCCCAGGCGATGTAACCTCTCGCTGCGCCCGCCAGGTCCTTTTGTGAATAGCCTACTCGGTCCCGAGTTAAGAATTTGGGCCTCGGGGAATTCGAGCAGAGATTCGTCGGGTGCCAGCCGACGCCGGAGTCACTCCACTTGGTGCACGTACGACCTACTCAAAGCGGGTGTCAGACACACACCGGTCCGACTTCAGCATCAAATCTTGTTGAGGAAATTATTGATGCAGCTTGCTACTCGTATCTCCGCTGCGAAACAGTGCTCTAATGTCCGGTCATGATCCAGACAGCTCTTGTAAAGCAGCTGACAAGATAAAATACGTACTTGAGACACCGAGCACACTTATCTCCGTGTCCAAGACCTCATCTATTGATTCAGGTGATGACGAAGACCTGGCAGATCGCGAGAATTGTTTGTCGAGAAATCCCCAGTGATGGAGGGAGGAAGGTACTCGACAGACTCTTCTCTTTCCTGGAGCTCTGGTAACAGTGGGCCAAGCGTGATACTCCGCTAGCTGCAACTTCTCACAGGGCTGTGGGATCTTCAAGCTTTCAGCCCAAAGAATCGAGTATCCATGCTGCAGGACGAACTAAGAGAACCCCCTCTTGTGTTCCCAGTCGCCATGAGGGATCTTTTGCAACCAATCTGCAATGCAACTGCTGATCCCTTCACCGGCTGGATCCAAATAATTACGGTCAGGGATGAGCAGCTGTCACCGCGATATGAAAATCAGAGGGCGCAAGGAGCAAGATTTGTGGCGTGTATGGTGGATCTTGGTACACCAGAACAAAGGAGAGCCGTTCAATGAGTGGCGCGTTAGCGTTTGTCTCCCATGTTATCCCCCCTGGACACCGCTCGCATCCTACCGCGATTGAGGCTAGCCGGGTACAGGGTTTTGGTGAAGTCACCACAGGTCTTGCTTATGAAAGCATCCACGTTCCGACCATGGCCCATAGCTCGCGAAAGGGCTGGGATCGGGTAATCATTGCGAAACTCTGGCCCCCACCCATTGAAGTACCACCGTGCAACACCTGACAAGCTGGCAGTTTTCGATTTGTCCAGTGGGTAGGAGCCAGTCAGTGGGTGCGGATATCGTTCCTAGGCGCGAATTTCATCAGGATCTGCGCGCTGAGAGCCTTCAACAGCAGCATTCGCGAGTGCCCGTGTTGGGAAACTCGATAAGTTCTACCTGTTTGAGGCTAAAAATGCATGACAAATTTCTACGAGTTACGACTTGGAGTCCTCCTTGGCCAGCACTAAGCTGAGCCTTACCATATTGGAGCAGAGGCGGGCGACCACTCCGTCCACCTTTCGAGCGAGGGGGTCCGTCTCATGGGATTTGGTTTGTGCCTTGCAGCTGCATGTTTGCCTGGCATTACGAACACGTCCCTACTCGAGGGACAGGCCAGAAATGACATGGCACTCGTACAATTTCTTCACAGGAGGTTTGGCATCCAGGATGCATAGCTTGCATAGCTTGAGCATAGCATGGTGTGATCACGAATAGAAGACAAAAGTCCATTCCTCCCGGCTTGGCTGTTGCGACTTGGCTCTCACCATTGACGCTTGGAGCAAACATCGACTCGGCCGTACTACACGTTGATCTTGGAAGCATACGTATGCAAGCGCAGATGTGTGCATAAAGACTTGTCAAACGGTCGCAATGTTGACCTGTTTAGGATTATTGCACGTTTGGACCGCACAGGATCTTTTTCCGGACTGGCACTATTGCTTGCTGTTGCCTGGGCTGTGCAACTGTGACGGAATCGACCAGTCAGTATCCATAAATATTGGGCCGCGACGAACGAGGCGTCGGCGACTTTCGCACGGAGAGTTTTTCGCGCGTTTCACGTTTACAGCGGCACATGCCTTTCCTACTGAGGTACTCACTCTCACTATTCGTACTGTGCTTAGCTGACATGGGTAAGTACTTACGGTGTTGGCAGTACCGGTGGTTTGAGTTGCGGATATGGGCAATCATCATTGCCTTTGATATCTGAAATAATGTGTGCTACCCAGGTATCCTGGGCTCTGCCTTGCTTTGACTACTGCTAGCCCTGACACGCTGCTCTTCACGAGTCGTCCTGTACCGTCTAGCGTCACATCGCTGCTACATAAGTATTGGCATGGCAGTCCATTCGCAACCTCGGTCGTTCGTGCTGACCACACATACAACTATGGAGTAGCCGTGGACTAATCACTCCGAGCGAGGCAATGCACACGGTTTCGCGCTGGAGCATTTCCTTTGATGTACCAAATTCAGTCTGTAGCGACTGTTTCTTTTTATTCTCCTATCTCAGGGATCGACCTGGCGCTGGCCCTTCCCCCCAAAATGAGCTGACCCGAGCTGAAGTCGAGCGTGCAGATCATTTCCACATGAGCTTGGTTCCCATTCCATGGTATCAAAACAAAAGTTAACTGTGCAAGCCAAAAACAAAAAAAATGGCGCAAGGCAATATGTGGCCATGTGAAATAGTTTCCCGGTCATCAATCTGGTTCCCATACATTTCTGCGCCGTGATTCCTCGCCCGGATGGCCGTTGCAAAATCCCCCTTAAAAGATCAAGGCCTTCTCTATCCCATTCGTACATGCCCTGGCTTGAGATGGGCAGTGTCCAGTCTAGCATTGACATATGACAAAGTGGCCGGGATAGAAGGTTTTACGCTCACATAGAAAACGTCCCGTGGTTCTTCTCCTGGTGAGCCCGTCCGTCTCAGAAGAGAATCCTGAAGAAACAAGCGACTTGCTGGGTCCGAACGTAGACATCCTTCGTTGAATATAATTAGCTCTCTCCTCGTCTTTTTGGACTTGCTGGGCCATTCGTGACTTCCCGGCTCTCGCGTGTAGAAACCGCCCGTGATTGTCGGTGGAAAATGCCTTGCAAATCTCGTGCGTTGTCGATCCTAGTGTCTTTAGAATAAAGACTGTCAACTGCGCGCTGCTTCTCTCATTCTCTCACTTTCGACTCGAGCTCTGCGCGTGACTGGGTTTCTGCTGCTGCTGCTGCGGGCTCTGGTCCTTGCGGTGGATCCGGCGGACGTGGTCTTTCATGTTGTCCATGCGGGAGAAGACCCGGGGACATTCTTCACCGTCTGGGCCTCGCCATTCGCACTTGATACTGGGGCTGTGCTTAGCCTCGTGCCGGGCGCGGTCCTTTTTGCTGGAGAAGCCGCCTGCGAGAGGCTGATCGGCGGATTTTGCGCGGCTCGCTGCCGCGGCCTCGCTTTGGGGGCAGCCGTCCACACGGCAGAACAAATGCTTGCTGTGCCGGTTGTAGTGCTTGCGCAGGTCGCAGCCGCGGGTGAAGGTCGCGCGAGACGTGCAGCCTGGATAGGCGCAGCGCCAGGCTTGTGTGCTGCCGGTGGGCGAGCCGGCAGAGGACGTTGACATGCCTGTGGGCATCATGGATGGCGCTTCGGCCACGGGGATGCCGTATTGGTGGAGCGATGAAGTGGAGGATGTCGATTGGGAGCGGATGTTGGGTCGGAGCATGGTTGAGTCGCTGGAAAAGGATTTGGAGAGGTGTGGAATGGGACTGCATGAGCGAGATAAGGAGGAAATGCTGCCCCTGCTTCGGTGTGAGGCATGGGAGAATGATGGCGATGCCACTAGGTGTCCGTTTGATGCGAGTGCTGGTGGCGCATTGAAGTCGAAAGGAGTCGGCTGGATGTCCTGAGGTGTTGGGGGAATGATGTTTGCCATGGAAGGGTGTGTTGAGCTGAAGGCATCGTAGGATGTTGAATGGGTTGGTTCGTAGGGCATCATGGGCGTGGGTTGAGAGTAGTTGGGGAATTGGAACCAGTTGGTTTGCTCATACATGTTGTATGAGTTGGCGCCAGCGCCCGACGTCGACGTGTGTCCGAAGGCCATTGATGGATCGGTGACTGGCGCGATTGGGAAGAAAGAGGCTGAATCGGATGAAGTGGCGTCGTCGAAGTTGAGATGCTGGAGATCGTGAGAGTGAGACCGATGCTCACCAGACATGGCGGACAAGCCGGGTAGCATGAATAACGAGTCTGAGGAGACCGACGAGGCGTGGTCTCGACTTGAAGGAGCCGGTGATGGATATGTAAAGCCCACAAGGGAAGGAGAGCAAGTCAGCAAACCGCTCTGGTCGAATTCGTCAAAGTCGCTGGGCGGGGGCGTGATGGAGAAGATGTTTGCTTCCTGGGTGTCAACTGCCATAATTGCTCTGTGCCAGCGGTCGACGGGATGGTCCCTTATATTAATTTTAGGAACTGGGCGAGGTGATCGAGACGCATATATACTTCTCTTCTCTCTCTAGGTTGCCAAAAATGGGGATGTCCCATTCAAAGTAGATCTGGAGCGAGAAGGTCAGGGAAGTGGTCGATGTCGAGAGAGCTCGCGAGCAATGTTGATGATGAACATAGAAACCACGAGCTATGGCTAGCTGGGGGCGAAGAAGGACATATTCATAGCAGGTTCGAATAGTGGCTCGAAACCTAAAAGCGCTTGTGCCTGTTGAAGGTTATGGAGTGGTTCTCGTAGGGCTACGAAATACCCCGACCCCGTTGCTGACAGTATCCCAGCAATCCCAGTATCCCAGTATCCTAGAAGTCGATCGCTGGAACCCGCACTCGCACAGCGCGGTCGAGCGATGCATGCATGGCTGCGGGTCCTGCACCGCCGAGCCATGGTGCGATTGCGCAGGCCCCAGTCTCCAGTCGTCGCAACACTGCACGCATGAGTTCCTCGACAGCGAGGGCGGAACAGGCATGGACTCGTCAGGGGTGGAGACCGGGAGCAGCAAGCCACTGTTTGGTGAACATCAGGGCGAAATGGTTCAGGGTCGGTGACTGGAGTGAGGGCGCAAGGTAGCACCGGTACGCATGCAGACGGTGTTACCGGCGTCAGGGCCAGGCGGTTTGCTGATCATCTGCGGTGAGGGCGCTGGGTGACCACGGTGACCTTTCCACGCTCTCGTAACACGGTATCGATGTCGTCTTGAACGTGGAGTTCGTTTACTAGCGTCGTATGATTGAGTCCATGTTGGTCCATGATGGGCCCCGTCTTCTCAAAGTTCTCATCTTCTTGCACCTATCACACCCAGCACACCGTCTTTGCTTGCTGCCACCCAGCTGCTGCAGTAGCGCGACACCAGGGCGGCGGGTAGGGCTAATTTTGATCCTTGCTAGACTTGATGTGGCTTCGCCCACGGGCCAGATAGTGCCTGTGAGTGCCCTGTGAGTGCCTCTGCATGACCCCCATCAGTGTCGATTTAGCCCTACCATGGTAGCTCGTAGAGCCATATCGTGATTTGCATTGTGCAAAAAAGCCACGGCACGCACTACTGCACTGCACCGCTTCTCTGGTCGTTTCAAAAATGCTCTTTCTTTCGGCCGAAGCTGCGTGCAAGCTATGCATTATTTCTTCATCCGTCTTTGTCCAGTCGCGGAGGCAGTACACTTGCTACAAGCTACGTAGGCACGCAGATCTCCTGGTTGGGTTGGTGATTCAAATCAAAGGAGGCCGTTGAGTCCCTTCATCAGTTGGCTCCAATATGGTCCTGGATTACTACTATGTATGGCAGGGTTCTACTGTCCGAACACAGTTTGGGACGGGTGGAAAACTTCAAACTTCAAACATCCAGCTTCCCTCAACCTCCTCCACCACTGCACCCCCTAAGCCTTGTGCGATTGACAAGCTGAGGCTAGTGTCCCCTGTCTGAACGAGATCGCTGCGTCATCCGGTCTGAAATTATGCCGTGCACAGTCTCTCGTCCCCTCAAAAGTCCATATCCACTGTGCCACTATCCCCTCCCGGCTCGGAGCACAATTTCGCCTTGGAGAAGAGCTATATCCGACTCGGCTGTTGACATCCGCTATTCGTGGATGCGCTGCCCATACAGAATTATTATTGTCCATGGGCATTCCATTCAATTGTGAGATTGACCCCGACGGTCCGAAGTCTCTCGGGCTGGGTTCTCCAGCCAGGGCACCTGCTTACTCAAAACGTGCCAACTACAGCGACCACAACGTGTTACAGTGTCGCGGTGCTGCATTCGTTTAGTAGGTCTTTTGCCGAAGAATCGACGTACGACAGCCACCTGCGTGCTCTTGGTTCTATTATCGAACATGATCGTCCTTGTTGCATTCAAACGTGGCCGTATGGAGGTTCAGCGTACGAGCTTTAAGGCAGTGGCAGTCATGCTGTGGAGATCACAATCTGCGCAATCAGAACGTGCGATATCAGCCTTGATGCTACATAGGCTCATGGCACTGGGTTTCTGTGTCCAATACCGGGGACGACCTAGTGTACACCAGAAAATATCCCATTACGTCGATGTTTCCCTTTCGAGGTCGCCGGGGCTGGTGTAGCGATATCCGATGGCACCTCCAAACGATCTACCACAGACTTTAGCGACAGACCTGGCTGAATGCTACTCGAGATGATCCAACGTTCAGCGCATCTCCAATCGGTCAGGAACTCGCCGGCTGTGCAGAACGATCTTCACACTCTGCTCAATAGCCCAAATCGGCATCCCGCTTTCCAGGATACGGGAGTTGACCTCTCTTTTTCGGGGTCGCCTTTTCCGGTGGATCACTTGTTCGACTGTGGTTCTTTGGCATAGCGTAGGCACCAAAGTCCGCGCAATGCATACGAGATGCGCTGCGACTGTCGATCAGTCCATGTTCCTATTCTGATGCCACTATCTCCGCTATCTACAGATGTAGCATGACGGGTGTTTCCTTGGTTCAGCACAGCTTCTCAGCCCGCAGGCAATGGGACGCACTCTGGACAACGGTGATCTACTGTACGAAGTGCAGAAGCTTCACTGAGCTTGGAGTTCTTAGTGGGCCTCAGCCTCGACATACAACAAGATCTCGTATCAAGCAAGGGGGCCAAAATCCCCAGCTACGCTTGAATCCCTATCTCCAGTGCTCCAGAATATACGTCCCAGTTAACACCCATTATACTAGCATACTCGGCAGCCCTACCGATCACGAGTCCACCTATGCTAGTATACGAATTGCTCGAAAAGGCAAGTGGCACTTATAGCCATTGTTCAAATTGCGTATGACAAGACCACAACGTCGGCGTGCCATTGGGCCTTGCCGTCAGAAGAACCTCTATAAAATGCACGACATCAATATAGCCACGAGGCCGTCAGGCCTACTCTGCTTGACAGGGAGGTCCACTACCGGATCGGACGTAGCTGGTATCGTGGCACATGCATCTCTCTTGTAGAGTACGTCCTGCGCGACCGGGACCACCTTTGGAAACAAGACAAACGAATATAGAAATAGGAGTGGTTGATGTCACCGTACAGTGCATCTTGCGCAGAAGCATTTCGAAATACTTCGCAATTCGCTCCACAACCAGGACAGACGCTCAAATGAGGTCTGTGGCTCGCTCAACAACATGCTCCAAAACCTGCTTTCAGCAAATGCCGTTCAGTTAGTGTAGTCTGTGAAAGAGTTTCGAAAAGCATCCATTCGCCACGTGTTCTTGCACACATGGCACAGAAGGTGATGTTGAAGCTCTTTGTTAAAAGGTCCACGAATATGCTTGGATTCGGCCAAAGCGACCTCGAGGTACGACGTCATTGCAAGCTCGGCACAGAAATCAAGAAATGGTCAATCCTGGAGGTTCAGTGAGAGATAGGTGGCGCCAGTCGATGCTCGAGTGAATCGCTTTCTCGCATCTTTCGAACGCTTGAAAGAGAAGCAAAAGAAAAAGAAAACAGCGGCCAGATGCCAGATACTCGCCAGTAGGTGGCCAGATGCTAGATGCCGCTAGAAAGATTACTGCACTAACTAGTTTGAGAATGTACAATCACGTGATATCCAGCTTGACTTCGCCAATCTGGCCGCAGAAGCCCAGACTGCCTCGTGCACGTCTCGTTTCATCAGCCCCTTCCTCATCCGATCAATATTATAATTTTCAGATTCAGTCAGATGTCCTTCTGCTCACTCTGTCTTCTGGGTCATCAGGATCTTGTTATATCCTTTTCCGAATACAAATAACCTTCTTCCCCTGCTCTGATTGCCGTGCTGGAAATGAGTCGACAAGAGGTTGTCGATCCGGAGGACCGCCAGATCGTGGAGAAGTTGGCCAAATTGCAGAGCATGTACAGCCAGGTGAGTCGTTCTCCCCGCACCTTTCAGCTGGAGCTGCGTTGTTGCATAGCAAGAAGACGTAGGCTGACTCGTCGCAGATCGTTGGCCTTCGGACATTGTTGCCGGAGAAGCTCATCAATCCAACCAGATTCGCTCTGGAGAATCCGGATGGCTATGACCCTGAGAAGCTTGCGACTTACTTGCAGGATGCAGCGCAAGCGGGCATTCGGGAAGTCGAAAGATTCAAAAGGGACTGGCACAGTGACGACGTGCGAGAACTATGGCACGCTGTGAATGCTGGAGATGTACCCCAGGGTGGAGACGCCTGGACGTTGGATTACGAGAATCTCCTTGTCAAGAACGGTGATAAGCACGCCGTATCAACCATGGTAAATGGCTTCAGCCATGACTCGCATACACAGACCGATGCGGAGATTACCAAGATAGTCAGCGATTTCCGATCAAGACATCCCGAGCTGAAAATCAACGTGTTGGATGCTGCTCATCCTGTGCCAGTTGATGTTGGCCTGGGCCAGCTCGAGTTCCGCATCGAAAGAGACCAGTCTGCAAGTGACGCTACTTTCAAGGTATTGGGCAAACCTGGTACCGAAACCTTTGCTCTGCGTGATGATATCCTCGAGACCATTCAGAAGGTTGGCGGCAGAAGCAATCTGGCCGTGTTGTTGGTATGACATCCTCAGCTTCACTTCTGCTGCAAGCTGACTGCGTACAGGAAACGACGGCTGCTTACCACGATATCAAGACTCGCGCTTGTGATAAATGCAACAAGCTGGTCAACACCAAATTACAACTACCGCTGATCCGGCAGTTGAAGAGTGCAACAAGCGACGGCAAGTTCGAATTCCTGGCGCTTCATCCAGACTGCGCGTGACGACATCTGGGAACCAGTCTCAGCCCACCCGGCTTTTCGAGGCAATGAGCATCATAGGCGTCTAGAAGTTCCTGATGAACGAAAACTGGAGCCACCGCCATGGAGGGCCATAGTACGAGTCTCGGCATAAAGCATTGGTCGTATGCTGTGCAGCGAGTATCGGCACAATGAAGCATCAGCGAGGGTAAGACGGTGAAGTCAGCAAGTATAACTTATGGTGGGTTGCTAGCAACATCATGATGTGCACCAGCGTTTTCTCTGCTTGATGTTTCTTGGGAGCCTGTTATCATAAAGGGGTGGGACCTAGAAAGACTCTAGGGTCGATATTCGCATGAATCAGAACGACAATCTGAGCATGTTAACAAACAGTCATCGTGGACATGAACGAGTCTTGGGCTTCACACGGCTTGGCGACTCCTGGAGGACTAGACACGCTTCACACCCGGACAAGAATAGCGGTATCCGTGAATGCAATGTCGCCCTGTGAAGACTGACGACGATGCAGCCACTCCAGGTCAATCAAGAGGAAGGACAGCCGAGGGTACATTGCTTCTGAACCTCAGCCCGTCTGCAGAGATATGGTACATTGGCAACGGCGGCAAGACACCAGCCTGTGCTTTGTGCAGAAAGCATCAGCTGAATCGTATCAACCACTTTTGAGGTGCAGAAGGCCAGCTGCCCATCGGACCAAGGCCACATCTCGCCATCAGACCACCCCTCTACCTCACTCTCTGCATATTCACGTTGAGCATGAATGCAGGATAGCAATCGATTCTGCTAGAAGTTGTTTGTTCAATCACATATTCAGCAGCACTAGCATTGTCTGAACGACCTTCCCAACGAGACACGTTATGATGGAAAGTCTTTCCGACGCCGAAAAGTTGACTTCGGTTACTGTTGGCGGGCACAAAGGTACCTCCAAACATGTGCGACTACAATCGTGGGAGTGCTTGACCGGCAGCTGCGCCAACCTCAGCCTACAAAGACCACCACCCACCACGACGAAGGCTTCGACTTGGACGACCGGAGCAGTGTCGGAACAATTCCAACCCTCGAGAAAGCGAACGTCTGATGGGAGCGTCAAGGATGATCAGGCTTGGAAGACGTCCGATTTGGAGGACAGTCTGCTTTCGATATCGAGCTTAGAGGATACTACACAAGTTCAGGTGGCTATGGACATGGACATATTGCGACGTCGGATTGCTACCATTCAGGCTTGGGAGAGAGGCGCCGTGGCAAGATCCTGTACAGGGAGACGCGACCACGCGGCAGGGAAGCAACAAGGAAAGGGTAGGATTAGCAGCGACCAGCGACAGAACAGCATTTTGGATTGGAAGGAAGAGGTCTTGCGTTGACAGCCGCGGGCAAGAAAAGGAGGAAATATCAGGGCACTATCATGTGCATGAGTAGCAGGGCTGGTGTTCTTCCACGTTGACAACTATCGGCTTGCACGATGAATCCAAGCAATGAGGCAGGTTGTATCTCAGTCTGCGAGTGCATACTCAGTTCAATGAATAATGAATGATGAATCTGGGCTGCATGATTGACCAAAATAAACCAGAGCCATACCCGAGATGGTTAGACAGTGACAGGCCCGTTAAGAAAGTGGCTGTGGAAACGCGGTCTTTAGGTGGTCTCTGGCTGGTCTTCTATCTTTTGTTGTGGCTCGGGCGCCGTCCGTCGCCCAGGGTGAGTGAGACATTGATGCGTGGGAATTTCCAATCCGGTCTCCTTACCACCTGCGCACCTAGATATTCTTCTTCTTGATTCATTTTCATCCGATCCTTGCCTCTGTGCATCCTCTCGCTAATC
Source organism: Exophiala xenobiotica (assembly GCF_000835505.1). NCBI lineage: Eukaryota > Fungi > Ascomycota > Eurotiomycetes > Chaetothyriales > Herpotrichiellaceae > Exophiala > Exophiala xenobiotica. The sequence goes on along the minus strand of NW_013562493.1, from coordinate 3,435,029 downwards.
TCCAGCATTCTTTCAACGGTCGTTATCTACCTAGACATATCTGTCATTTATTGCTGTCTTACCAGCCTGCACCAGTACTTCCTGCCGAAGCCTCAATCGAACCAATACCCCAGATTCGACAGCCCGTGCACTTTCCATCAGAATGAAGGGCTCCGGCCTCTTCTCTTTGCTCTCCACCCTCTTCATCGTCGTGGCCTTCACATCAGCATGGCCATGGCCTGGTTCATCCGATTCCGATTCCAATGCACTGGTCCTACGAAGACAAGAGCAAAAAGCATCCGAAACGGCTGCCCAAACCGCCGCCGCCTCCACAGGTGATGCAGCAGCGACCACCGCCGCCGCATCAGATTCTGCATCAGATTCAGCGTCTGCCTCAGCATCTGCCTCAGATTCCGAATCTGCATCCGCCTCGATAACATCTGCGTCAGGGACGGAAGGATCAGGATCTAAGAGCGGGACAAAGACAACAGCTACCAAGACGACAGCGATTGACCCTCGTCTGCCACCTGGCGGGATTTCCCTTATAACACCCGCTGCAACCGATGGGATTCAATTTTACAGGGTTGGAGAGAACGTGACTTTCCAATGGAACTATACCTCGTTGTCCGTGACACCATCAGCCATTGATGTCCTGGCATCATGTTCACTGAACCAAGCCACATATACCATTTCAGCAAACATGTCCGTAGAACCTACAGGCGCCATCACTTGGGATACTGGCAATTTCCCAGAAGCTATTACCTCTCCCTTCGCCGTGGCGAGTTACACCCTCATTGTCCACGATGCAGCAAGCGACATTACGGATGTGCCATCCGCCGGCTATCTGGGTGCCTATAACCAATATGTTTTTGGCATGTACACAGGGTACGTTTCGTGGACTGTCAAGTGAAAGAATAGCGAACTAACCCGGTCGCAGGCAAGCATACACCCCCCTGAACGAGTTCAAGTGCGCCACCTGCAACGGCGCATTTTCTGTCCACGAGAAACAAGTCTTTGGCGTTGTCTTGATGACTGCTGCCATTACAGTCATGTCCTTCACCTGGTTTGCCAATGGTTTTGGTGTGTTCTCATGAAAGCATTTGGATTTGGTCCATGTTTGCATTGATACATAATATAATGAACCTATCGGATGACAAATAACGACGAGGCGGATTGTATACAGCATAGCGGAAGGGGAAAAGTCTGGAGTTCTTGGATGGCGGATCACCTTCGGAGCGATTTGAGGGACTTGACGGCAGGCTACATGATGGCCTTAAACGGGGAAGGACAACAACTTCCGCTTCGTCTGGAATTTGGAATGCCTTGAAAAACGCCATCGACAATGGTGATATGAACATACCCTCCCGATATGGGAGCAATCAGACATCACTCCTATTCACATGCAGTCGAGAGGGAAATCTTTACTGCTAATATACCGATATCGAACCGGAAGTGACTTTGTCAACGGCTGGCAGCACGATTTTGATCACAATGCAGATGGCCAGCCATCGAGCCCGCATATCAAGCGTTGCAGCCTCGTGGACGGGTCTTGCCTTGTCTATTTGTCAATGACAGCCTCATTCGGTCTCCCGTCAATCTCAGAGTGGTCTGCCAGGCCAGGGCTTGCTCGATACCGCCTTTCAGTGGAGCTCATTGAGCGATCCTTGGACGGCGGAAGAGAAAAAGTACTTCCATTTTGAGCCTCGAGATGACCAGTCACGCCTCCCCAGGGCTTCATCTTTGTCACTGAGCCTCACTCTTCGTTTGTGACTTCCGCTAAGTGATGACAAAATACTTCGTTCCAGTTCCTCGTTCATACCATGAAGGTACCCGTTGTAGAGAGCAGGTGAGATGGAGAAGTACAAAAAGCTCCTCTTGTGCTCCCTCTTCTTGTACTCTGAACAAGCCATCCACCAAATTCTCCTTCCTCTCCTCTGGGTTTGCTCATAATCGAGCACAGAGGGTCTTCTTGTGATCTCAAAACATTCCCAATCAAGTTTCACGTGTTGCCCAGCAGATACTTTTTTCCAGAGAATTTAAGCACAACAGAAGCACTTTCCCATCGCTTGTTACTGGGTGATTGGACCTCGACACCTCAACGGAAGGGACAGCGTCATCTTGCAACACATCAAGCGCTATTTCTGAATCAGTGAATACACAGCGATTCTGCGGCCCTTCCGCATTCCGGCAAGCATCCAGCCTCGCCTCATCGTCCAGCATTCGGCCACGTCCGTACCCTCGACTCACGCTGCACAAGCCTGTGTTCATTGTTCAGCCAACGACAACGACAAAGAAATCAACGAGAAAGCAAGCAAAACGAAATGCCATCCCAAGGCACGCCGCGGCGACCGGAGAACTGGCTCCCCGAGCACGACATCTTTGTTCGCCGTCAAGCCCGCAATGGTGAAGACGTCACGAGCATTCTCATCCTCTTTGAGACGGAATATCCAAATGTCAAAGTGAGCAAGGAGTGGATCAAGGAGAGAACCAATGGGTCCTCGTACACTCGATGAAGAAATGTCCCCAGTCCCTAGAGGGGTTCAGGGCCTTCTCTGGCAAGTGCTACTCGTACACGGTGTTTTCATTTTCGGGATTCAACGTTTGATTTGAGATGAGTTATGACGGGTTCAGCGGTTGTTGGGATTCGAAAAACGGGCAGAGAATTTTGAAAAAGGGGCTAGAAAAAACGAATGTGTGGCTCGTGGAATTTATCGGAGCCATCATGCGGCTGAGACGACATTTAAGTAGAAGCACCGCAGGCGAATCTCTTCTCTGAACATGGAATGAAAACAATCAATAGACAATGTTTTGTTTTTGTAATATTCTACACTCCTACACCCTAAACTCTACACTCTGCACTGTACGCTGAAAAGTGTGGATATCTCACTCCATCAGTCAGCGAGGCGGCTTTGGACGATTCGGGTTCGCCGAATCTGACTGACACTGACCACGGAATTGGCCTCCTTCCGGTATGTAGAATACCAGTACAGTATACACAATTCTTCTGTTCGGGCGCTCACTACTGCGGGACAAGAGAACAGCGGACCAGGAACGCTACTATTTAGGAAGCACAGAGCGAAAAAGTAGGTAGTTTCGTGCTTGGACCAAAGGCCCTGTAGTATAATTCCCAGTCTGAGGCCGAGCCTGGTGCGCCAGAGGTACAACTACATTGCAGTGTGCGCAAGTGACGGAGTATTGGGTTACAAATAGCCCGATTTGAAGTGGATATATATATGCTCTGTAAGCTAAGGTATGTAGTCTGTGAAATAGGAGGATTTGGAAGCGAAGAGTTTGCTGTGCCAGCCTGCCAAAAGCTGCAAAAGCAAGATCCCGATAATATCAACCCAACTGCTCGTATGGTACGGAGTAATCCTCTCACGGTATTCCCAGGGCGTTGTCCAACTCCACGCTTCAAAAAAAGGAGAATACTTATCTCTCCTGAGGTCGATCATGTCAACGGAAAGTGTGCTCATATCGCTTCGCCAAACCGCAACGCATTCGTCTCCCTCTCGCCGTGGGCGGTCAAACGTTTCTCAGGGTGGTTATGTGTGTGCGCCCATACTGGCGGCATTGCAACGCCACTGTGCGATGTCATGATGAAATCCAAACCTCCATCTTCCCCATCTCGTTTCTCTCCTTCCTCGCTTGGCTCCGGACGCTGGCCAATAGCATTTCCAAATCATCTTGGTCGCCCATGGTGATCATGTCTCCATCATCTTGCATTTTAATCTTCAGTCGATCTTTGATGCCAAATTTTTCTCGTATCTTGCTCTCAAAGTCGCCAAAATCTATCACTGCGCCGATCATAAGGTATCTCGTATCTTCGTTAAAGTGGCATTTGACTCGGATCTTGCGCATTTCGGGGCGGTTGCTGCCGCGTCCGGATCGTGACGGTGCACGCCGGATGGGTTCGAAGCCGCTCATATCGTCGTCGCCCAGTTCTTCATCTATATATTCATCTTCTTCGTTGAAATATTCTTCTTCCCGACGTCGTTGCGTCGGTCGTCTTTGTACGGGTCGCGGACTTGCGTACATATTATAGACGTCGTCCATGGTATCAACGGGGTCCTCATATCTTGGCTGCTCACGGAACAAAGGCGCCGGCGCCGGAGCTCTCTGTGATGTCGATCTATCCAGCACCTGCCGCCGAGAAGGAGCTCTCCGAGGTTCAGAAGCTGTCCTTTGGGTACCATACCGTGATCTGTCCATCGGAGGCTGTTGACTCATCATGGAGGATTCGTCTTCCCAGGAGCCTTCGTTGATTGGGGGTGGCTGCATTCTGTTCCGACCTGGCGGCGGTTGCTGAGCTCCGCTGACATCAAATGTAGCCGCACGTGATAGCATGCCTGGTCTAGGCTGCTCCATGTCGGGTTTGGTAGGATACCTCGGTCGTGGATTGCGCATAGACGTAGATCGTATGGGTAGATTTCCATTTCCAGTACTACTGGCTCTGGGCTTCTCTGTCTCGGGTGGTGGAGTTGGTGGAAAGACATTTCTGTTCATGATGGGAGGTGCGCTTTGGTCCCTCGGGATTCTGCTGGACAAATTTCGCTGGACGAGATTCGTTGCGGCAAAGCTGATATTCTCTGGAGGCCTGTCGTCTTTTGCCCCCAATTCGGCAGCTATAGCTTGCTTTCGCTCGACCCCTACGAAGCCTGTGCCCGTGTTCGCACTGTTGGACGTGGCGATCAACCGGGCTTTGCCCAGGTAGTCCTTGGCCTTGAGATTTTTGACTTTGGCCTCGTTAGGTCGGTACACGCATCCGACAGGTCTGGACAAATCAGTCAGCCACTATTGCTCATTCTCCCGGAGAGGTTGCTGGAAATCAAAGACCAGAGACTTACATGCTGAACACGACGTAACCCTAGCAGATGTCAGACTTGGATTGAGAAGCTGGAAACTAGGCACTCACCTGAGCTCTTTCCTTGATAGCATCGTCGATCACATCGTGATCGGGGGTCATTTTCTCCTTCTGGGCGAAAGTAAAGTCTTGCAAGCCAGCCTCCTCCTGCTGCAGATACATGTAGCACAGCCCACGATTGAACAAGACCTCGCAGGAGTAAAGCTTGAATTTGAGTCCGAGCTGTTCATAGTCGATGTACGTGTTTCCTCTGAGATATAGTAGAGTGTCGTTAAAGTTGGCTAGGGCCTCTTCGAAGTCACCGACGAGAAAGTTGGATACGCCTTGCTGAAAGTATGCGACAGCCAGGTACTGGTCCAGCTTGATTGCTCGTTGGTAGCATTCCACCTTTTTTCCTGTCAGTCTCGTGCTCCTGTTCGCTTCGCATAGATGTACCCACGGCTCTGTCATGCTCCCCAATTGTTGCATGTATGACCCCACAGTTGAACAGTATCTTGGATGTGTCTGCGATGGCATCGAAAATGGTCAAGGCTTCCTCGAATTCTTGATTGTCATAGTGACCGAGGGCCTCGACCCAAGTCTCTATTTCCTGCAAACTGTCAGGAGAGAATCCCTCAATGGACCAGTATAACCCACCTGTTTGAGCGACATGGCGCCGCGCCCAAAGCAGTCGAAGATGAAATCCTCTCGCTCGTGGGTGCGCGCAGCTTATGCAGGCTAGAAAAAGGGCAGGACGGTCGTGCCTGGGACGTACTCCGTATAGGGTATTGAAATGGAGGGATGCGTGCTTGAATTAGATTAAAATGGCTGGCTGCAGTTTGCTGGATGCTTCGAGGGCCGGCCCTGCGGCAAGATGACTCGATCTCCAAGGAATAAGCGCCCAGATGAGCGGTGGGCGTTCTCGGCGCCAATGCGTTCAACGAATTGGCGATGCTGTCAACTTGACAAGGTAAATTAGTGACGACCCGCGTGCAGATATTGCAAATGGTTGATGAGAAGTGAAGTGTCGTGAGATAGAGAATGTGTATACAGGAGAGTTTCCGGCAGGAGGAGAGGAGGATAGAAACAGTTTGACTGTGCCTGGAAAGGAGGTGCTTTTTCACGGCTTTGGGGCAGAATCTGTCACATAAATTTTTCCGAAGCAACCAGACCAGGGACCTTTTCAAGGAAGGTGGGGAGGAATCCCTACGCTTCTTAAGGGATGGTACAGTCGCTTCATCAAGGGTTGGTACTCGGATTTACAGGGTTCGATCACCTGCAGTCAATGAGAGATGCTGTCAGATCGCATCCGTAAGGGACTCGGCACTTTACTTTAGGTATATTTGGGGGTGACCAGCCCGGTCCTTAGCTGGCAGACCACCTACGTCGGTGGTGCTTAGGGGGCACGGGCGCCCATTGGGGTGGCTGGGATGCATTCTGCCCGCAGTGTTCGTATGGTGATCTGTAGTCTTCTTTTCTACAGCTGTCTACTACCTACCTAAGGTATAGTATAACCTTGCCTCTTACGTGCCTTGGCTGGTTTCAATCAACCTCACTCGCCAGATGATGTGACCAAAGATGGCTTCCTTATCACAGCGACGTTCTCGAGTGGCCTGAGTCCGTCACCTGAGCCGTGTCCTTGCTCGTGTTTTCTTGTCCTCTCCATCAACCACATGTCCGATGCTCCCTCAGTCAATTGTAATGTGGACCTGATCCGACACGACGATATCTGGACAAGTCTGGTTTCAGAATCACATTTTGACGACCAACCAGCGCACCCCAATCGACCTCAAACTCTCCAACAAGTCAGTGCCATGACGGGCCTGGCGTTCCGTAGAATCGGGTTTCCGGTTTTCAATGCTCCATGCAGGGGTCACGATCCAGCCAGTGCATCATTGTGCATTGTGCAGAATCCTTCCAACGGAGCACATGCAGTGATTACGACGTTTTGTACGGCGCACGGAGTACATCACCGATTGTTTCTACAAGAAGAATTCTATCTTCACGTACGGATACATCAGACTCATATCATCCCCCTTCCTACTTGCTCCTTGCGTTCCTGCCACACCGTCTTCCCTGAACAACTGCACACAGTCTTATCATTGTCCCAGACACCAGCGCTGCGAGCGATCACCCCAACCAGGGTATTGGGGTCCTCGGCCTGAAACGGTCCCTCCTGTTGTTTCGACACCACCATGCTGCGACCGACAATTTCCCATATTGACACAGGTCGGTCCAAGAACGCACTGCCTCGGCCATCCCTCCCTACTTCGACCTGGCCAAACACCCCGCGAGGCTGACTGAAGCCTCCCAAAGCCTTGATCGCTTCCCAAATCCCACCCGCCGACCCGGCACCGCGTGAAATGTCGCCTGTCTCCCGCACTGTAGCATGATATGTTCCCGGTGACACTCCACGCAACGTCAGGTCCACGAGTGTACGATTGTCCGACACTTGGACCATCCTTGCCAGGCCTCGGACTGGATCTGATACCGATTTTGCATGAGTTTCCAGAATGCACACCCCGGCAGAGTTCGCTCTCCCACTCCCACGCAAGATCGCATCTCGTCCCGTAGATTCAACGGCTGACACGATTGCTGACGGAGGTGCTGTTCCTTCAATGAAGAAAAGTTGGTCTTTAAGATTGCATTCGATTTTCGTGATGCCTGACCGGACAATGTCAGTTGTGGTCATACAGAATGTGAAACGAGCCACGTATACCTTCTACTTGGTTCAAGGCTCCAGTAACATCCTTCACACAAGAATCGCAATGCAGTGGCACAGCGAACGTTGTCTGCCAATTACGGTCAGCGTGGCCAGTCGACAGGAAAGCGCAGCGACTTACCTGAAACGGCTCGATCCCTACGCTTCCCATCTTGGTTTCTGCAAGTTCCTGATGCAAGATACACTTCGTTTCACGTTCCGGGTGCAAGGCTTGGATACTAACTTAACTTGATATGCGAAGAGTACCTTATGAGTATTCCGTGACTCCGTAAGATGCTTGGTAATAAAATAATGATCGGCTGAGAATCTTCCCCACACACACCGAAACCCCCCGATGTTGGTGGAAGTCTGGCACTGTCTGGGCCTTGGCCGCTTTTACTCCCATCATCACCTCTGAATACCACACACTGAGGACTCTGTCAAATCATGCCGGTTCCCTCAATCCTAGTAATATAGCATGACGGGTCACGAACAATTGACAAGATGGGCTGTCGATCGTGGCTTCAAGCTCAATGGCATCCAAGCCCACTCATTTCCCGGCAGAGGCTTAGGTATTATTGCCGAGAAGAATATTGAGGTAGGTTACCTACTAAGTAGAGGCTATCCTAGCTTCTTGTGTTGCTTGCTCGAGGACTACGTCTGATACCAACTAGCCTGGAGAAGTGTTGATGACCATACCAATGTCTGTCGTCCGAAGAGCTGAGACTGTTCCCAAAAGCATCTCTAAATCAATGAAAAAGACATTTCCCTGCAGCAACAATGGTCTTTTGGCTACCGAATTATTCCAGGATCAGTCTGACGACTATGCTCTCTGGCGTGACAGTCTACCCAAGATGGAAGACCTCCAGGAGGCAATGCCAGCGATGTGGGAACCCGAACTCTGCCAGCTTCTCCCACCCAAAGCGAAAACCATATTGCTTAAGCAACGACACAGGATTGGCCAGGACTGGGACGCCATGACAGCCGCAAATCTTGATATACCTATGGGTCTCTATCGATATTACTGGCTGTTGATAAGCACGAGGACATTCTACTACACTCCTCCCAGGAGAAAAACACCACCCGCCGATTCCGACGAATGTTTGGCCATTGTTCCCTACGCTGACTATTTCAACCATTCTGACGCCGGCTGCAAGGTCTCATACACAAGATCGCAATACAGCGTAATGGCGGATCGGTCATATCACGAAGGCGAAGAAGTGTTTGTATCATACGGTGCCCACTCAAATGATCTCCTGCTCACCGAGTACGGCTTCATTCTTGAGGACAATCGATGGGACGAAGTTACGCTGGATGACGTCGTCATTCCATTATTCACAGAAGGCCAGAGGGAGATTCTGACCAACGAAGGATACTTTGCCAACTTTCACGTAGACAAGGAGGGCGCCTGTTATCGAACAAAAGTGGCGCTGAGACTGCTATGTATGCCACTGGGGCAGTGGAGGCGTGGCCTTGCGCAGGGTTTCGATGATGGCGACAAGTACCAGCCAATTCTGAATGGATCGTTGCTCAGCGTCTTCAATACTTCCCGCGACGTTGTGAGGGAGAGACTTGAGCAGATCTCGCTACTCGATGTTGGCTTGCCCTCTCAAAGAGATACCCTGAAGAGACGCTGGGGACAGATCGACAAGCTTTTGATAGATGCTACAGACCAACTCAGACATTGACAGAGGCCTCGGGATTTCGTCCATGTAGTTTTCAGTCATTCTAGCATCTCATGAGCAAGGTCTACTGTGTCAGATCTGCCTCCAAACGCGTGGTCACGTGCCTTTCGATAGCTTTTTTTGGCCGACGACCACATGCAAGCAGACCGCATGCATGGACGAACCCGACCGTCGACAACGCCTTCGACAGCCCAGCGACTCCAAGGCTCCCTAGCAGGCTAGTTCCGGAGCTGCGATGGCCTCGAAGACCTCGAAATGGGCCGACGATGACGACGAAGAAGCCGCCGCAGCTGTCGCACTGCGCAAGAAAGAGAAGGAAGAGAAGAAACGCCTCAAAGAACAGAAAGCCCGTCAAGCTGCTGACACAACAGCACAGCCCGTTCCATCTACTGCACAAGAACCCGACGGCGAGAATGGAAGACCTTCCAAACGACAACGCACTTCACCTTCACAAGAGAACGGCGACGCAGAAGAAGGCGCACACCTCCTCCAGTTCCCCTCCCGACCACTACAACCATGCGGCCACGTCTCACAATACGAGACTCTGAATAACATCGAAGAAGGCTCCTACGGTTTTGTCTCGCGTGCGCGCACAAAATCCACAGGCACAGTCGTCGCATTGAAACGACTCAAGATGCACAACGAAACAAGCGACGGCTTCCCTGTCACCGGCCTGCGAGAGATCCAGACCCTGATGTCCTGCCGGCACGCCAACGTCGTCAAACTCCTCGAAGTTGTCATGGGCGATACTTTGAAAGAGTAAGTCTGCGCCCTCTTTTCCCATCCTACCTGAAAAGCGCCGATACCCGACGTTATTAACCATCTCTTTGTATCCGCCTCACAGTGTCTACCTCGTAATGGAATTCCTCGAGCACGACCTGAAGACCCTGCTCGAAGATATGGCCGAGCCATTCCTGCCCTCGGAGACGAAAACGCTCATGCTCCAGATCATATCCGCGACCGAGTACCTGCACTCGAACTGGATCATGCACCGCGACCTCAAAACCTCGAATCTCCTACTCAACAACCGCGGCGAAGTCAAACTCGCAGATTTCGGAATGGCAAGGTACACCGGCAACCCGCCGCCGAAGCTCACGCAACTCGTCGTGACTTTGTGGTACCGCGCACCCGAACTCCTGCTGGGCGCCGAGGAATACGACTTTGAGATCGACATCTGGAGCATCGGATGCATATTCGCGGAGCTTCTGACCAGAGAACCTCTCTTCCAGGGCAAGAACGAAGTCGATCAACTCTCCCAGATCTTCGCCCTATTAGGCACGCCGACAAATGAGTCATGGCCCGGTTTCAGGTCCTTGCCCAACGCGAAGGCTCTGCATCCTATTCTGTCCAAGTCTACCTCTCAATCGTCCCTGAGCGTGGCCAAGTTCCCGTACTTGACCACTTCGGGCCTGCGACTACTGTCGTCTATGCTGTCTATGAACCCTGCAGGACGACCATCGGCAAGCTTGGCCCTGACGCACCCGTACTTCAGCGAGGACCCGCGTCCGAAAGCAAAGGAAATGTTTCCCACTTTCCCCAGCAAAGCTGGCCAGGAGAAGCGACGCCGTAGAGTAACTCCTCAGGCTCCTGTACGTGGAGACGCGCCGAGATTGGATGAGCATGAATTCAAGGGCATATTTGCTGGACGGGCGGATGAAGAGCGTGGCGCCGGGTTCGCGTTGAGATTGGGCTGAAGGCCATCGCACTTGAAACTGTTGGGGCTCTAAGCAAGTCCTTTCAGAAACCCACATGGCGACGAACGCAAGAAAGTTGTCATCGCGTTACACATGCGAACGGCGATTAGTCGTCAAGTCGAGGTCCGACCAAGCTACCTTATGCCAGACCCGGATCGATGCTGCACGGGGTCCCAGCTGGAAATCTGGCGATGGGTTTTCCACTCTCCAGCTCTAGGCACAAATTCAGGACGAATTCACACATTATCAGCTGGCTCGAACAGTTGCATCTGTGTGATTGTCTGGCGAGTGGCAATTGGCGATGGGTTCAAAGCAGCCCGACTCGCAGGAAGATGATAGCAGTGTAAACTGCAAAGTTCAGATAGAAAAGGAGTCTTGACCGACGCCTCTCCGCCACAAAATGAGCTATGCTATAGAGCAGATAAACAAGACGACTCTCTGAATATCTTCTTCGAAAGATTTCTCGAACAGCATTTTAGCCACATTACTTGATGGAGACCTGTTCAAGATCTCTGGATTTCTCTTTTTCTGTCTACCCGGGAGCCAGACAATGCACGTACGTCTATCATCAGCCCTCGATGCAAATCCTCGCTCGAGCCGTCGGTGCTCTTTTTGGCCTTCTCGCCTCATCCCTTTACCTTCACGCGTCTGACATCTTCTGTCGATTTTCTATTTCCCGGACATGTCTTTCCGTTTCTTCTTAATCTCTCCGTGGGCCCCCTTGTATCCGTTGCATCACATCCCGTCCTTTGCTTTTCGACACTGCCTCCTTCTCATCATTCGTCTCAGCGTTCTTGCTTTTACTCCACGTTCTCAAACAAGAACGAGGGCAACCCCGGAACCGCATGTTCCGCCATCACGGGCAGTCCAGTCTTGTCCTCGCCCACGACCGTAACAACCACATCCTTACAGCCCGTCGTCCTCATCAACCCCTTCTTCATGTCATTCAGGATCTCCACCTCATCGAACGGCAACTTCCGTTCAAACACAGTTTCGGGACTCTCGTTGTTGACAACAAGCCGTTTCTTCAACGCCTGTACAAAAGGCATGGCCTTCTTCATCTCCGGGCCTTTACCCATCTTTGCGACCTGTCCGTTCAATGCCCTGTCATCATCCAGTGTGCTCTTCTCGAGCATCTCTCTCACCAAGTCAACATACTTGTCTTGCCAGGCCGGGAAGCTCTTCGCCACGAAGATCGTGATTCGTTTCGGTTTTCTTGGATCAAATGCCGCACTCTTGCCCTTTGCCATTTTCTTCGCCGCCTGCGCCTCCGCGCTCGTGATGTTGCTGCTCGTGCCTTTGACATACTCTCTCATCGCCGTCAAACCGGGGTTCGCGGTAGGGACCTCGGGCCAGCGCGCATTCTGGATCGAGTCGTCCTTGTGCAGCACCTCGAGCCACATGTACTCAGCCCAATGCGGGGCAATGGTCGCGATGAGGAGGGATTGTAATTCCACGTATCGCTGGACAAGGGGGCGAGACATCGGCGTACCACTGGACAGACATGCTTCGCGGTAGAAGTCACGGGCGGATTGGAAGTCGTACAGGGCGGATTTCAGGGCGAGTTTGTAGTTCGTGCTACACATTCAACACGTCAGTTATTGGTTCATGCCGAAGGGCTCAGAGTGGGGTGAGGAGTTGGACTTACTCGGAGTAATGCTGATACGCCTCGTGTACAAGCAAATTCATCTCGTCTTCAAATAACTTGTCCCAGATGACTTCGCCTTGCGTCTGTCGAAGGCTTGGATCTTTCAAGACATCTTCAATCCACTCTTTGAGTGTGTACATGCGCATAATGGCGGCGTTGGCGCCCTTTTCTTCGAAGTTTGCGTCTTCCATACCATCACCGGCGTCGGCAAGAGCTATCCGCGTGGCGTCAGCGCCGAACTTTTTTACTGCTTGACTCAAGGTCAAGAAGTTGCCGGTCGACTTGCTCATTTTGTCGCCGTTGAGCAGGAGATGGCCGTTCGATCGGACCGATCTAGGCCAGTATTCACGAGGGAAGATAGCGAGGTGGATATACAGGAAAAAGGTGAGGTGGTTGGGAATGAGGTCCTTTCCTGAGGATCTCATGTCAAGAGGATACCAATACTCGAACGACCGTCGGAGGGTTTGAAGATCGTCGACTGAAATCTTGGACGACTTGGACACATTCTGCACGTCGTTCGTCCTCGTGAAGATATAGTCCCAGACGTCGTCAGTCATCTGTTCGTCCTTGATGTTGAGCAAGCCAGGCGTCTTGCCAAACTTGTCACCGTGCAGGAAATGCGCGATTGTGTAGTAGGACATGTAAATCGTACTGTCGCTCAGGCTCTCGACCAAGAATTTAGGATCCCAGGGCAGCTTCGAGCCGAGACCATATGTTCTCGCGCACGCCCATTGGTTCAGCCATTCCAAGTTCGCGACAAACTGGTTTTGTGTCTCATGTGTGTAAGTCTCAAGACCGTTTTTGACGTACTCCAGGACCGTCTGCTGCCACTCCTTATCGTTCTCTCCGTAGTTCAAGAACCACTGCGGAACATAAGCAACCACACATTCGTCGGCGCTTCGACTGATGACCTCGGCAGAAGGGTCAGCGAAAGGGAAAGCGTCGCCGGACTTGATCAACGAGTTTCGGACTTTGTCTTTCGCTTCGGAGACCTTCTCGCCTTTGAACTCGCCCACCAACATCGTGCCATTGTAAAACCCTTCCTTATATGCCATGTCCTTCGCTTCAGCCAACAGTGTCGCGTCCTTGGGCGACTGGATCTTTTTCGCGTCAACCAAATATTTCGCGGCGAGGTTTCCGTATGCCGGTGTATCGATGATAGGAATAATCTCAAGCTCAGCCCATTCTTTCTTGATGCCGTAGAAATCCGCCTTCTTGGCCAGATCTCTCACAGTAGCGAAGTCATCGGGACTGTCTGATGGGACTGACGTAACAACACCCGTTCCTTTCGTTGCTGAGACAGTCTCCATGGGCAATATTCGAACACCCTCAGTATGTACCGACAACGGGGCCTTGACCAAGGTGCCGACAAAAGCAGACCCTGGCAACTCCACCACAGGCTGCAGCTCACTCTGATCCCGAGGGAAATGAGCTTCATCGAAGAATGTGCCCTGGAACGCCATGTTCCAGGCGGCTCTCTTCGTGACGACGTAGTACTCCTTCTCCGACACCTTGAAAATGCCGTATTTGATCTTAGGTCCCACAAAACAACACGTCTGGCCGTACATCGTTTCGGGTCTTAACGTCGCAGGTACGAAATAGACACTTGCATCTTTTGGTATCTTCGACTCCACTTCTTTAGCAGCCTCTGGAGACCACTCTTTGACTTTCAACTTGAGCGCAGTGTACTCTGTCGGACCAACGCCCTCGCCTTTCGTTCGGTCGTGGTCCATACAAGGTTGGCCATCCTTGGGACTGTAAATGGTGTATCTCTTGCCGTATAAGATCTTGTTCATCTCGTGTAAGCGGTTCATCTGCCATCGGACGAAAGCATCGTAGTATGGATTTGCATCGGTTGTGACAAACTTCCGCCGCCAGTCTATCCTTGCTCCAAAGTCGATCAAATCTTGTTCGCATAGAGGCGGGAAGTATTCAAGCCAGTAGTTCGCATCGGCGAACTTGTGAATCTCCTCTTTCGGTATACCCATGGCCAACATCGTCTGGAATTGGTAGTTGGCCTTGACCGTCTTCGCTGCTTGTTTGCCCTTCTTGCTCTTGAACTTCGTGATGTCGTCTTTGACATTGATACCCTGCGTGGGAGCAACAGGAACGCCATTGGACTCCGGCGTCTCATGTTCCTCTTCTTCGTGATAGTTCTCAAAGGTTTTACCAAACCTCCTTACATCTTCAACAAGCTTGTCCGCGCATGCCTTGATTGGCATACCAGTGCAGTGGAAACCGAGGGGAAAGAGGACTCGTTTTCCGGTCAAGCGTGCGAAGCCGGCGGTGAACTCGACTTTGCTGACGGTAAAGCTGTGTCCGGCATGCAAGGAGCCGTTCATATAAGGATATGCGAAGGTGCCGAAATATTTTGGGTGCTTTTCTCGAATCTCCGCCGCCGGGACTGAGCTGAAAGGAATTTCGCTCGTAGATGGGGCGTCTGACTCGAAGACTTTGTTCTTCTGCCATTCTTGTTGGTATTTCTTCTCGATCGCGATCAAGACATCTCTGTTGTGCGTCTGCGGGAGGGCTTCGTCAGTTTTCAATCCCATTGATCGTGTGCTTTGACTTACATTCTCAAGTTTGAGAGTATTGGCCGAGACTAAGGTCGGATCGACAGGTATCTGGGTCGCCATATTGGCGCACTGACTGAGGCTCTGTCTACTTGGTAGACAGGGCGCCCTCCGTGTGTAGATGCGCAAGATGCAAGACTATACGGATAGGTTGAATATCAAATATTAATGACTGTGCTAAAGAGGCAAGAAATGTTCTTCTGGTCGTCCGTAGAAAGAAACCCAGAGCCTTGTGGGGAAGTTTTGCCGCTTTGACGGACGCCACTCAGCCTTGTCTTCAAGCAACTCTGCTACTGATCAGTGCATTAGGTATGCTGTGGCAGGACATTTTTGGTGTTCGAGAGTCCTGTCCGTATATACAGCCGCTCAGCTTGACACATGCATGTCTATCTAGCAACTATTACATGACGAAGCCACTCGATCAAGCATTCCTAACTGCGACTCGTTCCTGGTCCGAGTCCGTTCAACCTAGGATTCCACTTCAAATACAATAATCTCTGACTGTATCATAATTCTGGTGCCTCCCAAGATTCTCGATCAATCTTCATCACAGCTGATTGCTTGTGTGGAAATGATACTTCGCCCTGCTTGTAAAATCCACATTCCTTCAAATAGGTTATAAATCTGTATTTCAGTCAGTAACCGGCTCCTCTGCTTCCTCGACAAGAGGAACACTTACTTGGTATTATCCACTCTCGGCTCCAACATTGCAGTCTCAGTCCTGGGGTCCGCAAGCCAACAGTAATGCACCAACGCAGACAGCCAGACCTTGACTCGATGAGGGCCTCGGAACTCTTCTTCACCGATCAAAACGTGCAATCCTCGCGTATAATTGCCGACGTCTCCTCCAAGCAGCCGGCCAAATTTGTCCTCTTTGACCCAATACACCTCAAAATAACCAAATGGCTTGCCATCCCAGCAACCAAATACTGGGAAGGAATGCCGGCTCTGCAGGCTCTCAGTCAAAAATTTCTTCTGCGTCTCCTGTGGCCCGGCAACCCCCCATGCGGCATTCACCCTTGAATCGTTCATCCATTTATGCAGCAGGTCTAGGTCGGATGGGCGGTCTAAGAAATTTGAAAGGGTTGGTAATGTCGGCATTGAGGAACTTCCTCCAAGACCGGGCATGATTGCAGGTAAGGACCCTGTTAGAGGCCAAAAATGGGGATGCGGACAGGGTTTGGGAGAGAGCGTAGGTACTCGAAAGGACAGCCATTGTCCTAAGCTGGGTATATATCGGCTGTAGAACGTCTCGCCCTGTCGAGGAGGTTTCGGGCGTATAGGATGTCGTATATGGTTTGTGAAGGTAAACTGTGTGGGCGGCGGTGGATAGTACGTCGGTAAATGGCTCCCTGAGTTGAAAGGTCCACCTGGCGAAGATATGCCTGCTGAAAGCCCATCGGCCAGACCAGGTTGTGAAGACAGTGCATAGTCTCCTGGCCGTGGGGAGCCTCGATCGGGGCCAGGGGTCCGATCTGGCGAAGCAGGACGTGAGGGATGGGGAGAACCTGAAGGGAATGGCGAGTGCTGTTGTGGGGCCATGGTGTAGAGAAAGATTCGAGCATCGATCTGCCAGAACGACTTCCTACTCACGAACGTCTCGGCCCATCCACTGGCCATGCGGGAATCAATCTCCGTACCGACATATGATTCTTCGCTCGCGATGAGACCCATGCGCTCAAGTTTCTGTAGGGTGTTTTTGCCCTTAAAGATGCCCTCCCTCTTTATCTTGATGCGCCAGTCAAGCTTAGGTCTCCCGCTCTCCGGTGTCAATGCGCATGATTCTGTGTATGCATGCAGATTGGGAGGTTCTTTGTGAAAATACCAGCATAGTGTTGCCCATAGTATCATGGCAATATGTCTGGTTGGGGAAGCTGTATTTCTGAAGTCTGAACTCGAGGGCATCGAAATGGAGGAAATAAACAGCGAGTCACGCTGCGCGGTAGGTTTGGAGAATCGATGGACCACGGTCTGTTTCTGTGGTGGTTCTTCTGACTCTTTCTTGTCAAGACTGACGGAGGTACTCTTCCTTCTCTCGTCCTCGTCAATCGCATCTTCGGTCTGCACCATCACGGTCCACCCTGGAGGGATTGGAGAATGGTGCAGGTCAAGGTTCGTAGATTTGAACGTGAAGCCACCAAATACTGGTGTGACGGTATATATCTGCCCATCTGCAAATCGTCAGAATTTTGTACAGCACAAGCACGGATCGAGCGGGCGTAGAATGAAAGATAGACTTACTGGGCAGGAATACTTGCTGGACCATCTCCCTGTCCAGTGGTCAAACCATTGCCGGGGCGGCAGGTGCCTCGAGGACGACAAATCCAAGGCAAGAAACACCAAGAAAGGCTTTGCAATAGGTCGAAGAAGCGTGCCTCTGTGCTATTAGGTATGGTTCGCAACCAGGAGGCGATCAACTGCGACGAGCTATTCTCCGGTGATGAGGCAAGCGGATGCACGATTGCAACCGTCGAGGGAACAAGATCTCAACAAGACCGAGGACAAGGCCAACCAACTAGCGGACCCTCCCACGTCTTCCTCCGCACCTTAGCCTTCGTCTGCACTTGTTGTGGGCACTATTTCCCTTATCCCTCTGCGAAAGAACAGAAATCGTTGCTCCGGACAGGATTCGAGCCGTGCGAAGTCGGCCCATTTAATGAATCGTCACAAGGGAACGACTAGTGGATCAGGCACTCGAACACGTGCCGAGCTGCAAGCTGTGGTGAAGCCGATAAGCGATGGGTTTGATAAGGCGACGCCGCTTAGGAACATCACGGTGGTGATTCGCTAACTAGCATATGGTGCACAACAGGTGCTCGTAGCACTTCGGAGGCCATCGATCGCTTCAAAGGCCTGCCAACGCGTTGAATATCCGGCATTGCTGAACACGGTATCTGACCCTAGGTAGATACCCACGAGAAACGCAGGGGAGGAACCATTGGGGCTCGAGTCGGCCCTTTTGTCGGCCGTTCCAATCTGCAGATGGGGCCTTGCTGAAATTCCAGGCTTCACATGCACACGTTTGAGACGGTGATAGCTACCGTGGCTCCTAATCAGTGGCTCGCTTGTCGCCCAACAAGACTTACAAGACTCCAGAAACACAACGCGCCCGATTGCATACAACCTCGTCAGCACAATCAGAAGTCTTCGATGGTCACGCCGATGTCCCTCTCTCTGGCGAGGCGAATGATATCACCAGCTACAACCAAATCCATCAGGCCCATTCCGACGCTCTTGTAGATGACGTTTCCCCTTGTCAGCCACTCTAGCAGCCCAGGCTCACCGCTTCCTCCCAGTTCGATTTCCTTCTGAGCTGATTTCTTGATCATCACTGCATATAGTCAGCGAAGCGTAACAACAAGATCAAGAAACATATGGAAACACAGTAGCATAGATGACGCAGGTTTCGGACGAGGTGAATACGCACTCAACTCCCCAATTTCCACCAGGTGCTCGGGTCCCAACTTCGCCTTGATGATCTCCCCAGCCTCTTTGAGGCATGATTCGAGGCTATCGACCACAATGACACCACCCTGTCGAGCATGTTTGTGGTGATGATGTCCATGATCAGGCTGTACAGCCAATTTGAAAATGTCCGGATGTACTTCAATCATGTGCGGCGCGTAGCTTCCTATGCATGAGATATATCGCCCTTTTCTCTGCCCTTCGCGGGAGGTGAGAAATTCGGCAGGGAACAAGGGGTCAAGTGAGGGCGTGCAACAGAAGATGATATCTGCTTTTCGGACTTCTTCCTTCAAAAGCCTACCATACTCGCCGAATTCGGGGCTCATGCAGCTGAATTTGATGTCATTTCGCCACGCGCCATGCGTGTTCTGTTCTAGCTGAAAAGCCTTCATCAACTTGATGGATCTCTCAAACGACCGGTTGATGATATTGACATGCCGGACTTCATCGCCCTTGAACAGCAAGGCCAGCCGGATGTGCCAATACGCCTGCTTTCCTGCGCCGAATACGGTTATTGTGTGGACACTTTGTCGCTTTTGAAACATCATGGTGGAGGCCAGCGCGGTTCTGAAAGCCGTAAGCTCTTCAGCATTGACGATGCCTACTGGGTTTCCGGTTGGGTCGAGTATCGTCACTGATCCTTTGGGCGCAGTGCTCTGCGAACTTGCAATGGATGCCGGCGGGTGGAAAGACGCGCCATCAATCGAATCTCTGCTGCCTGATGATGACATTGTAGATGCAGGGGTTAAGGACAGGGTAGCTAAGTCACTTGTGGGTGACTTGACAGCCGGGCTCCCTGTAATGCTTCCTGACGTTGAGGAAGATATAGAGGATTTCTTGCTATGGCTGATATCAGATTGTTCCAGAGAAACAATCTTCATCCCGACTGATGTCCCAGTAGAAGCGGGCATAAACAGCGTAGTGACCCCATTCTTTCTGATCACCGTCCGCTGTGGCTGAAACGATGCACAACATGGCGAATTTGTGTCGCCGGTCGAGTATGAATGCAAAGCTTCTGCAAGATTTCGTTGCAATGCTGTGGCATCTTCTTTGGCCAGTGAGAGGAGTACCGCACGAACGTCTGTATCTGTGAGTACAGTGAAGGGCATTGTAGTCTCGGAGAGACCCGAAGTGCAATCGAGCTTTCAATCCGAATACCCGAATGTCTGAGAACTCGAACTTGGCCTGCAAAGGAAGCTAAGATGGAGTGGGAATGTTGTTATCTGGTATGTTAGTGCTCTGCAAGTTTAGCGTCGACAACCTCCTTGTTCTTGTCCGAGTCGATTGCCCCTATGCTCCGCTTCGATCTTCTTGGTGGTGTTTTGAAACTTATGAGATAACGGAGGAGGGGATGAGAAGTACTTTTGACCCTGAGTCAGCGAGATTTCATGTTACCTGTAGATCGACAAGACTTTAGGATCTCGCCATCGCTGTTCCACTGCTATTGGTTTCACTTGCGGCACATGTCAAATTGACAAGCAAGCTGCCTCTAGGCCGCCCACGCCGCCCACGCCGCCCACTGGCTGTTCTCCCTGGAGGGCGAATTGCTGTCTAAGGCCGGTGCAGGCTTCACTATCCCACCAATCATTCACTACCTTTTGCGGCGAGGGCCGCTACGTACAGTATTGTCCATCCTGATTTAGCTTCTCCTCTTATTGTAAGTTACAAGCATCATCCGATGTGTTACTGCTGAAGACAGGGGTCATCGTAGAGAGTTCTAGAATGGATCTTGAACTCGGGTATCTATAGTCGCTACCATGTGCCTAATATACATTGCAGGCCGTATTTGGGTGACACGAGAGCCCAGCCTAACATGAAAGGCAGAAACGAACATAGGAGACAACGAAATGAATGGAACTGCTTCAAGCATCACTTCAACTCGCCCCACATATCTTCATCACTCATGACCATGTCGTCCTCGCTCAAGACCTTCATGCCTTCCTTCTTCATACGTTTCCTGTCTTTCTTTGTCACTAACATACTGGGAGTGACTGGTGTCATGGGTGTCATGGGCATGTAGGGGCTGTACGGTGTCTGGGGTACGCCCGTCTTTGGATGTACGCCCAAGGCGCTCTCGCGACGATCCAGGAAGGTTGTTTTTGTTGGCGGAGCACTCTTCAATGAGCCGTCGTAGAATTGCCGGAAAGGCAAGGTGTGGGAGCTGTTTGAGGCCGCTGCGCTTCGCAGCGATAATGGAGCAGGCGGACCCTTCTTCTCAACATCTTCCGTTGAGACCACCGGAGTCTTCTGTCCCGGAGTGGGTGGTGGCGGACCGGGGTGGTAGATGCGAGGAGATACACTACCCTGCTCAGAATAAACCGATGAGTCGGTGAGAGCGGCTGAACCCAGAGGCTGCGAGATAGGCTGGCCACGAACAGAGATGCGACTAGGTCGTCGCTTGTTCTGGTCCGCAGAGTCACTTCGTCCGGGGATGAGTGACAATTGGGAAATCTTGGATTTGCGGCTGTTTTGCGATCCTGTCCTCGAGGCAGGATCTTCGGCGGGAGTAGGTGCCAAGGGGTGAATCAGAGCAGGCGGAGATGCCTCATCTGACTGGAGCTTGTGGAGGTGCTGGAATTCGGGAGGAAACCGTGGCGACAACGGTCCGTTACCACTTGCTTGATAGTGAGGCGAGCGTGGCGTCGGTGGAACATTGTAGGCCGATCGAGGCGTTGGAGGAAGACCCTCATTTTGCGGGAAACAGGGACTTCTAGGAGTTGTCTGAGCACTGCTCTGAGCTCTCTGTGGCCTCGCTTCATCGTGCAACATGACAGCTGCGTATAGCTTGGTCATTTCGTCCATGTTTTTGGCTTTGTCCGCCTCGAGAATCCTCTCGTCAATTGTCGACACAGTGACATTGGACTGTTTTCGAGAATGTGTACGCCCACTACTTGCCCATGATTTCAAGCTGGCCATCTTTCCGGGACTCTTCAAGGGCGCTTCCACCATCATCGTGGGGTTGTTGGCCAGTGGTGCAGGTTTGATGATCTCCATGCTCAAGGTACGATTGGATGTTTGGTATTTGCGTCGTAATCTTTTCCCAACGAAGATGAAGAGGATGAACGTGAGTATGAGCCAAAATCCGTAAGCCCCTACAATACCGGCAATCTCGTACTTCAGCTTGGATTTGTCTCGAAGAGCTCCTGCTGATTGAGGAGGTCCTTCGTCTGGAGGCGGGGCAGGATCTTTGTCAATGTGAACACTCCAGATACTGCCGGGTCTGGCTGTCGTTGGCGCAGTGATAAAGGCAAAAACAATGATGAACACAGCTGATACTGAGGACAGATACCTCATCTTTGTAGCAAGATCAGCTCTTTAACATTCTCCAGTTTTTTGCTCCTGAAACTGCTGACCCCCTGGCCGGAAGGGACATGAAGCAGCTTGTCGCACGCAAGGAGCGATCCGGGCGGTAGATGTATCTTGCCATGGTTGCTGGAGGGCCGTAGCGGAAGCGCTGGATGGTAGTGATTGGCAGAAGCTACAGGGTGAACAACGAGAAGAGTGACTGCATGAAGCACAAGGGAGAACGAATCAAGGAGGGAAGCGGGGGATGAAGTTCAAGATGGACCCCTAGAATATGCAGTGCCTGGACGGGCGAGATCCTTTAGTTGGCCAGCTTAACTGGATTCGTCCAAGTCGCAGACTATCCTCCCATTCAGGGCCTATTCTTAAGCGCCCGGGAATATCGAGGCCACTCATGTCCACCCAGCCCCTTCCACCGATATCACACTGGATAAGCTCAATGTTGTCCATCCGAAGCCCTGGTTCTTGTCGGTTGGCCAACCATTGTGCGACGAACTGGACCCCAGAGTCTCAGGCAATGAACTGTATCTACTCTGTTTCCCTGAGCACTCGCCCCAATACGGAGTACCATGGCTTTCAAGTGCGTTATCACACTGGCCCTTACAGAACAGCCTTGGCCAGGGTTGCTTCCTACCGCACCGTCAACATCTGCACGGCCCGTGGCCTGTTTCGATTCGAGCCGAAAAGGATGTCACACTTTGGTAAACCCCAAGTATTGGAGGAGAGAATGATGGCTAGCGGTCTGCTCACACAGAGCTTTGCTGATTGCATCCGTAGGCGCTACCGCGGTCGCTGGCTCATACAAACACCGTTTGTAAGTTCGTGATATGGTGTTCCAAAGGCAGTTGTGCTTGTCGTTCACGTCTCCCGCCTCCGACTTGCTGTGATGATGCTCTTTGTCTGTGTTCGGATCAAGGACGTATTGGCCAAGACCCGAAGTTCATCCCATCAAGTCTCGCAGGTGATAGTCTAGGCCTTCGATTTGTCGGAATTGTACCTTTGGGCTGTTCGAACTCAACCTAATTGCTGCTTGCTTACCCACAGAGAGCGTGACAAACAAGCTCAACCAATATTGCCGTGCCTCCAGAACCCCATCTGTGTGACGGGAAGCACAGAGACATGTTGTTGCAGACGGTGCCCGACAAGCTTGTTTGCCAGGCTGCACTCAGATGTAGAAGGCGAAGGCGTTCCTCAGACATTCATCCTTCGAGCGTACCGGATCCTGTTCATGGGCTGTTATCTCCAACTTCCCGGTCCGGTTGTAGGCCAACCTAGGCCAGCGAAACCGCTTCCTCTGCCAAGTGAACTTCCGGAATCTCGAGAGTTGATAGCTCTCCGCTTGCCTTTGGTGCCCTCGTTGAGCTTGACTCCTTCGACGATTTTGTCGAGGCTTGTTTCTACTACAACGCCACCCACCAGCATTTCGCTGAGAACAGCATGCAGCGTTTCAAACCCAAATATCAGGTCCAGCTCGCACACATTTTCGAACAGTCTGTCGAGGGCTTCGACGAAGACCTGGATGAAATCGAGGAGGGCAAGAGGAGACTCGGTAGATGTCGAGATCAAGATGAAATAGAGCGTCGCATAGTGTCGGTAGGTGATTTGTGTAGGCGCATCAGGCGAGGTGGTACTGCTAGAAGGAGCCAACAAGGGAGGCAGAGGAAGGAAGTTGCATGCGGATGCCGGGCGAGCAGACACAAGGGTGAAAATCTGACTGAGCAAGGATTGCTGTGTCGCTGTATCCTGTGGCAGCAAGGTCAGCAACCTGCCAGCAACATCCACGAGTCTCATAATACCAGCTGAGAGTAGAACTTGGTCAATCTAGGCTGGCCATTGTTATTGAAGACCAACACAGCATTGATCATCGTGTTAGGAAATTGGAGCAAGCCCAGTGATCGAGTCGCATGCCTAATGTTCTCGGGCGCAGTTGAAATGATGGTGTTGATGATTTAATGCCTTCGGCTCTCGGCTTAATCAGCCCGACCGCCCGCGGATCCTTCTGGCCTCCCAGCGATGAAGACCCTGACTCGCCTGAAATGTGCCTGCGCGGCGGAAACGATTCATCAACCGTTTTTGCATTTTCAAGTCCCTTGCCGGTGCATTTGTTTCATTAGCAACTATAACATCCCAGAGTTATTTCTGGCACAGATCATTGATGCAAAAGTTCACCTGCCTTTCCTGCCGGCAAGTTCTCCGATCTCGTCTTCGTCAACGTCTCTCCCAGCTGCAGGATGGGCGGAGAAGATTCCACGCCTTCTCACCTCTTTTGAATGGACAACCACGATCTGCCGAATCGTGGTACTGGGAGACCAAACCCCCTACACTGCAAGAGCTAGCTGCTGCTGAGTACTTTTTCAAACACAACAGACCGTTTCGTCAATGGGCTGGCGAGGGCTGGCGCCAACAAGGCGGCCAACCCGGTAGTCTTCTCGTCCCCGAGGTCATTTTCCTCGGCCGATCCAATGTCGGTAAATCATCTCTGATCAATGCGCTCGCTGGCGAGGATCTCAACCGCTCCAGTTCGACTCCAGGCGCGACTACTATCATGGCAGCCTGGGCCTTCGCAGCAAAGAAGCCAAGCGGTGGCGCCGTCCCGGGGTGGGATGGAGATGTCTCATCGAAGCTATCCCTCGTTGACATGCCAGGATACGGTTTCGGCAGCAGATCCCAATGGAGCGAAGCTATCATGTCGTATCTGGTCAAGAGGAAGAATATCCGCAGAGCTTTTGTGCTGCTGGACGCTATACACGGTGTGGGTGCCGGCGACCGTCATATGATCGAAGTACTTCGAGGGCTTGCAATACCATATCAAATCATTGCCACGAAATGCGACCGTCTGCTCCTTCATAAAGGCTCTCAAAGTGAGGTCCGACAGGCACTGACCAGCCTTCGCTCCCAAGTACAATTAGATACACAGAAAGAGCAGGAGCTGGGCCTCGGCGAAATCATCAGTGTCGGAAATCTGCACGCCGCAGCACTAAGAGGCAAGCCGCCACCCAAAACAAAGGACATCCCTTTCGGCTTGCAGAACTTACAATGGGCAATCCTTCGAGCCGCAGGATTGGACAGCTACGTTGTTCAGAAAGCGCAGGCTCACGGCGTGCTCAAGAACATCCCCGCCAAAGAACAGCCCAGCTTGAACATCGGGGAATCAACAATACGCGATATGGCTGGCCCACGTACTCCAGAGGCCGAGGCTCAAGTGATGGACAGGAATCAAGAAACTGTGAAGGAGACCTCGCCGACCAGAGCTGAAGAAGTGAGGAACTCGTCTACTCTGTCCCTTCCCGAGCTCTCGGTGGCAGATTTCATTCGCGAAATTATGAACGCAAAATCAGCACCATCGTCATCGTCATCGCCTCAAATTGCAAAATCACTCGCACCTAGACTTAACTCGGCACGTACCTCGCCCAAGCCCGACGAAGATTTCCTGCACGAGCCTGTCTTCCGCCTCGACAGCCAGAGTGCCACGCGAAGCCCAACAGCTCGCGCATCAAGACTCCGATCTGCTCGTGATGCGGCTACATCTGACGACAACATCAAACCCTCGCACAAGCCGACCGCCCACTCTCGGGAAGCCGATTCTCCAAGAATCAGATTGACTCCTGTTCGGGATTCACGGACAGCTTCTCAAAACGTCGTGCCAGGCACTAAACCCTCGGAGACCCGAGCATCCCCATCGAAGACATTACCTGCAGGCAAAGGCGTGGTCCGCGGCGTCGACGCTTTCGAAGCGTTGATGGCGTCTCACAAGCCACAAAAACAATCTCAATCCAAGTCCAAGGTCCCGTCCAGGAAACAAGGGCAGCGGAATGGAAAGCAAGCTCGATCTATGTCCGGAGGAGAGCAAGCAAAGACCACTCAACCTGCATTGACAGGCAAGGGTGTGCTTAGGGGCATGGATGCATTTGAAGCGATGGCTGCGGGCGACACCCAGAAGAATTCGTCCAAACGCAGCCGCAAAGGAGTTCTAGACGAATACCATCGTATTTGCCAGACCGGTCTCTAGCACAGCATTGGGCACTTATCTACTGAAACATACACAATAGTATCTACATGCCGTGTGGTCTTAAGAGATGAAGAGCACATGTAGCACCAGACAGTCCGGCACGGCACGGCACAGCATAGCATAGCCAGTCCAACCGCGCGCTCAGCGTTCAAGAGCCAGCTCAAGCTCAAGCTCCATCGTGTCAGCATTTTGTCGCTCGCCATTTGCAGAATGTTCCCAATCGGCCGCACACAAACAAGACACCAGACCCGTCGTTTTTGGAAATGCTTCAGCTCAATATGAAGTCGTGAGCACCAAACAAACAAAACTAGCGCCCGAAAATGCAATCGTTCGTCAGGAGTCGGAGGCTGTACATGACGATCCGTAACCAAGTTGCACCCATTCTCGCGCTCGTAAACAGTCGTAAGAGGCATTGCAATGGCGTGCCAGGAGAAAAGCGAATCGTAATCCTTCCAATATGCGCCGGGTGATTGTGCGAATGCTCTGTAGCATTACCGCAAGATGTAAGGGAAGTGGAATCCACACCTCCACCTAATGCATCCTATGTTCCGTTCGGACGTTCGCGCCCTATGCATCCGGACCATCTTCTAGAAGATAGTCATCATCGGCGCGTGCTTCAAAGCCAGATTCATCAACAACAATGCGTCTGCCGAGGTTGTGGTCGGGTATGCCGTCGCGAGCTGCGCCGTAATCAAGGACCTGTAAATTGTGAGTCAAGCAACATGAACCGCAAGAATATCACGCACCTCAATGTATGTCAATCCATCCCTCTGTACGGCTGCAACACAACGTCTTTCGTTGAACTTGACTTGCCACACCCCACTCAGGTCTGAAAGAAGGTCTTTGATACACTCGCCCGTCTTGATGTTCCATAACTTCAACGTCCGGTCGGAGCCTGAGATGACCTTTTGCCCATCGTGTTTGAAGCATGTAATCGCACCGGTGTGTGCACTCAGCGTGGCCTTGCACTGTCCGTTCTCGGGATCCCATATCCGTAGGGTCGAGTCGGCCGCAGCGGAGACAAGCTTGTCGCAGTTCAAGTCGAGCAATCCAACAAGCGAGGTATGGCCTTCCAAGGTATATTTGAGAGAGCCCGTATGCAGATCCCAGATACGGACCATGTTGTCCATCGAGCCGCTTATGCAACGATTGCGGTCGTGATCCAGGACCACGCTGTAGACTTTTGCCGTGTGGCCTTGTAGACGGTGAATAGTCTCGCCAGTGGAGATTTTCCACACCCGTACGGTGCAGTCGTAACTGCCGCTCACCAAAGTGTCAGCATGAGCAGCTATTGCTCTTACCGAATGTTGGTGCCCAGTCAGCGTCCGCACGAAGTAGGGACAGTCGTCAGCATCCGCCTCGTTCTCCGACTGGATCAAGTCAGGATCTTCTGGCCTCGGTAGCTTCCAGACGCGCAGGGTGGAGTCTCGGGAACCAGTAATGATAAGTGGTTGTTTGGGCGTCATAATTGGCTTGCCTTCGGCATTCTCGCCAATCTTGACGGGCATAACGATTTGCAAGCATCTCACAGTCGACGTGTGACCACGGAAGACTTGAGTCTCTCGCGCTTCGGCAATATTCCACACACGGACTGATCGGTCGGTTGAACCTGAGACGAGGGTGTTGCCCTCATATTGCAAAGCCCAAACACCGCCCTCGTGACCAGTAAGGATGGCCTTGAGGACGCCTGTCCTAGTTTCGTAAATATTGATGTTGTTGTCATCGCTTCCCGTCAAGATTTTGTCAGTATCGAACTGTAGACAAGTCACAACATGGGTGTCATGCGCGCGAAAGGCGATATGCTGCGGCTTTGTGTCTTCGAACATCCAGTTTCTCCGAATCAGATGGTGTCTCCGATACAGCGATTTGTAGAGATGCAGACCCTTCAGACTTGGGAGGCCGACATCAGGTTGTGGCACAGCCAGAAGAGCGGCGTTGGCCGCATTATATGGACCTTCGGCGCTCGAGGCCTGGCTCAACCAGTCGAGACTGACGTCAATTGAATTCTCACGCGAGGAATACGTGCGTTTGACATGCTTGTTGCGATTGGAGAGCATTGTAGCTGCTTTTCGTTTCGATCGTCGCAGGATGCCGCTAAACCTATTTGGAGCGGGAACGGTAGATGGAGACGACGCATTGGCCTCGGTTTCGGACTTCGAGCTCGGCATATCGGAGAGGTTCTGCTCATAGCCGTCAGAGCCATATGGATCCTGCCAACCCCATCCTTCAGTGATTGCTCTTTGCAGTTCACCTTCAGGAAGAGTGTAGCCATCGGCGTCGAAAAGTTCTTTCCAGGCCTTTTCATCACTGTTGATCATTTGTCGCCACTTCTTGGAGACTTGTGCCGCGCTGCACAAACTCTTAAGATCGAGGTATTTTAGTATGTTGAGGCCCAGTTCTGGCGGTAGGATCGTAAGGAAATCGCACTTCAAGGCTGGGTTGACAGTATCTGCAACCACTTGCAGAGCCGCCTTTGGACATCTGCGGAGTAGTTGGTGCATCACATAACTTTTGAGTTCGTCAGGAATGGCTTCAAAGTAGTCAAGCATGGCAGGGATATCCGTAATGGAGCGACCTTTGAATCGGCCAAATCGGGCGGACCCATATCCGCCATTGTGATCTGGTATGCGCGGAGTATGGAAAGAGTTGGAAAGAGGTCTTTCCGCGCCGCTCATTCCAGTAATCGTGTCATGCTGAGAAGCGACCTCAGAGTTTGAATCATCGTCTGCGAAATAGCCGGAGTGTTGCAAAGTAGCGGCCGCCGTAACGGGCGATAACGATGGACTAGGTAGTGAACCATCCTGTCCAGATGGGCTTTCTGCAACGTGCAGTCTAGCGGGTACCGAGGACAGCGCTGGTCTGCTTATCGGCCGAGTTGTGGGTATTTGACCGCCTTCATCAATCGGAGGTGTAGGGACCGCGGTTTCTTGAGAAGATCCTCGAAGCACGTCTCGTGCAAGTACTGATTGTTCACCCTCAACGCCCGAGTCACCTTCCAGAGTCATCGAATCGTGTTGGCTGGCTCTAGAGGTAACAGACTGAGCATTTTGAAATGTGGGTTGATGATCCATATTTGGCGAGGGAAGCAGCGTGGTTGAACTTCTGGATGTGTGGGCGGCATCTCGGTCGATTCGCCTATGGTGGGAAACTTTTGGCATACTATCTGGCGTGATCGGATTCAAGTCTTGCAGGTCATGAGCTCTCGATAAAGACCGCACGGCGGGCCGCTCTCGTCTGCTGTGGGATCGTACAGAGGCACCGCGCTGGCTCGAGGCGAAGCCGGATCCTTGCAGCCCTATGTGATCTTCATCGCCACTGATGGATTCTGGTGAAGCCGGCCTCTTTTGGTCCCGTCTATGCAGCGATGTCATAGTCAAATCCTCATCTGGCATCTCAGACCAGGGGCGAAATGTCTTGATAGTTCGGATTCTTCCATTGGCGCTTCGGAGACTTCGATGCTCTTCCTCTAACTGTTCCATTTATTAGCATAAAACTCGGGCACGAATGGTGCGTGCTCCTACCTGTTCCAATGCAAGCGAAGTGTCTTCAGCCTCACTAAAGACGGTTTGTCTTCCTCCGATTTCAAATTGTATCTTCTTGAGGTTGGCGGGTGTGGGGTTTGCTGCGAGGGGGTAGTGCTTTAGATCCAGCTCTTGCATCTGACGCGGAGGACGCATCAAGAATGGCGGGAATCTGGTCGTCGTGGTTGTCGTGGTGGTGACAACAGTGGTTTGCGTAGCGGGAGCGAAAGACAGTTGTCCTAGTAAAGCATGTCTGTCCACATCTTTGGTAAATGCTCCGACATCTCTGCTCTGTGGTCTCTGCCCATGAAACGTGCTCGGATGTCGTGGCCGGCATGGCTCTTGGACGGACGCCACGTCCATTGTTTCCTCCTTGTCCAAAGCGTGCATTATGACGGCGTGAAATTCAACACTAGCATTTGGGTTGCGAACAGGAGGAGAACGTCTTAAGGCGCGTCGTGGCAGGACAGGTCTGAGGGGAGGACACTCTATGGTATGTTGGCGAACTTAGTCGTAGTGTCTTCGAGTTAACCCTGTTTGAACGATTGGCCCAGTCGAGGCTTCGCTCAAGCAGAAGACCAAGTAGCTGGTCGTTCCAGTCGGAGGGTTGGATTCGTGGAGGGAAGACTTGGTGGAGGCAAATCTCGGTACAAGGAACGTCCAAATATGACCGCGACCAAGTGTTCATGCAGACAGTCGTGAAGTGCCGTTATCGAGCAGAGCGTTACCGCTGAGAAGTGAAGAGGAACAAATGGAGCGTGATATGGGCGGAGGGATCTCGCCCCGGCACAATACAGAATGCAGACGTTTTGAGGCTGGTGCCAGGCTAGTTACTAAGGGCTCACTAGGCCTTGGCGGCCCAAATCCCGCCACTGACGGCACAGGCGATGGTACGCGAGGCTGATGTTTTTTCTTCCTTTGTTCAGGCGGTTGCCACCGACAGAATTGGAAAAAAAGGAAACTATGCTGGATGATACCCAACTATGCTTCGTCTCGACGATGTGGAAATTGGGATGTTCTCTGCTTCAAGAACCTTTGGGACTGTTTCGAGCTGTCACCCGAATTTTTGCCTAGAATGATGACCAGTTTGGGGCGTGTCACGGTCGAAGATCGTGGCTTTCAGTCACAGAATAGAACGTCGTGAATACCTGATGAGTCTAGCAATGACCGAGGGCCGAGTCAGTTACCAATTGGTTGTGGAGCTGTACCATGGGAAACGCTCTACCATGGACCTTACTAGTACCCGTTTCGCGTCCGGGTGTACAGCATTCAAATTCCCGCCCCAAGAATAAACGGCGTCGGAAGTGTTGTCATGGTTCTGCACAGGTTAAACTGAGGTAGGTAGTTATCTCAGGCTCTGGCTGGCGCTCGAGGTAAGAGCAGGGAGGTTCTTGTAAGAATTTAACTGCGCTGGCTGTGGGCTTTCGAATTGACCGCTCTTCTTACCTGAGAATCCCCGTCGATACTTTTCAACGCACTCCAATCTTCCCGTCTGCCTTCTTGGATTCTGCTGCTGACAATGGCTGAACAGCTTCTCTTGTCCAAGCCATCCGAGCAAATCCTCACGCAAGAGAAGAGCCTTGCCCTGGTGCAAATTTTCATCAACGCCTCATTGGCATGCATCGCCCATACTCGGGAACTCATTCCATGGACATCGCCCTGCTTTCGTGTTCGATACATTGAGCAGATCAATGCCGTCGTTGATGCTGACGAGGTCGACTTGTACGCAGCCTTCAAAGCTCTCGAAGGAAAGTCGACGGACTCTGGTCAGGAAATACGATTTCTCGTGCGTGGAGGTCACACAAGAGCTGACCAGATGCTCGAAATGCTGGTGAGGACTCGTTCCATGAGGCGCGGTCTGAGGGAGGATACTAATTGATGCTGCAGGAAGATGGCATCTTCGAAGCTCTCCAGCGCAGCTATCTGGACACCCTACAAGTCTTCATCACCAAAGCTGTAGAACCTCGAGCCGTACTCGAAACCTACTCATTTGCCTTCAAGTATGTTGACGGTCGTCTCAATAGCATCGAGCTAGCTCCTACAAGTCGTGCCTTGGTGCTCGAGAATTTCCAAAAGAGCTTCAAATCAGTCATACGTGCTCTGCTTCGTTCTTTGAAAGATCTGCCTCACCTACCAGGTTGGTTTTACGCTGAAGTGTGCGATCTGCCAAGCTGACACTTGTCAGCACACCGGAGGCTGGGAATGAGCCTCATCTACAACGACGACTGTCCACCAAGCTATCAGCCCCCTGGCTTTGTCGATCAACAAGACTTTCCAGACGAGGCCGGCGATAAGATTTGTAATACGCTGTGGGATGATGGTTGGAATATGGTTGGAAAGCTCGAGACCGGACATCATCAGGTCGCTGTTGGAGTCCGCTCTCTTCATTCTGAAGAGGCGATCTCGTCCGTGGACCCACATGACACGGCCATGAGCAAGCAATTGCAAGCCATGCAAAAGACTTCCTCGCAGCCAACTACGAATCTTATCTCCACCCTCAGGGACTCTGGTTCTAGACGGAAACGGGCGGATAATGTCCCAATTCCAGCCAAGCGTGTAAAAGTGGCACATGGTCAAGGAGTTCAAGAAGACGGAGTCCAGAGACAATTTGACAGCAACCGGCAGGCTGAAGAGACAGATGACCCGAAACATGTCAGTGCCACAGGCATTGTCCAGCAGAACAGTATGGGGTCCAGCAATGCCTCAGTCAATCCACCACGACGATCAACCGTCGACCATCCGAGACGCTTGGTCACGAGCAAACTCGCACAAATTCTGACTCATTGCTACGCTATTCAACGTTGCGTGACTGGCGTCAGCCCTGTTTTCGACGAGAACTTGCTGGCTGGGGGGACGATCAAAAGGCGCTTACGGTCGTCAAGAATCAAGTGTGAGTGTGGAGGCCGACATAGGTCGAAAGACATGGTAGGCAACCCTCCTACAAGATCCCCTGCTCCGATGCTGACCAGTATAGCTTTTCTGCGAAGTTTGCAACAGCTGGCAGCACCGAGAGTGCTACGGCTTTGATGTCGATACCTCTGAATCACATCTCCTTGGACATAGGTTTTGC
Source organism: Exophiala xenobiotica (assembly GCF_000835505.1). Taxonomy (NCBI): domain Eukaryota; kingdom Fungi; phylum Ascomycota; class Eurotiomycetes; order Chaetothyriales; family Herpotrichiellaceae; genus Exophiala; species Exophiala xenobiotica. The sequence goes on along the minus strand of NW_013562493.1, from coordinate 3,402,541 downwards.
TACACCTGTTTGCTGTTTCCAGAAGCACAGGTCGGCTGCTACCTCCCCTCGTACATCATTCTCATGCGAACTGCGGTTTTGCGGTTTATGGACGTCGAGCAACAGGGAATTCTGCTGTACAAGGATGGCTTCCATAGGATGCTCGATCCGTGCAACTTTGCGGAGCGGACTCTGGACAAGGCGCTGGCTGATCTGGTAGAAGAACAGATTCTTTTGCCCGGAGACAAGCAGTCATGGCAGCTACAAACTCTGAACAAAGATGAACTTCAAGGCGTCCAGAAGTTTTTGGACCCTTTTGCATACATTGAGCATCTCTACGAGAACGTTGTTGACCAGACACTTCCATCGAAGAGGACAGCGTTGCTCGCCAATGAGCTCAAAAAATGCGCGAAAGGTTGCGACTTCACTGCTGCTGAAGGCTGTCACGAGTTTATCACATACGACGATTTCGACCAAAAGGTGTCCAGATGGGGTTATTACGAAGAGATTTCTGTCTCGACAGGAGACACATGTCTCACGGGACCTTCTCCGACAGTCCCGGTACTCCGTCGGAAGATCAGCATTTCCAGGACCTTGATAGACATCGACCGTTCAGCCCCCAATGAAAGCGTAGGCATGGAGGAGTTTTCTCAACCCATCGGAGACATTGGCTACTCCAGCGACTTTGCCAGCACTTCAACGGCGACTGCTGACTGAGGTTCGACTAGATGGGTTGACAACATGCCAACTTGGCCACGGGTCATGTCTTGGCTCTCCGTCCTACGTCTGAAACGAATATCAAGCAGGCGGTGGCCGAGGCTGTTGTGATTTCATAGTAGACGGCGGCGGGGTTCAAAGAGCCAACGAGGGACGCGTGATTCAAAGTTGATTCGCTCTTGGGGACCGATGTAAGGTCGCCTGTTGCGCAGGTCAATACAGAGTACGTGAGCGAAGGATGGAGTGTGGCTCTCAAGTCTTAGCTTCTCGCGATACGTCTCGGGTCTCAGAATGGCGACGTTCTCGCTACAAAGGCTGAACTACTAGTAGTCTTCGTGGAACGATAGCCGTCGGAAGCTTTGTGCTTAGCGCCTTAATGATGGGATGGAACGACGAAGGAGAATGGCCATCAAGATAGGAATCGATCAATGCACGAGAAAACGTGGCGAGAAGAACAGCCTACACGCGCGGCAAGGTGACCATCAAACACTCTTCCCATGTGCGAGTCCAAGTAGACCAAGCCATGAAGAGATTACCTTCCTCGCAAGCTACCCAAGCTAGGGTTGCCGTGTTCAACCCAAATAGTCTCCAAAAGAGGTGCGCTCGCTATATTTGATGTGTCGGGAAGAAACATCGTCTACTTATGTTCTTGGTCTGGTTGGGGGTCATTGCGTCCAGAGAAATCGTTATGTCGAGGCGCTTGAAGACGACTGGGTGTTAAGCACCGCCGGGTAAAAGATTGAAAATGATAACGAGCAGCGATCTGGGTGAGGAGTCGACGTACGTCCTCGGCTCTTTGCTGGCTCCTCTCCAGGTAAGGCACCGGGTACCTGTAGGGTCATGAGGGTCTTATTATTCCGCAGAGTTTGACCTCCTGAAGATCAGCCCCTCCGATTTGGTCATCCTGTTCGCGCCTGTTGTGCTACTAAGCACACTTTAGGGCACTTGCATGGCTATCAGCAGCAACGAGTGGGTAGCGTTTCCACCACTTTTGGAGCTCTCCGCCTGTGTCTGTTGGACGGCATCACACGGGCTTTGCATGAGGCGCTTGTACGCTGGAATCTCCGTGACGACTGATCCCAAGGTTGAAGGTTGAAGGAAGACCCCTGGCTCCGGTGTGCCGGATCCATGCATGCAAGAAATTGGAGTGACCCATCCACCCATCTTCCCTCGAATGCTGGCACAGACCTAGTGGCTCAGTGCCGGCGTCGCCCCATACAGTAATCGTAGTATGCTTTTTCAAGGCCCTCACTAGCCCTCCAAATTCTGGCAAACAACGCCGGACACGACTTTCTACTGTGTACAGAGCCTGCCAACAAAGTAACACAGTACTACGAGCAGGACGCCGCCACATAATCTGACTTGCAAAAGAAAAGCATTGGCAACTTCCACAATGCAACCTTATACCGATGCTAGCTAAAGCCTCGCTCACACGCTGACCGCCTCAAGGATTGTCACTAGCTTAGGCCCATCATGGCTTCTGCTTTGCTACGAGTAGTATGCTCTTGGACAACCCCCCCACTAGCTATCTGGTCGTCTAGCTCTCACGTTCGTCATTGCCTTCCAGACCCTAAAGATGCCGTGGTTCCACTGCTTCCTCCATCTCCAGTCCCATCATGGTAGGTTTCGTTGCTCATCACGTATCGTCGTTGGCAATGCTGGGTCCTCCAGGCTCTTCATCTGACCCCAGGGACTGTCTACTACGACGGCTACTTTCTTCTACTGAAAGATAGGCCTGCGATACATTTCACCTCCACATTCGCGACGACATCAGACGGACTGCTCCCTCCTCGAAACCCTTGCCCACCAGACTCAAAACGGTCTTCTTACACCCGCAACCTCGGGCACTTCGACTCGAAGTTTTCATGTTATTGCGATTTGTTAGTACGACTCAACTCGACAGCAGAAAGATATTGTCTCTAGACGCAAGCATACATTTGGGCGAGCAGTGTCGATTGGCAAAAAAAACATGTTCCGTTGAGTTGTACAGTATCATCCTCATCGCGAACCGCCGATTGGTCAGCCGGTGCAGATAGCAGGGAATCTGTCTTCTTCAACAAAGAGCAACAGACTCGGAGATGGGCACTGGCCAAAGATTTCATCTCCCAGGCTCGCTGAAAAGAGCGAAGTCCAATGCACTTTATCAAGAGTGGAAACCGGACAGGAAGGAACATAAGGCTCAAAACGTCCTCGGCATCTCCGAAGCCGCTCTCAACACCGCCCGTAACGAAAGTGTCAGCTCTTCGAATACAGCCAGGATACCGGCGTTATCGTTCTCAGATGCCACGACGGAGCTGGGTTCTTCGAGGGCGCCAACCGAAAAACCGGATACGGCTCCAGAGTTGAGGCTGAAGGCCTCTTCAGTGCTATTGCATGAAGACTTCTGCATCAGTGCCGAGACAGCAAAATCGATACATTCAAAACGACTCAAATCGCAGACTTCTTCCTCAACCCTCGGCTCTCACTATGACCCTCAAAGAATGCCTTTGGCTATATCGCAACAAACTTCCGATTCGTCGAGGCGGGACTTTGCCCTGCGCAAAGGCTCACCTGTCATTGTCAAGGCGACCACGCCTGAGAAAGATTCGCTGCGCCAGTTGCGTGTCTTCAGGTCATCCAAGAACCGAGACAAGGTGGAAACCAAGAAGCTTTCGAAAATAAAATCGGATTCTTCCGCTTCGCCAGCTCGAACACTGTTTAGCAGTCAAAGGTATACGACCTCCACTGACCATGCCGGAAAGTCTGTTTCGGCACCCTCCTCAAAATCCTCTGTCTCATACAGTGAAGGTCAACATCCCGGGGATTCTCGATCCGGTTTCATGGGGAAGGTCCCAGTGGCCGATGCCAAAACGTCCAAGGCGTTCCGCACTTCCGCAGATGCCCCAGTCGACGCACCACACATCAAACTCAACATCAGGCGACCGAGGGTTGGGGCAAAACATTGGTTTGACGGACTGGAAGGCGACAGCAGCGAAGAAGAGAGCGTCCACGAACCAGAATTTCAGCCCAGCTTTGTCGCGGGGATGGAAAGTGCTTTCGAGGATGGAAGGATTGGTCCAGTGTCCAAAGGTTTGGAGCGGATGTCCGCTTTCATTTCAGAAATCTCGCATGGCGATACTGCATCGGCGATGTCTAAGCCGTCGAGTTCTTCTTCACGCCATGTGTTGCCAGCCTCTGCCATTCCCCCTCGGGTGTCAACACTCAACGCCAAATCATCAAAGGTGACGCTATCGCAGCATGAGCCGCAACCGCAGCCGGTAAACTCTGTAAAGCCAAAGTCGAAGTTCTTGGCTTCAAGCGACCTGCACACCACAAGTATACTCGATCTCTCTTCGTCGGATGATGAGGAACAGCAGCAACGTGGCATAAACCCCCATCGAGGTTCTCTGCCTCAACTGCGTGATAGCATAGCGGTCGAGTCGCTGATGGAATCAGATATTGTGGTTGAAACTGCGAAAGCCATTGACACAAAGCAGAATGCATCCATACAGGCAACGCCTAGCGTGAGACGAGTGGCTCGCAATGCGTCGAAGCGAGGGGCAAGACCGTCAATCAAGCCCCCCAACAGGACCCACGATTCGAGACAGACGTACTTCAGCGACCACTCGTCCGCGCCAGAACCTGAGGAATCCGATCTTCTAACCTCATTTCCCCCTACCCCTACGGAGTCACGCCGTACGTCTCTCCGAAGCTCCTGTCTATCGGATAATGCGAGTATAGAGAGCCGAAGAATGGTCAGTGTGACCAAGCAGGAAGAGTCATTGCTTGCAGTCATGAGGCTGAAGAAGGCAGCCTTGCAGCACGGACAGAGGAGCACCGACCCACGAATCCGGGTGCTGAGAGACCTGGATAGAAAGCCTCATGACCGACACCTGCCAGCAGCAGCCACGTCCGAAAATTTCTCGCGGGCTAGACCAAGAAATCAAGAAATTCTCGGCTCTGATAGCAACTCTGATCAGGCGTCTTGCACCACGTTTCAAACCGGCAGATCCATTGACCCGAGTAACAGGTTTTCCATGGCAAGCTTCCGAACAGAGACTTCCCTGGATCCTGACACTGACATGTCTTTCATGCCCTCGCCCAGTCTTCTCCCTGTTACGAAAGGTGCGACGCGTTTGAGCCGTGCTACATTCTTTTCTACCTCGACAGGTGACTCGAGAGAAACGTCACGTTCTCGACGGGAGCACAATTACAGAGCGGCCTTGGAGAGATTGTCATCTGTTCCACCGCGGGACGATATCCCGTCGCAAGAATTTATTGATTGGCCTTACCATGGGTGGGACGTCAAGACGGCGCTCGCCACAGCGCGTTAGGAAGAGGAATCGACCGTTCCTGGTGTCTTGGCCGAATGGATTCAGTGATACCTATGTTAAACGTCACCCCTGTACTTATAAGAATTTTCTTCTTTTGTGATGATGACGATAATGTGGAGGATGTGCTTGTGAGAGTCGGCGCTCGGCGCCCGTTTTGTACAGTATCAGAATGACCCCTGAAAGTGGTCGAATTGGCCTTATGACACGCCAAACAACCCCGTGTATCAGTATGATGTCTCTGCGCCGAAGCCGGATTCCCATTTCAGATATCCGCTCAATCCAACGCTTGTCACACATCCCATGGCGTGCCCCTATACCCAACCGGCCAAGGATGCAACACTTTTCCCCTTCCTGATGGTCGAGATGCAATCCGAAGCTGCTGGAGGGCACAATCTATGTGGCCGAGAATCAAGCTGCCGGCAGCGGATTCTCATGTCTGTGAATGCTCTTTTATGGCTTCTCCGAGAAGCTGGTACGAGTACTTATGAAAGTTCTTCAATGACGGATACGATCGCCTTCCAGCGTCACCATGTCCCATAGGGAAGCCATATTCTACCCCCACTGGTATTCTGAAAGCAGACCGGCGCTTCTACATGTCGTTTCTGAAGTCTTACTCGTCAGTAGTTGCCCAGACATCCGAGCATGCAATAACACCGTTAAAAAAATTATCGATCATGGGATTGGGGCTCGAAAAACAGCAATTGGCGCGGCCCTTGAAGCACTATTCCCCTTCCCACAACATTGGAAGCAAGCATGCACGATCCCATCAATACCTGCAACTACTTCGGCAGAGGAAGCTGGAGCGAACGAGAGGAAAGACGGCGGCGGCTCAAAGGGTTGTAACGGGTCAGAAACCTAGCTTGTAACCAGCCTGGCCGTTTGAAGATGCAATCACAATTTCTACCCGTTCAATGATTCATTGATGTTTGTGACAAATCGTTGCTGCGTGTGCTCTGCTTCGAGAGATTCGCATTAGCACGGGTCAACCTGACCTGGAGGGCATTTTCTCCGTCGGGCTCCATGGTGGACTCAGCCACTTTTGGTTTGGTCTGCAAGTGCAAGCAAGCTGGAGAGGCAAGGCCATTCAAATCAACATCGGGGCACGATCTGCAAACATCGGGGAAACATGTGTATGCTGAGCTGCATGCACACCATGACACTTCGAAGTAAGCATCAGTCGTCTCTGCGAGATGCCTCCCTGTACCAACCGTCGTGGTGGCCGGGCCTGCTGAATACTCGTTGGCGCGAAAATTGTATGGCCGCAACCCAATTTGCGAACCAACTTCCCGCCGCAAAGCCTGAGTTCCAATCGCCGCATCCAAGTCGGCCAACAACGGTGACCACGAGCATTAGAACCGATGTGATACTCTTAAGGACCACGTGTGGCATATCGAATACACTGCCCAGCTGGCGTTCGCGGATCAATAGGCCGGGGAATTTTTGGTCGCGCGGTTGCTGGCCGTAGCCGGCGCTCTTGAACCCGCTGGCGATCTGGTCAGCAAGGACGATCATGACCTCAAGGACACCAGCGGCTAGACTAACTCATAACGCAGTATCAGCGGGTGCTCGTGCTTGAGGTTCAATGACCTTTGCTGCTCCGCTAGTGCCGGTCGATGGAAACACTGCAACATGTACCAGTGTCCTTCGAGATTGTCCAAGCGGCACAAATAATACGCTAGTTCCTGGTGTGGGCATTCTGCTATATCGGGATACTTGTAGCCAGGACAGCCCCAGTCGTGCACCCAATCTGGTCTGGTTGCTTCGTCGTTGGGATAACAGTATGGGCTGTCAACCCAGTCTACTTGGGCCTGGTACTTATCCACACACGCCTGCAGATGCCCTCTGTCCGGCTTGTTTTTGGGACAAGCCTTGCCTATGAAGATGTTCGAATCGATCAAGCCTCCCAAACGAAGCTGGTGGGCCGACCCTGTCAATGTGATGCGCCGACTAGAAATCGTGGTAGTGGACTTACCTCGACTCTCTCCACACCCTCGACGCCACACAAGCCGAAATGTTTCCGCCATCTCCCCCTATGAGCGTAGTATTGTGCATTGAGGTCAGCGAATACAGCCTCTTCATTGTCTGGGTCCGCGACAGGTACGTCGACCACGAATGTTTGCGAGCCGTCTTCCCAGGCCAACAGCACGCAGTAGTCCTTTCCTGTCTGCTCTCTCCGGCGTGCAAAGTAGGTCCATAGAGGGCTCTGGCCTTTGGCCTGTTTTTCAATTCCGTTGGGTGTAGTCCTTCTTACACCCTGTGCCAGTCGACGATCTCGCAGCTGGCCTAAATTTGGGGCCACGACCGATTCCCTCTCCGAGGTGAGGGCAGCGTCTGGAGTTGCGATAACCCGTTGAGTCGAATCTTGCATCGTTGCTGCGTTGGCCTCGATATCCATTCTTCCACGTATAGTAGGTGAGAAGAAAAAGAGTTAGAACGACGGCGGATGTAGTAGCATGCGATGAGGTTAGATACAAGACTTGAGGCCAGGAGGTGTCGTCGTTCGCTGGAGTCGCCCTTCACCGGTTGGCGCTAAACATCAGTATTGCCCAATCTCATTGCAAGGCAGGTTCGATGGCGCTGCAACCCGCCCACAGAACCGACGACGCTTCCTGTCTTCTAGGTGGTCTCGGACTGGGGATAGAGGTTAGGTCGTAACGACTTGCTTACTTCTAGTGAAGTACCATCCAATCCCTCCACAAGCACTAAGCCCAAACGCTATCCCATCAAATAAGATCAAGGACCGATAAGCCGAGACGTTTCCCTCTCCCTCCGTACGGATACTATTATCCATAATCGCACCACATACAGGCCCTGATATCACGTATCCCAGTCCTCGGTCGAAGGCAAGCAGCCCATATACCCAGAGTTCAGCGCTCGCGTGGCTGTTACTTAATACCGTCGCAAGACGAGCATAGAGCACGTTGAAACCGCCAGCAAAGAGCCCATACACAACGGCGAAGGCGATGAGATGAGAGAAGTGCGTGCCAAGCAGCCAGAGTGTACACACGGCGATCGCTGTACATAGACTGGAGAAAATCAGAGGAATGAAAACGTTCACCCGGTCTGATGCGAAACCGAACGCGATTTGACCGACAGTGGAGGCTAGGTTCATGGCTGTGAGCAGTAGAGTTGCTTTAGTGGCTGGTACTTGGAAATTCAGAGCATATGCTTGATATCGGATTAATCAGCTCGAGGGTCGGATGCAGGCGGACAATACCTACAGGGTAGATAGACAAATGGCACATTGTAAGCTATGCCTTGGCAAAAGCTTGCACCTGCGACTACCCAGAACAAAGGTCTTCTTAGAACGCCCCAATCTGTTTGTGGTGACTCTTTATGGTGATGTGACAGCGGAGCTCTCAGTAGCGGCAACATCGGTCCGACTGTGACTACCTGGTAGATGTATCAGCATGGCTTCCTCGGTATATCAGAGTACGCACAGCAGCCATGGCAAAGGCTCTCAAAGTAGTTGCAGAACCATAGTGCAGCAGTAAACGTTCAACGATGATGGGAAGAATCATGCCTCCAAGACCGTTTGCGGCAAATCTGAAGGTCATTCAGCAACTCGAACCTAATCGGTAGTTAGTGCAGCATTTTGCACTTACAACAGGCCATATGCAAGTCCTCGATTGTCGACGAACCACTCGTTCAACAGCGACAATAATGGATAGTAAAGCAGCAAAAATCCAAGCCCATACATTGCTCCTTGGGTAAGAATGACATGCCACGCGTGCGTTGCAAAGCTAGCTGAAACAAGGGCAAGGCAGTCGAGGAAAAGCCCAAGAGATATCATCAGCTGTCTCCGTTTCATATACGCCGTAGTCAAGGCTGTGGCCAGCGGTGCGCCGATAAACGGAATGCCCTGTGCCTCGCCATCAGTCCAATGGAAGAGATGCCAGAGTCGAGTGGATTGCGCACAATGGCCAACATGCCCGCGATCGGGAGGTAGGCATTTGTACCAAAATCGCCATCTGTGCTGTAAAACGTCTGAAAAGTACCGAAAGTGAGTGGGAATCCTGACTCACACAAGTTAGTCGCCTTTCTCTATGCCATTCTTCAACTTGGAATCTGTACCCCATAAAACAGCTTCAACAATGAATGCTGCGAGCAGAAATTGGTATGCACCTCGCCGTGAAGGTCGAGGCCGAGAAGCGCCTGTAGATCCCGACGCAGGCTCCGCAACTTCAACCACCACTATCGATTTCCCTGGATCGACGAGCATATTTGGAATGGGAGCTTGGTGATGGTCATGGGTTGGAGAGAGAGCCCAGCGAAGCAATCGAAGATGGGAACGTCGTGAAGGAAGTCTGAAGCAGTCATCGCTATTCCCTCAATTTCGCCCATGCATCCGATCCTGCATTCTGGGTCTCTGATCGGGAATTGACTCCTGCTTTCCCGTGCCAAAAAGTAAGGCATTCGCGCACTCGAAATATGGCTGGCTGAGTGGGATAATCTTCTTACCCAATATCATGATTTACCGAGTGGCATACGGCCAATCATTTAGGCAAGATGAGCGCCTTGTTGGCATCAGGCACGTCAGGTTCTGCGCCATGCAGATGGGCTGAAGTTGGCTGGGCATCTCGACGCTTCCAGACTCTAAAATCAGCGTGGACGCTGGGGTGCATCGCGGTAAGCGAGCATGCCAAGTCTTGAATACACTCTTGAACGCCTGCCGAAAAGGGTTGGTTAACTTCGACTCAAACCAACGAGGCTCCTCTACCTGCACGGCTGTGCACCGCGTTAATTTCATCCTCATGGTGGGAGGCCAAGCACATTGAGAGAACGGAAGAGACTGTATCACATATAGATAGCCTTTCGCCAATCTGAAGGTCCGCGAAACTCGCATGAAGCGTACTTTAAGGGCCATTACCAATCCGGGTGGCATTTGAATCTCATGCAATGGACAATGCTGTTAGAACATATGGTGGCATCTCGTTGCAACATGTCGACCGGAATGAGCTGCAACGTGCAATACATGCATTCAGGTCCGTATCGGCACAATGCACGTGCGCTAGCGTGTTGACCAAGAGGATAGACAATACCGCATCAGCAACCAGAGAGAATTTGTCGCTCCACGCCTGAGCCACTTCCTTAGCTTGCCGCGGCATCAGCAAGAGGTCTTGTGTCAGCCTTCTATCTCACACGTGGAGAATATTAAACGAGTCGCTTCTGCCATCACTGAAAATTCTAGGCTGTCTTCCGCAATCGCCGAACATGGCACGACTTTATTGTCCTCTGTACTTGCAGACCATAGAGATGATAACTCTGGACCAGATGACGGGCAAGGAGGTGCAATTGTCCGCTCCACTCTGCGGCAACTCTACCGGGATTTCTCAGAGGAAGGTTCACGAGAACGTGACTTGTGCCATAAGACGATAATGCAAGACTTGGCTCAAGCAGTCGGCGCGACACCTGTTGAAAACAGAAGGCGCATTCTGGTGCCTGGTGCAGGGCTTTTAAGGTTGCCACTGAACCTCTACCTGGCCGGATATGAAGTCGAAGCGAACGAGGTATCGCACCATCAGCTGCTGGCAAGCTTGTTCATGTTGAACCAGGCCGAGACTGATCCTCAGTATGCGCTGTACCCCTGGGTTCTGAGTTTCTCGAATCATGTGTTTCGAGGCGACCAGTTCTTGACGTGTTCAGTCCCAGATCTCCGACCTAGGAAGCTGATTGGTGAGACTGCGCGCGTCGGCAGGTCGCTGAAGATCAACATGAACGACTTTGTCATCGAGTACTCCAAGCCTTGTTACAAAAATCATTTCGACGCCGTAACGACACTCTTCTTCATCGACACAGCGCCCAATTTGCTCGATTACATCGCGACGGTCAGTCATTGTCTCGAAGTTGGGGGAGTTTGGATCAACGTGGGACCACTTCTGTGGAATTGCTATGAGAATGGTCCAGCTGGACGACAGGAAGGTGACCTTGATGATGACATATCTTGTAAGATGCGGCAGCGCCTTGCCTCGGGGGAGTGTGGAGACCCGGGTGCTCCAAAGCTCGAGTTCTCTAACGATGAGGTACTAAAGTTGCTTGAACACTATGGTTTCGTGGTTGAAAAGCAGGATCGCTGCATTGGCGAGGCCGGATTCGTGGCAAACCCTAGAAGTATGCTGCAAAACATGTACCAGATGTCACATTGGGTTGCAAAAAGGAGACCGTGAGGCACAGAATGGTAAAGGTTGTATCCATCACAATCCATTTAATTATTGTGCCGAGGCTGTTGGAGGGTGCCATCTTGGCATGGCACAGCATGGATAGAAGTACCGCTCCAAAAGCGGCAGCATCGATCGCCAGATTGGGTGGGAAATTTTTCTGATAAACTGTAGAATTTGCGGAGAAAAACGCCCCTCCGTCTGCGCAGTACATGACATGTCTCTGGCCTTGAGGTTCAAAGCTGGAGGTTCTGGAGGAAATCCTTCAATGGCACCGACTATGACTTCTGTCCATCATCACAGAAGTACCACTAAACAAGAGCACAAGCCTTTCAAATCCCGACACGCCTCGAAAAGTGCTCTGAAGGATGCGGCCAAGGGTGGGCTACACGCAGGATCTTAACAAAGCCTCATGCTGACCGGTATGTAGGCAAAATCGAGAGCGCGAGAGCAGAAAAGGGCCAAAGGAAGACGCCCCACCAGCAAGTCATGTCGAAACTCGCCAGACGCAACCAAGCGAAGCAACTGCGCATGAACCACAAAGAAAAGAAAGAAGGAGAAGAACATATTTTCCAGGGCGTAGATGGAGCAGCCAAACACATTGCGATTGTGCCTTTGTCGAACAGCATAGATCCATACTCCGCGATCAACCTTCTGAATGAGAGCGTCGACATTGCCCGCCTTGAAGTAACTAGCGGTATAGTTCCGGTCCGAGTCGATCGATTTCGTCGCAATCTGCTCTATCTGCCTGCCTCCTTTGACCTTCTCAAGGCACTCGATGTCTGCAAATTGGCCGATTGGGTTGTGTTCGTACTGGATGCTGAGCAAACAATCGGTGAAGAGGAGGATTTGTTCCTGAAGGCCCTTGAGGGACAGGGGATCACCAATGTCACTGCTGTGGTACAAGGTGTCGAAGCCAAAGTCCCTGCAGCGAAGAGATCACGACACCTGACAGACCTGAGGATCGCTATCGGCCGTTACTTTCCGGCCTTGGATAAACTATCCAGTCTGGATAGCAAGTCGGATTGTTCCAACTTGGTTAGAAGTATATCGACTGCTTCTACGAGAGGAATACGGTGGCGAGATGACCGGAGCTGGATGCTGGTCGAAAATGTGGACTGGAGCAGCCCGGTCAATGGAGCAGCCACAGCTGCAGTCACTCTCGCAGGCACAATACGAGGGAAAGGGCTAAATCCAGATCGGCTAGTGCATGTTCCTGGCTGGGGGGATTTTCAGATCAATGTGATAAGGGAAGTGCCGAAACAAGGCCAGAAACGAAGAGCAGATGAGATGGACGCAGATGTACCGATCAGAGAATGGGGGCCGACAGCTGATCAGGATGATTTGGCAGAGCTGGCACCTGAGCAAGCAGACATGCAAGATGTTGCTAGTACTGCGGCTACGACGGAGCACAAGGGCGTCCTTCTCGACGACCATCACTACTTTTCCGATGACAACACTCACATCCCTCCGGCGCCAAAGAAGCTTCCGAAGGGGACTTCCAACTACCAAGCAGCATGGTTCCTGGAAGATGTCTCTGACTCTGATTCCGATATGCTTGACGAAGATAGGGATGGCGATATTGCCATGGACGCAGCAGATTCGCTAGGACCAGAGGACGGCGTGGTCGCAAACGGCGCTGATGCCATGACCGAAGTGGGACAGTCAGAATACCCGGAATCCGAGATGCATGTGGACGCCGATGAAGAAGAGGAAGCTCGCCAGCTCGAAGAGTTTAGAGCGAGCAGAAAGCAAGAAGCCGAAGAGGACCTCGAATTCCCCGATGAGATCGAGTTGCCTCCGAACGTTCTGGCTCGCGAAAGACTCGCCAAATACCGTGGCCTCAAGAGCTTGCGGACTAGCGAATGGAATCACGCCGAGGATGCGCCACATGAGCCCATGGAGTACAGACGACTGCTTCAAATAGCCGATTACAAGAAATCATTGAATTCAGCACTGAAGGAATCACTTGCTGGGGGAGTTCTCGCTGGAACGAAAGTCGAGATCGAACTTCGAGATGTTCCCATCTCACTCGCTTCGGCCTCGGCACCAGCATCATTGTTTTCCATCCTCCGCCATGAGCACAAGCACGCCGTCATCAACCTCAACCTCACATTGAACTCGGAATTCGAGGGCCCTCTAAAATCCAAGGACGAAGTGATTGTGCAGATTGGTCACCGTCGGCTGGTCGTCAATCCCATCTTCTCCGCCTCAGGTCAGACACCGAACGACGTCCACAAATTCGATCGTTTCCTCCACCCTGGCCGTACAGCGATCGCCACATTTACCGGGCCCTTGACATGGGGTTCTGTGCCTGTATTGGTCTTCCGCCGCGAAACGCCTTCGGACAATGTTGCTCCAGCACTCCTCGATTCGAGCATCAACAGCGCAGAACCCGGTCACCTACGGTTGATCGGCACGGCGACCACGCTTGCTCCCTCTTCATCCCGTGTTGTTGCCAAACGTGTCATTTTGACGGGCCACCCATTCAAAATCCACAAGAAACTCGTCACAGTGCGCTACATGTTTTTCAGCCGCGAAGACGTCTTATGGTTTGCAGCTCTCCCACTGTGGACGAAGCGTGGTCGCCAAGGGTTCGTCAAGGAACCCCTGGGCACGCACGGCTATTTCAAAGCCACCTTTGACGGCAAGATCAACCCGATGGATGCCATCGGCGTGAGCCTTTACAAGCGTGTTTGGCCCAGGCCAGCGAAGACCTTTGAGGCATAGAGCAGCCCTCGCAATGCAGGACCCTCGCATTCGCGACGATACAAATCTGGAATTGATTACGAGTTATGACGCAAGGAAAGAAGGACATAGTATAGAGATTATCGAGATACCAGGCTTTCATTTTGATTGCGGCTCGGATGAATTGATGACAAACACACAGAACGAGCAAAAAGAACGGCGATTATATCAGACTTGTCAAAGCGCTCGGTGTCCCTGCTTTATGCTCGTGCTGGTTTCTCTGACATCTAACTCGTCTACCAGGTATCGTCTTTGCATCTTCTGTTCGCGAGTTTTTGCACAACCCGCGTCGATCCGTTCCGTCATCACCAACCGCTCACTCTGTTGATATAGACTCGACATCCTCGTCCTACGCAGCCGGCGCTATCTTCCCCTGCCAATCTGAGTCTGCGCTTCAAGTCTCGCAATATCCGCCCTCACTTCTTCCATCTCGCGCTCGACCGCGCCATACTTCCTCCCCAGCTTCGTCATCACATGCACACCCACACCACCGTCTCTCCCATACCCTGCATCTTCGCCGGCACGCTCGTACTCGTCCAGCGCACCCTGCAATTCCCTGATGCGCTGATCCAACCGTGCCTCCTGCCCGTCCAGTTCAGCAATCTTATCTCCAACGAACGCTTTCCTAGCGTCCGCGTGCTCACCCGTTTCGATCTTGCACCTCTCTTCGAGCAGGAGTACCCGGGTCTTCAAATCCATCGCCCGCGCGACCGTGGCGAAGAAAGTCATTCGTGCCTGCGCATGGCGAGAGATCACGCCGTGTTTGGTCGCTTCGAGGGTGCGGAGTTGTTGGGATAGGAGGTCTCGTTGGAGCGCGAGAAGCGTGGTCAGCGTGCCAGACATGGTCGTGAGGCGTGTAGGGAGGGTTTGTCGCAGGGTGGCGAGATGATCGACTTGTGCTGTTAGACTCGAGAATAAGGTAGACAGATCTTTAGACGGCCGGTCTCCCGGTGTTGCTCGGTTCATGCTGTCTCGTTCAGGTGCGCGGGTACTAGTACCTTCATCGTAGCGTATACCGCCGGCTTGTTGGTCGTCCTGCTCCTGCTCCTCCTCGTCAAGAGCTGCAATCCCCGCCAATTTTGCAAGGCCACTTTCAATCTCGACGAGCCTCTTTCCCACGACATCCGCGACGGTGGACATGTTCTCCTTGAACAGAACAATATCGTCTTCCAACAGTTCTTGACCGTCTATGGAGAGCAGTCCCTTGCGTGCATCGGATCCTGCCTCAGACCTTCCTGGAGAATTGCTGCGGCTTGCATCGATATACGCGGATATAACCAGCAGATCATCCCTCAACCCGAGCGTCAGCTGCTTGCTCTGCGAGCTCTGCGATATCTCCCTCTGCAAACGCGTCAGCAGCCTACACACAGGCATACAAATGGGCCACTTACAAGGACATCCGTCAGTATCTCCAACTGCATCGTCTCGACCCTCGCCTTATTCAACGCTTCTTCTAACCTCAGCTTCTCCTTGTCGTTCTCCTTCATCCCTTTGCGACGCCCGCGCGCTTGTCCATCGACTTGAGAACGACGCGCACCTCCATACCCATCGTCCATAGCTTCTTCGTGCTCCGGCAGCGATTGATCCTGCTCTTCCTCTTCTCCACCACTTCTCGACCGACCAGCGCCACCGAATTCAAAGTTGTCTCGTCTGGCCTTGACTTGCGCTTGCCACCTTCCCACCCTCTCCTCATTCACGCTCTTCCTCGACGCATCATCCTCTAAGATTTCGGTCGTAATGTACGTCCACAACCTCGCGAACGCGGGATGCGCGTCGAGCGTTGCCTCTGGTAGAAATGGGATCACCATCTCCATCACATTCTTGCTTCGTAGTTCGCTCTAAGCTGGCTAGCTATATCAATCTCGCCGATTTATCATCGTTTTTACTCGAAGCCCAGAATGATGGGTTTGGTGCTGACCACGCGCTCAAAGAGGTCGAAGTCGAATCAACGTTCAATCCCAAGACCAATGTGCACGCGCGCTATCATTGGCTACTGGTAGCAACAAACGAAAGAATTGAGTATCCCTTACGAATAACCAGTCGTGCCAGTGCATCATTGAAAGGATTGCTTGGAATTGGAAAATATCTTTTTATTGTATCAACGTGCAATGTTCATACCACTTCACAAGTTTCCCTGCTTTCGTCCCCTTGTCAGCCAACTATGATAGCTCTCCACACCCGCTGCCAGTATCATTTTTATCGAGCCAATTGCTCACGGAAGTCACTCCAATTTCAATCGATCTCAATCTGATGGTCTAAAAAATTACCCATCTCGGAAGACTGCTTCCACGCCCAGGCGATAAAACCTTTGTCTAGCACCAGTGTCCGTAATGCTATGCAGCACGATGCTCCAGGTCGGAAACAACGGTAAAAGATCAAGTCGCTCTCTGCTCTCGCCACGTCTCAACACTGCACGTGTTCAGGTACATGTCAGGATCACTCCTCTTCACTCTCCTCGGAGTCACCATCATCGTCGCTGCTGTCCCCCTCTATCGACGGCATTGCGTTCGGTGACACCGGTCCAACATACGCACCCAATTTGCCCTTGAGTTCCTCAATCTGCGCCTCCTGGTCATGCTTGCTCATAGGCTTGCTCTTTTTGCTCTTGGTCGCAGAGGTAGAATAGTTCTCAGCTGCCTCGGCTTTTGGCTCGTCTGGAGGCGGCCCTGCATATTTCTTGACAAAGTTGAGCAACTTGAGAAGTGCATGGTTAGGGACCTCCTCAATATCGAGCTCTATCTCGTTTTGATCAGTGTTGGCCAATGACGGGACGCTGTTCTGGATGATCTTTAGAGCTTCGGACATCTGTTTCTCCGGCAGCATCCCAATACCGTTAGAGATATATTGCTTCTCGGCAAATGTCACGTATCGGTCCTTCTCCGGTTTGGCCTTGGGTGCAGACTTCTTCTTTTCTTTTTTATCTTTGCCCTCCTTGGGTGCTGCAGGCTTTTCTTTCTTGCTAGGCTTAGACTTGCTCTTCTTCATGGGTGGAGACTTGGATTTCTTGACCTTCTTCTGGGTCAGCTCGCCCATCTGTTTCGACATCTCTTCAATCTGCTTCTGCAGTAGCTTGATCTTTTCAGCTCGTTCATCTTCGCTGTCCTCTGCTTCTTCCTCGCTCTCATCCTCCTCGTCATCCTCGTCTTCTGCATCGGATTCAGGTGCAGACGGTGGCTCGCGAGCTGCAATCCACTCTTCCTTTGTTGCCCACTTCTTGTTGAACATATCCTCCAGCTGATGACCAGCCGCGTTGACCAAATCGCCTTCAGGGTTGAACTTGTAGCAGTTCTTGAAGATCAGTCGGACATCCTCTTCGAAATCCTTGGCCTTCTCGTAGACATTGTTGGTCAACTTTGTTCTAATGGTGCTAAGGTCCATGGGTTTCTTGATGATCTGGAAATACGTGGGAATATTTAACGCCACGGGGTCAACTGGATGGGTGAAATACTGATTCATCTGCCAGTTTTTGGGATGGGCGATGTCCTTCAGAACCTCGTCGCAGAACTTGAGCTGCAACTCATACTTCTTCTTTTTGGGTCTTCCGCCTCCAAACTCTTGATTGCGCTTTGTCGGAACGATGGCTCGCTTGGGTCGACCATCAGCCAAGCTCGAATCACGGCGGATCAGAGGCATGCCATCAGGCCCAGGAGCAAAGGAAGGAGTCTGAGGAGGAGCAGACTTGGGTGAGGCATAGGCAGCTGTAGCAACCGCAGGACTGGATGTGCTGACCGATGGTCGTCGAGGTGCTTGTTGTCTGGTAGGCTCGTGTTTCTTCGCTGCTTTCTTGATCTCTTTCGACGGTTCTTCAAGGGTCGCCGGCGGGAGATTCTTCATCTGACTCTTGAAGGATGACTCCATCTTTCGAGCCTGCTGGGTGATGCCGTGCTCAGGGCCATTGAATTTGACACAATTGTCGACAATCAAGTTAAAATCGCTAATGAATGCTGAAACAGAGGTGTATTTATTTTGCTTCAGTCGCGAATCGATGGTTCCCAAGTCCATAGGTTGCTTGACAATATCAGGGTAGGATGGAATGTTGAGTGCCACATGGTCAACCGGCTGCCGGAAAGGTGCGGAAGAATTGCTCTTCTTCAAGTTTGAAGTGACCTTCTTCATGTGTGCCAGACGTGCCTGAGTAACGGTGTCGTCACCATCGCCAGGCCCGGTTGTCGTGGGTGTCTCGCCATTCGGTACTGGTGATAAGGCCGCCATGGGAACTTCTGGAACCTTGAATCCTGCTTCTTGATATGCAACTCCTGATTCATCGGTTTTGACTCTCTTCGCCGCACGTTGTGAATCAGCATTATCATCTTCTCGTAGCCGAGGTTGTTTAGCGTGTACAACATCAATCATCTCCTGGTCCTCCCCAAGTTGGGTAGCGGGTACAGCAGGTGTCGGAGCTGGTTCTTTGGGCTTCTCGGCTGGTGCAGCTGTCGGTGTCATCTGAGGCCGAGGTTCTGTTGAGGGGATCAATTCAGGTTCAGATTGTGGCGCAATGATCTGTTCCATGTCACGCTCCGGTGCCAGAATCGCTTCAGGTTCAGATTGAGGGGCAAGGATTTGTTGAGGTTCTGGCTCTGGCGCAAATGTTGGTACAGATGCAGTCTCGGATGCATAAGTCGATGGAATTGGCTTGTCTTCAGGCAATGTAGCTGGAGCCGGTTGCGGAGCATCGGGTGGCGAGTGAGTTGGAGGTGAAGGCAAGCCAAGGTTGGTGACAGGTGTTTGCTCAATGACGTTGGCTGAGTCAGGCGCCACTGAGATGTCCATAACATTGGCGTCGGCAGGTGATGGCACGATGTCCGCAGAATTGTCCAGTTGGTGTTTCTGAGCTTCAACTTGTGCAACAGCCCCAGGACTCAAGGCATCAGAATGAGGGGCAGTCCGCAGATCTGATTCCGGGGGCTGAGGTGGAGCTGAGACAGGCTCAGCAAAATCCATGGTCGGTTGAGTTTCTGCAGGCGTCGCTGACGACTGAATCTCAGCAGGTACGGAGGAAGGTACGACCGAGTCGGTCATGCTGTCTGTGAGTGATGTTGGTGGCGGGACTGAATTGCTTTCGAGAGAAGGTTGAGGTTGAGAGTCAGGAACAGTTGAAATTGATTGTTCGGCTGCTGCACCTATGCCATTCGTGGAAGGCGGTAGTGCTTCAGGCGGTTGGGAAACTGCCTCTGGCTCTGCCTGTGAGGTTGCTTCGAATACCGGGTCCGATTGAGGCGCTGATTGAGGCGCTGATTCAGTCACAGCGGGTTTCGACGGCAAACTGATGGGAGCATCAGAGTTTGATAATGAGGCGGCTAGGTTGTCGGCGACATGGTTTTCTGCAGGTTGAGTTGAAGTCGAACTGAAGTGCGCAGGCAGTCTGTTGACAGTCAGATCAAGTGACAAGTGAGGCAGTGAAAGTGGACGCGACAACACATACCCGTTGGCCTCCATCTGCATTTCAACATCCATTCTGCCAAGAGATTTTTAGATCCGCTAGAAGATGTTCGCGGAAGATCGGACCAGCCGATAGAGTGATGAACAGGTTGAAAGATTATTATTAATGCTGGAATAATTTACAGGCCGAATGGTGGCAAAATAACACAAAAGGAGATGACGACAAAGGGCGCCGGAAAAGGTGAGATGTCGTTGCGGAATGAAACGAAAAAGGTGCGATTAATATATAGTCGACGAGAATTGAGCAATTGCTGACACAATCAAGTGGCAACAATGCTTCAAGACTCAATTGGTGGGAGTCGAGAGATCGATGGCGATGGCGATGGAGATGCCGGAGGAGCCTGATGGAATGGAAAGGGTTGATATCGATATGATCATGTGACTGTGATCATGTGATATACAGAACAGGCGTTCAGAGCGCCAAGCAGACTCGGAAGGTCGCTGGACTAATCGGCAGGCAGGCAGTGACCAGACTCGGCGTGCATAAACTGTTGTCGCGCCAGAGATTGTGTCGCAAATAACAGCAGTACCGACAGGCAGCAGTCTGGATGAATCTCGATGTTGACGGCGGCGATTCGGCGATGCGACAGCGATGGAATTGCGATGCGCGCGCAATGAAATAGAGTTGAATTGGATGTTTATATGGATTATTGAAGGATTGATCTGATACACCTAATGGAGAAGAAGGTGATCTGGCCAACGCGTCTCGAAAGCAGAGACGAATCAGATGGTGGCTTGGCGTGGAAATTGGCCGACGCGTCGGTTCGTGTTGTGATCGTTTTGGGGAGGAGAGAGGTGAAGGGTGCGGTGCATCACACTTTTAGGAGCAGCAAATTTATGGACGAGGGGCGCGAAATCCTTAAGTAGCCTCGGAAGTTGTTACAGACGTGGCTCCGTCCGTGTGCGACCCCTGTCAGATTTAGTGTTTTTGATTCTCCAGCCATTGATCCCATCGAACCAACTGGGTGCCAACCGTGTCCTGATCAGGTGGATGCCGTTATCTCGAGGTGCCAATCAATGGGTGCCTACCATACCCTTTAGGGGCTAGCAGTGCCAAGCATCTCGATTTTTCTCTCGCTCCTGTCCAACCTTGTTCGTCCTGCGCCACCCTCCTTCTCCCTCATTTTCTTTCTCTTCTTCTGCCCTTCATCTCCACTTCTGACGAGCCGTTTTGCTTTGCTTCCCTTGCTGCCTTTGCAATTATTATTATTTGCACCAAATGTAGCCATCCACCAAGCCATCGTCTACCTATTGCATACTCGTACCCCGTATCTGCAGTCTCCTTCTCCCATCAACGTCCGTTCTTCGGACTTACCTGGTTGTGTAAAGCTCTACTTCTGATTGCAGCCTGCACGCGGCGCTTGTGTCACGCGATCATCATGTTCTCATGGCGCATCCCTGTTCCATATCTTTCGAGATGATCACTGCAAAATCCGGATGCAGTCACGTGGGGCGCTAGGCATCCTTCGCAATCCACGACGGAGGTATTCCTCGAGGTGCGAACCTTTCCAATGATGAATGCGCATGCCTCGTGCTTCCGAACAGATCCTTGGAGAGTTGCTCAAGTGGTCTTCTGCATCCGGTCGTCAATGCGTTTGCACGGCACATCGTGCCCAAGATTTTTGGTCGTTTTCTGCCCCTGTTGAGCAATCTCCGCAGGCTGCCGGCTTCACCGAATTGAGCCGCGGATCAGTAGAAGCAACTTCTCCGTAACCGCAACATGATCCATGGCTTGTATCTTGAGTCGGAGACATGTCTTACCTCGTGCATGATTGTTGGAGAGAGAGCGTTGCCCAACAGTCGGAGGAGGATAGATATCAGTAGTGCTCGTGCCTTGGCATCTGGCACTCCTCAGCGGGCGTGATTTTGCATTGCAAGATGAACATCGCAGCCAGGGTTGCTGTGACCGGAACTTTGTGGCGATGCGATGTCGATATTACTTCTCGGGATCGAGAAAGGGGAGGCAGCTTGCCGGGCAGAGATAGGCAGCCTACCACTGAAGGTTTCTCCAGCTTCGGCGGCTATGCATGCACTCGGCGTCAGGATCTTGGAAAATGTTCTCATCACTCTAGCTTTCGCAGACATGTCATGTCGCATGGGAGCTGAAATACCTGCAAGGACAAGAACACAACATAACAACTGAATTGTTGAAGAGAAGCAAGATATTCAGCCAGAAGAGAAGTTCGCCAGCAGAAAGTGCCTAAAAGGTACGTAGTAGGAGGAAATCTTCCGACTAGACCATTCATAGTTTGGCGTCCTTCTAGTGGGAGTATTGTCTTTAATTCTCCAAACTCCGAACTTTTTTTCGACTGGGAAATTTGTATGAGAACCGCCAGTCTGGTGAGGCAGCACCAATACTAGCACAATACTCGACAGAATCCGTGTCTGAGTAGTGCTTCGTCCCACAAGATTGCTTTGTTCCCTCTTTGTTCCTCGTATTCACCCCAAGATACCGCCAGAATGAGTCGAAAATCCTCATCGACTGCGGCCGCCAAAAATTCCTCCGCAGGCACAGCGGTGTCGTCAATATCTGCGACTTCACAAAAATCCTCAGTGCTGAAGTCCTCCTTTGCACCTTCTCAGCTACAGTTACGGCTGTTTGCTTCGGTCATCCAAAGTTTCGACTCACAGCAGTTGCGCATACATGACACCACGACCGGTCGCTTACGCTGCCAGCACGAGACTAGACCCGGCTCCAGAATTACCTGTCTCGATTGGGGCTACTATGGTGCTGCCTATCGGGATCAAAAGCAGAACAAGAAGCGCAAGAGGGGTCAAGACAAGACTGAAGGTGCAGTCGTTGCATATGGAACGAGTACTTCAGAGATCTGCATGTTTTCACCAGCTGAGGCCAAGGTAATCGGCACATTGAGTGGTGGGCATGAAAGGACCGTCACGGACTTCAAATTCTCCCCTTCTACAGACTATCGAGAAGGGTGGAGTATAGGTGAAGACCAAAAGCTCATACAGTGGGATCTCAGCAAGAATCAGGCGATAAGGTCAGAACATCCTGACGTCCATGTTATGCGAAAATCGCAGTGACTAACTCCTACTAGAACGCTCAATATTCCAGAAGCTGTCAATGTGCTTGCAACTCCCTCGCCCAACCCCTTCCAGATACTATGTGCATCATCTACTCCGATAGCATACGATTTCGACGCCGAAGGAGAACCCCACCTGTCTCGATTCGACTCGTTCAAGAACTCGATCCACTCCTTGTTCAGATCCGGCATCAAGGCGGGCTCGGAGGAAGAGTTCTTCCTCGCCTCAGATTCAGATAGATACATCAACGTCTACAGCCTGCAGAACAGAAATTTAGTACGAACATTGGTCGCCGGAAGTGGAGTTATCGCCGCAGATGTGTACGACCCATCCGAAGACGTCGTGCAGATACGGCGAAAACAACTCTTAAGTGTATTGACGAAGGATGGGACTGTGGAATTATTCTGGCAACCATTCGCCCAGGCAGAACAAATAAATGGCGACTTGAAGTCTAGCAGGAAAAACCTCACAAGGAAAGCCGGTGCCTCAATCCGCTTGGTGAGCCCAGACCCCAAGAGCAAGCATGTACCCATATTTGCTGCGTCTATCCAGGGTCATGACATTGTGGTTGCCTCGGCAGATAGTGGTGCCGATTTCTCGTTCCAAAAAATCAGATGGCAAGACGAAGGCAATGGACAACTCCTGTTTGGCGGCCAGAAGGATGTTGTCAAAGTGCGGAGTGCATCCACTTTGAATACAGCCACTCTGAACGGTGTCAAGGATATGGGCAAGTCTCATGTCGACGAGTCCAAGACCGTGGTCGTCAATAGTGGATCTCAGCCCGTCACTATCGACCTCTCAAGCGATGAGAGCGAGGATGAAGCCGAGGAGGTCGACGACGATGATGAAGAAGATGAAGAGCAGTCCCCCACCGACACCCAAGCTGCCTCAAATGACGTCGAGCAAGACTTGGATGAAGCGTCTGAAGTTGAAGCAGATTCAGATGAAGAAATGGCAGAAGCCGATGCCGTCGACGCAGCGTCCGACGAAGAAATGGCCGACCCAGAAGCAGAGCCCACTTTCGGCGAACTCCTCGCGTCCCGTCATCCCACAGAGATCTCAATCTCCTCGGCCCTCCCTCCTGACGCTTCCACTCTCACTATCAAGTCCGGCAACCCTGTAATCCCGAGCGGCATGTCTCTTGGGACCGTACTCACGCAGGCCCTGCGCACAAACGACAACAATCTCCTCGAAGCGTGCCTACACACGCTCGACATCACCATTGTCAAGAACACCATCCAGCGTCTCGACCCTGGTCTTGCGGGCGCTCTGCTCTCGAAACTCGCCGAGCGCCTGGCTTCTCGACCCGGTCGGTACGGCAACCTGATCGCCTGGGTCCAATGGACGTGCATCGCGCATGGCGGGGCGATTGCCGCGCAGCCGGATGTCACGGGCAAGGTGCGCACTTTGTATCAGATTCTCGGCCAACGGGTCCGCTCAATGGATAGTCTGTTGCTCTTGAAGGGGAAGCTGGATATGCTGGATGCCCAGTTGCGGTATCGCAAGGATGTTGTTGCTCAGCAGGGTGCAAGGAGAGGAGATAGAAATGAACCTGGGATGATCTATATTGAAGGCGCCGACGGAGGGGATAATTGGGACAGTGAGGATGAGGACGACGATCTGGACGAAGGCTTGGAGACTATCAGGCCGAGTAAGCGGGCCAAAGGGCGAAAAGCGCTTGAAGATCTGATCAGTGAAGAGGGCGAGAGCGAAAATGAAGATGAGGATAATGAGGATACGATGCCTCTTGAAAATGGAGTCGCTGAGGAAAGCGAGGAGGATGAAGACGAAGACGAAGATGAAGATAATGATGCTGTCGGAATCAACGGAGTGGTTGATGTTGAAGCTGAAGTGTCCAGCGCCGAGGAGTCTGACCCGGATGACGTGGGCGGCGAGGTTGCGGATGAATCCGAGTCCGAGGTCTCTTCGGATGAAGAGCGCAGCAACGAAGCAGAGGACGACGACGACGAGGACTCGGAGATGGACAGCTTCATCAATGACGGCGAGATTGAGATGGCGAGTGATGAGGACGATGTGCACGTCGAAGGTGACAGTGAGTCAGAAGAGGTGCAGGCTCCGCCCGAGCCAAAGTCGACGAGCAAGAGTCCGAAGAAAATGAAGGGTAGAAAGAGCTGAAAAGTCGAAGAGCAAGAATTCGAAGAAGAAGGGTGGAAAGAGCTGAGGCACTGTCCTTGCATATCGGAGTGTTCAATTCACCTTGAGATACCGCAGGGGCCTGTGGTTGTGAGCATGGCTTTTCAGGGAGCATGGATGTGGATACCGTAAGCTCGGTTCAGGACTTGGACATGGATACGGCTACCTCGTGGGTTGAACGCATCAAAAGTGATGTCTTGTTTGCATAGAGACATGGTGTTATAATCAGCATGAACAGCATCAAAGGAACATTTCGGAAAAGCATGTTGGACTTGACGGAAGCGATGATATTGATGCTACGGCATCACTGCCCATATGCGATATCCTATGAATAGAGGTAGACAATACTGCCATTGCTCAGTCCAGCTGTTATAAGTCGTGACAACCTCAGGTGTGTGATGACGATGAATACGCCTTGAGCATAATGTGGTCGCCATGCCAGTCAACCTTGCAACCGAATAGTAGGGCTCTCGTCTAACGGATCACCTCGCCAGACCCAATCTCATCTACACCCACATTCTCGTACCAACCTTCAAGCACGCGACTTCCACCCAGCACTCTATGCCTGTTACCCAGACCACGCCCTTTGCCTTTGCTCTTGCCTGCCCAGATCTCAAAGAACTTGACGGTCTGATCACAGCAAGCGATGATCAAGCTGCCCTCTTCTTCTGTCCGACTGGCCCACGGCTCGCCTTCGCCACGAAGATCTCTTCTGAGAGTGTCCCGTGGTCGACTCCAAGAAGTCATTCTCGACCGACGAGTGGGAGTGTCGGTATTGCCTCTGTCCAGGCTCGGTGCAGGACTTCGGCCTCGCCAAGGACCGGTCGTCGTTGGGAGCCCTGCACGTTGCGCCTCTGTTTGTCGGACAGCCTCCCAAGCTGCGAAGCCGTCAGAAGAACTGCTTTGTCTTCGACTGGGTATAGCATCGTTCGGGCCCCCTGGATAAGGTATTGCCCACAGGGCACGTCCAATTTCTCCATTCTGCTTGCGATCCCATGGAATGCTAACAACGCATTCGCAACTTGGCCAACTGAAGACAGCAATCCTGATCTCATGCTCTGGTTGAGAGTATCCGAAGGTTGCCGCAATTTCTCGTCGAGTAGTGCTCTACACCAAGCTGGTGACCTGGGAGAAGACATTGATCTGGGCTAGGGTGGCACCGGAGCCTGTATGAAAGAAGTGAATCTGGCGATCGTTGCTACCTCCACCTGTGGCAAGAAGACTTGGCTGCCAACGAGCGAATGCAATAGCCTTGACAGCAGCAGAATGATAGAATGAGTATACATGCATATTCGCTATACCAGGTATATTCGGATCTGCTAGATCGATTCGGACGGGAGGCAGATCGTGCATCGCAGGAGCATTCTGGGTCCTGAGCCATCGAATGTTGCTATCTGGTGCTTGAGTCGGCATGCTTTCGTGCCTGTCGGGACTGGCAGGAGGTGTCTCAAGCCCGGTCCCTTCCACGGGCGCGTCCGGTCTCGCATGAACAGTTGTTGTAGTCATCTGGCTCCCACTGGTGTTCCTTTCGGAACTTGAAGGCGGAGTCATCAAGCCGGCATCTGTTGTCGATAATTCCCGATCAGCTGGCGTAGCGGGTCGTGCTGGGTTCTCGACAGTGCTGCCAGAGGCATGAATGTCACGTTGAGCTTCTAGTATGATCTTGGGATCATAGAGAAATGCCCGATTGTCGTTGCCACCAGAAACAAAGAGTTCGGCATCAGGGGACCATGCCAGACCACAGATATTCTGACTGTGCGCATCGATTTTGGCGATTAGAGTCATCGAACCTGGGGCAAATTCGGGCCACTCCAGTGAGTAGTAATAGATTGTTCCAGCATCGTCGCCAACGAGCAGATCCTCGCAAGGAACGATGTCTTCACCGTCGATCGATGGTCGATATGTCTCGGTTGGTTTCCAGGACACACATGATGCTGCGCATGAATGTGGAGCTTCGAATCTGGGCCTGGATTCCAACAAGCTCCAAAGCATGACAGTGCCACTGTTCCGCGCCGCTGCCAAGATAGCTCTGCCTCCTGGTTCGGACGAGAATGCTAGATCGGTAACAAAATTGGTCGGCCGAGTTGGAGGCAAAGGAGGGTAGCGGACGCCATATTGTTCCGTCCATAGATACACCTTCTGGGTCAGGGCAACTGCCAATGTATGACAGGTATAGCTGTATGCCAAAACGGAGCAGTAGTAGTCGTCCTTGAGATTCGGAGCGTCGAGCACCCGGAAAGGTACTGTTGGTATCGCTTTTTCGCTATGGACTGGTTTGTCATTTTTCGATGCCACTGCTGAGATTGGGGTTAGCAAAATCTCTGCAAGTTCGACCACACCTACACCGGATGTCCAGATCTCGCGTCCAGCTACTATCTCTCCAGACGAAACCGCTACGTGCCGCTGAAAGCTTCGGGATATCTTCGCCGACGGGCGGGGTCTGAAGTAATACTCGGCTAGCTTGGTCGATGTCAAGAGCGAGCGCAAGGCGATGTTCATGGCCCATAGCTCGGTCGCCAGTAGTAGCGTGGTCCAGAAAGGAAGCAGTATGCAATGGCGCCGTGGTTCCGCTAGCGAGACGTCCTCCAGTGGAAGCGCTGACCCCTGGCAGTTGTCCAAGCTGGACCATTAGTTGACCACCAACAGTCCAAAATCCGCCACTGACTCGACGCAGCGATCCCAGCCCTGTTCGCCAATCAATGTGTGGTGGTGAGGCGTCCATGCCATGGACGAACGACGGGACATAGTGTGGTGGTCGGAGGTTGTAGACATTATGAGATTGTCTTTGCCTGGCCAACGTTCTTGACCTTGTCTCGCTGACTGAACGAAAAGGATCGATCGAACCGTCTCTTCGTCTGTCACTCCTCTCTCGGCCCCGCAGTAAGGTAGGAGGCTTTCCTGTCTGGTATGATGAGCGCTTGTCTACGTGCAGAGGTCTCTGGGGGATAAATCTGTCGGGCGACGTGAAGCGAGATCGGACGCAAAGAGGAGTGCCGGCACTTGAAGATCGACCCTGCTAAGGTCGATGCCGCAACCTTGAAGTGTTTTGAGAGGGGTGGTCTTCGGATGGTAATATTGAGGTCGATTGGTGTTGCTGTAGGTCTCTAAGCAAGGGACGGCCTCTGTCAAATGGGACCTCTGCTTGGCTGGTCAGGGAGGGAATCGCTTCAGCAGAAGTCGAGATGTGGTCCACTATAGTTTCTGAGGTCGGCTCGGTATCACTTCCGCGGTCGCCCATTGTTGAAACCGTCCAGGGCCAAGCTGAGGATCCTCTGCTCTCTTGACTGAAGGACAAGTCTGCGTAAGGTGTGCGCGGTTGGTGACTGAGGTACCATGGACTCGTTGCGTAGGGCCGAGTAGCCTAATAAACTCACAGCTTCGAAGGCTTGGTCCAGTCGAGCGGTTCAGATGTCTGTAGAGTGGCAGTAACGGCCACGCCCGGGCGTGAATGACAAGGATGCTTAGAACATCTGTTATACCTGTGATCATGTTAGTGGCAAGCCATCACTTGCCTTGAGCGGTACTGTGGTTATGGATGTGGTGTGGTGTCTATCAATGATGAAGAAGGAGTCTCGTTGCCTGAATTTAAATTGGAGATCTGGCCGCCGCTTTCTGACAATGCGAATCGCCATCGCTCCTTCATCATGGCATACCTACACTTAATCCCACCTTCCTGATTTTATGAATAGCAAATCGCGAGCTTAATCAAGTCAGTCCTCAAACTGGGTACCATGTCGAGCGTATGGACTTCATGGCCATTGCGGCCCAACCACTTTAACTAATCGTGACACTAGCATGGAATCCCTCGGACAGCCACTCGCGAAGAACGGACCGAGGAATCACGACAGAAGGAACTCAATGCGATCACCCAGTATCAGCGACTTGTAGAGGAAGTCAACACGAAGGTCTTAACTCGGTCTCTCTCCGAGAACTAAGCTGATAATCTGTGAAGGTCAAAGAGCAGGAGTTCACGCCAGCCGTGCTGCAAAAGACTGCCGAACTGCTCAAAAAGAACCCCGAGTACTACACGATCTGGAACCACCGCCGGCGCATCTACGTCAATGAATTTCACGATCTCGAGAAAGATGTCGCTTCTGGCAAGATCACCGACGAGACCAGAATCAGTAACGTGCTGGACATCATACAGCTGGACTTGCAATTCTTGTTCCCCCTGCTACTCAAATTCCCCAAGTGCTATTGGATATGGAATCATCGATTATGGCTTCTACAGCAGTCCACGGCGCTGCTTCCCCCCAAACAGGCCCGAAATCTATGGGAAGAAGAGCTTGGTTTGGTGGGGAAAATGCTCAGTCGCGACAGCAGAAACTTCCACGGCTGGGACTATCGACGAATTGTGGTGAGCAGTCTTGAAAGCTCAGCGTTGCAAGGTCAAAGTATGTCACGATCCGAACTTGAGTACACCAAGAAAATGATTGGAACGAATCTTTCCAATTTCTCCGCCTGGCACAACCGGACCAAGCTCATTTTGAAGATACTGGATGAGGAAAATGCCACGGACGAAGACAGGCAAAAGGTGCTCGATGAAGGTATGACATTCCGCTCTCGATTGGGGGCACATGACTAATTGCATAGAGCTTGAATTGATTCACAAAGCCTTGTTCGATCCCTTTGATCAGTCATTATGGTTCTACCATCAGAACTTGATGTGTACATTTGACCCGGACCAGGCATCAAAGAGCATGGCGCCAAACCTCAATACCGAAGAGCGACTGAGATATATCAGTGTCGAGCGAGAATATATTGAAGAGGTGCTGGAAGATTCCGAAGACTGTCAGTGGGCATATAAAGCCTTGATCGAATGTGTGCTATTGGAAGCCAAATTGAACAAAGGGCTGAGAGAAGCCGACAAGCAGAAGATACTGGGCTGGTTGAAGGAGCTCAAGGCGCGTGACCCTCTGAGGTTGGGAAGATGGGTAGATATGGAGCAGTCTCTTGTGAAAGACCTGTAGAAATCTGTGGATCGACGCGAACAATTTGCCGGCATCACCGGGTACAATATCCCAGGCCGGCCCAATGGCTCAGTGAGATAGGCTTGGAGAATACTTCGATCGGAGACATATAGCGAAGCCAGCATCAGCCCTGTCAAATCCAGGAGACGTGCTGACAGCCGAAATGAGGTGATGAGGCCACATGGAGTACAAGCTACGGTGGGTTGAAACTGGCCCCATTTGAAAAGGAGACATGCAGAGCCTCTTGTCATTGCCAACAAAGCATCACGGACCGAGCTCGCACGCTGTTGCTGCTGCTGCTGCTGAAGATTGCAATTCCTAGGAACTTGATAAGGACGGCGGCCCAACGAGCATAGGAAATAGGAAATGTACGGGGTACGGAAAAGTCGAGGCAGATGCGTGGCCACTGTGGCTTGAAGACGGGCTCCTTGTGAGATGACGGGGCTTGACAGGTGGAACATGGAATTGTATTATTCTCCTTGATGGCGAGATGGGTAGCGTGGCCGTTCAAGTCAGGGTCAGGGTTGTCCAAGATTCCGAAGTGCATATGCCCACGAAAGGGGAGAAGGGAAAAGAAAAGACACAATGTCCTTTCAGATACTCCGTACCAGCTTGGATAGTCTGGTTCAAGGCCTTTCTGCTCGTGTTAATGCTGGTTTGACTGATGCGTGACTGGTCACTGGTGACTGAGACACGAAACTCGGCGTCCCAAACCTGAACGGGAACTTCTGCAACTCCGCGTCGCCTTGGAAAAAAGTGAAGGCGCAGGCACTGACTGGCATTGGTTCATCAACTGATCGTCCCTCAACAACCAAACCTCAACCACAACAAGTCGACGCCGACATCATTGTTTCCTCAACCGCTTCAACAAGTTTTACTCTCTTCTTAGACGCATCACTGGCTTTTCGCTGTCCTCTGACGATCTCCCTTCGTTTGAGCCTCTTCGTCCTTCCCTTCGCAGTCCGCACGTCCGGTTTGGGTCCCTCGTCAACAGGGTCTCGCCTTTCAATAGCCTCTTCTACCTTTCCATCTATAACACGGTTTAACAGCCTAGATTGCCTTCGGTGGAGCGCAGAGGATGATGGTTTGAGCCAATTAATCCTTTATTGAACCTAGTCAATATGGAGACGGTGCAGGCACCTGCAGGGAACTCCGATGCGGAAGAGGTACGCAAACTCCGTTACTGCTTTGTGCTATTGTGGCATTTTTGACAGAATACAGAAATTTGAGGATGCGACCGACGTCAACGACGACTCCAAACGGACTTCTACCCACGAGGAGCAACCTCCGTCCGATACCAGCACTTCCAACGAACCTGAGCCTCAGCAACCATCCTCCTCCCAATCTGAACCTGAATCACAAGATGCGGCGAGCACACAGATCCCGGAACAGAATGAAGCAAAGCATGAGGTGGACGCCACTCCGGCGGATGATTCAACACCCGTACAGTCTCTCGAAGGACAGCAAGTACCTACATTAAAAGCTCCAGAACCCTCCGCCGAACAATCGAGTCAACCGGAGAAGACTGATCCGCCGAAACCTCCTGCTCGCCCTTCAAGATTCCAAGGATTCTCGGCTTCTTTGCCCTCAGTCCCATGGGGAGCTCCTCCCAATAGGAAAGCTTCAGATGCACGAGCGCCGTCACCGCAGCCACCTCCACCTCCACCCAGCTCATCCTTCGGGCGTAAAGTGACCACTCCTTTTGGATGGTTGAGCCGGGCCACCTCCGCACAGAAAGAACCGCGTTCTCCTCCTCTGCCATCGAAAGGCCAACTCGACGTTCGTCGAAACACTGCCGCCTCTGCCTCGACTCTCGGGAGCAATCCCGATCTCATGTTGAAAGCTTTAGAAGAGGCGCAAGATGGATCCAATGGACCAAAACAGCCCTCCAGGGCGTCGTTACGGGAGCAGTTCAAGATGCTTCGGCTTCGGGAAGAAGCAGGCATAACAAGCCTGGAAGGTACGGAAGATGCCGATGGCGGTGCCATAGCAGGCTTGATCGGACGATCTGCAAGCTTGGGAGTCGGAATTGCTACGCCTGGGAGTGTGGGCCAAGATGACCATATGGTAGCCACGCCTGTCATGTCGCCATCCTCCCCGATGACGGAGTCAATACCGACGAATCCAAATCTCGCGCCCGGAACTGTAGCCGGGGTGGCAGCATCGGCAGCGGATACAGCAACGTCGATCGATTGGGACTTCTGGCAGAATGTTGTGAATGAAGGCCCACAAGCCGTTGCAAAAACGAGTCCCGACGAATTCACTCAAGCCATCAGTGGTGGGATTCCGCAGACCATTCGACCTGTCATCTGGCAAGTCCTTGCTGGCAGTAAGAACGAGGAACTAGAAGCTGTCTATTGGGATTTGCGAAATCGGGGTACGGGTGCCGAAATAAAAGAACCGCCGCCAAAATCGCCGTTGCTCAATGGAAATCATGTGAATGGCAGCGTCAAAGAGAAAGAGTCGGTTGGATCATCACGGTCCTCAGTCCGGTCGGACCACTCAACGCCAGCTACAAGTGCCAATCTTGGGCTCGCCTCTCCTTCGCCTTCTCAGGAACAGACAGATCCAATGGTTGCTGCCAGGCTGCAGACCCAATTAGCAGCGGAAAAAGCTAAGAAGGCGAAAGAGGATTCCGCAGCGTTAGCCAAGCTTGAGAAAATGATCAAACGAGACATGGGCTCAAGAACTAGCTACTCCAAGTACGCGGCAGCTGCAGGCCTACAAGATGGTCTCTTCCACGTATGCCGAGCGTATGCATTATTCGACGATGCCGTGGGCTATCCTCAAGGCATGAATTTCATCATCATGCCATTGCTATTCACGATGCCAGAAGAAGAGGCCTTCTGTCTTCTCGTACGGCTGATGAACAAGTATCAACTGCGCGATTTGTTCATACAAGACATGCCGGGCCTGCATCTTCACCTGTACCAATTCGAAAGATTACTGGAAGATCTCGAACCGGCTCTATATTGCCATCTCAACAGGCGAGGCGTAAGCCCTAAACTTTATGCAACTCAATGGTTCCTCACATTATTTGCCTACAGGTTCCCGCTTCAACTTGTTATGCGTGTTTTTGACCTGATACTGTGTGAGGGTCTTGAAGGTGCAATCCTGAAGTTCGGTATGGCTGTCATTCAACGCAATGTTCAGGCGCTTCTGGCTATGCAGGACATGCAAGCACTCACCAACTTCTTGAAGGAGAAGATTTTCGACGTATACATTGATGCCACGCCTTCGTCGAAATCGCTCTTGGAGTCTGGGTTTTTTGGCAGTTCGGGTGGATCAGACACTGAAGTGTACCGAGCCGATCTGCTTGTTCAGGATGCATGTGCCGTCAAACTCACTCCGGATATGCTGAGTCGATATCGCGAAGAATACGAAACGACGACGAAGGCTGAAAGAGCCCGTGAAACCGAGCTTGAGAATCTGAGGACAGACTGCGCCACCAAGGCTGCTCAGATAAGGTCCTTGGAGCAGCGTGCCGAAAAATCAGACGCCGAGCACATCGAAATCGCAAATGAGCTGGTCAGACTCAAAGTCGAGAATACCGAACTCCAAGATCGAAATGAGAGTTTGACGGGACAGGTGGAGGAATTGAGGAAAGTCGCCGCAAGCGAGGCTGCAAATGTCGAAGAAAGAATGAGAGCCGGTACAGAACAAGTGATGCAACGTAACATCGAAGTGCAAAACCAAAATCGTCATATGGAAGAACAAATGACTGAAATGGAAAAGGAGCTCGTTGAGATCAAGATGAAGTATGCTGAGGTGAGTCCGGACCATTGCTTTCTGTGGTACGAGCTCTCACTAACCATTCTGACAGCTTAATGGCGAACATGAGGGTCTCAAGCAGAAATGGAACGATCTGAAGCGAGCTCTTGAATGAAACTCTTGCTTTTGACGGCCGAAACATCTATGGTGACGACGATTCTCCCAAACCGACGAGGCTTTCTAGCCATGCGCGCTCATTGTACAAGCATTGGCCTGGGCCTCATCTTTCGGCACTTCGCAATGCAGGCACCGGTCTGTAGTGAGTCGTCTTACGTGTTCATACCGACGTTACCTCTGACACTGCTGGCGCACGAACATCCGGCGGAGCTGCCGTCGGGGGCGCGGGTTATGGCCTCCGCACCATGGATTTAGTTGTGCATTGGGTTGAACTATATCGACATGAAGGGCGACTGAAGGATACTACCTATACGATATGACACATGGGCAACGAACATGAACATCACATGTATGCAGAGGAATCAGCAGAACCTATATACTAGGCTGCCGACGTAAAACAATATATGAACCTTTGTGGGAGACTGGCTTGGCCTTTTCCTCGGTCTCAAAGCTGCATGTTTGACAATAGGTTGCTCGAGTCGAGTCCTCTGTATATGATTGTCTACTAACTTTGTCTACTCTAACCTTGTCCGGACCTCTCTTTATAACCTTACCTTGCCACCCTTCAGATCCTCCCATTCTTTCTGTCCGTACTCGACGTACCTGTTCCCACTAGGGGGCAGCCAATACATTTTATCCTCCGGGCTCGACGCTCTGATCTTGTCCAGATCCACGCCTTCGCTTCGGAGCCGGCCCTTCTGCAACTTCATCGTGCCCGTGTACTCGAGCTGCGGCACGACCCTGAGGAACACCGGCACCGCGTACCGCGGCAACACGCCGATCGCGTGCTCCGCCAGTCCTGCAAGATCCAAAACCTTGGTATCATCAGCACTTACCCCCTGCACCGGAGCACTCACCCCCTGTACCGGGACGATCGCCGCACAGCCAGCGCGCCCGTCCGCATGCGGCACCTCGACACCGTAAACATTCGCCTCGGCGATCTGCTCGAAGCGGCCCAGCACGTCGGACACTTCGTTCGTGGAAACGTTCTCGCTGCGCCAGCGGAACGTATCGCCCAATCTGTCGACGAAATACACGCACCCGTCCCGGTCCTGCCTCATCATGTCGCCGCTGCGGAACCACATGTCGCCCGGCGCGAACACGTCGCGCAACTGCCGTTTCTCCCACGCGCCTTCGTTCTTGTAGTACGTCGTGAACTGTGCGGTCGTCGGGTCGATGCGATGGAGTACTTCACCGGGCTCGCCGGGCTTACACTCGATCGCGAAACCGGTGCCAGAGTCTCTCAGGATTTCGCCCGTGTCGAAGTCCATGCGCACGCGCTTCTCGTTGGCGGCGTTCCAAAAATGCCACAGGGCGCCGCGCATGCCGACCGCATTACGTCCGAAGTCGCCACGGTTGGCGTTGAAACTCGCGCCGAGCCCGTCGGTGGCCGCGTACAGTTCGTTGATCGTGTCAATGCCGAAGCGTTGCCGGAACACTTCCCACACGTCAGGACGCATGCCGTTGCCCCACGCCATGCGCACGTTGTGTTGTCGGTCGAGCGGTGAAGGAGGCGCGTTGACCAGGTACCGACACAGTTCGCCGACGTATTGGAGGATATCGGCGTGCGAGGCGCGGACTTCGGGCCAGAAGGTGCGGTGGCTGAATTTGCGCGACAGCACGACAGTCGAGCCCGCGAAGATCGAGGGTGTAATACATAGCCCGTGCGCCGCGCCGTGGTACAGCGGCAGGCACGTGTACATTCTATTCTGCGGTGTGAGTCGGAGATTTTGCGAGACGCTACGTGAGGTGTTGAGTTCGCGGCTGCGTCGCATGACCACGCCCTTGGGCAGGCCGGTCGTGCCGGAGGTGTAGATTAGGCACGAGAGCTCGTCGGGTTTGGCGCCCTTTTGGCGGGATTGGGGCAAGGGTGTGCGGTCGGTCAGCGAGGATATGGAGCGTGCATCGTAGTACAGGGTTGTGATGTTGGCGGCCGAGAGGTCCGACTCACAGGGCTGCACCAGTGGTTGGGTCGCTCGGTCGGCGAGGAGGTATCGTGCGTCGGAGAGCTTGACGGAATGTGTCAGGGGGGCGGAGGTGAGGTTGCAGTTTATGAAGGCTGGACAGGCGCGGATGGACTCGAGACCGAACCAGAGGAGCAGGTATTCAGGGCTGTTGCCGCCGTCGAGGGCGACGATTTCTTGAGGTTGGATGTCGAGGTCTTCGAGGAGCCAGTTGCCCACGCGTTGGAGGTCGTCGTAGAATTGTTTGTATGTCCATTGTCGGTCTTCGAAGATGAGGAACAGCGTGTTTGCGTTTTGGCCGAGCGCGTGGTCTTCGATCAGGTGGTATATCAGCAGTCTGTCCTGGCGGACTTTTTTCGTGATGAAGTCGACTGCTGTCTTGGTGTTGCCGGCTAGGGAGCCTGCGCGAAGGTCGTGTCGGAAGAGGAATTTGGCATCGAGGTACGCTGTTGTGGCGAGGCCGCCGGCCAGAGCTGCTGCGATGGTGGGGACTGGACAAGTGTCAGTGAAGCGGCTATGATAGAGGTGAGAGGTGAGAGCTACTCACGCCCTGGCGCCATGCTGGAATTACAGGCTGTCTGCAGGGAGCAGAGGAGGATGAGGAATCCGTGACTCCATCGTTGATGAGACCATGCAAGAAAGACATTACAGTCAGATTGCGCGGTCAGCTTCCGCTTCACCCACCAGATGGGTTGTACCGAGGCATAATGAACGTAAGTCTATCTCGGCTCCGCATTGCGTCGGTTATGTAGCTCTGACTCGGCACGAGTAGCGGAGGGGTGAGACGGGATGGCTGAGATGGAGCAGGCAAAGAGATGGAGATGAGATGGAGGACAAGAAGTAGAAGCCATCCCACGTATTGTGGGATCTTCCCCAACTTCCACTAACTTACTCCATACGTAGTACACCCCATACCCTTTGGTATACTTCGTCAGGTATTCGGAACAGCAGAAGGGAGACTCCTAGCGAGACGAGATTGTGTCAATATTGAGACCCTTAAGCATGGTCCTCATTGCTGGAGCGTCAAGCTGTGGTAAAAGATGCACTAATGGCGTGGTATTGGTATCTTCTATGACGGCGACTAATATCCTGTTTGATTCAGCGCCTCCTCCATACCACCAGCTCGTTATGAGAAGTCCGCTGTGTTCACTCCTCTTAGCTCCCAATCCCCGAGCTGATATCTTGGTATCAGCAGTACCCGACGTTGCAAAGAGTCCCTCGTCCGGCGAGACGATCACCTTGCCGCATAATGAGCAGAGAGTCAATGTCCCTGTTCTTCGTACACCTGACATGACTGATTCTTGTTTGCAAGGCAATCTTCAAGCAACGCCATTCGTCTGGGAGTTTTCTTTCTGTCTTGAACCATCCGATTTGATCGCACGCACCATTCCACAAACCAAGAGCGACTGCCGATCCGGATCTTAGCCTTGTCATTGCCCCTCCGACACGTTCTGCTGCCAATGATTGATCCAAAGCTCATTTCTGCACCGGTCTTTCTGGCGTCCATGTTTCGCCATCGTTCCTTGTGCGGCTGCTGATTCGGACCGTAATCAAGGTATAGCCTCACGGTTGTTGCCAGTGTCAGATCCGGTTCTGACTCCGGCGGAAATGCTTCTTGAGAGCCTCGAAATCTTCCTGCTCCTGTCTTCCTGCAAAGTCGACAATGTTTGCTTGCGTTCCAATCGCTCCTGCTTGCATTGCATCACCTGCGCTGAATTGGCCCTTTAGTCCGCGCTCTATGCATGCGTGTTGGCTAGGCAGTGCCGTAACTTGTGGCTCCTCCATCCATCCTGCAGCTGGCTTCTCCCCCAGCTCCACCCTCAAGTCTGCGAGATGAAGATAGACCTGACCTCGCTCCTCGAAAGCCGGATCGTTGTCCAACTTTTTGTTCTCGACGTTGACATCTGAAGGAAGAGGGCCAGTAGTGTAGACTGGTCCGGTTTCATCGAGTGGTTGCTGCCGCATGAATAGCTGGTCGTGCCAGGCGATGGTGGACTGGGAAGGTTCGCGAGGTGGGGGAAGAAAGCGACCGACCTTCGTTCTCGCAAGCTTGCTCTCTCTGTTGTCGCCATTCCACCTCATCTCCGCAGCCAGAGGCCAGTCCGCGATAGTCTCCTTGTATTCCGCCGACCAGATCGTGGGTTGAGCTAGGACAGGACCGAGGCCGTCGTTGAAGATCTTACCATGCTCGCCGAACTCCGAATTGATGTTTCGCTGGGCCTTGGGGATGTATTTCATAACCTTTACCTGATCTGTCAACAGCTTGGCACTCTTTTCCCTCTCGGCCGCAGCCATAGCCGCAATCTCGGCTTTGTGTTGCCTCCACTCGTTGACGTTCTGCGGAAAGATCTCGGACCGAGTGCCGTTTGGTCTTGCCTTCTCCTTGAACTGCTCTGGAGCGACGTGCCGGACGCGTTGCTTGACACGCTCATACTCTTCCTTGTCCCTCATGTACCCACTCTTCCAAGTCTTCGAGGCTGTATGAGATGGAGCTGGCGCGACACGTTTGTTGAAAAGAGCTTGGCTGCTCTGTTCGTTGCTGTGGACGCTGGACTGCTCGTCGAGGGTGGGCAGCAAGGCCCCTGAGAGAAGTCTATTGTTTGTTGCGGGCATTGTGGTTGGATCTAGCATGATGAGTGAAGAAGTTCAAAAGGGGCAACCGAATTCTGTTAACCTTAGTCGATCAAGTCTAGCTTGCCCTTCGTATTGTTCCAGAATTCTGGCCAGCGGAGGTCGATGAAGGGGCGGATGGAACACAGAGAGAAGAGATGTGCCTCAGGCAGCAGCTGGCGAAATCTGTCTGTGTCCCCTAACTTGATCATGGGTTGTAGTGATTCTGTGGGAAGAAAGCGGCTTGTTGATTGAAGATCTGGGTTCCGTTTTGATGGTGCGGCAGATCGATGACAAGATGCTGCGGCTAGCCAACGCAGCTTGCTATGATTGTCGAGCCACTTGTCTGGCTTTTGGCGAAGCGATGAAGGTTCCTGGCGCGGGCCTTTCTTGAAACCTGTAAGCTTGGACAACACTGCGTCAGATCGGGGTTGAATCTGCAATATCGGACAACGCTGTCCGAGATCGGTTATTCAACCCAGTTGATGTTTGAAAAGGTATCCTGAGAAACGGAGTTATCAAGACAGAGTCACTATGATATGTCAAGTTTGTCGACTGCCTGGCCCTTTATAGAAATTCAACAAAGGGCGTTTGCGAGTGAGGCAGTTGTCACCTCTGATGAATAGGATCATGGATTCCCTCTCTTCACTCACCCAGGCATCAACCAAACAACGCATTATTGATAATGTGCCGACACCGGCCGTAAACAAGACGGCTTGTTGTAGGAGGACATGGTTGAGAGGTGAAGATATCAGCAGTTCCTCGCCGTCAAGCCGTGTTCACCCAACAGCAACGTCGGAAGAGCGAGATATTCACAGCTTCCCGGCACATCTTCGGGTCGGCGAGGCACTAGGAGCCCATTTTTGACAGTATTCCTTGTTTATTCTGCGGCTAGGTCTTGAAGGAGCGCTTCTAACCATGACAAAGGTCGGGAGGTCGTGATATGACCTTCACCACGATATATTTGTTGGATGATGCACATACTGTGTCTGCTCCCCGACCCATCTTCACCAGTGTCGGCATAATTCTGGTGAAGGGAGACATGAGCAGCACAATGGTTGATACGGTTTCGGGCACTGAAGTGGGACGATGTCAGTCTAGAAGATGGTTTGCCTTTGTGATGGGAGTTGTTGCATGTTGTTGATATTCTGGATAAACCTCGGCTTCGGATTTCATGTCCGTGGCAGAACCAGACGCGCAATACGGTCGAGTATTTGGACAATATCACGACGCGACTTTCATCGTCTTCGATCGTTTAGTCTCATTGACCTTTCTATCATTGCGAATCTCATCGATCAGTGTGTCAAAGATGCCGTCTGTGCAACTACATACGCAGCCTCAAACCAAGGCAAATGACTCACTGTCAAACCCCTTGCCGTCTTTGCTGCAGACGCCATCTGGACTCGCCGTCCTCGAGATTCAAGGCACCATTCATGGACCGTCCCTACAGTCAGAGCAACCGATCACGGAGACACAGAACACCCGGATCGGTCGATTGGAGTTTCCGCTGTACACCTCTGCGGAACCAGCCGAAGGGAAGTGGATGAAGAAAGTCTACCTCTACGTCGGCAAACATCAACGATTGACTGGAGAGATCAAAAAGTTGGTGAAGCCTTTGGCCATCATCCGCAAATTCGATGGCACCGAGCAGCCCAACGGAAGCGAAGCTGCAGACGCCAGCGAGGGTCTGGAGGTTGTAGATATTGTCAAGTACAAGTTGCTCTTCAGTGGACGGCCGGAGCCTGTTGGTGAATGAAGCAATTCTAAAAAGTGGCAGGAAGTCGAACTGCGACGCTCATCGATGTGGACGGGTAACGACTTCTCGGCTCAAAGACGTGCAACGGGCCGTTGCAAGGCCACGGCAGGTGGCTCGACCAATATGTCTACTCAAGAAATCTACGTGTCCTTGAGGGTGGCCTAACCCGGCGTTCCTCTCCTAGCAACGCGTTCTTGATGCTGCCATTCTGATCCGGAAATTACTTCTACGAGGTCGGAACGGTATGCAACAAGGCTGGATGTTGGGAAATCCTTGAATCAAGCCGAGCATTTCTGACTATTCGTGGGCCATGCCGGAAGGATTGAGTCTCTGTTGACCTTTACGCTCTGACAGGATGTTCTTGGCTAAGAGCAACACCATGGAAGAACTCCTCGTTCTAGTGATTGTCTATGTTTGAAAGGGTACCGACCAGAAGGATGGTCAGCAGACCTACACCGATTCTTCTGGACCCAACAATGTGCTGGGATCCGGAGTGCTGAGCGGCGGAGCGACGCCAACCGACAAAGAGAGCTCCTCGAGCCGTGTAGCGCGTCTCGTTCCAGAGTTCAGAGACGATCACGACGCTGATACCCGGATTTGACGCTCCTGTACGGAACGCTCTATGAACGCCGGCAATTGTTAGCGGGACTTGGCTTCTGAAACATCTTCACCATATCGAGGACATGGAACTCACTTCTCAACCTATTTAAGGACACCATGCTGTAAAACATCCCCGAGATGATGAGAATCAAGAGGCGGCCAGATCACTTGCCTATTCGCAAATTCCTCAAGCTTGGCGTTTGCCGAGAATCTAAGTACTATGGACCGCTTGCTACTCAAAACATCGATACTCTCCACGCTCCTGTCTGTTCATGACAATATCTGTGACACCCTTACGCGGGCAGCTGGATGGTTCTCTTCCTCTCAACCTGATCTCGCGATGAACCTCTAAGCCGCTTTCGGGACGGAAACCATACCGAGTTGAAAATCTTATCGAACACGAACCACTGATCTGCAATCCTCAGTCACCCACAATACCACCTTCCGACCAGGGCAGTAACATGGTCATGCATGACCCTGTGCTACTCTCTCGTGCCCAAAGGGATGTTCTTATCTGCGGGGAGCAACTTCCTTCCTCCCATTCGCTCCTCGTGAATCCTTCCATGCAACATGTTACGCTTATCTCCTCTTGTCTTCGGCGACGGCAATGCTTATCGTCTCCCTCTGGAGAACAAAAGCTCTCCAGGCCTCTGCCATATCCTTAGCATGCGCCCAGCAGTAATTCGAGGTATCAAAGCTTTGAGCTCTTCCCGACCTCATACAGCCGTCAAGATGCTGAAGAAGTCACCTACACACACCTGGTTGCCCGCCTGGGTACCAGAGTCCACGAAGGTCCTCGCTGTC
Source organism: Exophiala xenobiotica (assembly GCF_000835505.1). NCBI lineage: Eukaryota > Fungi > Ascomycota > Eurotiomycetes > Chaetothyriales > Herpotrichiellaceae > Exophiala > Exophiala xenobiotica. The sequence goes on along the minus strand of NW_013562493.1, from coordinate 3,361,399 downwards.
CTTTTGATCCTCTGTTCAATCGTCCAATCTACAGTACATGAATTCAAGTCCCAAAATACACGCCGTGTTCCTGCTAACCCTCACAGACCGTCGGCTATGACGGCTCCATGCTCAACGGTCTCAATATTCTGCCATCCTACACCGACTATTTCAACCTCAATACCGCCACGACTGGACTGAACACTGCTTCAGTCTTCATTGGCGGCTTTTTGGGTCCTCTCGTGACCGGCATCATCACGGACAGATTCGGCCGTCGGTTGACTATCTTCTGGGGCTCTGCCGGCACTCTGCTTGGTGTCGTTTTGCAAACCGCGGCGCAGAACATCGCTATGTTCGTCATTGCCCGTATTGTTCTCGGCTTCGGGTCTGCCGTGTCAGGAATTGCCTCAGGAGTTTATCTGGCAGAAACGTTTCCCAGTCGCTGGCGTGCCTGGGGCGTCGGTCTGCTCAATGACTTTTACTAGTGAGGTCGAGCATCGCAATCCCAAATCGGATAACTCATGTTTGCAGCGTTGGCGCGCTGATCGCCGCCGGCATTACCCTCGGAACTGGGCAGTGGCAATCGACCTGGGCATGGCGAGCGCCATCACTCTTTCAGGGTGTCTTTTCGCTTCTCTGTATCCTCGTCGTGCCATTCATGTGAGCTGCGTCCCCGTCTTGCTCGGTTGAGGTTCTCACGAGGATTATAGCCCCGAATCACCACGCTGGCTGGTCCATCAAGGCCACTTTGAAGCCGCACGCACAGTCGTCGCTCAGACCAATGCCAACGGTGATTTGACTGACCCGGTCGTGTTGACCGTCTACAAAGAGATTGTTGACACTCTTAATTGGGAGAAGAAAGAAGGACGGACCATGAGTCCCATGGAGATCATCAGGACTCCAACAGCACGAAAGCGCCTTTTGATCGGCATGTCTCCTGGCCCCTTCTCTTGCATAGCCGGGAATATCATCGCGAGCTATTATCTAGGCGCTGAACTTGATACTGCTGGCATCACAAGCTCGAATCAGCAACTGAAAGCGGTTCGTGCCTTTTCCCCCCCTTTTAGTCTTTCCCTCTCGACGAGAAAACTAGCTAACAACAGGCTAGAACGTCGTCTTAAACGTATGGTGCCTAGCCTGCTGTTTGGTCGGTACACACCTCGCCGCAATATGGGGCCGGAAGCCGACCGCCTTGCTGTCCCAAGGTCTCCTGATTGTGTGCTTGTTCATAATTGGTGGCCTGTCCAAGAAGTACGCCGACGATCCCGACGGCGCTTCAAAAGGCCTGATATACGGCGACGTCGCGGTCATGTTCCTCTTCCAGGGCTTCTATTCGGTGGCATGGACTCCGCTGTTGTACCTTTATCCGCCTGAGGTCATGAACTATTCGATCCGTGCCAACGGCGTGGCGTTTTCGCAATTGGCATTGAACGGTCTTGCGTAAGCACAACTTGCCCCGTTTTCCAAATTCTCAATATATGGATGGCTTGGCCTGGTGGCAGTTGACTGACTAGCTTGTGTGGACAGACTGGCACTCGTATTCATCATGCCAATCGGCCTGAACAATATCGGCTGGAAAATGTACATGGTCAACGGAGGCTGGGACATTGTGACATTCTTCCTCATTGTGAGTAAAACGCTTCTGATCGGCGGTTCTGGTGGCCCTGGGCACGTGTGTGTGTGGGCGACTGACAATTGGTCGACAGTGGTATTTCTGGGTCGAGACCAAAGGGAAAACACTGGAAGAGATCGACGCGATTTTCGACGGCGAAAAGCATTCGGCCGTGCCGGATGTTGAAACAGTACGAGCAGGAAGTGTCAGTGTGGATCGGGCTGCAATCGAGAGTGACTTGCGTGAAGAGAAGGTCATTTCAAAGACGGAATGAATCTGGTTCAAGGGTGTCGTCTCTCCAGCTGCGCAGCTAAAGCCTGCTCTGAGCCTTGGTAGGAGCTGTGTCCTGTGTTAGCGTGACCTGTCAACGAGCCGGGAATTGTGTCTGTGGACGCGAACACCGAGTGAGAATACCCGGGTTCCACACTTGAATTCGTCGTTCAGAATAGCCCGTCAAGAAGCCTTTTGAAAGGTCCACTTCCCAGTAGGTTGGTGCTTCAATATCGCTTTAGTTCTGCCCATGGTCTTGCCCAGGTCCTTGTAGCCATCCACTACAGCATGGGTTTCCATGCTAGCTTTCGTCTCGTGGTCGACGCCAAAGATCAGGTAGGCCAAGGGACTTCCTTTCCAAGCTTCGACGGGGCTTCGAGCGGTCTCAATCATGATGACGACCAAGAACACAAGTGACGCGAGCACCATGCTCGCCGGCAGCGCGATCCACGGCCAACGAATATGCACACCTAGCTGGGAGGCAGAACCGTCGTACACGGCGCGATTCGCCTGTGTCGTACTCCGCATGATGTTCGTCATACTCAGGGCCAGGTTCGACATCCAGGCATTCATGTCGCTCGTGCCGTTCCAGAGGGCTTCGACGGCGTCGCTTGAAGGCGAATTCGACTCGAGGTTGAGAAAGACGGTCCCGTTGAACATGGGACTCAGATACTCTTGCAGCGCGACGCTTGCGAACATGTTGAAGGTATAATTGGTGGTGCCATCGGGCGTCCGCGTCCCCGTCCCGGACATGTTCGCAGGCAAAGGCGGGAAGGTGAAGTTGTCTCCACCCGAGAAGCCACCCGGGAGCGTTGAGTTGATGTCGGAAAAGGTGTCGGAGACGGCCTGGGTTTGGTGGCCGTTGGCAGTAACGACGTCGAAGGTCTTGATGCAGATCCACATGTCGCACTCCTGAGAGGTGAGGTCTTTCTCCCATCCTGTGTACGAATAACTGTCGTATGGAGCCCCGAAAACGTCGAAATTGGCAATGTAGAGCTTGTCGTGGTGACTGCTGTTGTACTTGGCACCCTTGCTTGCGGTGACTTGGAAGCCGTTGCCTTCCGTCGAGTAGGTGGCGTTGGGAAACACCATCTTGGAACCTGAGGGCATGGTGTAAGTACACTCTGTTTTGTTGCATGATGTTTGATAAAAAGACGGCGAGCATTCGCCGCACACGGCCAGCGACGGCGTTACTGGCCATGTGCAATTTCCGGTCGGACATGTTGCTGTTATAGGCTCGACGCCTTCGGAGAGCATGCCGTTGTAGATGGCGGCTTTCATCGTCAAGGGGATGGACATTGCTGTTTCAGAACTGCCTTAGAAGGAGAGTGTGAAGGGATTTCGCATGGGGTTCGGAGGCATCACGTACCACCCTCGGCTGGGTTGCCGGTAAAATTTTGCCATGTCTCGGCTCGTGGGATATTCCCTGGAAGCAGGTCCGTATGAGACGACGGAATCGGGTACATACTGTAAGAAATCAACTGCTGGGTGAAAGTGCCGAAAGCCAAGGACAATATCGTCACCAGTGCTCCGAAATACGCGAGATAGCTAAGAGTAGGTAGGTACCTAGCATCAGCATTCAAAGGGGTTTTGCAAGCCTGGCGCTCAGCGGGAATGATAACTTACCGCCTCCGAGACAGGAACAACAGTACCAAGCTGCCCCATGCGCCTCGAGACGCGGCATCCGACCTTTCCAGGTCTTGCAAACGACTGGAGACCTTTCCCGTCTGGCCTGTTCCAGAGAACCAGAGCCATGCCTCTTGACTGAGTGCGGAGCCGACCGGTAGCATCATACATACTCTGTTGAATGTTGCGATGGTGGCGACAATACCGTTGAGCGTAAGCCAGCTCGGCAGGCCCAGGTCGTTGATGCCTTTGCCTTCATACTCCTTCAGGAGAATGACGATGGATAGTAGTGAGGCAATGGATAGGATGCTGGCCACTATCTCGGCGGCCCACCAGCGCAAAAAAGAGTTGCCATCGACCCTTTGTCCCGCCTGTTGATCCTGTACGTCGGCTGGATTGATAACGGGGTCATAGTCGCTCGAGTGGGAGACCGGTGCGGACTTGCGAGGTAGCGGATTCAGGTGACTTGTTGACGACGTCGAGCCGGCTGGTCCATAGTAAGACGTGTCAGAAACGGCGGAAATTCGACTTGCACGGTCATCGAAGTAGGGGCTCAGAGGATAATTCTGCTCCATGGTGACGCAAACAGACGTTGAGATTCTGAAGGGTTTCGGGGGAAAAGCCAAGATATAGCTTGTTTTCTTACCTAAATTTAACTTACGGTGGTGCGAGTACTACGCTGCGAGGCTGCACCTGCAAAGCCGCCCACAGTTAAGCTTCAACGGTACGGAGTAGGCGTGGTTAGGTTAGGTTCGGCCCCCATCGCCCTCGTCGCCCCTGTCATCCTTATGCTCGCTAGGGCTAGTAGGCTCACTAACTCGGCTGCGCCCCAGGCACGTGCCCAGGGAGCCAGCTTGCCAACCATCCAGCGAGGCCAGGTAAGTTAGGATCATCACGATTATCCGCCCACGGAGTACTCCGTACGGGGCTCGTGTGATGACTAAGATGCCAAGGGATTTAGTGACCTGCGACCCGTGACCTGGAGAAGAGGACAAAGACGACATCACCTCCATCACCTACCTGGCAAGCTCGCTGGTACCTAGACATAATAGAATGTCCGCTTTCGGCAAAGGTCGAGACTCCGACCATACAATGCTACCGAGTATGTATCGCCGAAGCCTTGACCACAATCTGGCTTGGCCGTTCAACTTAGATCTTCTTCTTGATTCACACAAAGCCTCTACCACTTGTGATGCTAACGGTCACCGCAAGCATGCACCGAGGCTCGATCATGCACTGAGCAGCTGACACGGGAGGGCACCACCACAAGTCACCCTTCCGTTCCAAATTGGAATTTCCTGCTGTGTTCTTTGTAATTGTGATGGTGGATTCAATTGGAATGTGCCGTTTGCGGAAAAAGCCATCCCTATGCTCTCCCTTTGTCGGGACGATCAAATCTTCACTCAATCTCCCTTATGAATAGGTTGAAATCCCTCGACGATCTGTCTTCTTCTTCCACCACCACCTCTCAAGGCGCTGAAGTTTCTCGCTCTCTTTTTCCTCGTTTAACAAGCTCCAACGATTTCCCTCGTGTGCGCGCCTCCTTCTGCGGACACGAATCAATCGCGATGATTGATTATTATGGCACCGGCAACCCGCCTGTCGAGCACGACTATACCCATCCAGAACGCCACTACAAAGGCCTCATCCGTTATGGCGACCACGGCAACACCCTTAATGACCCGTCAAAATGGCGTCTAAACACTGATTGGGGGGAGCCTCCGATCGAGCTATGCTGGGCTTGTGGTTGGAGCACAGATGAGCAGTCTTCGTCTTATTCACCACGGATCCACATCATGCATACCAGGCGCAATATGGGATTGTGGTCCCTGGGATCCAAGTGGCTGCTTTGCGATCGGCCCAACGACGAGACCATGGGGAATAACTACATGACCTGGGAATTTCTCCGGAAGCACGAAGAAGATCACAACATCCCACTGGTAAAGGAGATGCGAGTCTTGACCGAGCCCGATGATCCCATACAATTCACAGTGATCTCTCGGGCTCAGGGCGTGCTGCTTTCCTCGGTTTGGGAATCGTTGACTGCCCAACAGAAGTCTAGCTACGCTGATCAGTTGGTGGACATTCTCAAGCAACTGCGGCAGTTCACAGCCTCTCGTCCCCAAAAGGTCAACGGGGATCGGCTTTACGATAGTGTGCTGGACCCGTGTAGCAAGCGTGTGGCACCCACATGTCACAAAGTTGAGTTTACAGCCGATGAATGGCTGGAGAACATGTCGGAAGAAATCCGTTGCGGGATAGCTGCGCTCCACGAGACCACAGACCCAGAATTGGTTGAAGAGAAATTCCGGGAAATCAAAGACAACTTCCCGAGCGGAGGGCCATATGTCTTGACTCATGGAGATCTGAACTTCACCAACATTATCGTCAAGGATGACAAAATCGAAGCAATCATCGACTGGGAATATGCTGGCTATCTTCCGTGGTGGGCCGAGAAATTCATGAATCGCCGGGACGCCCCTGGAGAGAGCGTCGAACTGTTCAATCTCGTCTGGCCCAGAGTCCATCCGGACTTGAGCGACAGCTCGGATCGCTGGGCTCGGCTGGTCAAACAGTTGTCCCCGGTCGTAGAAGCCATCCGGAGAACTAGGATATTGCACGAGCGGACCGTGGATAATTGGTTCCGTCCCGCCTTTTGTGAATGCAAGCCTTACGGTGGCGAAATCCATTCATTTGCCATCGGAGGTCCGTGGAAACATAGGGTGATTGATTGGAGAAACGACGAATACTCTGGCCTTGTCAATATCACGCTCCACAAGGGAGAGAAGAAACTGGACTGGGATGAAAGGGACGAGCTATTAAGGAAGGAGAAGGAAATCGCAGAGAAGGAGAAGGAAATTGCAGAGAAAGAGAAGGAAATTGCAGAGAAGGAGAGGCAACGCGAAACTTCACACTTCACAATGATGGAGTTTTAGCATTGAACAGCAGATGAAGAGAAGGATGATCTGCGGGAGTGTGACTCTCTTCCCTTTCAATAGTTATCTTGTTCCATCACGCTTTCCCCTGCTCCCGGTGAGCATCACCCACCCCTGGATTCCCTTACTCTTGCTCCGATGATGGTAATGTCCAGCTCTGTGTTTCGTAGTTTACATCTCGTGCTAGGATAGAACCCCTATATAACAAGTCAGAATTGGAAATAATCAAAGTGAAAATACTTGGACGATCATGCTTACCAGACACCATATCATCATCACTCAAAATCTCGTGCACGGTGGATTGAAAAAGTCGCTTCAATCTGCCCTGGTTATTGGTCCAGTGGAAGTTGTGTTTCTCGGTCCGGTCTTTATCTTTCAAGTGGATGGAAACCTGCCATGGCTGATTGGATTCTGAACAAGCATGACTCTTTTGTTGTCATTCCCCACGAAGATAGCAGCCCTCTGAAGGTGGTCCAAGCCGAAGAATGCGTCGTTGAATCGGGCGGCGCTGATTCTCTTGCCGCGGGGAGCACATGAGCCGAACGCAAATAAGTCCCAGGTAAGGCGAACCCCTGCATCGTTTCGCGTTGGTAAAGTGAATGCCTCGCAGTATTCACATTCTTCTTGCCGCGAGAGGTTGTTGTGTTTGCAGAATAGACAGCTGTTGGGGGATTCTTGAGCCACTGTCTTTGAAAATGACAGGCGTATTTTCTTTCGTGTTGTTCTGTTTCCAAGTAACAAAAGCGTCCTGAAGATGTTGATGGTGTGGTATTCGACTCAAGTGAACGGGAAATTTGTCAAAATTTACGTCGCTCTGTTCTTCTGCTCTCTTCTTGTACTCTCTTGATGTCGAGCAGGGACTGTCTTCAACACGGTTTTTCTCTTTGTCCCATCTTATTTATCCTCCCTTCCGTTCTCTTTGAAGTAGGGTGGTTGTGTGCTTTCTTTGATGGCCCACTTGGTGAGGATACTCAGCGAAACATATGAGCTCAGCCCGGAGGAAACATAGATTGCAACATGGTCTCAAGTAGAACAGAGGAGACTTACGTTCAAAGGGTGGTTGCTAAGACACCATGAAGTCAATGGCAGTCCGAACGAACCAAGTTGACAAAGGAGAATTGAGCAAAACAACGGCAACGAGACTGCCATATCAGCGACACTGGGAAACAAAGCTGAAGGAGGGTATTTGGAATGTCAGCCTTCCGCGACCAAAAGGAGGCAGGCCGAGATCAACGACAAAGATGGAACTCCCACAGTGACATGCCAATGTCTCCAAAAGGGTAGACCAATGTCTCAATGAGAGTGCCCGGAGGGTGTCAAGTAGCGTTGGCTGAGCTTGCTTGCGGGCTTTGTTCTTCCCTGAGGGGTTTATCCTAGGTGTTAGACAATTGTTCTTCTTCCAGCTCTCCGCATCAGAGCACAGAAAAACATGTTTCTCAACGGCATCTGACCACCCCATGTTGTGCTGTCCTGCCTGCCGCTCCTATAGTTGACATTGTGTCTTTACTTTGCTCATCAAGAAAATTGTGGCTGAGTGTGGAATTATCGGCGGTGGACTGAATCTGAAATACAGGGTCCGGTAACTCGTTCATCAGCCGCCAATTTCCAGGTAGGAGAGGCAGTGTTTATTGTCCGGATGTGCAGATTGAACACCCTCGGGCTCTGATCGTGAGGTTTCATGATTTTGGTCGGAACCACCCTTGAAGGCAGGCTCAGGATCCATCTGCATCTCTTCTGGACGACTCTTATGTAGCATGGCATCACGTCATTGTTCAAACCGCGGCGAGTGCTTGGGGACCATGGATACTCAGGGAGAACCACGATTCTAGAAGGATTGCTAGAAGGGCAAGGTTTTCGGCATCGAAAGAGGATGAGGTGGACGCTTCGTTCAGGTCAAGAATGACATTTGGCCAAATCGGTGCCGATGACGATACTGTAGATCCCTCGATGACAAGCTGTCAAATACGAACGGGACATCGCATACGGGAAGAAGCGAAAGCTTGATCAGAGTTGATCGCAATTAACAATGGAGATTGCGGCTGCAACAAATGTTCTCGTCACCCACTTGTATGGTGTGGATGCCCGGCCATTGTTGGAGGCCTCTGCCCCTGCTCTCGTTGAGGGTGAGGCCAGTTGACAGAAACAAGAGGAATCAGCCATCATAAAAGAAAAGCTGGGACGCTTCCTTCCCGCCCATAGCTACTTCGGTTGCCGCTCCGTCGCTGGAAGGTGGATTTTATTCGACAACCCCCCTTGAGGGCGTACCTGGTTCGCGGGTGGTGACTCCACGCATCGTTCGTGTCGACTGTGGTGCTGTCCGGATGCTAGGCGGAATCTTAGTAGTCGTTGCGTAGGTATAGTAAGACTTTTCGAAGGTAGATTTAAGAAGAGCCGACTATAAGAAGTTTAGTTCCGAACCGAGAGCCGATTCATTTACCTATAGGCGCCGGACTCCCTGGCGCTGTTCAATGCATTCAGCTTGAAGTTTCGTACCATTGTCTCGTGGTTCCCTGCTGGACAATGTCAGTGTATCACTTCAAGAACTCCTTCGGCGAAGATTCTTCAAGCGCTCGAATATATACCTCGCCTCACGGTAGCAAACTCTACGAAGCGTAGATGATCCAGTCAGGTTTGGTCCACGGCATATCTAAAGCAGCAATGGTTTCAGTATCGCCACCCTATTCGGTGCCCACGGAGTCCGAAAGGGTTCTGCGAGACGTAATCCTTAACCATCCTGGCCACAACGATCTTCTTGGAAAGCTCAATGCCACAAATATCTCGACCTCATAAAGTTCAGCGGCCACAATGAGCCCCGGATGGCAATCAACTGGCGCCTCGCAGAAAGTATTGGCTCGCTCAAAGGACTGGAGGCCCTCCTCCTCCATCATTTACTTGTGCAGAAGTATGGGATTGCGCCTCAAGAATTCACATCGATACCCATCATGCACAACTATTCCTTATGTCGGCCATCATTTGCGAGGTGAATCCAAAAGATAAGCGTGGGCCCATCCAACCAACGGAGCTGAGAGAGCTTTCCAGAGCTCATGCAAGCTACTTTCCCAGCTGGGATGCATGAACAGGTATTGTCAAACTATCGCAAGTCGGTGACGAATATTTACAAAGCTCGTGACGGCCGCTGTTTCCACTTACATGCCAGTTTGAACCCAGATCCGTCGCTCCAAGCTATCGGACTGCCCCGAGACATGCCGGAACTCGATACGGTGGAGCTATCGTGGGAGCCGTTTTTTCGCAAAGATAGCAGAGAAAGATGCAGTGGAGTGGGATCAGATATCGAATGAGGACGCCAAGCAAGCAGCCACAGTCTGCTGGATGACCGAAGAGTATGCAAATACTGCCCAGGGGAAGGCCACGGAGCATATTGGCCTGTACCAGATTCAGCCATACCTGGATCCCTTGCTACGGTCTGGGTGGTGGAACAGCATGGAGACCACATCAGTCCGGCATCCACTGGCAGGCTTAAAGATCGTCGACTTCACAAGAATCGTTGCCGGGCCTTCGATCAGCCGCAGCCTCGCTGAGCTCGGTGCAAGTGTAATGCGCGTGACGGGCCCACACATTGCCGACTTTTCTGGCCTACATCCTGACTTGAAGTGGGGCAAATGGAACTGTCACCTTGACTTGTGGAAGACCGAGGGTAAGATTAAGTTGAGGGATCCTCTATGGGAGGCTGATGTCGTTGTCAACGGCTATAGGCCTTTCGTACTGGATAAGCACGGCGCCGCCTACGAGGATGTGTTCCAGATCGGCAAAGAACAAGGTCGAGGATTCATCTACGTTCGTGAAAATTGCTACGGCTGGGCTGGGCCACGGTCTAGACGCAGCGGATGGCAGCTGATCAGCGACGCATGCTCTGGAGTGTCAATGGGTTTCGGGCGTGCCATGGGCAACGAGGAAGCCGTCACTCCAGTGCTGCCTAATCCCGACTATTGTACAGGGGTTGCAGGCTGCTGCGCAGTCCTACAAGCCCATGTGCTTCAAGCAAAATATGGAGGCTCGTATCTCATCGACGCAGCTTGAACTATTACAATCGTTGGCTGGCCCAGCGCGTTGGAGAGTACCCTTGAGACGCCTGGAAAGAGGTCTGGACTTGCAACGGCCGTCAAGTCTTCCGGAACCATCACAGCATGAATTATACGCTCCCACGTTACATGAAGATGTTTCAACGCAAGGGTTTGTTCGACCTCAATTTCTTCGAAGTCCGAACATCGGGCGAGCTGGGTGGACTGAAGCTACGACTTCCCAAACCGGTCCTGCGATTTCCCTCAGGAGCCGTTTGAGCTGGGCTACAATGTTGGGACACGGGGAAACGGAGTTGACGAGCCCCGATGGCCAGAAGATTTGAGCACGGAGGTAGTCGGATCATGACTGACCAACGTCTGCATGTAACCACGATTGTATCCGCATCGCGACGATGGCGTAACTCACAGTAGTTACACTGTTGTTTTGGAAATCTTGTAGCAAGCACTTGGAAGGTGAACTCCTAGTTCTGACCTCGAGGCACGCCACAGTTAGGTCCAACGCAGCAAGCCGGTCCACCTGTCCGCCAGTTGCCGAGCAAGCAGGTGCTGATCGAACGCCTCCTTAGGCACAGCCGAGATACTAGCCGCCTACAAATAGGACGAAATTTCCCATCATATCGTATCGTGTTGCCAATCCACTCAATATAGCGTTCTCAGACATTCCCACCGTCCAATGTATCTATGATACTATCTAGCGAGAGTACTCTGCCTGTGATATAAGCCTACTCTATACACACGTTGTTCTTCACATCCACGTGGCTTACTGAGACCAGATTTCTAACGCTTTTCTGAAACTAAATATCTAGGCTGCAGGGTTTCTGCCAGGTCTAGGTACAATCCACGTTCTGACAGCGCATCCGAGCTAATCTTAGTTCTTAGCACCCTTACATGGTGTGACACGCAAGCCTTGTGGAATTGTTGCCCCAGTGAGTACCGGGGTCTTGGTGCCGAAGCTCGTGGACCGATGCATCATGCTTCCCACTCACATTGCCATACGTCTCGAATATCCCCACGGGCCAGAACTGGACTGAGTATCCACCTCCGGGCACGATCGTCTTAGTACAGCAGCCTGAGGAGCATATCTCTGCGATACTTGGGGATATCATAGTCACCCGATCGCAAAGGCGTCGAGTATTTGTTGTCGTGGCTGACGGCAGGCTACGAAACATCAAATCCTGCAGGGAAGTCTGCGACGAAGGGTCATTTCAAGTTTGGTCCGCAGGTATCTCTGCTGCGCCGCCGTCGTTAGACGCGCGCCCGTGAGTGCAGGACATTCCACTCCAGGTTGCGATGTGGGTCAAACCTGGTGACATTCTATGTGCCGACGAGGAAGACGGAGCCATTGTGGTGATACCCCAACAAAGACTGCGAGCTGTGGTTGATTTGCTGCCCATTCTCAAGAGTGCAAGTGATGGCGTCCTGGAAGATGTGCGGAACGGTCTCAGCTTGCCGGAGGCGGTGCAGCGACATCCAGATTTCTACAGCAACTACAAATGAGGTATCACCATGCATTGCAGATAACCATGTTGTTTGATGAATGACAGGACTGTAATTTGTACGCAGACGCGGCCATAGCTTCTTCGCCTTGGAACAGGGTACTTGGTCAGGCTGGAACACCTACAAGTCTCACTGTGACAGACAGGTTCGGCGCAGGAAGGTCGGCCCTAGTTGGGCCGTGATATAGTGAGAATGAGTTTCGGCGCCGACATCTATGCTGCCGTCTAAGGAGCCCACGATTTGTCAGTCACAATGGTCCACAATCTGTCACCTGTGCGGAAGCCGGCGGAGTTCCACTAAACTAAATAGCTCCAATCGAACAACTACTCTAGGAGATAAGCGTGGATCCCACAACAGCAGCTCGTGAAACTGACCTTCCCTCCGGACGAGGAACTGCTGGCAGGCATCGGTGACACTTGCACGGCATGGCTTACGACGAATCTTTTGACCGAAGCACAGGTTCGCACACTTTGATGACGGCGTTGAAAGCACGAGTTGCCTGTTGTCGTCCCTACTTTGGTGACTAAGCATGTTGATTGAATAACGAGGCTGCATGGTTCGCGACAAGATCCCCGCGACGTCATTCTCCACTCCCCATGGGGAAGGTCTAGCGGCGAGCCCAACTGTCAATACACTACTAGTATGCTCTAGCGTCTTGGCATGATTTTGGCTGCAACTGCGAGTCAACCACGCTCACGGCGGATGTGTGAAAGACAATGCCTGACCGTACACCACTATGCACCTGCTACACGGTTCTGCAGACTTTCTCAGGCACCAGTGCCTACTACGACAGCGCAACACTGCCAGAGACCTCCTCATGACCGCCCCATCCGCATTTCCCTTCGATTTCTTTGCTCTTCCGCCCTTATGTTCGTCCTGGAAGAAGCCAAGTGAGAAAGCGGCGACAATCCTCACCAGAGCCTGCTGATCTGGAGCAGGAGCCGGCAACAAAGAAGCACAAACCCTCCTGCACAGATCCGTACACAACCTGGCCATCATGCTCCCGGCTTCTTCTAGGACACTCTATCCAAAGTTTATCTAAGCCGCAGTGCCCTCGGTGAGTGTGACCGTAGGCACGCTCAAGAGGCGTATCAGCGGTATTACAGATCCGCCCCGAAGGTGGAATATCCGCAAGGGCGAGCTGGCCAGAGACTCAAGACATTTGCTCGGCATGGTGGTCCTGACTTATCACACCTTCGAGGAGTAAGTCCTTTGATATTCGAATGGATGCAACGAAGACTAATTGCGGACCGATAGTTTGCGAGCTTACCACCTCTCCTCACAGACACTATGAGTGATCTCTCGGACGCTTCTAAGGCAGGTCTCGCTCAGCCACGACATCGAGCTTAGTCGTTGACAAAAGGATGAGAGACTTCCACGAGAAGAGAGTCAATGGTTACCCACCTTCCAACTGCGAAGATGGGCAGAATTTGCTGGGTGCAACGTAAGTGTCTTCCAAGCGGATGCTCCATGAGGATGACTTGGGATGGTGTATCGAGTATCAGGGGAGGTCCATTTTTGTGCTGGATTCTCGATGGAACCCCTGCGAGAAGAATGGACAACAAGGCCTGTACTGCGGGCGGCTCAATGTGCTCATATATAAATCCGCAAGTACGTCTGCAAGGACTGGTCTTCGAAGCATGGAATAAGGCTGCTGGAAGGAAGGCGTGGCTGGCGTTGGTGAGATCGGCTTTATTTTGGGATCGTTTCGCGCAACATGTCGAGATGTTTTCTGTTCTTGACTGAACCACACATGAGTGAGGGCAGAGTCTGCTTGGTATGATGCCGCAACTGGCGCGACCTGATCGATGCCGGTGTTCGGTGGAAAGGGGTTATGTTGCTGCTGTGTAGAATAAGACAGTTGCGAGCGCCCAAGCAGGTCAGTCACAAGTTCACAACCGAGATTGACCGCTATGCATCTGGAAAAGTTGGAAGGTGTTACCGCTGACCAGATGGCTATGTTTTCAAGTACTCGGACAATTCTAAGTCTAAGCCCCTATCTTCTTCGCCACTGTTCCCAGACGCTCCACCACTGATTCCAGAAACGGTCCTGCACCCCAACGCAACACATTATCCACCGAAACCATAAACTCCTCCACACCCTCCAACAACACACCATTACAAATCTGCAGAAGCCTCATGTTGAATGTGCGCACACCATCTTCGATGAGGGTGTAGTGGGCCCAAAGCTCATGGTAGGGGCCTTCAGTGCAAATGGAGAAGAAGAGCGGCAGTTGATCCTTGAACGGCGAAGGTGGAACACCGAAACTTGTCGTTGAGCGCTTGACCAGCTCGTTCAGAGCAAGCTGTATCTTCAGCCCAGAGGCCCCGGCGACAGCAGCCTGGTTTTGTGCTTCGAAGACTTGTTTGCCGGTCGAGTAAGCTTTGCCCTCAACAACAGCAAATGGGAAGACAAGATCTGATGCGCGTTGCGCGGGAAATGCGATCAGCAGCGGTTCTGCAGGCCCGCCTTGCTGGCTTGGCACCGTGGTGCTCTCGAGCTTTTGAAGGAATTTCTTGACCTTGGTATTGCTGACATTCTGCGACGCGAGAGCGGCGAGGGCGGAGATGACGGCCGTTTTCTTGATGCCTATTGAGATGTTGGGACGAGGTGTTTTGATTAGGGAGGGGTCTTGAGCTTTCTTCGGGAGAGGCTGGGTGTCTATGGCATTGAAATCTACTAAGAAACTCAAATCGAGATCCGACTGCTGAGGAATCGGCTTCAGCTCCTCTCGCCAGTCGGCTTTTCCACAGAAAAGGATCTGGTCGGGGTTCATAGCTTCAAGTGCGCGGCGGAATAGCGAAACGAAGTCAGCTTCGCCAGCCCCAGCCTGAACTAGTTTCTTGCAGGCGTCGTAGAATTCTTTGGCAATGTTGCGGAGTTTAATGCGGCGATCGTTCGAGACTTCGGCTTTGACAATGCGGTCGATAGCGACCTGGATGTCGCCGGGCGCATCGGTGTGGATGTAGACTTCAGCGTCCTCAAGGTGCGTGTAGCGGTAATGGCCGTTGGTGTCAGAGGAGCGTTGAGATGGGATTGTCTCCGCTTCGGAAGATCCGGAGGGGCTTGACGAGGTTCGTTCGAGAATTGGAGCATTATTGGCTGCGGGATTTATTTCCCCGTTGAATATTCGCAAGTTGTGCTCAGAGAGCTGGTCTGTGGTGGGGAAGAGTCTTGCAGTTCGTTGTTGGTTCGTGGCTTGTTTCTCTTGTACTCGCAGGCTCTGTCGACATGTCTTGGAGCTTACTCTCGGGTTTTGCTGGCGGCCTTGGCTGGCTGCAATGCTGTCAGAGACCAAGCAATCAAGGAAGGAAGCAGTATGGAGTGAAAGGAACTGACCGCTGTCCTGGATTCTTCGACTCTTTCGCCGGGGCTCAGTCGTATCTTCGTCTTCGTCCTCGTCAGGATTATTCTGCTGCTGGCCACGTTTGTGGCGACTCTCTCTCGCTCCGCCCGTGTCTCGTTTTGCAATACCGGCTGCCATATCGACTGGCATAGAATGACTTGTAGGACGAGCCTATTTCACGGGGAGGATGTCAATGATACTGATGTTGATATTGATCGAGAGGACGTCAATGATATTGATGTTGATATTGATCGAGAGAATGTGGTTGAGCGGGTACTGTTTGTATTGCCATGGTAAATCCGGAATGCAACCCCCTTTGAGTGGAAGCCTGCGATCTTGTCAGCTAGTTTGCTGGCAGCCGCGTGATGCTTGTCCATGTCCGACAGGTCTGCTTGCTATTCCTCCTTGAAATTCAGGAAGATTGAGGGCCACATTTCCGGGGCAAACACTCCTGCAGCGAGAAGTGAATAATCACTTTCGGAATAACGAAGGCCCGCAAAATATCACTTGCGCCGTTGTTGGGCCATCGCCGCACCTTCCCCATTTAGATAGGTTGGCAGCCTACTTCGGTCTGTCTGACGCTCCTCTATACTTACACAACAATACCATGCATGTCAACGCCCACTTTACAACTCATTTCCTACATTTCCCTGTCCTTGACAACAGCGTCCGGTAATGGGGAGTTCCGGCCACGCAGCTGTCCACGAACGGAGTATCCTGATCGCAGACACTGACTGGACGACTATTTCATCACTCTCAATGAAATCTTGCAAAGCTCGATGCCATCGCAGCGCACTTCCCCTTCTTCCGGATCGAATGGACAGTCGCACTCGGCTGAGGTAGAATCGGGCATCACTACACCTGCGCTGAGCCCAAAGTCGCCAGAACTCGTGCTCTGAGTACTGGAGACGCTTTCAAGATCGTTCGCTGCGAACACTGCGTCAAAGGAAGGATGGAACACTTGTGTGTCGTCTCGAAGGCAGTCCAATGATTATTGAAGGTCAAGTCAGAAACGGATAGACAATATCCGAAGATACCTTGAGTCACCAGCAGAAAGCGCAGGAGCAGGGGTTCAGGACACGTCAAGCGCCGTCAATCAGAGGAGTATCAGTTTTGAATCTGTCAAAAGGGTTAAGGGGGCAAGTCTTCAAGTAGCCAAGCGTGTGAAGTAGCCAAGAGTGTGAAGTAGCCAAGAGTGTGAAGTAGCCAAGAGTGTGAAGTAGCCAAGAGTGTGAAGTAGCCAAGAGTGTGAAGTA